>NC_072797.1:51255000-51855000 GCF_028583425.1 Eublepharis macularius | reverse complement strand
CTCTCTTCTTCAGAAGGGAGGACTTTTCATGAAATCTTTCATCCGCTGTTGGTGCACTTTGGGGGCACATAGGCAAAGATGGCCCATGCTGTAGGTGTGAGAAAAATAAGTATTGTTTGCCACTGCCATGACAACTGGAGTGACACTCCTTGTCTTCCTGCACTATACTAAAAAGGGAAACCCTCACAGCTCAGCAAGAGGGAGTTTTTCATGTTTTTCATATAGAGACACCCCCCCACACACACACACAACATACACATACTGCAAAAGATTAATACTTCTTTGTTTGCCTCAATGATGACACTAAACCAGCCCAATCTGAATGGCTAAATAGCACCCTGATGTTCTCTCACGCATGTACATGAGCCCTGATTGGCTGGGATCATGGAGTGACAGAAAAGAAGCAAAGTTGAGTGGGGGGACAAGATACGTTAGGGATTTTTCAGAGAATACTTCCTGCCCCCTTAAAGCCCCCTTTCACCACTTAGCTGATATCAATTTAAAGCAACAAGAAAATCAGAACTGTTCTTACATGGAACCTGCTTAAAGAAATGATAACTTTTCAAGAGATTGTTTTTGTACTCCTATTTGACATGACATTATTTCAAGAATATGCCTAATATTGTTCCTTCTTCTGATTTATAGGGTAACTGCTACCAGGTCCTTCTGCATTTCGGAGGCAGGGTCAGAAAGGCCTTCTATTCATTCGGAACAATCCATAACCTTTGATGTCAGAGAAGCCACTGAGAGGCGAGTGGAGCACTAGAGGGTCACAGAGCCTCAGCTTTGCACGCACCCTTATCTATTCATCCAAAATTCATTCAGGCCATGGGAACTTATTTATTTCATTTTCAATACATGGGTCTCAGAGCACCCAATGGCATGAGAAATTTGATAAAACAAACTGTAATCCTCTTCAGCAGCAACTGAAAGACTAAGGGAAAAGATCCATTGTGCATAAACATAGTTGACTTGTATCTCAGAATAAATCATGAAAAAAATCAATCTTACTTGAGCTCATGGACTTAGGATGTTGAATGTAAAGGATCTTTTCCTAGGTACTACACATGGTAGAAATTTGTGCAAATATTTGTCTAAATTTTTAACATTTTCAGTGCCTGAAGTACTCCTACACTCATCATTAATTCTGTGCTGTACAGCATCACATGTGAAAGACAGATTGTTTTCTATAACCTTTATTCCTAAGTAATTTTTTTTCACAATTAACTTGTGCTATGAAGTTCTCAAAAATTAGATTCTGTCAACACAGAGACTCAAACAGTCAAAGTTCCTGTGTGTTCTGTCTTACCACCTACCTACACTCCAGAGCATTTACTGGCTCATTTGCTTGCCAGTTTCTCCCACAAACCATGTTGGGGCCACTCTCTGACCAGCTTTTTTCAAGCCAAACTTCCGTCAAAATTCATGATATTGCTTTATTGGCCTTCTTTAAGAAACACACATTGAAATGCCATATTAAAATGGGCCAGAAATTTTATCTGCTTTTGCTAAACAAAACCCCCAAACAAACAGAAATTCCCTTGAATCTGCTGCTTACCATTGTTATATTTCTCTCAGATAGGAATTAGAAAGTAGCTGCTGCTTTCAATCTCTGGCCTCACATTTATCTTGTAACAAAGCAGTTTGGCATTCCAAGGACTTCACCCATTATTCATTCATGGTAGCTGAAATGTTTTGATGAGGCAGTAATTTTGTGGTTGTGGTTTGCCATAAAGGATATTTTGCATGTAAGTCCACAAATGAGCCACAGATGTCCCAGATTCCTTCTGACTGTCGAAAGTGAAGTACAGTGGAGGTAACTGTACAGATCATATTAACTTTGTGGTATTTGCCAATACTGTGGGTTCATATTATAGAAGAACCAGATGACATAGTATAAATATAGCCTTAGGATATGGTAATATATGGTACTTTTAAAAATTTTCACATTGCTCTGATCTTCCTTTTATCTTGTTCTCAGAAATCGTGGTATTGGATGGGTCAAAAGCTGTACCTGAGTCAATCTTCCTTAGATAGCTAGTCATGCATTATCATTCCAAATAGGTAGCCATATTAGTCTATACCAGCAAAATAAAACAGGAATCCACTTTAGAGACTAACAATTTTTTCCAGCATAAGCTTTTGTAATGCATTAAGTGTTCATCAATTAGGTAGATACTCGACTGCAGACAACAGAATCAGGTAGTGGAAGAAAGATGGTATAAAGAAAGGCCAGTTTAAAACAACATCCGATCAAAACAGGGGATCGATTTATTCATTTTATGGTATATTGTTTTAAACCAGCCTCTCTTTGTAACATCTTCCCACTTCTGTTGTCAGCAGCTTTGAATACAAATACATCTGCCAAATAGATGAACACAAAATCGAGCTCTGATTCACAAAAGCTTATGCTGGAACCAGTTTTGTTGGTCTTAAAGATGCCAGCAGCTTCCTGTTTTATCTAGCCACATGCTAGTTTTTCTCTCATCTCCAGCAATTCTTATTCCACAAGGAAAACTCACAACTGTCCCCTTTCCTTTTCTAAATATTAGATCACCTGGTAAGTGTTTTGTCGTAACAGAGGTAGAACTGTAATCATTTAATGAATGAGCCTACTTGGAAGATGCATGGATCCTGCTGAGGAAAATATTGCTTTAGATCCTTAAAGCATAGACTGTGTTAATCTGTTGCAAAATATGAGAACATCTTGAAAGAAATCAGTTTGGGTTCTTTGCCATGGTAACTGAAATACTAGAAAATATCTAATATTGTAGGCTTGGGAATGAAGTTGGAATTCTCTTAGCTATGAATTCAGTAGTACCCACCCACTGCTTGTGTTAATGTTTGAAATTAGAAATTCTCCAATTTACTATATCTGTTCAGAGATTCACCTCTGAATATGCAGATATGCTGCTGCTATGTGATTTAGCTAGCAACATTAAAAATAATAATAATAGAAGCCCCTAGGCTAACAGTGCAATCCTATGCATACTTCATCCAATGCAAGCCCAATGATTTCAACTCATTTAGCCTGGAGTAAATCTGTATAGGATTGCACTGCCAGCTTCCTAAATACCCCAGAGGGTAACATGAAAGATAAAGTTGCTTCTAGTGCACCCCAACCATGACTCACCCTCTTGACTGCATCACTATACCAAGAGGACAGTTAGGAGGAGACTGATGCAGCCAGTCAAGTAACCCTCCAGGCTACACTTCAATTGTACCAATCCCTGAAATGGCTCAGTTCTTCTTTACCCATGTGTAGCAAAAAACTCAAACTAGAAAACACAAATTTGCTCCACATGCTTTCCATTATTGAGAGAGAGCAAGAGAGAGAATAATATATTCATATAAAATGACCATTTACAAAATAAATGCATACCCAAATATTCCTTATTTGCCTTGGCATTCAATAATTCTGCTTTATTCTCTCAAATCTTGTTTTCCTCACCAATTTACTATTGTACTGAAGTCCATAATATGAAAGGAGTGAAAGAGAGGTGCTAGAGCTCTTCTCTGGCCCAGAAAGAGAGGGCACTGAGATGTCTTTTAATATATGCAATGCGTACCCGTTATTGATGTTGCATAATTGTTACCAGTCTGTGCATAAAATGTCTGCTAAACTGTGGTCACAATGACCAAGGGTTAAGGTTTTTTTCAGATCATCATTCAGGTCAAGTTGGCATGAACATGGACACTCTGCTCCAACAAAGTAGAGGTTTTGACACATGTATTCACATAACCAAAGGAACAGGTATACGTGTTCACACAGAAAAAGAAATCATGCTGCTGTTTTAGGTCCATGTTAAATTTTCATGCAACCATATAATGTGGAAAACCTCCTTGAGATAAGAAAAAAAAGTCTTCTGTAATTGTCTTTGGAATCTCCACTGCACATAATATATAAATCCCTGTTATTTTTTTGCTTCAGATAATGTTGTAATTAGTAACAACAATATTAAATACAGTCCTAGGGAACAGGCATGTACTTGAGAATAAATGCAAGAGAGATTAACTGGCAAGTCATAAATCACAACCAGGTAACAAGATATGTAATCAGTCGTAATCACCACCCATGGCCACAAAGCTGGGCAAAATTCTTGTTCTTAGGCACTGTAATAGGAGGGTAACCAACTATATAATCCATGAAGATTTAGGCTATAATCAGAACTCCAGTGTTTTCTCTAAATTATTAATATTTTAATAATAATGGCTCGAATTGTTATAGAAATGTTGAGCTAGTTTCTGATAAAAAAATCATCCAAGTTTTTTTTTTAAAAAAAAACAGCAGCAAAGATCAAGAACATTTATCAGAAAGGTTCATGATTCTGATAAATATTTAAGTGTGCAAGGCAGAACCATTGAGAACCGTAAATACTTTATAGCTGGCACTTTGTCAAAACTCTAAGTGGCTCTGCCTTAGAATTTTACATCATCATTGAATTTACAGTCATTTGATAAGTGGCACAAGGTAAGAATTACTTCTTTCTAAATCTAAACCAAGCCATAAATCTAATGCAAGGGCTCCTCTCATTGTCCGTTATCGTCTGATGACAATGCCTTTTACCTTCATTGTCTTGACAGAAATATGATATGTAAAACTGTAATGTCACATCACTCACAGTGATTTAACACTATCCAGCCCAAACCATTTTAATCAATCAAAATTGTCGCTTTTTAGTGTAATGATTTTGTGGTGGATTCCCTGTGTTTAATGTGATACATAAGTCATACCAGTGACTTGATTTACTGTTTCATTCCAGTCTAACAGCTTAGAAGGCCATTCTTGAATCCTTCAGAAACCTTCAGAATTAGAAAACGAGCATCACTTGAAGAACTAAGAAATACTAATTGCAAAAACTAATTACAAAAGCGAAAACTATTGAGAATGGGAGAACATAATGCAAATTACAGAGATTGGAGGAAGAGATTCTGGCTCCCACCTGGCCGGCAGCCAAGGGCTTGAGGAAGGGGGCTGCACTTGCCGCCATGGAGAATAAGCGGCAGTATTTCCTCCAGCCTCGTAGGGCCACATGGGAAGGGGGCAGGGCTAGGTGCCTTATCAGCACGGCCCTGCCCCCATTCCTGCACTTGCTGCCTCGTTCTCGGCCTGCCCGCCCGCCCTGTGGCAATGCAGGTTTTTGACCGGTCGCCTTATGGGGGCCAGGTAGGAATTTTTTCTTTTTTCCCTGATTGACCTTGAGAACTAAGCTTTTCACCTACCTTGTACTGCTCGCTGGAGCTGTGGCTATTGGCTACAGTGGTGCTGTATAGGCCATCACTGGCAGGATTGAGTTGGGGGGATGTTAGTGGGGGTGGTGAGTACCCTTGGCACATCCCCATGGGTGGGGATGTGCCAAGATTGGCTGGCATGCTTGGCGGCAGCCAGTTGAGAGGGCAGGCTGCCTGGTGGGAGCCCCTGGAAAAGTCCTGCCCTCATGCTCCATGGCGGGGGTGCTTGGAGCTTTAAGGGGGAAACCATCCACCAGGCCGGCCGGATCCCAGCCATGTAGTTGGATGGCTCACATCTGAGGCAGCGGATCTTGCCCAGACAGGTCAAGGCGGGGTCCAGGGAAGTGACCCCAGGGCTTGACCTGTACCGCTGGTTAGGCCCTTGCCAGGTTTCAGTTGTTGCAGTTCATGTTGTCATAAATAAAAAGTGGCCCTTTATTACCCAAGCCTTGTGTCTGCCTCTTTATTTTGACTGGGGGGTGGGCAAAAGAATCCACCAGTAGTTTCTGGTGTGAATGGTGGTTAGCTCATATTTATTTGGAAGTAGACATTATTGGTTTGAATTCCTATTGAGCCATAGAATGCTTGCTGAGTGACCTTGGGCCAGTCACACTCTGAGCCTAATCTACTTCACAAGTTTGTTGTGAGGATAAAATGGGTGAGAGAAGAATGATATAAGCCATTTTGGGTACCTATTGGAAAGGTGGAGTATGAATTAAGTAAAATAAATAAACAAACAAAATGCCCAACTGAACTGAAATCTGTCTGTCAGCAGAGATTTTCAACAGGATTCAACTGAAATCACTGTTGCTGGTGGGGTGCCTATTAGAAAAAATCCCATCAAGACAATATTTTTGTGGAGATAGTAGTTTAATCTCATGACTAGTAGACATCTGTCTTGCTTCATAAGGTTGAGGCAGTCATCAAAAAGCCTATGATCAGACAGCAGCAGAATGAGCCTGCTCACAAGACGGAACAACCAACAAATGCTATTGTACAGAATGCAATTGCCACACAAATTCATACTGTGAGAGAGAGCCCTTTAAGCACACTGAAGCTGATGTGGCTGATGTTTCATCCAAAATAACAGCCATCAATCCAACACATACACCTGGAGTTAATTAAACAGAAGTTAATTGAAACTGGCATCTAGTCATAATACCAGAATTTTCAGCCTTCCAATCTGCTCTCAAGAGACTACAGCCCTTTTCACACATCATGTGCCAGAAGAATATGTATGGGAGGGGGCAGGATTGTAGTAGCAAGAGCATCCTTCTGCCCCTACTCTACACTTTCAGTGATCTGCATGAGCAGAACTTTCATATATATAAGCTGTACATGCACAGACTCTGTACATGTGATTGAGAACCCTGAAAAAGCCAATATCACACGTATGTTTGCATATAACAGCCATATTCACACAGATCACTGGACATGTGTAGGGAAGAGGTGACTTCTGCTGCCATGATCTCACTGTCCACATGATCATACATACAACTCTTGTACATCAAACAGCATAAAGAACACTGGTTGACCATAGCACCCTTGAGCACGATTTCTTGCATTAAAACAAGTGCTTTTGTTAATAATTAGATCAGGCACCAATAACCAGCAACCAGCAAAGAAAAAAAGAGGGGGGAAGACTTCAGCCCCAAAGATGTAGTATTCATGGAGTCGGTCCCACTTTCACATTAAAATAGAACAGAATTACCAAAGACACATTCACATAGATTATAATTTTTCAGTAGTCCAGATGTCTAAGAAGCATTCCTTGTGGATATACACATTGTTCTTGACATGGTTTATCCTGCCCTGGATATCAACTATACTTTGGTATCAACTACTATACTTTGGTATCAACTACTTTGGTAGTCCTTTTCTATTTGAATGCAGAAGTGGAACATTCTCCATGAATAACTACATCTTTTTTTGTGTATATGTAGTGCTTGTTCAGGAATCCTCTTTCATATGGTGTTGTATGTAACAAATAAAAACCACCGAGGAAGACCTCATGGCTGAAACACATTTGGTTACATGTGTAACAGTATCTGGGCATTTTTTGAAGATGCCCATAAATGTATGACATCTCTATGTGTATGGGTGCAATTGTTTAAGAATTTCTACACTAGGAGGAGGTACTTATATATATGGAACCAGAGTGATATTTGTTTAATCATATAGTTTAATTTCTTGGAGTTTTATTAAGGATTTTGGGTATTTTGGGGCATTGGTATATGTAAAAGTTTTTTTTTTCTTTCAACCTTTTTGGTTACCTACCAATAACTAGCAACCCAAATCCAATTAAGCAAATTGATAGTTATTCAGAAATCTCTAAGCTGAGAATGATCACACAGACTAATAAAGGATTAAGGAGGACATGTCTCTTTCCAACCTCAGTACAGCTGAACTGAGGGTCTGTTTACAAAAGAACTAGAAACAGAGGCATTTGGAACACTTCCCTCCTGTGTTTTCCTTTGCAGTTTGGGTGACTGACATCTGTTACGGTCAACGTAAGCATCACCATCTCCTGAATCTCATTCCATTGAAATACACTGATCAATTAACAACAGCTACCGAATGGCTGCTGAACCCCAAACAGAATTGACTGTAATAGAAAAAACATTTTTTCCATGTAAAGAACTTAAGCTCATACAAGTTCAAGAGCACCAGGAGGATTTCACCCACTTAGTCAAGATTGGCTTGAAAACCACAAGCATTTTATTGGTTTTCAGTGCATTTGTGCCTGATAAAACTGGAATGTTGGTGACTATATTGAAAATGATTTGCTTTACATGGGATTACAAGTGTTCAAACTAGTTATTAAGGTTATTTTTTTCCCATTTTACTTGCCTCCCTTAACAGCAACCAGAAATTCATCTTTTATTAAATAAAATGTGATCTTTCTTGCTTCTTGGTTTGCTCCAAGACAAACTAGAAAGGAATAGGTCAGGTCCACAAAATATAATTCTATCCACAGAAAGGTTAAATACATCTTAATCATCTGACATTAAAAAACACCAATGTTTATCTTTAGCACAAGCCAGTTGCTTCAATTTGCTACAAACCAGAAAGTTACTTGTTTTGTCCAACTAAAGTAACTATTAAGAGTCTGCTGCAGATTCAGGTCAGAGTTGTTTGTACGGTTGCCAGGTCCCTCAAGTCTCCCAGTGGGAGACTGGGACGCTGGCTCCTACCCTGTCGCTGCTCTTGATGTCGTGGCCACGTGCGCGCTCCTGGCGTGCATGATGTCACTTCTAGGAGTAACGTCATCATGCAAGGTCAAAGGGTGTGCCGGTCACACGTGCTGGGGAGGGGCAAAGAGAGCTGGCAGCTCTCTCACCGCCGCTGCCACTGCCGCTGCCACACCCCTTGTCCCTGCCAGCTTGGGCTACACAGGGGCAGTGGCAGCCACGGCAAGAGAGTGAGTGGTGGTGGTCACGGCCTGCTCTCTCACCACAGCAGCTGCCACCACTGTGCAGCCAACACCAGCAGGGACATGGCGTGCATTGGTGTTGGCAACGAGAGAGCAGGCCATGGCCACCGCAGCTCGCTCTCTCGCCACCGCCACACCCCTTGTCCCTGCCAGCACCGGCTGCACAGGGGCGGCCGTGGTCACAGCAAGAGAGTGGGCCGTGGTGGCTGCAGCGGCAGCAGTGAGAGTGGCCTGCTCTTGCCACCACCACCTGCTCTCTCTCTCTGACACCGCCACCTGCTCTCGTGGCGCAGGAGCGCACCCCACACCCAGGGGCGCAGCGTGCCACCCAGAGAGGTGGTGCCCCAGGGAGCATGCCCCTCTGCTGGCCAGGTAAGTGGGCACAGGGCGGAGGGTGGGATCAGGAATCCCCCACCCTGGGTGGGGGGATGGCAACTCTAGTCGTTTGAATTTTACTGATTTGTCAAATGTTTTGCAGTGACATAAATTGTCTGAAATAATGTGCTTGAACTGGCTTGCTTTCCAGTGGAAAAGTAATAACAAGTAATGAATTATTGGATTGGCTGACCAGTACCTGCCACCTTTCACACCCAAGGCTTATAAAGCCAAGTAGCACACTGAAACAGCAAATAACCTTGGATATTGCACAATACTGAGGATAAAAGTCCCACCATAATCATGGAAATAATTATCAAGAACTGGCTGCCACATCCATAGAGATCTCAGTTCAGACAACAGTTTCAGGTAGGTAGCCATGTTGGTCTGTAGTAGAAGAGCATGATTCGGGTCCAGTAGAACCTTAAAGACCAGCTAGATTTCCAAGTATAAGCTTTTGAATCTCAAAGCTCCCTTCGTTGTATCTGACAAAGGGAGCTCTGACTCTCGAAAGCTCATACCCTGGAAATCTAGTTGGTCTTTAAGGTGTTACTGGACTCTGTTCAGACGATATATCCTTGCCACAAATAGGCCCTCAAGGTCCCATGAAGAGCATCATGCAGAAGCTAAACTTTATCAGTACTTATTAACTTTTTAAATAAGGCTGCTTTTCTTGTATAAGCTTCATCTTCTAAAGTCAGTGGCGTCAGTCACTCATTTAGTGACGTAAGTGTAAAAGCTCATTGAAATCAATGGCACTTAAGTATATTTTCATGCTGTGTTATGCACCAGTACTATTCAACCATTTCATGGTACAAAACCATTGAAATTATGTGCTAAATTCAATCCTTGGATTCCATGGGATGACAAGGTATGCTAAAGGGGAACCTGAAACAGCTGGGAGTCTATGAAACTCAAATAAATGGGGTATTGAAGTATTCTACTAATCACATATATTTCAACGCTGACCTTAAAATAATTAAAAATTGATGCTTACAGCATAATAGGGCTGTGCAATCATATTTAAGCTTAATAACTTCTTGGAAAGAAGAAACTTGTACCAAAAGGTCACTACACACTTTAATTTCATGACAGTGTATTTACTCTTTATTCCCAAAGTGAAAAAAGCCTAATTTCTAAAAGACCAAACCAATAATTACCTATTATGAAACTATTTTAGTCAATACCTAATTTCTAGGTATTGATTAGCATTTAGACATTTAAAACATACCCTAAAGCAACAATAATATATTTATTGGACTAGTCCTCTCTCCTTACTGACTCTTGTAAGCATTAACGATATTGATCAGAAGCATATGACCAAAAGGTCAAAATATCAGAATCATTATAATATAAAACTATAATCATTTAGTTATTTCAACAGTAGAGTTACTTTTACAGTTAAATTTCTCTTTTGAGGAGGTTTGTGTTTGTCTTGGTAAAACACCACAAAAGGAACAAAAGCTAGAGAGCATTACAAATAGTTTGATGAGTCCTGGGGAACCCAGCACTTATCAGTCAGAGCTCCTTGCATGTGTGTTCCCAGTGTGGCATGTTGATATCACTTCCAGGAGTGATGTCATTGCAAAGGCCCCAGGAACACTACCGGAGCCTATGCGATGACATCAGGAGTGATGTCACCATGCTGCACGGGGAGTGCACCCGGGAGGCCCATTCCCACACCTTTCCCCCCACTAGCCAGGTGAGTGGTGGTGGGGCATGGAGGCTGGGAGTGGGGGATCCCCCACCTCCACTGGTGGACTGGCAACCCTACATGGAACTGTTGTATGGTTTACCACTGCCAGAAGAGAGACAGCAAGATCCTCTGTCCCTCTGAGGCCAGAGGCACAGGAAAAGTACACTCCAAAATCTTTTGGCCTTTCGATGCCTTCAGTAAAGGGGCATGCATCTTGTTTTATTTTATTATTTATTTTATTTAATTACATCATTTATAATCTTCCTTTTCTCTCCAATGGGGACCCAAGATAGCTTACATTGTTCTCATTCTCCTCTCCTCTCCACCTACCACATGCCCACTGGACCTGTGCCCATCATGGCTGGTGAAAACTGGCGGTGCTGGGATTCGGGTCATGCTAGTTGGCATCATTAATCTTTCCCTGAGTTCTGGGGTTTTCCCAGACTCATTGAAGGAGGCAGGGGTGTGACCCTTGTTAAAGAAACCATAATTGAATCCTGTTAATCCAGCCAATTACAGCCCAGTTTCAAATCTTCCATTCCTGGGTAAGGTAATTGAGAGGGCAGTAGCGGAACAGTTACAGGTATACTTGGATGATGCCTCTATCTTGGACCCATTCCAGTCCGGCTTCAGGCCCGGCCATGGTACGGAGACAGCTCTGGTTGCCCTCACAGATGATCTGTGGTGGCACCTGGATCAGGGCAAGTCGGCACTGCTTATACTTTTAGATCTTACAGCAGCGTTCGACATGGTTGATCATGATCTCCTGACCCACTGCCTCGCCGATGTGGGGATTTGTGGGACAGTCCTTCAATGGCTGAGCTCCTTCCTCCATGGTCGGGGACAGAGGGTGGCACTTGGGGAACAGATGACCGCTCGCCATTCTTTGGTAAGCGGCATCCCTCAAGAGGCAATTCTTTCCCCGATGTGATTTAACATCTATATGCCCCCCCTCGCCCAGGTAGTCCGCAATTTGGAGCTGGGATGTCACCAGTATGCAGATGACACCCAGCTCTATCTGTTAATGGACGACCAGTCTGACTGTGCTCTGGATTCCTTGGCCAAGGGTCTTGAGGCTGTGACAATATGGTTACATCAGTCGCCTGAAATTGAATCCCCTGAAGATGGAGGTTCTGTGTCTGGGTTGTGGAGCAATAGGGTTGGGGACCTGGCTCCCAGCCCTCAGCGGGGTACAACTGAAGCCTTCGTTGACAGTGAGAAGCCTGGGTGTGACTTTGGACGCCACACTTTCAATGGAGGCCCAGATCACAACTGTTGCCAGGTCTGCCTTTTTTCACTTTTGACAGGCCAGGCAACTGGCACCCTATCTCTCATCTCGGGATCTGGTCACAGTAATCCATGCAATGGTCACCTCCAGGCTAGATTACTGCAACTCACTCTACGCTGGGTTGCCCTTGGCCCTGACCTGGAAGCTGCAGCTGGTCCAGAACACAGCAGCACACGTTCTTACAGGAACACCTGTTTGAACGCATATCCATCCTGTGCTGTGCCAGCTGCACTGGCTTCCAGTGGAGTTCAGGATCTGGTTCAAGGTGTTAACGTTGGTGTTTAAAGCCCTCCCCGAACTGGGACCAGCATACCTGTGGTACCGCCTCTCCCATTACGTCCCTTACAGGGCGCTCTACTCCGCAGATAAACAACTCCTGGTGGTCCCTGGCCCGAGGGACATCCAGCTGGCCTCCACCAGGGCCAGGGCTTTTTCTGCCCTAGCCCCAGCCTGGTGGAACACTCTCCTGCTGGAGATCCAGGCCCTGCAGGACCTATTACAGTTCCGCAGGGCCTGCAAAATAGAGACGTTCCGCCAGACCTTTGGTTGAGGACCAGTGGGTGTCCCCCCTTATCCTATCTAAGATCACTACCTCTTCTATGACTGCCCGCGGCTATGCGTTTTATCCACTGCTATGACCTATGCAGGTCTTTTATTAGTATCCAAAGTAGCCTATATATAATGGCGCCAGAGTATTTTAATATAAGTTTTTTAATCTGTTTTTAAAGTTGACTATTATTATTGTGTTTTAATTATGATGTGAGTTGCCCTGAGCCCATTCGTGCGGAGGGTGGGATATAAGTCAAATAAAATAAAATAATAAATAAATAAATACATTTTATCCTAACAACAACTCTGTGAGGTAATTAGTCTGAGAGAGTGTGACTGGCCTAAGATTACCCAGTGAGATCCCATAGCAGAATTTGAAACTGGCTCTCAAAGATCCTAGTCTGACACTCAAACCATTACACCACATTGATATTAAAGATGGGTCTCTTGATCAAAGAAAGAACTGTTTAAGGCACTCCTGGCAGCATGATTTCCTGAATACTCCAGGAAAACATCAATAGAGCTTCTTTGAACCTCCAGATCTTTTTGCCATGAATAACAGCCATGGTCTGCAGGATAATAAACAAAACTTTTGAAATTTCCTGCTAAAATAGGTGTCAAAAATACAATCATAAGCCCAGAAGGATCAGTTGACCATTTCCTGGATACTGTCAATAGATTTGTGTCAAGAATGTTATCTTGTCTAAATAAATAACTCTACATCAAATCCATCTTAGGTATGCTTATTCGTAGGTTAGCTGAACCTTCTTGTCATAGCACAGATCTGGACTTGTACCAATGAGGAGCTCGATCCTAAAAAGGTGCCAATCAGAGCACAGCCAAAGGTCCACCAATTGGCAGCCAGGTTCTCATGTTTGGGGCCAATGCCATCATGGATCCCAATTCTGCACCAAATTAGACCAATAACAGGGTTTTCCTATTAGAGCCCAAGTAAATTCATGGGCATCTCAAGACCTTCATCTCTGTAGCTGGCTCACCTCCAGAATCATCTTCTGTTGCCATTAACATGAAGTTACTGGTCTTTTTCTTATCAAGACAGGCTGAATACAATTTCTTCTTTCCCATTCTACCTTCTGTCCCCAAACTAGTCCTATATGAGATTTTATCCATTTACCTCCTTTTGAGCTTCTCCATTTCTGCCTGCCTGCCAGCCCTTCTTCATCATACCCTGGTTAGGGATTCCCTTCCATCTACCACAAGTTCGGTTTCTGTCTATCCTATCACACCTTTTGGTCCCAGTTCAACCAATCCCTCACCATCTCTGTGTCTAGGTTGGCTTGCTCTGGATCAGCCAAGTGAGAAGAACACAATTTGGAGTAAAATGTAACTTTTAATTGGGTAGCTAGCTTGAAGCAACACAGCCACACATTAAGGCTGTGCAAAGTGAATGGTTTTTATTGGTTTCTATCTGGCCTTTTCATACCAACTCCTCATTTTCCAGTCTGTATCTGGGTTGGGGTAACAAACTTGCTAGTGAAGTGCTTGTCTCCTGTCCATCTTTTCTTTATCTGAGATTCTTTATCTGAGCCAAACTGGGAGGTATGTATGCAACAGGTTAAATGGTTCCTCTGCAATCCTGGACTGCTTTTTAAAATTTTATTTCCATGTGTAGGAGATGCTGTCACATGATAGGCCTGACAGGGGGACTGATTTAGGTAACAGAGCAGCAGATCAGACAAGGCCACAGGTGACGTTAGAGCCACAGTTCAACTTGGCCCCATTCAAGGCTTTAGAATCCTTTTGAATCTCAGTTCCATTGAAATACAATTGGAAATAATAACTGGGGGGGGGGTGCTTTTTTAAAACACAGGACATCATAAGCCAAAAGTCAGCTACTTTATTAATTGTGTTATAAAACAGTCCTTGAGAACTTTCACTTGGTACCAAGGGGATTTGCAGAATGCAGTAAAATCATATTGACATTAACCGAAAAGGTTAATGAAACATTTTTACAACAGCAACAAAGTTCAGATCAAGTACTTTCCTACCTTACACCCACTTACACATAAATAGCTGCCATAACATAAAAACATGCTTGTCAAATAAAACTCACAGGGAATATCAAAAAGATGTTTATTACAGGTGGGGAACCAGATTAAGAATGTCAGCTTTACACCAAGTGGGTTTATAGAAATAACCTAGGATCAGAAAGCAGAACTGTAGGATGTGTAATGTAATATGTACAGGCAGCCTCTATGGAACAGCTTTCTGCTTTGCGTGTTCTTCAGTCTTGGCCCTTCAGGGCTCCTGTAGCAAATTGGTGGCTGCTGAGGCTTGACTGAAAGGCTGACTAAAAGATGAGCCAGAGTGAAAGCTGAATAAAAAAACAGATTATTGGACCATGGGAACTGGAATCCAAGAGGAGGGAAAGGGGTGGCTTCAACGAAGAATGAGAACTCTAGCCACTGATCATGAGGAATATGATCCAGCCCCACCCACCTCACAGGGTGTTTTGTTGTGGGATAATAATAACATACTTTGTAAACTGCTCTGAGTAGGCATTAAGTTGTCCTGAAGGGCAGTATATAAATCAAATGTTATTATTATATTATTATTATGGTTGAGTATTTTTATATTCTTTCATTGTCTGAGGTGTATCTTAACTTGTGCAAGCAGTCTTGAGCATTTTATGGGAAGGTGGCCTAGAAACGTTCTAAATAATTAATTTATACACACATGTGTGGGGGAAAGTTCAATAGGGTTGCCAGATCCACTTAACCTACTAATGAGGGGGAACTTGCACTTACCTGTGTGATATTCTCCTGGCAGTGACTGGAAGTGACATCATTGTGCTCATGGAGAGCATGCTCACTGTGCGCTGGCCTGGGAGGCTTCCTGCCTCCTAGACCCATTCCCTGGGCACTTTTCCCCTCTTCAGCCAGGTGAATGGTGGCGGGGGACAGAGGCTGGTAATGGGGGATCCCCTGCCCCTATCGGGGGACTAGCAGCCCTATAGTTGAATAATTAATTCACATTTCCAATAATATTGTGACCACTTTAGAAACCAATGTTTCTGCTTAGATTGAAAACCGAAAGATCACAAACAAAACAATAAGATATGATGATTTATACTTACTTGAGTCTCTAACAGAAGCCTGGTACTCACTACAGATTTTTAAAAATGATGTTTGGGTAGACAGTTTTAGACTGGGATTGTGTACTCAGATATACCTGAGATAAAAATAAACTTGATAGTAGATGTTTTTGGTTGGCTCATGGATATTTGAAATGACCTGAAATACTCTCAGATTCCAGGATTAATGATAATTAATCTCCCAGAATTTCAGGAATTTTCATGTTCCAAGAGGAATATGATCTGCCAAACAGCTGTTTGGCTGCATCTCTAGTCCCTTTAAATGTTCTCTTAGATACTGTTATCTAAGAGAAGATCTGACTTCCTAATTCGGCAACCAGATCTACCCTCCTGGAAAATAATGGCCCTTTAAAATATAAAGGAATTGGAGACATGCTAAACAGGTGATAGGGTAACACCTTATGGGTATCTCGGATAGGAAATAATGCCTCTCTGCTGCTTTTCAGAGGCTAGATCTTCACACACACACATAGCCCTTTAAAATTTAAAAGGAGGGAGACATCACCAAACAGCTGTTTGATGAGACCAGCTTCCTCCCTGCTCCAGCAGCCCTTTTTTTGGGGGGGGGAGGCAGGGGAATGGGCATTGCAATTGCTAAAATGGCCCTAAAATTTCAGGAGCACCCCCCTCAAAAAATCCCAAATCCCAAAATGGTAAAGGCAATCCCAAAAATTCAGGATAACAAAAAGCATTCCCTTCTCCAAAAGAGATCTGAAATTAATCTTTTTGATATGCACACCCCTACTTCAGATTACTGGTGACTGCTCACTTGATTACATGATCCTCCATATAAATATTAACTAGCATGTAGCACTGTTTCCTTAAGCAGAGAGCTGTAGAAAACAATGGTACCACTCATGTCAGAGTGCCAAATATCAGAAAACTTTTGTCTTCCCAAGTTTGCAGGCAGACATATTGTAATCTTCATTGCTAGTCTGAACACTTCTATCCTTCAGTATAAGTGGCACATCTTACTAGCCAATGTGTGCAAGTGTTTTTTGTTTTCTTCTTGAATCTTTCATTTTAAAATGTTATTCATTTTATTTCAGTTGCCATAGTAGTCATAAATTTTATTTATATTTGTTCCTATTAGGAACAGTCTCTCTTCTACACCTCCTCTCCCTTAGCTCCACTACTTATCTATGCTATAGATCTAGGATGCTGTTAGTAGTGTCACAGCCAGGCAGGTAGGTTAGATTCTTTGAATTACCTATAGATTGTTAGCCACCTGGCCAATTCTGTATGCCTGTCCATGATGCCTTTCCCCACCATTCTGGCCTTTTCCAGCCATTCATTTCAGTTTTGAGTTTCTTTGGAATTCAGAATTCAGTTTTAGAATTTCACTGTAACATGAGGATGCAAGGGCGGGGGGGAGAGAAGAAATAGTGGTAAATGGGTCTCACATAGCAGTAGCATATATAGGAGGAGAAACTTGCTGCCTGGTTAATCCAGTTGGTAAGTTTGCTTTTTTAGACACCGGTGGTAACCCACGATTTTGTACCCATGTTATAACATATATATTCACAACCTGTAATGTATATATGTGTATGTATACCTTTAAGTGAACCCTCAAGAGCTAGTTTATCCCCTCAAGACCTGTATAGGAGGAGCCTCACTTATGTCTTGTTCTGTGAGCATGTTGGTTATCTTCCACTATGTGTCTTAGTATTCTCTATATGTAAGTATTCCCTCCCAGATGAATGTAAGATACCTGCTATTGAAGCTACCAGCATAATTCTGAGTGCTGGCTACTGAGCAGGGCTGAAAGGTGATCTGATATGTAAGGTTACCCCAATCCACCACATCTCAGAGGATACCTCCCCCCCACACACACACACAATCTGTCTCTCATTTAAGCATATTGTAGGATTTTGTTTTGTCAAATATGTTTTTAAAGCCAAGAACCAGATTGCAAGAGGTACCCAGATTCTTTCAAGATCTGTTATACTTCTCTTCCATAGTGTCAAGAAACTGACTTGTCCCAGTCCGTTTCTTGGTTCAGTTCAGGCTTTGGGTCAGATAGAAGCCTATAAAGTCATCATAACTCTGCAGTTTCAGAGCTGGAATTGAACTATGAAGATGCAATGAGGTCATAGTTTCAAGATCTTGCACCTACATTGCATCATTCTAGCAAAGTACCTTGGATGAGAGTACATGCACTGTTCTTGACTGGCTAATTGGAGTCAGGCCCATTGCTACAGTTTTGGATAAAACAAAGGTCCTCATTCTAGCTTGCACCACCACCATCACCCTAGACTCTTTTGGACTCTGTATGGTTCCTGAAGTGTTTTCTACTGCTTTTGTGCTCTGGACTAGAGATGGGCACGAACTGAAATATGAACCAAAGTTCATGTCGAACCAGGCTGGTTTGTGGTCTGGGAACTGGCAGTTCATCAGAGCCCATTTCTGACAAAATGCCACGAACTTTTGGCTGGTTTGTTTGGTTCATTTTTTGGATCGTCACTGCAGACAGCCTGGTGCCGATCAATCAGTTTCCTAGGCAACAGGGGATGGACTTCCTGCAGAGCGTCTGCTGACCTGGAAGTGGCCTTCTGCTGGCCTGGAAGTGGCATTCTGCTGACCTGGAAGTGATGATTTGCTGACCTGGATGTGATGTTTTCACGAACCAAACAAACCGGTTTGCGAACTGGGGCAGGTTCGTGAACGTTCGTGGTTCATGAAATGCAATGAACCACAAACCGCACGGTTAATTTTTTTTCTGGTTCGTGCCCATCTCTACTCTGGACCTGCTCACCAAGATTGGTGCCAGCCCAGGATTTCTGTCTCTAGATTTTAAGACTTTGGACCCTTGTTTGGACTCTTGGGTTAGTGTGAAAGGTAGGTTCAGGCTGAGAGATTAAAAGTGTTTAAGTATGGTAGTTTGGTTATCTAGTATTTGTTTTTTTCCTCTCTGCGTACACTGTTGTATGTGTGCACCCTTTTGCACTACTGTTAATACACTCTTTTGAGTATAACCTTGTGTGTTCTTTAGGAATTTGAAAGCTTCAACCTGAATCCAGTACATTGGCCAATTTGAGTCACAGCTACTCAGCTGTTATCTTGCAGGAATGACATCCTGTTTAAAGCCTGGTAGAGCTGGGAATTTGCCTCTCTGTTCCACAGCTGAAGGTTTAGTCAAGGGAGGCTGGTGGCAGTTCGTTACCCTGGAAGTGAGGACTTGTTCTCAGTTTTGAGCGTTTAGCTCTGGACCTTCCACTCAGGATAGCTTGTGTATACAGCTGTCCTTGACACACAGTACTTGCTAACAGGAAATCACTAGTACTAGTTTAATCACCCATGTGTGCTCCCAATACTCATCCCATTGTATCTGTCATACGGGATAGAGATAATCAAGAAGATCAGGTTATATATAGGGCACCTTCTAAATTTCCACCAACTAAGTTGTTCTCCAGTCTAAAGTCAGGTATGCACATTATCTTTCAGAATATCTTTCCTTCAATTATAAGGTTAGTAAAGTTAGTGCTCTACTGTAAAAAAAAACACTACTGGAGTTGGGGGATTAAAAGAATTGTGATCATTAGTTGGTTCATAGAGAGCCACATGACTTGAATAAAATATGATGTAAACAGCAACCTCACGTTTAATGCCATAGGTTTTATTTACAAGAAAATAAGCTTCTTACTGAATTATTAAGTACTCTCCTTGAATATGACAATTTTCAAAAGACTGATCTAATCCTGATTGTTGAAGTCTCAATAAATCATGACATGATCCTGGGAACTTGACAAATACGCCAATGATTTTTATGTCTGGCATCATAAACCAGCTGCATGTTGAGGGAATGAAGATTTTTTTAAAAAAAACCTTTACCTTGCCTCATTAGTCATTATGCATCAATGCATGCATTACCACATGTATGCAGACTGCAGCTCCCAAGACAGAGAGAAATCCTGTAATGCCATAAAATTCATGCATTCCTTGCACTGCTACTGATTATCTTGTGGGAAGCTAGTAAGACCATTAGTTCTGCTGAAAAGTATCTATAAATTGATAAATCATAATTCTGCATATTAATATTATATATCAGCTGAACCCTTTAAAATAAAAATAAAGTGATAATCTGGCACAACCTCCACATCAGCCTGAAAATCATTATGCAGAAGGAAACAAGGGTCTCTTTGTCAAAGCTTGGACACAGATGCTTTTCAATTAGCTGCCAGAAGAAGCAACCCTACCTCAGAGTAATGTGATTTAATCTGTTAGATGGATTTGGAGGGTTTCGGTGTTGGAAAGGATGGAGGCTGCCTGGCTAAAGTTAAGGACAATTGTTTTTATTAACATGAGTTGCATCTTAAGTCATCACTCCAAAATCGATGAGTTGGAACATGAGGTGTGTGTGTATGTGTGTGTGTGTGTGTGAGAGAGAGAGAGAGAGTCTGAGTAATATATTACTTTTAAAGAAAATGTTTACATATGAACAACATAGACGTTTATCTGGGCTCTTGATCAAACTTGAACATTTGCAAACATAATGTAAACTGCTACGGCTGATAGGGCTCTCAGTGACAATGCCCCTGAAAATTAAATAGAACCTCAGTATTCAATGACATTCCAGGAATAGAATTTTAGACCGGGCTTGAACCAGTAGAGCCCTGTGGTGCAGAGTGGTAAGTAGACATGGGCACAATCCAAAAAATAATCCCGATTTAGCTGATCGTGATTCCGCGGCGGCACCAAACCCAGGTACCCGAACCTCGCCGATCAAGTCCCGTTTCGGATTCAGAATCGGGAATCAGGAATCGGGAAGGCCGACACGGGAGGGCACCCCACCACCAACACTCCCCCAGACCAGAGTGACCAGGCACTAGAGTGTGTAATACTGTGTGAGCCCTCAGCCAAGGAGGTGCCCACTGAGCTTGGCCCCAGAGCTAGACGGCAGCCCTGGAAGCAGAGAGAGAGAATAGGAATAGAGCCCAACCCCAGCTGCAACACTCCCCCCCAGACCTGAGCCCTCAGCCAAGGTGCCCACCGAGCTTGGCCCCAGAGCTAGGCGGCAGCCCTGGAACCAGAGGAGATAGCTCCCTATTCCCTAATTCCCTATCCGCTGAAGCCCAAAGCTAAAGCTCCCTCTCTCTCTCTCTCTTGCACTTTGTCTCTCCAAAAGCGACAAGCGAGAGCTCACCTCTGTCCCACTCCACCCGCAAGTGGAAAGTGAAACTTTGTTGTGCAGCACATGGCTATTTATAAAGCCTGGGTCTGCTATGCAGGAGGGCTGTGTTTGGCCATAAGAGCTGCCTCTCAGGCTTTGCAGGGATGAGATTCGAGTGCCCATGGCTACAAAAGAACACCCCCTTCCCTCACCCTCCCCTCTCTTCTCCAAAATGGACGAGACAGGTGCGCACTTTTCTGGCTGCTCCGTGGTTGGAAGGAAGCCCTGCTGATCAAGGAAAGCTGGGCTTCCATTCGCATTTCCAGGGCGACAGAAGGAGGGCAAACAGCTCCGGCATTCCCCAGGCTCCGTTTCCACAGGGCTCCGTTCCCTCGGAAACAGATGGCTGGCGCCAGACTGTCTGCAGACTGCAATCCCGAACGTAAACCGATCGATCCGATCGAGACCCGATAGAGCGCCCCACCCGAGCGCTGAACCGGGAGCCATGGACGGAACCGATCAGCCCAGTCCCAATGGTGCAAATGCCAAAATCGGGGCAATTTTCAGTCCGTAATTCCGATCGTGCCCATGTCTAGTGGTAAGCTGCAGTACTGCAACCCAAGCTCTGCTCACACGACCTGAGTTTAATCCTGGTGGAAGCCAGGTTCAGATAGCCGGCTCAAGGTTGACTTAGCCTTCCATCCTTCCGAGGTTGGTAAAATGAGTACCGAGTTTCCTGGGGGTGAAGTGTAGATGACTGGGGAAGGCAATGGCAAACCATCCTGTAAAAACTCTGTTAAGAAAACGTCATGATGCAACGTCCCTCCATGGGTTACTAATGACTTGGTGCTTGTACAGAGGACTACCTTTACCTTTTTACCTGAACCAGTAAGACAACTCTTACATAGTCATGAATGACTATTGGATACTTTCATTAAATTTACAGTGCAAATTTAGCCTATTTTCTCAGGCTCACCAGGATGAGAGGGAAGGCAATTATAAACAATTTAGAATTCTTGGGGGAATTTTTTCATGCATTCTCCAAAGTTGTTGTAATCTATTCTAGATTGAGCCTGGGAGATTTATTCATAATTAGTTCAAAAGGATCATTTTCAATTACCCATATGTGCTACTTTTTCAGGTACTTGTTCCAACTGCAGAAACTTTACTATTCCTGCAAACTTCAAAAAACCTGCTCCAGAGCATCTACATCACAGCTGAACATATCTTCTTGAACTAGCATGTCCGTAATAATCTTGTAGTTGCCTTTTCTTTTCTCTAAAGAGTCTAAGAATATAACTCCATTTGTGTTGATAGTTTCATAATCACATTGGAAAGGAATATCACGCTCCACTCAACTGCCACGGAAAAACTCAGAGGGCAGCTTCCACCAATTAGAGAGCAATCTAAACTAAAGAAGTTTGTTGAAACTTGGCATCCTTTCTTGAACTGTAAACAAAATTTTATTATCCCTCCAAGGCAATATTGGATTTTGCTAAATCACAAAAAAATGTAGATAAATTTGTTTCACAAGAGTATAATGCATGCACGTTAACCAGGTATTGCTACTTATTTGACCATTTGAAGTTTTATTTCTTGTTTCATTTTATTGATATATTTCTTAATAGGTTTTTAATGTGTACATTATGCTAATGAAACCTATTTCATTAGGTCCAAAGCAAAGATGACAGTCTACTCTATATACACCTACACCACCATAGACCCCCCTCATCAGTGATATAAAGATATAAAGGCATAGTCATTGTGGTGTGCCGGTTACAATGTTAGGGCCAAGCTACAAGTGACAAATAACACTTGAACGGCAAGTGGATCAAGTGGAGAGCAAGTGGAGGGCAAGTGAACAGGGAGGAATATACTTGCCGTTCTAGTGTCATTCATCACTTGTAGTGATGAATGTCTAATAGACTAATATCTGGGAGACCCAGGTTTCAATCTGCCATGGGTGATGTTGGGCCAGTATACCCTCTCAGTCTAACTAACCTCACATAATTGTTGTGAGGATAAAATGGAGGAGAGGGGAATGGTGTAACCTGCTTGGGCTCCCCACTGAGGAGAAAGGAAGGGAATAAAGGAACTAAACAAATTATTTAAGTTCTTTTCTTATCCACTATTAAGAGTAATTACTAAAGGTGATCACAGAAAAAATAAAGGGGAATTTATCTAAAAATTCAAATGAATAATCTTTCTTTTCCCTTTACATTATACAGCCTAATTACATTTTTCCTCAGTCACTCTAGGCCAGCGTAGCCCCATCAGTGGTTGGCCTCATCCTGCAGAGGATGAGGCCAACCACCTGTCCTCTGGACCCCTGCCCATCTTGGCTGGTGAAAGCCAGCTCGGAAAGGCTACGGGACCATTTGGAGGCCATTGTTAACATCTCCCTGAGCTCTGGGGTTTTTCCAGGAGCATTAAAGGAGGCGGTGGTGCGGCCCCTCCTGAAAAAACCATCTTTGGACCCCACCGACCCGTCCAGTTACTGCCCAGTGTCGAACCTCCCATTCCTAGGCAAGGTGATTGAGCGGGTGGTGGCAGTACAACTGCAGGAATTCCTGAATGATGCTGTAGTCCTGGAGCCATTCCAGTCTGGCTTCCGTCCAGGCCATGGGACGGAGACAGCCTTGGTTGCTCCCATCTGGATCGAGGCGGGTCCGCACTGCTTGTGTTACTTGATCTCACAGCAGCATTTGACACGGTCGACTATGATTTGTTGGCCAGCCGCCTTGCCGACGTGGGGATTAGGGGGACAGCCTTACAGTGGCTGGTCTCCTTTCTCCAGGGTCGGGGTCAGAGGGTGGCGCTCGGGGGAGATCTATTGCCCCGTCACCCTTTGGTGTACGGGGTTCCGCAAGGGGCGATACTCTCCCTGATGTTATTTAACATCTACATGAGCCCCCTCACCCAGTTGGAGCAGAGGTTTGGGCTGGGCTGTCATCAATACATGGATGACACCCAGCTTTTTCTGTTGATGGACGGCCAGCCAGACACGGCCCCAGACAATCTGGCCAGAGCTCTAGAGGCTGTGACGGCATGGTTGAAACAGAGCAGGCTGAAACTGAATCCGGTGAAGACAGAGGTCCTGCAGCTGGGACGGGGGCTGCCAGATGTTGGGATCCAGCTCCCTGCCCTGGATGGGACACCACTGGCAACTTTGCCAGTGGTGAAGAGTCTGGGCATGCTCCTGGATGCCTCCCTATCGATGGAGGCCCAGGTCATGGCGGTTGCCAAGTCTGCATTTTTCCATCTTCGTCAGATCCGGCAACTTGCCCCCTACCTGACGCCCCAGGACCTGGCTATAGTGACCTATGCAACAGTCACCTCCAGACTAGATTACTGTAACTCACTCTACGCTGGGCTACCCCTGGGCCTGATCCGGAAACTACAACTGGTCCAGAATGCAGCAGCGCGGGTCCTGACTGGTATAACCTACCAGTCACATATCACACTTATCCTGCGCCAGCTGCACTGGCTTCTGGTTGAATTCCGAATCAGGTTCAAGGTATTGGTTCTTACCTTTAAAGCCCTGAGCGGGTTGGGACCGGCATATCTTCGGGACCGCCTCTCCCTGTATGTTCCCCGGAGACTGCTTCAATCAGCAGATAAATGTTTACTGGTGGTCCCCAGCCCTAAGGAAGCCCGCCTCGCTTCAACCAGGGCCAGGGCCTTTTCAGTCCTGGCCCCAGCCTGGTGGAATGCTCTGTCAATGGAGACCCGGGCCCAGCGGGACATATTATCATTCCACCAGGCCTGTAAGACAGAGCTGTTCCACCAGGCGTTAGGTGGTTGAAGGGGGCAGTGCCATGTCGTCCTCCCACCTATGGGGTGGGGGGGTTCTCCCCACCATTGCACTTGGTTAATTTATTTCATTATTGTTTTGTATATTGATTTTAGTATTGTTGTTTTCCTGTTTTTATTGATTTTAAACTGTTCACCGCCCAGAGCCCCTGAGGATGGGTGGTATATAAATTGAAATATAAATTGAAATATAAATAAATAAAAGAAGAACACCATTCACTAAGGATCAGGCCTAGACATTAAAGGTCACATTATTTCATGAACAAAATATGAAAATATCTACCAGTGATGTGCCTGAGGGCTTTCTGGAAGGCCATTTTTAAAATCCTGCCACCAAATTAAAGAGATGTTTGAGGTTATTCCTACTTTTTATGTAGATCATCATCTCCTATGGATATTACTATTTCTTCCTAGTCAAAGATTATTTATCTCTGAAGCTCACAATTATACTTCAGAAGAGGTATGCTTCCTCTTATGATAAGAACTTACCTACTAGCAGGAAAGATAACCCAAGATCATTTTTAAAAAAGAAAGGAGAGAAAAAAAAGAGGAACAAAATTCTGCAATTTGAAGTTTATCTCAAGCACTGTATTTCTAGAATCAGGTCTGAGGAAGTACCCTTTTTGCTCATTTACATGGTTCTCAGTAAGATGCAACAAAACATAGATTAAATCTCAATTCAACAAAAAAAAAACACCAATAAAGTCTTCCATCTTCTTCTGTATCCATTGGAGTGGAGAGTGCACTCAAGTCAGAGCTGATTTATGGCAACCCCTAGCAGGGTTTTTGTGGTAAGAGACTAACAGAGGTGGTTTGCCATTGCCTGCCTCTGCAACCCTGGTCTTCATTGGAGGCCTCCCATCCAATTACTAACCAAGGCCAACCCTACTTAGCTTCTGAGATCTGACAAGATCAGGCTCACCAGGGCTATCCAGGTCAAGGTCTACATCCATTTGCCCCCCCCCCCCAATTCAGAATGAATAGGTAGGAGGAAAAGAGGCTAGGGATTTCTAATGGAGAATTCTCGTTGTCTTACCAAATTAAAGTTACCAGGATTCTTTTAGGGGAAGTTTTAACAGTTAAAATGGTTTACACTAATACAATTTTGTAGTGTAGAAAGTACTCCTCAAGCAACAGCTTTGCCCTAGTATTAGTCACCCTTCAATCCCAGGCATTCATTAAATTGTCATTAATTTGAATGAATGCAAGTCAGTGGCCTTTATAAATACAGTATGTGAATGACCTGGCCTTCTGACTAATTTCATGAAAGGGCCCCATCTAACATTGACTGTGGCTGTACTTGGTAGAATTCCTGGACGAGTTTCCTTTAACCACTCAGTGGGAGTGCAGCTGCATGTCTTACGGCTCCAGTCTGTATATCCAAGGAGTGCTGGCATGTTTCCAGCATCTTCAACATTTGTATAATGCTTCACAGCAGGCATTTTTCTTTCATGTGCAGCTAAAGCACTTTCTTCCTGCTACCCTACAAGATTATCTCCTGCTAGTGGTGACAGACCTTGAATCTCTCTTCCTAAGAGTGAAGTCTGTGAGGGGATTTGTTTTGAAATGTTATTGTTGATTCCAGTCTCTGTTCTGAAAGCAGAAAGTAAAAAATGAAGGGCTTTTTCCTCCTCAGGGTTGTTGAGCTAATCTAAGTGGCTCATTGATAACAGTACTTCTGAACACATACACATACACACAAATGGAAGCCCAAGTTCAGTGAACTCATCCTTATTCAGAATGAAAATTAAAAATCCAGATGATTCCAGCCTATATTTTCAAAGAAAGTTCAACTTCTCTTGAATCCTTTCAAAGAAGACTTAACATCCTTAGAATTTTCTTCATTTTTAAAGGGAAAATGTGTGTGTGCATGTTTTAAAAGACAAGTCTTTTTTCCTTTAAAATGCCACAACAAAGTAAGGAATCATTTCAAATAGTAATACTGAGGAATGGGTAAAATGTTAACGCACTCCATCTTCTCTGCACAATTATTTGTATTTTATGAACAAAGATACAAGAACAACTTGAGATCTTAGTGTTGCCATCTATCCAAGAGAATAATGTTCTCTGTCTTTTGGTGCTACACCTCTGAAGATGCCAGCCACAGCTGCTGGCGGAACGTCAGGAACTACAATGCCAAGACCACGGCAATACAGCCCGGAAGACCCACAGCAGCCAATAATGTTCTGTCCATTTAGTATGTGGAAATGGACAGTTGAATTTTTTCATTGCATGCAAGTTAGTAACATCACCCAGTATTTGCTGCAGATCAAAATGATATTAAACAAAAAGCCAGGGACCAGTTTAAAAATTGGGAACTTTGCCTAAGATACTTTCTGCAGACCTAAGGGAACTTTAGTTTTCTTAAGAGTAGGCAGTTGTTTCTACCAATATCCCCTCCTACTACTGATTCCCACTTTCTCCCCATAGCTATTCCTGAGGATCTACCGACTTCCAGGAACAAAATTTCAGGAGGCTCAGTGGACGTCCCCCTCCTAAGAAAAACTGTCTTTGAAACTTTTTTGTTGGATACAGCCCAGTGCTCCCTCTTTGATTGTTCCAGGATAGCCATGTACGCCTATGAATCCTGGCTTAGTCCGAAGGAAGCCTGATGACTTCTGCATCCCAACAATGCAAGTCTGAAAATACAACTATCTTTGTAGGTACTGGGAATAGGAACTGTCTACTTAAACAAAATTTATCATAGTGCCAGAATTAGAAAAAAACGGCCCTCCCGGCAGGCAGCAACGTTGTCAAAGCTGGGGGCTGCACTTTGCCCCTCTGGAAAGAGGGAGAGGCAGAGCTTTCCCAGGCACCCGGGGCTTTGCTGGGGAAGTGGAGCAAGTGGCCTTTGAAGGCTGCTCTGCCTGCCCCAGCCGCAGTTGCCTCGGCTGGGGCAGGCGGCCTTGTTTTCGGAGGCCTTGTTTTCGGAGGCACAAGATGCACATGGTTTGCTCCTGCTGTGGGCAAGGAGCTGTGGCGAGTGAGCATGTCCTGGGCAGCAGCGGCTACTTCGGCAGCAAGCAAGTGTGTCCCGAGCGCGTGCTGGGTGGTGGCAAATTTGGCGGCGACTTGGGCAGCCCCACCATTGCTGGCATGGGCAGTGTCGGGTCTTTCCTGGCCTTCGGCAGTGGCGGCGGTTTTCACTGCAGGTTGACAAGCTGGGTCAGAGAAAGGTGGCGGCGGCCACCACAGACAGACAATCCAGCCCAATGATAGGCATTGGCGGCGGCAGCACTGCCTTGGTGGCATTATTTGTTGCAGCTTGGGGGCTATGCTACTTCCAGGGTGCCCACCGGGAGGTTTTCCTCAGTCTTTGGGGGCTCCTGTGTTGCTGGGGCCTAGTGTGGCTTGGTAGGCTGGTAGCCGCTAGCACAGGCCTTTTGGTTTGGCCATGAGACAGAAGGCCTCTATAGGGCCTGTGGGGCAGTTGTTTCCCTCCTCTATATCTGTCTGCATGGGGGGAGGGATAGGCCTTTGCCTACTGGTTCTTGGGGCATCATCATTGGGACACGTGCCTAAAGCTGGCCTTCTAATTAAGTGGGCCATAGCCCAAGAGTGGGCCCCACTTTCTGGGCAGCATTAGCTAAGCCTCTTTTGGCTGATACTACTTGCCCAATAGAGGTGGAGTGGCAGCCATTTTCTGCGAGGCTGCCATTTTGTGACAAGCGTTAAATAGGGGGCATCACTAGCATAGACAGGGGGTGTCCTTAACACCTTTAATCATGCCACCTAAGAAGGGTGGGGGTCAGTCTAAAGGGAAACACCCTGCTAAGCGGGTGCCCGCCAAACGCCCTCCCCCCAGTGTTATCCTCTTCTGATGAAGAGGATATGGTTGCTAGCCATTAAGACATTTTGAAGCATTTAATGGCTTTAGAATAGGCCATGGGTGCCTTAGGGCCCATGGCACAGGGATCAAGTGGGAGACGATCTGTTAAATGGACTTCAAGGGACGCTATTAATAAAGAGATTTTGAAATGTCTTTCTGCTTTAGAGGCAACAGCAGGAATGTCAGCTGCTGTGGGCAGCATTCCTCAGGCGTCCACAAGTCAAGTGGCTGAGGCGACAGTGGTGGAGCTGGAGCAGAAGCCAGGAGAATCAGCTGCAGTGGCGGTGGCGGTTGATCCAGTGGATGTGGGAGGTAAGGAGGTCATACCTCAAACTGGCTACATCTGGCCTTGGGAGCCATGGGGACAGGGGGCAGCATATGGGGCTCCAGGGGTCATGCAAGGGCCGTACTCTCTGATTCTCTCAGGGCAAACTCCTTGGCCTGGCTAGGGTTCTGGGGCATCTGCACTATCGCAGCCTTCAGCAAGCTCCTCATCAGGGGAGGGTCAGGGAATTCAACATATTTTGGCTCATCAGTAGGATGGCCAGTATGCCTGTGTGGCCCTTGGGAATTTTGCTCGTACCCAGCCCTTGCCTATGGCCAGGTACCATTCAATGCTTTACCATTTGGCAATACAACCTTACCTCTTGGGGATCATTTGACCCAAGTCACGAGGGATAAGATTCTTCGAGGGGAATATGTGGATGTCTTTACTAAGCTGGGGTGTTGATTAGGGCCCAGCCTCAGAGGGCTTCATCGCTATTGCAATATTTAGATATAATATATAAGGGCTATACTGGCTTTTTGGGTGCTGCGTGGATGCAGTATAATGAGGAGTTTAGGATGCGGGCAGCCCTTAATCCCAGTCTACCATGGGACCGCATACACCAGCAGCTTTGGCTGCAGGTGATGGCTAGCAGTTACCCCCAGCATGAGACAGGCCTATGACAGAGAGGTAGGACAGTTTGTGGGGTTTAGAAAGAATGCTGGCCTGTGGCAGCATTGGCCCATCCTGGTAGAGCTTATAATGCACTTTTGTGTGCACCAGAAGGCTGTGGGTTAGCAGTCAAGTCTATAAGGGGACAGTTGGCTGCCTTAGCTTTCGTAAGCAAGGCTTGGGGGTTTCCTGAGGCCACAGGGGACTTCCAAGTGAGGAAAATGTTGGAGGGATGGTCACATGAAGCTGAGGTTTGCGCTGACCTTAAGGAATCCATTTCCCCAGCGGCGCTAAAAGGTCTTTGCACCACTTGGAGCGATATTTGCAGTTCTGGCTATGAGGTCAAATTATTTCATGCGGCTGCATTGACAGCCTTTGGGGGGGGGCCCTGTGTATTAGTGAACTCGTGATCCAGTCTGGTAAAGTTAAGTCCAGTCAAGCCCTTATGGCACAGGACGTTAAGTTGGAAGGAGACTGCATTTCCCTTACAATTTGTAAGTCTAAGACTGATCAGAAGCAGAGACAGATGGTTATTCTATTGGGGTTGTGTGCAGATTCAGAGTGGTGTCCAGTTAGAGCTCTCCGTAAATTCCTATGACTTTGGGGAGATGAGCAAGGCCATGAGGATGGTTGGTCCTTGACTTGCTATCAGTTTTGGGCAGTGACCGAGAGGGAACTGGCCAAATTAGGATTAGCTGGCATCAAATTTGGCACCCATTCCTTCAGGATTGGGGCTGCTTCGACGGCTGCAGCTATGGGGTACTCAGTGCAGACAATTCAGCGCGTAGGCAGGTAGAAGTCCACCGCTTATCGGTCCTATGTTCAGCCACTTTTGCAGTTAAGAATGTTTTACTAATTGGTTTTTCCCGTAGGTACTGTGTCTTGCCATGAGAAGCAAAGAATTTTGATCTGCGGGCACAGCATGGTTTTGGGGTGGCTCATCAAGCAAGGACACAGATCGGGTCCCAGCTTGGGTTGAGTGAATGGGCGATGGTGTAGTGGCAGGGCCGGCGTGGCCTTAGGTGGCCGGGTTTGTTGCCAATGTTGTTTAGGGACAGATGTGGTCCTCCACCCCCTATATTGCTCATCCACCTGGGTGGGAATGACCTAGGGCTGATTCAAGGTAAGGCCTTGTCTCTGCAGGCAAGAATGGACCTGCAGGTGATAGGCCAACATTGGCCTGGGGTGCTAATCATGTGGTCCACCATATTACCACACCGGGTTTGGCGGGAGGCAGAGGACCAACAGGCAATTGAGAGGCCAATAGGGCCATTCAGGGCCAATAGGGCCGTTCAGAAAGTCCTGGGGGAAGGGTTGGGTATCTATTTACCCCATCCTAGGATCAGGGCTGAATTTTCCAACCTCTACAGAGGTGATGGGGTTCACCTGTCGGAAACTGGCAATGAAATCTTCCTCAATGACTTGCGGCAAGGGCTGTGGTTGGCTCTAGGCCACCAGTGGGGATGCTACAGCCTAAGCAAAGGCTTGACCCTGGCAGAGGCAGAATAGAGTTTGGGGGAAAGAAGTGGGCCGGTGAGCACCCTTGGCGCTTCCCCATTGATGGGGAAGAGGAGTCTGCCAGAAGCAGCTGGTACAGCTTGTGACAGCTGCCAGCATGGGGGCAGATTGCCTTGGGGGGGGACCTCGTGTGCAAGTCCTTCCCTCACTGCTGTATGGCTGAGGCAGAGGAGCTTAAAAGGAGGGAACCCAATTGCCTGGCTTTAGTGGCCCTTAGATCCAACCTTGTGTCTGTCTCTTCATTCCAACTAGGGTGGCAAAAAGGGACTGTAGAGCTTCAATTCTCCAGCTTCTCTTCTTTATGGATCTCAAGAAGAGCATCAGGACCAAACACCAAATAAAACTACCTTTCCTTTCCATCCAACAGCAACTTCATAGGATATCTTGTACAATCTAGGTTTTCAAAGGCGTTTGTAAGTTTTGATTCCTTTCTCAATGTTTTCAGTAGAAACATGTCTGAGGCAATTATATTGCTATCATGAAAGTGAATGGTGTGTACAAAAGAAAAAAAAATCATCCTTCTATGCCAAAGAACTGAAATAGCACAGAAAAATATTTTCAAACGACCTGTAAAAAATAACCTTGTAAAATACTGTAAGCGTTATATGCACTCATACCTTTTCTTTGAAACCATTATGCAGAAACTATTATGAAGGTGTTGTGTAGGAATGTATTAACACCACTTGGGTCTAAACAGTCTATGCTGTAAAACCTCTCTCAGGGCAGTTAATTAAAATCCACCCTTTTCAAAACTCAAAGGAATTTCAGAATTTTTTCAGTCTCGTGGGAGATATTAAGGGGTGGGAGTAACTGGAGAAAAATCATAGAATACCACAATACTTAACATTCAGAAAATGAGTCATTTTGAAATAGTTTGCATGGACGATGAGATAAATATTCCAAGGTACTTGAAACCCTTTGGGGGGAAATATAACAAGGCTTAACCATAGTGTGAAATTGCTATTGGAGTGGTGAATACCAATTATTTGTGATTTACTGTGATTTACTTGCAAACCCAAGGGCTTACCCTAAAGCAGTTGATATATGTATTAAATGAAGCATCAGGGGGTGGAGATGTGAAAAACATTGGAAGACAGAAACATCAGAAACAGAACCAAACCATGTTCTCGTTTATCCAGCTGTTATACCGAACCCAGCATTAACCATTTATTACTAAATAGCTAGGGTGGAAAATAAGTTTGGAAAGAATGTGCATAGCATTTCTCGTTTATCTGGGAGACTTTACTTTGGCAACTGTGCTAGCAAATAAAAGTGATTTCAAAGAACTAAGAGGAGAAGGGATGCTTTCTAATGGTGAAAACTGGAAGAAAAAATGCCTAACTACTCCTGGAGTGGATTAGAGGGCAAATGATTTTCATGTTGGAGGCTATATTTCTAGGCACACTGAGTTAGGAATAAGCCCCAATAACCCTGAAACTTACTTACAGGGAAATATGCACAGTCCTGCACGTGTGACAACAGATGAGGGTGACAATCCAACAGAGTTAAGCACACTTAAACCATTCATATCTACTGACTGAAATGTAACAAACTGAGTCTAGGACTCTGACATTTGTCCACATCTTACCCAGAAAATACATGGTCAGCAAGGCCAGAATGGACAGCTAATTCAGAGTCCCTGTCTCCTCCAAAAACAGTCAGAGCTCTTCCAGGTGTTGCTGCAAGCATCTTGAGTCTGTTTTTGAATCAATGTAATATTTTACCTACCATTTGTAACCTAGGAACCTAGCATGATCTGGAACATAATATTCTAAACATCTGTATTTCATGGTTTTCCCATGTAAAATTTGAATTAAGAATGAGGTTTGCTGAGCACTGGTCCACATAACATCACAAAACAGGGTATCATCCTGGCACTGCAGACCAATAGAGCAATGCAAACATTTAGGAGAGGAGAAAGTTCCTAATTCTAAACATTCTAGTTTAAACAATATGCAAATTTCACTGTTCAACATGTCCAATGAGAAGCTGGGATTCCTTATTAGAATCAAACAAGGACCCTTTTCTGTTATAAACCAGCACTTGTTACTCTCCTATTTCTGCAAAGACAGATTTGAAAATACAGCACTGGGAACTCCTAATATAATTCTCAATACCAAACAATTTATCCAGCAATGGGCTGAGAAAAAGATGCCAACACTTTGAAAATACTTCTGAAGGAGGAACAGGAGTCTAATAACTTATTAGAGCTGGGTGAAGAGGGGGAGAGGAGGAGAGGGGTCTGGTGTCTAGTATTTGGGAAACATTTCTGCCAGACAGTCCCCCCCCCCAAATACTGGACTGTCTGGGGGGAAACCAGATACCTGGCAACACTACTAATAAGTAGAGGCATGCCAATTTTAGCAAAACTAAACCTCAAAGAAATACATTCTATTATGTGCCGTTGCTATCTATATATATAAAGACTAGCTTGATGCCTGTGGTTCGCTGCAATATTTAACTACTTTAAGTCCAATTATAATACTTATGGGTATGTAACATTTTTTGGTTGGGGGGGCGTGTTTGACTTGGTTTTGTAGTATAATAGCATAGTACCCGAGCTTCACAAAAGTATTTGAATAAAGCGAAGTGTGTTGATGCCAAAAACTGATGAAGTGAAATTTGAAATATGACTGTTATTTAAGAGATTTTTAAAAGGAAAAGATTGTAGTGCAATAAATAAAGTGAAAAATATGTACAACTGTTTTTTCCTACTGAAGGGCCTCTTTGTAGACCTCACTGGTGGTTTTCCCCTCAGATGCTAGGATCACCAGGTTGCTGGGTGAGCTCACTCTGGAGCAGGCCACATAGAACTGCCCATGGGAATTCTCTGAACTCCTGTTAAACATGGGGAACAGAGAATATCCTGAGTTCAAGGGAAAGGTGACCATACCTGCCGATCTGGGCACAGTAGTGATGTCCCTAGCAGACCTAACAGCCACAATATACCCTGATATCGTCACTATAATGGAGAAGTCCATGGACTGGCTGTGCAAGCGTGCCATTCTGACCCCCAGGAATGACAAGGCTGCCATCATTAATGAAACACAACTCCCTCAAAGGGGCAGAAATGCAGTACAAATCTGGGGACTTAGTGGGGCAAATGGATGACGTGGTCCACTACCGCGTGGAGTTCCTCAACACACTCAACCCTCCTGGCTTCCCAGACCACAAGCTTCTCCTCAAAGTGGAGGCTCCAGTGATGCTGCTCCAGAACCTCAATCAACCCAAACTCTGCAATGGCACCAGACTGAGTGAAAGTCCTCCACAGGAACATTATCAAGGCCACATTGTTCACCGGCTGTGCTCGGGGAGGGGTGGGGTGGGGTTCATACCACGCATACCACTCATACCATCAGAGAAGCCCTTTTAAGAGACTGCAGTTCTCCCTCAAGGCCTGCTTTGCTATGAAAATCAACAAGTCCCAGGGGCAGACACTGAAGGCGGCAGGAATTGACTTGAGGGAGGATTGCTTCTCACATGGGCAGTTCTATGTGGCCTGCTCCAGAGTGAGCTTACCCAGCAACCTGGTGATCCTAGCATCTGAGGGGAAAACCACCAGTGAGGTCTACAAAGAGGCCCTTCAGTAGGAAAAAACAGTTGTACATATTTTTCACTTTACTTATTGCACTACAATCTTTTCCTTTTAAAAATCTCTTAAATAACTGTCATATTTCAAATTTCACTTCATCAGTTTTCGGCATCAACACACTTCGCTTTATTCAAATACTTTTGTGAAGCTCGGGTACTATGCTATTATACTACAAAACCAACTCAACCACCACCACCACCCTCCACAAATCAAAAATGTTACATACCCATAAGTATTATAATTGGACTTAAAGTAGTTAAATACTCTAGCAAAGCACCGGCATCAAGGTAGTCTTTATAGAGAGAGAGACAAGTGTCCTGATTGACTCATCATTGCCTAGCCCAAACTCCTAGACCTAGAAACATGAAATTTGGGGAGTATATTACTTTCATGATGTAAACACCAACTAAGAAGGGATTTTAAGAAATCCGTCCCCTAGGGGGGTAAAAAGGGGTAAAATGTGTTTTCCCATAGGGATATAGCTTCCCTGTGTGTGTGGCTGGCAGGCGGCTCCCTGCTTCTCCACACACACACCCCACCTCCTGCTCACTTGCCCATTCTTCCTTGATTGGGCCAGCCTTTCAATGTCATTTGCATATGTGGCCTGATTGGTCCTCACACCAACATTCTAAACAATATGCAGTTGCTATTGTTAGTCAGTGAAAGTGTCCTGAGGTAAAATGCACCTGCCAGTCTTCCCCTAAAAGGGCCACCAATCTCCCTGTGGGGGCTGGCTTTCCTGTGTGGGTGGCAGGCTGCTGCCTGCTTTTACCCCCCCCCCCCCGATTGGTCAGCTGTGGAAATCTGTGTTCTGAGGTAAAAATCAGGTCAAGAAAACTGCAGACAGTTAAAGAAAGACAGTACAAGACTCCTGAATAGGGATTTTATATAAAAGTCAGTATGGCAACTGAGTTTTTAAATGTTCGTGGGGAAATGGTGCACAACCTTTCTAGGGGCCATTTCAATGTAGCCCTCTCACATGAACCTGCCTAAGTGTTCACCCCTCCCTCAGTCATTACCTGTTACTGCCCCCAAGAAGCCTCCGGGCAGACGTCATACAAGATACACTGACGCTAAAAGGAGGAAGCAACTTAGAGATGTGGCAAACAAATATGTAAAGAGTCCAGTAGCACCTTTAAGACTAACCAACTTTATTGTAGCTTAAAGCTTCCATGAGCCACAGCTCAGACATAATCTGAGGGTGCATGGATGGTCCAGAACACAAGTCAATAAGCCCATTTGTGACTCTTATTCTAGTAACTTTCCAGTTTCCAGGCAAGAGGCTGACATGTATTCTGCCTGGCTGTGCAGTGTTTTTGTGCTTACGCACTTTGAGGAAGGGGTTTATGATATTTCATATCCATAAACTGCCCTTCTAGCATGAAGAGCAGGGTCTGACTGTTAACAATTAGGCTAATTACACATCAACAACAAACTATGGGGTTGGATCCAGACTAAAATCTCCAATGGCAAAATAGATCTTTCCTGCCTCCCCTGTCCAAATGCAGCCACCTGTTGTCAACAAAATGCTGTCTTAGAGGATACGGGACCCAAAGGAATGATGAAGGAGGTCTGCAGTGGAAAAGGGCAAGTGGTAGAAATTGTCAGTTTAGTCTGGATTTAACCCATGCCCTTTTTTTTCTTCACATGAATTCTTTGTGGTCAGAAAATTTTCATTTCCCTCATCCTGACAGAAAAAATCTTGTCTTAATCATGTCTGGATCAGGGGTGGGGGGAGGGTGTGAGGATAAAATGTGTAGATCTCTAGTATTCCAGATTTACTCATTTTGATAGCCTGAATTATAGTTGAAGGATGTTCAACTTTAGGATTTTATTCATCCTAAAGGCCAAATCAGACATTTGTTTATTTAAAATATTTATATACTGCTGCCTCTCTGTTACAAGTTTGTATGAGGTGGCGCATAGCAACAAACAATACAAAAGTGCAGCAATAAAAAAACCACAATAAACAATATGAAACCTAAATTTATATAGTAAATTTATACAAATGCCAGAAACCAAGCAGCCTAGATAGTCTGTTAAAATAGCTAAACTCATTCTCAAAAGCTGACAAGAGTAAATCGTCAGCATAAAAGGAGTAGTCAATTAAGTAAAAATAAGATGGAATAAAAATATACTTCCCTGCACTGAAAACTATCAATCCCATGAAGATGCTGTGCAGCATTCCAGAAGCAAGGCAGCCATCAAAAATACCTTATCTCTTGTGACCTCGTATGGGATGGTGGGGTTGAAATGGGTTTCAGTAAATTGATTTGATCCAAGATTGTCTGGAACTAGCATACGCTTACCTTGTACAGAAATAAACTGAAACTGACCTGGAGTTAGCAACTGCCTCCTTCAACTGCCTCCTATGATGCAGACAGTATTCCCCTTCAAAGATGCACTAACTCCCTCCTGGATCCTCCTCAGCAAGGGTTGACAGCCATGAAAGGCAAAAGTCAGGTGTAGGGGTGTGCAAGCCAAAAATTTTCGGCTATAGCCGAAAGTAGAAAGCCGAAAGAAGATTCTCTATTGTTAAAGCCGAAAGCCGAAACAAGAATCTCTTTCGGCTTTCGACTTTCGGGATTCTTTCGGCATTATTTCGGCATTCTTTCGGCTTTTTTCTATGGGAAAATGCCTCCGTCTTCCAGGACGCCTGGAGGAGGCATTTTCCCACCGAATAAGCCCAAAATTGGTGGGAACCTTCCTCTAACCCTTCTCTAACAACCACCCAAGTTTCAGACAGATTGGACTTTGGGGGGCCATGTTATGGCCCCCCAAAGCAGGTCCCCCCATCCTCCCATAAGAAAGCGAAGGAGCAGCATATTGTTAGCATGCTGCTGCTGATCTTTCTTCATTATTTCCTATGGGGAAAAAATGAAGAGGCAGGCTTCCTTTGCCAGGGGTGGCATTTTGCATGCAAAATGCCCCCCAGCCCTCAGGGGCCCTTCTCCCACCCCTCCTCCCACCCCCCACCAAGGCTCAGCCTGCTCCCACTTGGGGGGGACATTTCATGGCCTCCCCAAGTAGGTGCTCTAATCTCTACCACTGACAGCTGGGGGAGGCTTGTGTTGCCAGGGGTGGCATTTTGCATGCAAAATGCCCCCCAACCCTCTGGGGCCCTTCTCCCACCCCTCCTCCCACCCCCCACCAAGGCTCAGCCTGCTCCCACTTGGGGGGGCATTTCATGGCCTCCCCAAGTAGGTGCTCTGCTCTCATCTCTACCACTGACAGCTGGGGGAGGCTTGTGTTGCCAGGGGTGGCATTTTGCATGCAAAATGCCCCCCAGCCCTCTGGGGCCCTTCTCCCACCCTTCCTCCCACCCCCCACCAAGGCTCAGACTGCTCCCACTTGGGGGGGGGCATTTCATGGCATCCCCAAGTAGGTCCTCTCAGCCCCTAAAGTCCACCCCTTACAGCCCCACACAAACCCAATTCCCCCCCAGCTGCCACACACAGACCCAAATCCCCACATTAGCCCCTCACAGACCCAAATCCACCCCCACCTGCCCTACACCCATAACCCCAGGAACAGGCTGGCAAAGGCCAGCCCTCTCCCTTTGTTCCCTATGCTGGGAACTTCTAAACTCTCTTTCCCTGGGCAATTCTGCACAGCCCAGGGGTGCCACAATGGTGGGCACACTTCTGAGTGCCAGCTGGTCCCTGTGAAAGAGCACCTGAACCACAGACACCCTCCCTCAAATTCCCCCACCACCTACAGAGATGGCTGGCCAGCCAGCCCCATTGTTCCCTATGATGGGAACCAACTGCACAACAAAGAATAAAACAAGAACAACACAAAATAAAGTTTTAAAAAAATTATTTTCTCCCTTCCAAAGTACAAGTAGGCAAAGCATTATGACACATTACACCAGCAGTCCCCCACACAGAAAAATTAAAACAAAACTCACTTAACATCAGAGAATCACAAAGCACAATTCCTGTCAAAAACACTTTATTTCTTGAACAGCTTTAGGTTACACAGCAGGGGGGAACACCAAAGGGCATGGCAGCACTATCTTACACAAAAATAACACAACTCACTTAACATCAGAGAATCACAAAGCATGATTCCTGTCAAAAACACTTTATTTCTTGAACAGCTTTAGGTTACACAGCAGGGGGGAACACCAAAGGGCATGGCAGCACTATCTTACACAAAAATAACACAACTCACTTAACATCAGAGAATCACAAAAACACAATTCCTGGCAAAAACACTTTATTTCTTGAACAGCTTTAGGTTACACAGTAGGAGGGCACAACAGGGCATGATAGCAATGTACTACAAAAAATAATACAACCCACTTCACCGTTTTTGACAGCAATTGTGTTTGTGTGATTCTCTGATGTGAAGTGAGTTGTGTTATTTTTGCGTAGTACACTGCTTTCCTGCTCTGCGGTGCCTTCCTACTGTGTAACCTAAAGCAGTTACAGAAATAAAGTGCTTTTGACAGCTATTTTTTGGGGTGATTCTTTAATGTGAAGTGAGTTGTGTTATTTTTGTGTAAGATACTGCTTCCATGCCCTTTGGTGTCCCCCCCCTGCTGTGTAGCCTAAAGCTGTTCAAGAAATAAAGTGTTTTTGACAGGAATTGTGCTTTTGTGATTCTCTGATGTTAAGTGAGTTGTGTTATTTTTGTGTAAGATAGTGCTGCCATGCCCTTTGGTGTTCCCCCCTGCTGTGTAACCTAAAGCTGTTCAAGAAATAAAGTGTTTTTGACAGGAATCGTGCTTTGTGATTCTCTGATGTTAAGTGAGTTGTGTTATTTTTGTGTAAGATAGTGCTGCCATGCCCTTTGGTGTTCCCCCCTGCTGTGTAACCTAAAGCTGTTCAAGAAATAAAGTGTTTTTGACAGGTATCATGCTTTGTGATTCTCTGATGTTAAGTGAGTTGTGTTATTTTTCTGTGTGGGGGACTGCTGGTGTAATGTGTCATAATGCTTTGCCTACTTGTACTTTGGAAGGGAGAAAATAATTTTTTTAAAACTTTATTTTGTGTTGTTCTTGTTTTATTCTTTGTTGTGCAGTTGGTTCCCATCATAGGGAACAATGGGGCTGGCTGGCCAGCCATCTCTGTAGGTGGTGGGGGAATTTGAGGGAGGGTGTCTGTGGTTCAGGTGCTCTTTCACAGGGACCAGCTGGCACTCAGAAGTGTGCCCACCATTGTGGCACCCCTGGGCTGTGCAGAATTGCCTAGGGAAAGAGAGTTTAGAAGTTCCCAGCATAGGGAACAAAGGGAGAGGGCTGGCCTTTGCCAGCCTGTTCCTGGGGTTATGGGTGTGGGGCAGGTGGGGGTGGATTTGGGTCTGTGAGGGGCTAATGTGGGGATTTGGGTCTGTGTGTGGCAGCTGGGGGGGAATTGGGTTTGTGTGGGGCTGTAAGGGGTGGACTTTAGGGGCTGAGAGGACCTACTTGGGGATGCCATGAAATGGCCCCCCCCAAGTGGGAGCAGTCTGAGCCTTGGTGGGGGGTGGGAGGAAGGGTGGGAGAAGGGCCCCAGAGGGCTGGGGGGCATTTTGCATGCAAAATGCCACCCCTGGCAACACAAGCCTCCCCCAGCTGTCAGTGGTAGAGATGAGAGCAGAGCACCTACTTGGGGAGGCCATGAAATGCCCCCCCAAGTGGGAGCAGGCTGAGCCTTGGTGGGGGGTGGGAGGAGGGGTGGGAGAAGGGCCCCAGAGGGTTGGGGGGCATTTTGCATGCAAAATGCCACCCCTGGCAACACAAGCCTCCCCCAGCTGTCAGTGGTAGAGATTAGAGCACCTATTTGGGGAGGCCATGAAATGCCCCCCCAAGTGGGAGCAGGCTGAGCCTTGGTGGGGGGGTGGGAGGAGGGGTGGGAGAAGGGCCCCTGAGGGCTGGGGGGGCATTTTGCATGCAAAATGCCACCCCTGGCAACACAAGCCTCCCCCAGCTGTCAGTGGTAGAGATTAGAGCACCTATTTGGGGAGGCCATGAAATGCCCCCCCAAGTGGGAGCAGGCTGAGCCTTGGTGGGGGGGTGGGAGGAGGGGTGGGAGAAGGGCCCCTGAGGGCTGGGGGGCATTTTGCATGCAAAATGCCACCCCTGGCAAAGGAAGCCTGCCTCTTCATTTTTTCCCCATAGGAAATAATGAAGAAAGATCAGCAGCAGCATGCTAACAATATGCTGCTCCTTCGCTTTCTTATGGGAGGATGGGGGGACCTGCTTTGGGGGGCCATAACATGGCCCCCCAAAGTCCAATCTGTCTGAAACTTGGGTGGTTGTTAGAGAAGGGTTAGAGGAAGGTTCCCACCAATTTTGGGCTTATTCGGTGGGAAAATGCCTCCTCCAGGCGTCCTGGAAGACGGAGGCATTTTCCCTTAGGAAAGCCGAAAGAATCCCGAAACGTTTCGGCTTTTTTCTTTCGGCTACCCGAAACGTTTCAGCGTTCCCCGAAACGTTTCGGCATTCCCCGAAAGAAGCCGAAACACTTTTGTTTCGGCATTCTTTCGGCATTCTGAATGCCGAAACGCACATCCCTAGTCAGGTGATGAGATAGTAGGTCATAATTCTCCAGCTATGGCTTGTTGCCAGGGTCTCCCCTCCTCCTGTTATGGGCCTGCCATGAACTGTGTCAGTTTCCTGTCTTGCTGTTTTTGATTCATCAAAGACTCTGTTTTGGGCAACATTGCCCATGCCTGTTTCCTGTTCTCTTTGCTGCAATGGACTGTGCCACCTAAGCCTGTTTCCTGCCTCCTTGGGCACCTATCTCACCTGGGCCCAGAGCCATGCTGCCAGCAGCACAGTGCCAACCGGAGGGAATCTCCACGAGCCTGGCCAGGCACCCCCTAGTCCGTTCCCGTGGAGAGCCCCTTGCAGGACGGTCACTCAGTCTGCCCTCACCACTGGGTAGCCTGCTAGCAAGCCCAACCGTGCTAAGGAAGAAGCCATGTTCCCAAGCAGTAAAGAATCAACCTGGACAGTTTACTCTGAGGCTGCCATTTTGTGAACGTGAGCCTGTCACGTCTGCAGCGGCCAGCCTCGCCCTGCTATGCATATCTTGGAAGCCACCCCGGAATGGAAGCTACATGCCGGCTGTCCAAAACACCTAATGGATGCATCTCAATACAGCTACCGCATTCCAGAGTTGATACCATCAAGACAACTCCAGCTTCCTGACAAGATTCAATCAACCCGCCCCGCACTCCCCTCCCCTCCTTTGTCCCCTCTTCCCGAGATGTCACTATCACACAATTAGACACTAAAGTGGCCCTTTAGGGATAGTTGTAGACCCATTAAGCCTTTGTTCCTCTTTTGAGAACCACATGGAAGGCACTAGCCTCAGAGTACATTTGGGGGTACTTAAACAGGCTTCTCCTGCCATGAGGTGTGCGTGCCATTCCTATCCTGAACCTCAACTCTGCGTGTCTAGTGCAGGCATTAGATATCGCCACGCTTTGCTGCTACATCTTTCTTCCTCGCCGTGACCAGGTGCGTATCGCCCAGTTCCATCGATCTCAAGCAGGTTCTCCTGCTAATGCAAACGGCTCTATTTTTCCTACTCTTTATTTCCTAGTTCTTGTATGTACTTTGCTTGTGTGTGTTATTGTAGGCATACGCAACACTATTAGTAAAAACACATTTTATCTTTATTAGTCTTGCCTCTTTACTGCACAAGTAATCTGAAAGAGGGACTCTGGTATAGCTGGTTATGATCCGCAATAATTAAACCCAGACTGTAGCTTATTTCCCCATAAAATAGCAGTTCTGATAACAGGCTGCCAACTCTGGACTCTGAAATTCCTGAAGATTTGGGGATAAAGCCTGGGGGTGGTAGGTTTTGGGGAAGGGAAGGACCTCAAAGAGATACTGTGCCACTCTCTAAAGTAGCCATTTTTCCAGGGGTACTCATCTCTGTAATCTGAAGATCAGCAGTACTGTCAAGAGAACTTCAAGCCCTACCTGGTAGGCTTGCCAGTCCTCCACCCCCACCTGGCGCCCCCTGGCCCTGCTCACCTGGCCAGTGAGGGGGGGCACCAGGGGGGAGAAGCATGTGTTCCTGCAGTCCCCCTCATGCTGGAAAATAACACCATTTTTGATGCAATGGGGGAGCACTGGAGGTGAGTACCCTGCTGCCCACAGCCCCTGCACCTCCGCTTTGGCCCCAGGGGACCTGGTAACATTATCGCCTGGAGGTTGGCGATACTATCTGGGAGCTTCCTGCAACTGAATTGTTATGAGGGTGGAGTCAAGGATGGGAATGATGGTTTATCCACAAGATGCCTCTTGCTTCCAATACCTTCCAACGACTGCCATGCCGTCCATCACTAGTTAGAACAAACAGAAAGAACAGGCCTGTTCCTGTTGCATAAATCAGGTCAAAAATCTGTCTGCATGTTTTACTTTCCATTTCTTTATCTAGAATGCCAAGAAACTTGCTTTAAAAAAAATAAAGTTAGGGTCCAGGAGGCATGCCTATATTCCAAGTAATCCCAGGCCAACTTTTCTTGAGGGTGGCCCTGTTTCAGTGGCTCTGTTTTTCTGCTCAGCTGATAGGCACAGGCCCATCAAGTTCACTGTATAAAAAATGTATTCTCCCCCCCCCTCAAGCCTCCAAGAGTAATGTCAGATATGGTATAATTTTACTCTAATTTCACTCTTACTTTCCCCCCTCACTCTCTCTTTGATTTTATATTAATGTGTACTTGAATAAGCAATTAATATTGTGTTATTAACATTCATGAAATAAATAATTCTTTTAAAAAAGAATACAGATCAACAGTGACGGGAGAAATGCAAGCCAGCAGGCAAGATTTTCCCTTTAAGGCTGATGATTTTCTAGTAATTTGTTACAGTGCTCCATCTGTATTTTTGTAATCTTTCTGCACACAAAACCAAACTAATTTTAAAAGTGTATAAAATTAATAACACTTTGTTTTTAGCTCTTCTTATCATACTGAAAACTAAAATATTGTGCATAGGATAAAATTTTGCAGGGTTGGATTCCTAACATATTCAAGAAATATAAGCTAATTTTCATGGCACTGATTTGCTAGTTCTGTTTTACTACATTAGACAAGGAATGAATGGCTAACAGAAGTTTATCTGAACACAACCACTGGGTGGCACTCAATACCAATTAATACAATGAAATTATTTCCAAGGAATAATAACTAACTTTAATCATCCATTAAGAAAGTATTTTTCTTAGATGAAGACAGGAAGTTAATATTCTAGATAAGCTTATTTCCATGTGTTGCCAAACTGATGAAACAAGCCAGCAGTGTGATTTAAAAACAATCTCTAAAATGACAACTATAGCAAAGAAGAGTCACAAGTTGACATGGGCACGAACGGGGGGGAAAATGAACACGCTGTTCATTGTTTGTTGCCATCAATGAACATGAACAAACGAACAGTAACGAACATGTCCCATTAACGAACATGTTCGTTGTTCGTTGTTTGTGGGGGCCAGAATGGCCCCCATTGAACTTAGAGAGCCCATATTCACAAGGAGTGTTCAGCAGGCTCTCCTCCAGCCATCACCCAAGTTTGGTCAAGATTACAATACGGATCTTGGAGCTATACATTCCCAAATCTGACATCCCAGGGAACTCACATTCGATACAATTGGAGCCACCAGTTGACTTTAGCCCCGTGTACAAGCGGTGGACTCAAAGGTGGGCCACCTCCCCTCTAGGGGGTGGGGGGTTTGGCAGCTTGCTGGTGGCAATTCCCATGTGCCCACCTGCCAGGCCTCCCAGACGCCACTTTCTGCCAAGGCTGGAAAGTGGGTTAGGTCAGTGGCCATTGGGCCTGGCAGGCTGGGGGAGTTGGAGGCGGGCTGCCTCTCCTCTAGGGGGTGGGGTGTGTGGCTACTCACCAGCAGCACCCCCCATGTGCCCACCCACCAGGCCTCCCAGACACTACTTTCCGCCAAGGCCAGAAGGTTGGTTAGGTCGGCGGCCGTTGGGCCTGGCGGGCTGGGGTAGATGGTGGCAGTTGTGAGCCGCATCCCCTCTAGGGGGTGGGGGGTGGCCACCCACCAGCAGCACCCCCATGTGCCCGCCTGCCAGGCCTCCCAGATGCTACTTTCTGCCAAGGCAGTAATGTGGTTTATGTCGGTGGCTGCCAGGCCTGGCAGGTTGGGGGAGTCGGTGGTGGGCCGCCTCCCCTCTAGGGGGTGGGAGGTGGCTTCTCGCCAGCAGCACCCCCATGTGCTCGCCTTCCAGGCCTCCCAGAGGCTACTTTCCCCCAAGGCCAGAAGGTGGGTCATGTCAGCACCCGCAGCATAACCAAATGACCCAGCAACAGTCTGCAAAGAAAACCCTCCAGCAAGACATGATGGCATATGTGGAGGCCTTGCACACACAAGCACACACCCTGGTGGGTCAGAGACACCAACATACATCCACCAGATGGGGACATCATGGCATTGGGGCCAATGCTGTTGTCCACACCTTGAGTGGTGCAGGGGCTGTTGTTGCCCAAATACATCGGCTGGACATGGAGCACTGGATGTTTAGGTACATGGGATAGATAGGTTTCTCGATAGCCAGGTGCATAGCTGTATGGGATAGGTGTATAGGATAGAGGGATGCATGGATACATTAAATACCTGTATTGGATTGACAGGAGAGACATACCATGTACAGAGATATTGGGGAAACATGTGGATTGCATAAATATCTGTGTTATCTCATCATTAGAAAGTTAGAAGGAAAGAACCAAGGGTGGGAGGTGGGGCCCACCCCATGTAGAAGCGGAGACTCATATGCTGGCTGTTGAGGTGGTGGAGGATGCCTCCCCCCCGTCATGGGGGAGGCATTGGTTCCCCTAGGAAAGGGGATTGTGGGTAGACAGGTAGGTGCCCACATGGGGAGCTGTGGGCTTCCCCTTGCATCACCCACCAGCTTGCCATCACAGACATGGCATTCTATTCAGCACACCCTACAGAAAATGGCAGTTCCACAGAATCCACACCAGTCAGAGACAGTTTACTTGTGCAGACAGTACAGGCAGGCTGCCACCAGCATCACCCATCTTCCTGCCTTTGCAGAAAAGACAGGAGTCACGGGACCCATTCCCCCCTGCTCAGAGGGGACAGAAGGTGCCATGGAATGGGGGGCACCGTGCTGGGCAACCATATGTGCAACAGTTCCTGAGCTGCCCCTCATGCCCAAAAGCAGCAGAAGCAGACAGCATCCACCTTCCTGACTTCACGGAAAGGGAGGGAGTCATGAGACCCATTCCCCCCTGCTCAGAGGGGAAAGCAGGTGCCAGGGATAGGAGGCACTGTGCTGTGCAACCATATGTGCAACAGCTCCTGAGCTGCCCTTCGTACCCAAAAGCAGCAGCAGCAGACAGCCCTCACCTTCCTGCTTTCACAGAAAGGGTGGGAGGGACCCATTTCCCTCTGCTCAGAGGGGACAGCAGGTGCCATGGAATGGGGGGCACCATGTGGCACAACCATATCAGCAACAGATTTTGAGCTGCCCCTCATGCCCAAAAGCAGTGGCAGCTGACATAACCAACCTTCCCAACTTCACAGAAAGGGTAGGATGGGCAGGAGAAGCTGTGGGGAAGGGTCATAGTGGTTCCATCCAGAGAAGGCAAGCCTGAAAGAGGGACTGGAAACTTGTCAGGGAGAGGATGCGATGGGCAGGACAAGTCGTGGGGAAGGGTCATTTGGGCACAATCCAGAGAGGGAGAGGTTGAAAGAGGGATGGTCTGGGAACTTCTCAGGGAGAGGAGGACAAAGGGTTACCAGCTGCATTGTGGAGTGGGACTGGGAAGGCACCTATATTGGTGAGCCGTGAGTTGAGAAACCCACTGAGTTGTAGGACAGCGGCAGCAGCTGACATGACTCAACTTCCTGCCTTCATGGAAAGGACAGGATGGGCAGGACAGGAGAGGTCACTGGGAAGAATCATATTGGTTCCATCCACAGAGGGTGAGGTTGAAAGAGGGACCGCCCGGGAACTTGTCAGGGAGAGGACACGATGGGCAGGACAAGTTGTGGGGAAGGGTCATTTGGGCACCATCCAGAGAGGGAGAGGTTGAAAGAGGGACTGGGACCTTGTCAGGGAAAGGGGGACAAAGGGTTACCGGCTGCATTGAGGAGCAGGACCAGGAAGACCCTTTCATTGGCAAGCCATGAGCCAATAAAACCCACTGAGTCACGGGGCAGTAGTGGCAGACGACATGACCCACCTTCCTGCCTTTGCAGAAAGGACGGGATGTGCTCGACAGAAGAGACTGGGAGGCATCTGAGCAGTTCCGGAGAGGGAGAGGTTGAAAGAGGGACCCTCAGGGAACTTGTCCAGGAGACGGGGACAAAGGGTTACCGGCCACATCGCGATGCAGGACCGGGAAGACCCCTTCATTGGTGAGCCATGAGCCGAGAAATCCACTGAGACACAGAACATGGGCAGCAGTTGACATGACCCACCTTCCTGCCTTCACGGAAAGGACATGAGTCACTGCGTGAGTCCCATTCCCCCCTGCTCAGAGGGGACAGAAGGCACCATGGATGGGGGCAGCATGCAGTACCATACAACCATATGTGCAACAGCAGCTGAGCTGTTCCTTGTGGCCAAAAGTGGCAGCAGCTGACAGCACCCACCTTCCTGCCTTCGCAGAAAGGACGGGATGGCCAGGACAGGAGAGGTCTTTGGGAAGGGTCGTATCGGTTCCATCCAGAGAGGAAGAGGTTGAAAGAGGGAACATCAAGGACCTTGTCAGGGAGAGGACAAAAGGTTGTTAGCAGCAGGACTTCCGGTTTGGATTAATGGAGACCTGACGTGGTCCAGAAGCTGGGCTATCAAGAGTATCTGTTTTGGGCTTGCCAGGTGCTTGGATCGCCAGCAGCCACCCCTCCTCAGGTGGAGGAGGGTCTCGAACGCTACAAGACCCTGAGAGCGTGTGATCTCGGTGATGGGGGGGTTCTGAATAAAGGATTTCCCCCACCACCTTGAGGTCCCCTCAGAGAAGGGTGAGCTAAAATCTCTACAGTGCTCTTTGAGCCATTCGATTGGCATAAGGTCGCCAGAAACCAAGCCTCGAGACCAGATTTGAACAATTGGAAACAAAAGAAACAGCACAAAGATCCCACAAGGAACAAAAGAGGTAAAGATTGCTATCTTACTTTCCGGAATCGAAAATAGAAGAGAGACCCACTCAAATTTTAATACAGTGGATGATTTGGACATAAGAGGAAAAGAGAAAATAAATTTGGGACTTAAAAGAGAGTTTGACAAATTTTAAAGCACAAAAAAAGAATGAAAGTATTTTTTGTTTATGCATACCTGCAGTCGCGGCAGAAATAACAACCCTGAGAAAAGGGAGGAAGTTGGAGTATGAGTGCAGCAAATATCATGAGAGGACAGAGACATTGAAGGAGTTGCCTAGAGAGACCCAATTTGATGAGAAGCAACAGGAACAAGGAAGCGGAAGAAGAGAGAAGATAGCGGAAGCAAAACAAAGCAAAAACCGCGACAATAAGGAGTGAGAATTGAAACGGAAGAAATTGCCAGCCATCCTAGGAATCAGGAAGTAAACAGGAAGTTACCATAGAGAAATTGCGCCCAACATTTTGAAAGCTTAAATTGGACTGGATTTTTTTTTTAAAAAATAGACTTTAAATTATTGTAATTAAGCAAAAACATTGGAAAATAAAAATGGAGCTTAGAAAGAGAGCAGCTACCTGGGGGGGGGGGCGCAAAATCAAGTCCAGGTGCGATGAAGAAAGCGGAGAAGGGATGGCAGGTAACTATAGAAACAGCAATAGAAACACTGGAAAAAAATGTTGGAGGGCAACAAAGAGCTGAGTCAATCGATGCAGAAGATGGAGGACAGCATGATATGAAGTATAAAAGAATTTGTGAAGTCAGAAATAACAGAGCTGGCAAGGAATATAGAGGGAGTTAAGAAAGAGCTGCAAACAACAAATCAGACAGTTCAAGAAATGGAACAGAAAACTACAGAGCTGACAGCTAACCTGAAAGAAGAAAATCGAGCGCTGCAGAAATGGATTGCTGTAATTGAATGTAAGATCACGGAAAATCAGCTGAGATTTTGGGGTGTGCCTGAGTCTACAACGCAAACGGCGCAGGAGCAAATAACAGAAATTTTGGAAGAATTTTTAAATGTGCAACCAGAAGAGATAGCAACAAATTTGGATCTAGCATACAGAGTCAACTCCACCTATGTGCAACAGAAGAACCTACCAAGAGATATTATTGTTCAATTGATAACAAGAAGAGTGAAAGAGGAAATCCTGAAAAAGCATTTTGAAAATCCTCTGTCAATAGAAGGGAATAGAGTGAGAATTATGAAAGAGCTTCCCAGAAGAATTCTACAGGAAAGGAAGAAGTACAGAGAACTGACACAAAAGCTGAGAGATAAGAGCATAAGGTACAGGTGGGAACTCCCAGAAGGATTGAGCTTCCAATTTCAGGCAAAGAGAATCACTATTAAGGCAAAGCATGAGATGGATCTATTCTTATTAGAAAATGACAAGGACTTTCCCAGAATAGACAGAAAATGACATGATGGAGTACAAATTAATATCTTGGAATGTTAATGGATTGAACTCACCACAAAAACGTAAAGTAATATTTCATTGGCTAAAGAAACAAAATTGTAATATAATATGCTTGCAGAAACACACATAAAAGAGCAACATGCAAAATTTTTGAAAAATGTCCAATTAGGGAAAGAGTTTATGACGACTGCAAAACAAAAGAAAAGGGGAATTGTGATATATATAAAAGAGCAATTGGATCCTAAATTAGTTTTTAAAGATACAAATGGAAGATAATGTGGCGGTTGAAATAATGATGAACTCTAAAAAGACTTTGATTTTGGGAATATATGTGCCAAATGGAGCAAAACACGAATTTTTCAAGGAGATTATACAAAATTTAGACCAATATTCATATGACCAAATAATGTTGATGGGAGATTTTAATGGGGTAGTGGACCTGCAAGTAGATAGGAAAACAAAGCTGCCAAAGCAAAAATTGGGGAAGTTACCAAAATCATTTTTTGAACTGATAGAACAGGAGAAGCTGGTGGATGTTTGGAGAAGCTGGAATCCTAAAGTTAAAGATTTTACATTTTACTCAGCAAGACATCAATCGTTTTCGAGAATTGATATGATTTGGACAACAAAAGAGTTGAGTGGTTTGACAAAGAAAATTGAGTTAATGTCAAGAGTGAGTTCAGACCACAACCCTGTAATGTGGAAGGCATCGAGTGGACACAGGAAAATAAGATGGAGAATGAATGAAGATCTGTTAATGAAGCAAGAAAATGTAGAATATATGTAAAAGGAAACGAAATTCTTCTTCCAATACAATGTAGACCAAGAGGTACCAATGCATACGGTGTGGGATGCATATAAAGCAGCGGTGAGAGGGATTTTGATTACATTGAACAACAAGGAAAAGAAATAAAGAGATGAGAAATTTAAAGAAATTCAGGAGAAATTTTCTAAAAAAGAGCAAGAGCTAAAGAAAAGACCAGGTAAGAAAGTAATAATCCAAGAAATTAAGTTATTGCAAGAACAGTTAAAGACTTTTGCTAATAAAGAACTAGAATGGAAGCTGAGGACGTTACAGCAGAAATCATTTGAAGGGGCAAATAAGCCAGGGAAATATCTAGCTTGGCAACGGGCAGCCCAATCCTAAGAAGGGCACGGAAAGTGAACAGGAACCGAACTAAGGCTTGCGAGGGCGCATCTAGCCCGTACGCCCGCGTAAGTGGCCTTCCGCCCGCGCTGGGACGCGGCGCTGGCGCGCCGGCGGGCCAGCACCGGTGCAAGCCACAGGCGCCCGGGCGGCGGCGCAGAAGTGGCGTAGAGCCCTACGCCGACGCAGGGGGGGGCGGGGAGCAAGGCGGGGTCAGAGTTAGTCCGCTCCCTAAGCTCCTCCAGAAGCGGGAACGCCCACAGCGGCGCAAAAAAGCTACGCCACGGAAAAAGAAGGCGTAGCCCATAGGCGTCCATGGAACGGCGAAAAATCAGCCCCCTCTCTGAGCGCCTCGCCCCGCCCCTATGGCCCGAAGGAGCATAGGATGAGAACTATCCCGGGGACCAATCAGCGTGCGCGCCCGGCGTGGACGAGCCCCCCTCTCTGCACCCAATCACCTGCGACCGCGCCCTACAAAACATCCGGCCAGCGCCGCCCAAACCCCCAGGTAAGTGAGCACTCGGCCGGAGGCTCTGCCCGTCTGCTGAGTGGCATTGCCCCTTTGAAAACCGAAACGGGCTGAGGGCATTCACATTGGCAGGCGCAGAATGCACTCCGGGGACTTTGCGAAAAACTGGGGGAACTTCGCATAAAGGGGAAGAGGTGCAAATGTCTGCCTAACTCTCTTTCTACCGTGATAGAAAGAATGACTCCACAGCTAACTGATGCATGCTAGTTGCTTCTAACTAAGCACAAACAAACTAACCCTTCCGTGGCAGAAGGGAATGACACTTTGCAAATTAACCGCATGCTCTCCCGTTTCCTTGCAGGTGCCCTGACTCTGGCGCTCCCACCTGGTGATGACCGACGGAGCGCTGACAGGTAAGGAGGAGGTGGGGGGGCATTCCGCAGATTAGTGCAAACCGCCCATTCACCTGAACCCACCCGCTCACTTGCCGCTTTGGGTGAGGCCCAGCAGGGGTGGGGGGCAACCATGGCCGCCCCTGGCTGCCTCAGAGGCAGGCGCCTCGAAAACCACATGTGGCCAGGTGTTTGTTGTGACCAGCTCATTCTCTCCCTTAGAGGTAAAGGCGTGCCAAGGCCGAGTGCATCCTCACCAGACCGTCATGCATCAGCTGCTGCCCTCGACCATGTGCAACCCCCCCCGATGGCGGAGTGTGGGGCTTGCCTTGCCAGTGGAATGAGGCAAAGCCCACACGTGTCTTTTTCCCCCACAGGCACGTCCAGGGCATGGCTGCTCCCCCGCGCCCCGCCCTCCCCAAACATCTCTGACGGACGGTTGGCTGCAGCCCAGGAAGCACCGTCGCGCCGCGGCCTGCATCCCAGCCCCGCCCCTCCGAGCGGGAAGGAGGGCTGTGTGGAATGCTCCGGCTCCCTCGCCAGCCTAAACGCAAGCCCGCTCTTTCCAGTGCAATAAAACGAGATGTACAACAACTGTTTTCTGTGTCTGCGAGTCTGACTTCGTCCTCCGCCCCTCCCCCAACACTCCCGTCACATCTCCCCACCTGCACATTGCCACAAATGTATCCGACACACCCCGTCTTGCCTCCCCGCCCCCTCCCTCCCTCCTCCCCCCCTCCTCCTCTGTATTTGACCAGTGTCTGTACCACCCATCTGCCGAAGAGAACTTGATTCTCAGAAGCCTGTGCCACAATAAAATTGGATAGTTGTAAAGGTGCTATGGGACCCTTTTTGAATTCGCTACCACAGGCTAACACGGCTAACCCCCCTGTATCTATGGCCAGGTAGAGGGTTGGGGCGGGGCATGTGAGCGGGGATCCCCGGTGGGGAGAGTAGCTGGCACACGATAAGCCAGGGAGAGGGTGGTGCGAGCTGCAGCTGCAAGGGGGCGGGAGATGGCAGGGCAAACGGTCCGCTCGCTGGAACCCTAGCCCCCACCAATGGAGAATCCAGGGTGGTGGCAGGTGGATGCCATATCCCGGGCAGGAGGTCTCGCGCGCCTGGGGAGGGTCGCCCCCATCGCAGCCGCAGCCCCAGCAACACAGTCCCATGAGCGGCCGCCTCCCAGAGTGGGTCCAGCCCCTCGGGCGTCTGCAGCAGCCCCATTGGTCATTCCAACACCTTCCACCCCAGGGCGTCCTGCCTCGCATCCAATCCCGTGGAGCAGTTGCCAGCCTCCCACGCCAACAGGCCATGGTTGTTGGGAGGGGTGGGGTGTGCCTCTCAAGTCCGTGCCGAAGCCCTGCTCGGGCGGCTCGTCGCCATCCTCGACCCTCCGGCCCCACCCGCTGCAGCAGCTCCACCCGCCCCAGAGGCACCCCTCCCTCGGGCCCAGTTGCGTGCGAGAGGCCGGGCCCGTGGACGGCCAAGGGGGTCCGGCCGCCGGCCTCGCCGGTGACCGCCGCTGCCGCCTTGGGGGTGGGGTGGGGTGTTTTGCTGCACAGACGGCTCTCCTACACGCCTCCCCTTCCTCACGTCTGCTGGGGGAGGTGGGATGATATAATAATAAAGGCTGATTTCTGTGCAATGGGTGTCTGTGTTCTTTGCCTTGGGATGGGGACGAGGGGGCAGGCCCGCTGTGTCTGCCTCTTGGTGGCGGCCTCAGGCCAGCCCTCCCCTTCGGCGCCACTTGGGGGCTGTCCCCTGCTGCCAGAGACTGGCTGCTGCCCTGGATTCCTCATGGCAGGGCGCCTGCCAGTCCCATGCCAACCTCTCTGGACGCGGCCGCCAGGGACTTGGTGCTACATTGGGCAAACGGGGGAAAGGCTTCTCAGACTACGCCCACCCCTCTCCTTCCCGACTGCGAGCCCCGCCCGACACACGAGCCGAGGCAGTCTGCCAGCATGGGCGCGGTTTGCCTGCTGCTCTGGGGCCTGGCCGGGATCGCGTGCTGCCCATAGGCTGCGCCTTTCCTGGCCCCTCCCCCTGACGCTTGTCAGGAACAGCGCCCTTTGGCTGCGCCTGGCGGCGGCCGTGGATCAGACCCGCCCACAACACTTTCTGGTTCTCCAAAATTGCATCTCTGCGCCGCTGCGGGCGCCGCTGCGGCCACACTTTGCTGGCACAGGATCCGGCCCGGCGGCGCCGCCACACCACCAGTGCAGCCGCGTCGGCGTTGGGGCCGGCCATAGGATTGCGCTGCAAAAAAGAGGAACAAGAAAAAAATAATTAATAAAATAATAGAAGATGGGAAAGAATTAATGGGCCATCAAGCCATAAAGAAAGCTTTTTATAAATATTATGCCAAATTATTTCAGACAAGAACAATAGAACAAGGGAAAATTAATGAATACTTGGAAAAAGCTAAATTACCAAAGATTACAAAGGAAATGAAAAGACCTTAAATGGCCAAGTTATGGAACAGGAAATTTTGGATGCCATTGAGTCAACCAAAGCGGGGAAAGCACCGGGCCCGGATGGAATATCAGCAAAGTTTTATAAGACAATGAAAATGGACCTAGTGCATTCCCTACAAAAGCTGGTGAATGGTATTTTGAAAAGAGAAGGCTTTCCAGACACTTGGAACGAAGCCACTATTTCATTGATACCAAAGTTGTTACAAGATTTAACAGATGTAAAGAACTATAGGCCAATATCTTCATTAAATAATGACTATAAAATTTTTGCCAAGATATTAGCAGAAAGGCTCAAGAAACTACTAATGGACTGGATCGGAGAAGAGCAAGCCAGATTTTTACCAAACAGACAAATCAGAGATAATTTGAGAGTGGTGTTAGATGCCGTGGAATATTATGACAAGCACCCTGATAAGGATGTATTGTCGAAGGCTTTCACGGCCGGAGAACGATGGTTGTTGGGGGTTTTCCGGGCTGTATTGCCGTGGTCTTGGCATTGTAGTTCCTGACGTTTCGCCAGCAGCTGTGGCTGGCATCTTCAGAGGTGTAGCACCAAAAGACAGAGCTCTCTCAGTGTCACAGTGTGGAAAAGATGTAGGTCATTTGTATCTACTCAGGAGGGGTGGGGTTGAGCTGAGTCATTCTGTAAGAGTTTCCCAGGGTGTGGAATGCTAATGGCGGGAGGCTTCACTGTAACCTGAGGAGGTTCTTTTGCATATGGATTGGTGCTTGATGTGCTAATCTTCTCTGCAGGGCTATTGTCGGGTGTGGAGTGTTTTGTTGGCCTGGTGTTTTTCAGAACCGGAGCCCATGCTCTGTTCATTCTTAAGGTTTCTTCTTTCCTGTTGAAGTTTTGCTTATGCTTGTGAATTTCAATGGCTTCCCTGTGCAGTCTGACAAAGTAGTTGGAAGTGTTGTCCAGTATTTTGGTGTCCTGGAATAAGATACTGTGCCCTGTTTGAGTTAGGCTATGTTCAGCCACTGCTGATTTTTCAGGCTGTCCAAGTCTGCAGTGTCTTTCATGTTCTTTTATTCTTGTCTGGATGCTACGCTTTGTGGTCCCGATGTAAACTTGTCCACAGCTGCAGGGTATCCGGTATACTCCTGCAGAGGTGAGGGGGTCTCTGCTGTCTTTTGCTGATCGTAGCATCTGTTGTATTTTTCGGGTGGGTCTGAATACTGCTTGAAGGTTATGCTTTTCCATAAGCTTTCCCATCTGATCAGTAATTCTTTTGATATATGGCAAAAACACTTTTCCTGTAGGTGACTGTTTTTCCTTGGTTGTTTGATTCATCCTGGGTTTGATTGCTCTTCGGATTTCATTTCTGGAGTAGCCATTTGCCTGAAGTGCGTGGTTTAGATGATTAATTTCCTCATTGAGAAAGCGCGGCTCACATATCCGTCTTGCACGATCCACTAATGTTTTCATTATGCCTCTTTTCTGTCGGGGGTGGTGATTGGAGTTTTTGTGTAAGTACCGATCAAGTACTGATCGGTACTTACACAAAAACTCCAATCACCACCCCCGACAGAAAAGAGGCATAATGAAAACATTAGTGGATCGTGTAAGACGGATATGTGAGCCGCGCTTTCTCAATGAGGAAATTAATCATCTAAACCACGCACTTCAGGCAAATGGCTACTCCAGAAATGAAATCCGAAGAGCAATCAAACCCAGGATGAATCAAACAACCAAGGAAAAACAGTCACCTACAGGAAAATTGTTTTTGCCATATATCAAAGGAATTACTGATCAGATGGGAAAGCTTATGGAAAAGCATAACCTTCAAGCAGTATTCAGACCCACCCGAAAAATACAACAGATGCTACGATCAGCAAAAGACAGCAGAGACCCCCTCACCTCTGCAGGAGTATACCGGATACCCTGCAGCTGTGGACAAGTTTACATCGGGACCACAAAGCGTAGCATCCAGACAAGAATAAAAGAACATGAAAGACACTGCAGACTTGGACAGCCTGAAAAATCAGCAGTGGCTGAACATAGCCTAACTCAAACAGGGCACAGTATCTTATTGCAGGACACCAAAATACTGGACAACACTTCCAACTACTTTGTCAGACTGCACAGGGAAGCCATTGAAATTCACAAGCATAAGCAAAACTTCAACAGGAAAGAAGAAACCTTAAGAATGAACAGAGCATGGGCTCCGGTTCTGAAAAACACCAGGCCAACAAAACACTCCACACCCGACAATAGCCCTGCAGAGAAGATTAGCACATCAAGCACCAATCCATATGCAAAAGAACCTCCTCAGGTTACAGTGAAGCCTCCCGCCATTAGCATTCCACACCCTGGGAAACTCTTACAGAATGACTCAGCTCAACCCCACCCCTCCTGAGTAGATACAAATGACCTACATCTTTTCCACACTGTGACACTGAGAGATCTCTGTCTTTTGGTGCTACACCTCTGAAGATGCCAGCCACAGCTGCTGGCGAAACGTCAGGAACTACAATGCCAAGACCACGGCAATACAGCCCGGAAAACCCCCAACAACCACCCTGATAAGGAGATAGGCTTTTTCTTTGCAGATGCAGAAAAAGCCTTTGACAACTTAAATTGGGACTTTATGTTTGTAACAATGGAAAAGATGGACTTGGGGAAAGACTTCATAGAGGCAGTGAAGGCTATTTACAAGAACCAAAGAGCGATACTATGTTTAAATAACGATGTAACAGCAAGATTTGAGGTAAGAAAAGGTACGAGACAAGGATGCCCACTTTCGCCCCTATTATTTGTGATGGTGTTGGAAGTCCTATTGAGGCAAATAAGAGAGGATGAAGACATTAAAGGAATAAAGATCAAAGGATTCTCATATAAGTTTAGAGCTTTTGCGGACGATGTGATGTTTTTACTAGAAGAACCAACTCAGAAATTACCAATATTATTGGACAAAATTAAGGAGTTTGGAGATCTGGCGGGATTTTTTATAAATAAAGCTAAATCCAAATTGCTTTGTAAAAATATGAGAAAGGAGAAACAACAGGACTTGATGAGAATAACAAATTGCGAAGTGGTTCAAAAAATGAAATACCTAGGAATTGAGTTAACAGTTAAGAACATAGATTTGTTTAAGAATAACTATGAAAAATTATGGGCTCAGATAGAAAAAGCTATGATTAAATGGAATAAGCTAAATCTGTCTCTGTTAGGTCGCATTTCAGTAGTTAAAATGAATGTATTACCTAGAGTTATGTTTTTATTACGAATGATTCCAATTGTAAAAGATAAAAAGCAGTTTGATAAATGGCAGAGAAAAATTGCAGAATTTGTTTGGGCAGGGAAGAAACCAAGAATAAAAATGAAGGTGCTATGTGATGCCACAGAAAGGGGGGGCTTGCAATTACCAAATTTGAGAACATATCATGAGGCAATATGCCTAACTTGGCTGAGAGAATGGGTAAAATTGTCTAATCATAAACTATTGGCTCTAGAGCAGGGGTGGGCAAATTGCGGCCCACGGGCCACATGCGGCCCGCTACAGAGTTTTTTGTGGCCTGCCAAGACAGTAGAAAAGTGTGATAGGGTACATTTGTCTCATTAAACTGATTCTAAAATTAAATGCGCTTGCAGCTATAGATGATATGAAATTAGCACAATAAATAAATTGAATAAAACTACCACTATTTTATTTAATTTATATTTATTGATTTTTATGATGCAATTTATACCTTTTCTGAAATGCAAAGTTAACAAATGAATGCAATCATTTTAAAAGGTGCAGCCCTCCGATAACCTCCGCTCTCACAAAGTGGCCCCCGAGCCAAAAATTGCCCACCCCTGCTCTAAAGAGACATAACAAGTTGTTTGGATGGCATGCATATTTGTGGTATGATAAATACAAAATGGACTCTATGTTTCTTCATCATTATGTTAGAAAAAATTTCTTTGTGGTATGGCAAAAATATAAGATGTTTTTAGGTGAAGAAAGACCATTGTAGATAGTACCAGCTGAAGTTGTGAACCCAAGTCTGGAATATAAAGGAGAAGAATGGATAACCTACAAAGAACTGTTGAACTGGGATAAAAATGAACCTAGGATTAAAGATAATATAGAGTTACCATTTCAATATGGATGGTTACAATTTAGGCAAATTAAAGATCTATTTGAAACTGATAAAAGAAAGGAAGGTTTTAGACAGGAGCATGGGGACCTAGAAGAACTTTTGTTAGGTGATGGCCTAAAAATTATCTCTAGGGGCCAAGCTACAAGTGACGAATGACACTTGAACGGCAAGTGTATTTCTCCCTGTTCACTTGCCCTCCACTCAATCCACTTGCTGTTCAAGTGTCACTTGTAGCTTGGCCCTAAGATATATAAACTTTTGTTGAAATGGTACACGGAGGATGAAACAGTCAAAGTTCAAATGGTAAAATGGGCAGTTAATTTTAATAGAGAAATTACAATGGACACTTGGGAATATCTTTGGAGAAACACAATGAAAATGTCGACAGCTACTAGTCTAAAAGAGAATGGCTATAAAATGATGTACAGATGGTATTTAACACCAAAAAAACTAGCAAATGCCAACAATCAAATGTCAAACAAATTCTGGAAATGTAAAAAACATGAAGGTTCAATGTATTATATGTGGTGGACTTGCGAAAAAGCTAAGCTATTTTGGTCTAAGATTTTTGCTGAAATGTCATCAATTTTGAAAAGTAATATAGCAAAAAGCCCAGAACTGTTATTATTGGGGTTAAATATGGAAAATGTTAATGTTATGGATAGAGTCCTGCTTTATTACATGACGGTGGCTGCAAGACTACTGTATGCTCAACCCTGGAGACAGGAGGAGCTACCAGAAATTCAAGACTGGATTCAGAAATTGTTGCACATGGTGGAAATGGACAAATTAACAAGGAAATTGAGAGAATGAGATCCAAGGGAATTTGTGGAGGATTGGGGTAAACTTAAAAAATATTTAGAAAAGAAATGGGACGTGAAAGATCAGTTGTGGTCTCGATTTAGAAATATAAGATAAAACTTTGCCATAAACAACAGGGGAAAAGCAACTTAGACTAGAGATAGTTACTAGGGGAAAAGGGGTCAGAGTGCTGTTGGGAGTCAACAAGGGAAAAGGGGAGGGGGTGAGATAACATATATTAAGAAAAGGGGTATATTTGTTGTAAAATGTTTGTGAAATGTATGTGAACCCATCCAATAAAAATGTTATTTTTTAAAAAAAAGTTGTTACCAGCCACATTGAGGAGCGGGACCGGGAAGGCCCAAAGGTGGCGGCAGTGCTGTGGTAGTCCCTCATGCCCAAAAGCGGTGGCAGCTGACATCACCCAACTTCCTGCCTTCGCGGAAAGAACGGGATGGGCAGGACAGGAAAAGTTGTTGGGAAGGGTCGTAGTGGTTCCATCCAGAGGGGCCGAGGTTGAAAGAGGGACCAAGAACTTGTCAGGGAGAGGATGCGATAGGCCGGATAAGTTGTGGGGAAGGATTGTATTGGTGCCATCCAGAGAAGGAGAGGTTGAAAGAGGGAACGGGAACTTGTCTGGGAGAGGACAAAGGGTTAGCAGCTGTGGAAGCAGCCCCGAGTACTATGCGGGGCTAGAGCTCGCTGCAGAGAAGCTTGGCCTAGAACCACAGTAGACTTGGGGTGGCTCAGAGCCCAGGTAGGTCCAGGTCCACGGAGGGATACCCAATTAGGTTGAGGTTGAGGTTGTGTCATAGTACAGCCTGAGCTTGACGAGTCCTCTGAGGAGGAGGAACTGGAACAGCTGACGCTTGCTGACAGCCTTGCTCCTCCTGAGGAGGAGCAGCCTGTCTCCCAGCAGCCGACCACAGCTGAACAGTCAGAGGCTGAATCCCAGCCAGAAGCTCCCCTTCCCCACCCAGAGCCACCGGCCCAGATGCAGCCAGCTTTCTTATCCCCTCCAACATCTCCAGACTATCGAGAGCAACGTCGGCGTAGCAGGGACAGAAGAGACTTACAAACCCGACGTCAATCTGCACGCCTCCGGGCTCTGAACAGGCCAGCCTTCTCAGAGGAAGGAGGGGCTTCAGAGGAGGAGACTTGAAGCAGCTGTGCGAGCTGACCGAATGCCCTTAGAGTATAAAAGCCAGAGGGAGGGCTCCCTTCAGCGTGGCTTCAACGAGTTCTCTAAGCTGCTACTGTACTGCCTGTGTTTGCTCCTTGGAACTGTCTCTCTGACCTCCGACCCGGCCTGTCCTCGACTACTCCCTTGATTTACGGACTTTGCACATTCCTCGCCTTGCCAGCTGGACCTCGTTACCTGTCAGCAGCACTCTGCAGACTCGGCAACCACTGGAAGCAGGACAGTTTGAAGCCACCCTCAAAATTCTCCAGCACAATGGAGGAAGGCACTGCTATTGCTACTGACCTTGCTGCCCAGACCCAGTGGCTGCAGACACAGGTGCAGCAATTAACCCAGACCATAGCCTTGTTGCAGCAGCAAGTAATCCTGAGGCCAGGTCCTGCACCTCCCCGGAAATGCCCAGTGCAGCCTCCACAGAAGTTTGCAGGAAATGTTGAAGAGTTCCCTGTATTCCTGGCACAGTGTCAGCTCTACATGGAGCTGCGGGCTCAAGATTTTCCTGATGACAAGACCAAGGTCGGTTTTGTATTAGGCCTCTTAAAGGGGAACGCTGCCAAATGGGTGACACCTTTACTGCTCATGAATTCACCACTGCTGAGTAGTCTTGCTGATTTTGTGGCACACTTGAAGGCTATCTTTGCAGACCCTCTGAAGGCAGAGCGGGCCAACCGCCGCATTCGGCGGCTGCGGCAGGGGCCAGGTACTCTGAGGGACTATATCACTGACTTCCAGCTATTGGCACAGGACCTGGGCTGGAATGAGGCCGCACTCATGGACCAGTACCTGGAGGGCTTGTCTGAGGAGGTGCTAGATGAAGTGGCCCGAGTTGAGCGCCCTCCAAATCTCCCAGCCCTGATCTTACTCTGCCTGCGTATCGACGGTCGCCAGGAGAGTCGACGGCAGGGCCGCAAGGAAGTACGTTGCCACTCCGAAAGCCAACCACCTGCTGTGGGATCCAACCCCTGCTCCTACTTGTCCCGAAGCCTGACCCCAGAGCCCAGGGAAGTGGAAGCCTCGGCTGTCAGCATTACACCCCAGGGTTTAAGGGGAGGCCACCCCTATCATTCTGGACCCCCCATAGAACACCAAAAGCCTCCTGACATTGGGCCCCAGCATCTTCTGATCCCCGTGAAGCTGCAGCTACCAGAGGGGCGCTGGTTGTTGGTGTATGCCATGGTGGATTCTGGAGCCGCCCAGTCCTATATGGATGCCCAATTTGTCAGGCAACACCAAGTGCTGACACGCACCAAAAAGACGCCAGTTTTGGTGGAAGCCATCGATGGTCGGCCTCTACGCTCGGGTCCAGTTACTCAGGAAACCCACCTTCTAGGTCTGCACATAGGGAACCATCAGGAGCAGCTCAGCTTTGACATCGCTGCCATGCCTCGCTTCCCGGTAGTGCTGGAGATGTCCTGGTTGAAGAAGCATGACCCCTTGATTGAGTGGAGCAAGCAGAACCTGCGCTTCCAGACCCCATGTCCCCATGAGGCGCCCTCTGCGCTCCTGGGAGGGAGCACCAGTTCAGATCTGTCTGCACTCCCAGCCAAATATGCAGAGTTCCAGGATGTCTTCCAAGAGAAAGGCGCCGACTGGTTGCCCCCACACCGGCCATATGATTGCGCCATCCACCTTATTCCTGATGCCCCCTTGCCCACTGGGCGGTTGTATTCCCTATCAGAACCTGAGCGAGGAGCCCTACAAGAGTTTTTGGCCAAGAATTTGCAAAGAGGATTCATCCGTCCATCCACTTCCCCTACCTCAGCCCCTGTCTTGTTTGTAAAAAAGAAATCCGGGGAATTGCGCCTATGTAATGATTACCAGGCCCTCAATCGCATCACCATAAGGGACCGCTACCCACTGCCACTGATCCCAGAACTACTGGACCGATTACGGGGGGCCCAAAATTACACCAAGGTCGATCTGCGAGGCGCCTACAATTTGGTGCGTATACGCCCTGGAGATGAGTGGAAGACTGCGTTTGGTACCCGCTATGGTCAGTATGAGTACTTAGTCATGCCCTTTGGCCTCTGTAATGCCCCAGCTGTGTTCCAGCGCTTCATGAATGATGTCTTCCGGGACTTGCTGGATCACTTTGTGATAATTTACCTTGATGATATCCTGATCTTCTCCCAGGACCCCGCTGAACACACCAAACATGTTCGGGCTGTCCTCCAACGCCTGAGGCAATATGGCCTGTATGCTAAGTTGGAGAAGTGTGCATTTGACTTAGACACTGTAGAATTTCTAGGGCATCTCATCACCCCACAGGGCATAAGGATGGACCCCCAAAAGGTGGAGGCAGTGCTGTCTTGGCAGGCACCTCGAAATCGGAAAGACATTCAGAGGTTCCTTGGCTTCGCCAACTACTATCGGCAATTCATTCCAAACTTTGCCCTCCTAACAGTGCCCCTCACCAAGTTGGTACGGCCCCGAGAACCCTTCCGCTGGACAGTAGAAGCGCAACAGGCCTTCCAGCAGCTAAAAACCCGGTTTGCAACGGAACCGCTCCTACATTACCCAGACCCAAGCATACCCTTTGTGGTTGAGACTGATGCCTCCAGTGTCGCAATTGGCGCTGTGTTATCCCAGCAAGACACTGCCACGGGCCCTCTACGACCCTGCGCCTACTACTCCCGGCAACTCAACGCAGCTGAGAAAAACTACACCATCTGGGAGAGGGAGCTCCTGGCGATTAAATCAGCGTTTGAGGTCTGGCGGCGCCACCTAGAGGGTGCCCGGCACCTCGTGCAAGTTCGCACAGACCACCGGAATCTTGAGTATCTACAGACTGCTCGTAGATTGAACCAGAGGCAGATTCGATGGTCCCTGTTTTTCTCCCGTTTTAACTTTACCATTACCTACATTCCCAGCTCCCAGAACAAGCGGGCAGATGCCCTCTCTCGAAAACCTGAGTTCGCTTCCCCGTCCCTCAAGGAGCCGCTTCTATCCACAGTTCTACTGCCGGAAGTGTTCGCTGCCGTGCCCCCTACTGCCTCGCTCCAGGAATGGATCCAGGAACAATAGCTACGTGACCCCTTCGCCATGAAGATGCTCCAGTGTCTTCGTGATCCTACGCAGAATCCCCCCAGGGGTTACCGAGAGCAGGCGGGGATGCTCACCCACCAAGACCGGGTCTATGTGCCACCGGGGCCACTACGGGCCGAAGTCCTGCAACTAGCGCATGACACCAAACCCGCTGGACACTTTGATCGGTATAAGACAGCACATCTGCTGACCCGGGAGTTTTGGTGGCCCCATGTACAGACCGATGTAGCCCAGTACGTAGCCTCCTGCAGCACCTGCAGGCAAGCCAAAGATCCCCCTGGCAGGCCTACAGGACTATTGCTTCCCCTGCCCACTCCTAATGGCCCCTGGAAAGCTGTATCCATGGACTTCGTCACGGACCTCCCTACTTCTGCAGGGAACACAAGCATCCTAGTGGTGGTGGACCTCCTGACTAAGATGGCTCACTTTGTTCCTTGTTCCGGACTCCCAACTGCCCGCGAAACTGCCTGGCTGTACTTACACCATGTTTTCCGCCTCCACGGATTGCCAGAACACCTGATCTCTGATCGGGGGACCCAGTTCACCTCCCGCTTCTGGCGTACCCTACACACCCTACTGGGCACCCAAGTACACTTATCTTCCGCTTATCACCCCCAGTCTGATGGCCAGACGGAACGCACCAATGCCACACTGGAACAGTATCTCAGGTGCTATGTAAACCACCAGCAGGATGACTGGGCCCCACTGCTCCCCCTGGCGGAGTTTGCATACAACAACTCAGTGCATACCTCAATCCGTCAGACCCCGTTCATGGCAAATTATGGGTTCCATCCCCGGTTTTTCCCGCCGGTCATGCCCACTGCACCAGTACCAGCTTTCAATGACTTTGTGGAGGAATTGCAGGCACTGCATAAGGTCCTGCAGGACCAACTACACCAGGCCAAAGAGGCATACAAAGAGGCTGCTGATCGTAGGCGTCAGCCAGGAGAGACTCTCAAGGTTGGGGACAAGGTGTGGCTCTCAACTCGACACCTCCGCAGTCAGAGGCCCTCCCGAAAGTTGGATGCCCGCTTTATTGGCCCATTCCTAGTTACTGCCCAAATCAACCCCGTGGCCTACCGGTTACAGCTACCCTCTACGCTCCGTATCCATCCTGTGTTTCATCGGTCCCTCCTTGTTCCCGTTGCCCCCCCACATCCTCTCCGAGACCCACAGGCGCCACCACTACCTGTCATGATAGAGGGCCAGGAGGAATATGAAGTAGCGCAAATATTGGACTCCAGACGACGACGTGGTCAACTCCAGTATCTGGTGGATTGGAAGGGGTATGGACCCGAGGACCCCTCTTGGGAACCTGCAGAGAATCTTCATGCCCCCGACTTGGTGCGCCGCTTCCACCGGGCCTATCCACGCAAACCGGCCCCATCCAGTGTGGGGGGCCCTGGGGGAGGGGATGGTGTCATAGTACAGCCTGAGCTTGACGAGTCCTCTGAGGAGGAGGAACTGGAACAGCTGACGCTTGCTGACAGCCTTGCTCCTCCTGAGGAGGAGCAGCCTGTCTCCCAGCAGCCGACCACAGCTGAACAGTCAGAGGCTGAATCCCAGCCAGAAGCTCCCCTTCCCCACCCAGAGCCACCGGCCCAGATGCAGCCAGCTTCCTTATCCCCTCCAACATCTCCAGACTATCGAGAGCAACGTCGGCGTAGCAGGGACAGAAGAGACTTACAAACCCGACGTCAATCTGCACGCCTCCGGGCTCTGAACAGGCCAGCCTTCTCAGAGGAAGGAGGGGCTTCAGAGGAGGAGACTTGAAGCAGCTGTGCGAGCTGACCGAATGCCCTTAGAGTATAAAAGCCAGAGGGAGGGCTCCCTTCAGCGTGGCTTCAACGAGTTCTCTAAGCTGCTACTGTACTGCCTGTGTTTGCTCCTTGGAACTGTCTCTCTGACCTCCGACCCGGCCTGTCCTCGACTACTCCCTTGATTTACGGACTTTGCACATTCCTCGCCTTGCCAGCTGGACCTCGTTACCTGTCAGCAGCACTCTGCAGACTCGGCAACCACTGGAAGCAGGACAGGTTGACCTTGCCGAAGGTCAACATGTCCACCAGGTCTGGGTGCAGACGTGTGTGGCGGGGACGGAGGAGGTCTCCCAGGTGGGAGAACACCCGCTCGCTCTGCATGCTGGTGGGAGGGCAGGTCAGGATGTTGGTTGCCACAATGGACAGGTCCAGCCATACGGCAGATTTACTCGCCCAATAATCTAACAGGTTGGAATGGGGGGGGGCTCGGGGGGCTCCGCAAGGTCCTCCACTGCAAGAGACGCGTCCACTGTGCTGCGGCCAACCACACAGCCCACCGACGAGGCCCAGAGATCAAGTAGGGCCGTTTGGGTGGGTCTCTCCTAGTATGGCTCTCTTCCCACCTCCTCCCCAACCTCCTCTTTCTCTGCCACCTGCCCCTTGCCCCTGCCCGGTTCCCTCCGTCCTGCCTTTTCTTTCTGGAAACGGAGCACTCCTGTGTGGAGCTCCTTTCTCCAGCATTGCTTCTGACCCACCCACATGGTGATGCTGCCCTTGATCCGGGGGTCACATAGGGAGGCCATTTGGTATGGTACCTCGTGATGCAGAGGATGCAAATGCTCGGCCACGAATGCCTGCATCCTCCACACAAAGTCCCTGACCCTGGGAAGCAGCTGTTTCTCGTGCTCGAGCTCCTTGGCCAGGACCTGGATGAGCCTGTGGATCAGGGGGATGACCTGATCCAGACTGGCCTCGTATGAGCACAAGTGCTTGGTGGCCTCCTTAAAGGGTTTCAGCATCCAGGACATCTGGGCAAGGACTCTCCATTCCATGGCGCTGAGGCTCAGCTCCTCTTCCCTCCCCAGAACATCCGTAGATGACAGGATGTCCAGCAACGGGCCCTTCTGTTCCACCAGACGACATATCATGTCATAGGTGGAGTTCCAATGGGTGAGCAGGTCCTGAAAGAGTTGGTGCTCGGGGTCCCCCCTCCCCCTGCCTCTGGAACAGCTCGCAGGAAGAGTTGATGCTGCGTGAGAAGTGGGAAGCAATGTGCCAGCAACTGTCCAGCAGATTGTGCATCCACAGGGTTCCTGCATCCCAGATGTCCCTTGGCTTGCTCCTCAGCCCGAGCACGTCCCTTATCACTAGGTGCAGCTTGTACACCATGCACACCAGGCCCGAGAGGGATGCCTTTTTCAGGGCTGCCAACATGTTGCTTCCCACGTCTGTCACCATGAAGCCATGGACAAACCCTTCCGCCCCCACTGTCCACTCCCACAGAGCCGCCTTTACAGTGGTGGCGATGTTCTTCCCAGTATGGACATTGTCCATTCCCTGAGCCTGGAGAAGAACTACCCTGTAGCCCGGTGTCAAGCATAGTACCTTTTTCAGGGTGCCAGTTCTTGGCCTGGGGCGATGGAGCTCCTCTGGTTGCCACCAATGGGCAGTGATGGCAAGGTAGCCGTGATGGCAGCCACTATGGAGGTCGGCCGTGAAGTGTGCTGTACGGCCTTTGGTGGCCAACAGCTTCCTGAGCACCATGTCTCGCACAGACTGGTAGAGGGCAGACAGGACTTGACGCACAATGGTACACCGTGATGGCAAGGAGAACCATGGGGCAAAGTGCTGAAGCAGCCTTTGGAAGCCCACGCCCTCCACGACGGATAGAGGGAATCCTTGCACGGCAATCGTCTGTGCCACCACCTGAACTCCCGCCTCCTGAGCCCTTGACCTCACCCTTTTCAACAGCACTATCCCCGACCCCGATGGAACAACCTCACCAAGGGTGGCCTGCCTGAACATTCCGCTCCCACCAGCAGCACCCTCGGGGCAAGGCTTCTTGCTTGGGGTGGATTCTGGTGACCCTCCCACTGATCCCAGCTCAGAGGAGCTGGTACCCCTCTGCCTCCCCCCACCGGATGTTTCACTGGCCGAGGACGGAGACCACAGGCTCAAGTGGTGCATCTTCAGGTGCCTAGTCAGGACTGTCGAAGACAGGCGCTTCAGGTCATTGCCCCTGCACACCAGGCCATCACAGACATGGCACCACACCACACAGGGGTCATTCAGAAGGGCCTGAAAGTGTCTCCATATGGAGAATTTGAACCATGGCCCACTAACTGTTCCAGGGGAAGGAGAACGAAGGGTTACCGGCTGTGCAGCGGATCTGGTAATGGAAGACAGAGTGAGGGGTAGACTGCAGGCAGGGACAGCACCAGGAGCTTGGGATGGGGACGGGATGGATGTTTCATCGAACCCCAACCATTCCTCCATGGATCCCTCACCCTCCTCCTCCTCAAACAGTTTAAACAGTTCCTCTTCCACCGGCAGCAAGAGCTCTTCGGCCTCCTCCACAGCCCCCACAGCTGAATTTTGGGGAGAGGGAGTCTCTGCTGCCCCAGAGCCCAACCCAGTATGGGGCAACCAGGACAACGGGGCAACCGGGACAATCTTTGCACTTCCCCCCACGACAACCCTTGGCCCCCGCCTGAAGCTTCATTGTGCCAGCAAACAGGAATTAAAGAGGAAAGAAAAGGAGAGAACACTGTGAGCCCTCAGCCGGGGTGCCCACTGAGCTTGGCCCCAGGGCCTGGCAGCAGCCCTGGTACCAGAGAGGATAGAGCCCTATCCCACCACACACACAAAAAATCCCAGCTCCAATGCACTCTCCCTTTCTCTCTCCCCAAAAGCTAGCAACAGCTCTGTCCCACTCCACTGCCTGCTGGAACTGAAAGCCAGCCTGGGAGCACAGTGCCTTTTATAACCAGAGGTCCAATAGAGCAACACAGGAGGTCTGTGGTTGGCAGTCAGAACTGCCTAACAGGGTTTGCAGGGATGAGATTGGAGTTCCCATGTCCACAGAACACCCCCCTCCCTCCCCCCTGGTGTCTGCTCCCATGTAACCAATTGTGACCAGTTTGGAGCTCCACACTTGGAAGGAAGACCTGCCCATCAAGCTAAATTGGGCTTAGATTGGGGTTTCCAGGGCAACAGAAGGAGTGCAGACAGAGTTCAGGCAGTCCCTGCCTCCATTGCCAAGGGAATTGATTGAAGGCGCCTGACTGTCTAGCTTCACGAGCAGCGGACGAACACAATGAACAAGGCTTGCGATGACCACTTGTTCGTCTAGAATGGGGTCTCATGAACATCTTGTTCGCGAACTGCCAATTGAGCTGTTCGTGGCTTTTTTGTGTTTGTAATGCTGTTCGTGCCCATGTCTAGTCACAAGTCCTTGCTGCAAGGATTATAAAATTAAGTTGCCAGAATAGAAGGACTACCACAAGTCAGGCCTCAGTTTAAGGTCAAACTAAATGTGTAGGTTTTTAAAGAGTTGGGGAACCCAGACCCAATTTGATTTCCCTGCAGTCACACTGCAGCTGTGGAGAATGGCTGTTTAAAAATGGCATCGGAATACCACTGTGGGGGAAGAAGGCTCCTGACTTCCCCTTAAAAAATTTCTAAAATAATGAATGGGAGGGAATCTTTGTTTCTGCTGCTCCATATGGAGTATGCTGTGCACATGGAACAGTAGAGATATACCCTCCTCCCTTGCTATTTTGACATGAGGGAATGGATGAGGGGAACTCTTTTTTCCCCGGTGGTGGAATTCTGAGGTCATTTGGACTTTATTTTTAACAGCCATTCCCCACAGCTGATATGTTGCCAAGTAGGCCCCCTCCCCTGCTTTGAAGCCTGCTATGAACTGTGTTAAAGTTTCCTGCGTTACTGTTTCACTGCTACACCAAAGACTGCTTTGCACGTGTGTGCTCCGATACACGTGTCAGTTTCCTGCCTGCGTGTCAATTACCCTGCTGCTGCAATAGACTGTGTAGTTTACTGACTCCATGTTTGGGTAACTGCACAAAAGGACTCTCTTTCTGGGCAGCCCTGCCCTGCCCTGTATCTGGACTTCCCAGTGTGTGTTTGGACTGTGTTACAAGTGTGCCCCGTGCCTGCACTGCCATCTGCCACGGACCGTGCCTGTCCCCTGCCTTGGACTGTGTTTTAAAGTGTTGTTCCCGCTGCCTCCATGGAAGCCTGCCTCATATGGGCCCAAGCCGCTGCTAGCAGCCGGGCGCCTGCCGGGGAAACCTCCAGCGAGCCTGGCTAGGCGCTCCCTGGTCAGTTCCCGCCTGGAGCCTCCCGCGGGCCGGTCCCCGAGCTTGCCCTCGCTACCGGGCAGCCTGCTATCCAGCCCCAGCTATGCCCAGCCGGCATCCATGCTCTCAGGCAGCCAGAAGACCCTGGGAAGAAGACTGCTTTGAGAAGCCATCTCGGCGAAGCGGGCACACCACGTCCGCAGCGAGAGCCCCTCGCCCCGCTCTGCATATCTTAGGAGCCGCCCCGGAGAAGAACTAAGTGCCGACCATCCCAAGCACTTAGAGAATGCATCTCAAAGAAACCTCCGCATTCCAGAAGCTGATGACATCAGGACAAGCCCTGTCCGCTGGAACATCCTTTCAGCCCACTTGGATTTCCCCCTCCCTCTTTTGTCCCCTCTTCCTGAGGTGTCACTTATCACAATCTGATTACCAAAGTGGCCCATCCAAGCCATTCAGTAGCCCATTAGACCCTTTGTTTTAATCTGTGAGAACCACCAAGTACAGCACCAGCCCCAGGGTACGTTTTGGGGTATTTAAGCTGGTCTCTCAGACCACTCGGTGCCTCGGCCATTCCCTATCCAGACCTCCTTGCTGTCCGTCTGTGGTTCCAGTGCTGGCATTGGGCCACCCTCGCTGCCGTGTCTTTGCTTCGCTCCAGGATTGTGAGTATTTCCCTTATCATCGTTGGGAACCCGCTAATGCGAACGTCTCTGTATTTCCTACTCTGTATTGCTTAGACCTTGTATGTTCCTTGTATGATTGTGCAAGCTAGGCTTACGCTACACTCAATACACGTGTTTGGACCTTACTCCTTGTCTGCCTCTTTTTCACTAGAGTGTCTGGGATCGGGACCTCCGTATACATAGGTTATGATCCTCGCTTAATATTAAAGTTACAGACTGCTGCAGCTAATTCCCCATTATAATAAAGAGCAGTTCTGGTAACAGATATGTGGTGCAGGGAACCGGAGTTGGGTCTGAGGAACTTGGACCCAACTCTTTAAAAACCTGCCTATCTAGTTTGACACTCAGTGATAGAATCTATGTTGTATAGGTTCAATTCCTGGTATTCCCATTCAAATGACTTCTGAGTGCCATAGGGCTAAAATCACCATTTAGGAAAGCTGCTGCCACTTACAGTAGAAAATGCAAAGACATTTGATGGATCAATGGTAGCACCTTGTATTTCTCTTTTACAATCTGGGCATCACCAATAGGAGATAGAGACTAAGCTAGGAAGAATTTATTATCCCGCTACTCCACTGCGTGTGTATAAAGTAGCATCAAGTTGCAGCTGATTTATGGTAACTCCTCAAGATGTTTTCAAGGCAAAAGACTTTCAGAGGTGGTTTGCAATTGCCTGCCTTTGTATAGTGACCCTGGCCTTCCTGGTGGTTTCCCATCCAAGTACTAACCAGAGCCAACCCTGCTGAGCTTCCAAGATCTAACGAGACAGACTGAGAACCTCCATTTACTATTATTTATTTATTTAGAATATTTGCAGACCATCTCTCCACAGACTTCAGCATGAGGCCATTCACAACAACATACAATTCAGGTATAAAACCAGGTCAAGATCAGTAAACAAAAATAAAATCTAAAACAAAATACAAAATGAACCAATATTAACTGGAATGACTACAAACAGCAAAAAACTAAGAGCTGACTAAAACTACAATGCAACCAAAAAGAGTGAAGCCAAATGGGAAATAAAACCACATGCCAATTTGATTACAAGCCAGAAGTATTTTTTTAGTCCCGGGAGAGCATTCAGTGATTTCAAGAGATGGCACCAGCCACAAAGAGAAAGACATTCCATATCCAGGTGCAGCTACTCAAAAGGCCCTTTCCTTCAAAGCCACTCACCTCATGTCCAGAGATGGAGTAGGGGGACGATGGAGGGCTCATGACAAAGATTTGCCATTGCCTGTCTGTATGTAGCAATCCTGGCCTTTCTTGGTGGTCTCCCATCAAAATAATAATTGTTGTTATTTATTTTAAATCAAAGTGGGCCTCCTGCTGAAGACTGAAAAGGATTAAGGGTATTTTGTTCACAGACACTGTACTATGTTTTCAAATTTTGGGGTGGAGCCATGGTAGCTAAATAAGACAACTTTTACTCATAAGAGCACTGGGAAACATTCTTGTCTTCTAAATTAAAGACAATCAAAAACCCAGATTCCTTCAAGAGGAGAATTGCCTCCAGGTTCCTTATTGTTTGGTCTTATGTGCCTGAGTCTGACACTGATCTGGGTTTTATTTCTGCCCACTGCAAATTAAAGTTTTAAAAAAGAGAGAGAGCACTGCAAAGCTGGCAGCTGGTAAAAATCGCATGATCTGAATATATCATAAAGTATTAAGAAACGTAAGCACATACGTTTGTTCATGTTGTGTATCAAGTTTTTCTACTCATCATATGAACGCCTCGCTGTACTGTTTTCATTTCCTCAACAAACAGCAAGGGCTGTGTTGCAATGCTTGGGAGGTCTCCATCTCTTTTGGGAACACAGATGAACATAGCTGTTCATACAGGAAGTTACACAGTACTGTTCAGCAGTATACATCAGCAGCAAAGGAATATTAGATGGATTACATCAATTTACTTCATATACCTACACAACCAAACAGAACTGGAATATGTGGAGATGATTCACATTAGTTAGTCCAATAAGCACTTCACTGAAATTATCAGCATTTTTTATTTGTTGTGTAGGTAAGGCTACCAACCTCCAGATGGGGAGTGGAGAACATCTAGAATTACAACTGACCAGGGCTCATTTCGAGGTGGAATGCGCAGGAACGCAGTTCCAGCAGTTCTCCAAAGAGGTCACGTCAGGTGGCCCCACCCACCTGACTTTCAGCCATTTGGGGCCCGTTTCAGCCTGGATTGTGACCGAAACAGCCTGGATTGGATCAGTGCCGGGCGGGGGAACCCTCCTCTGCCCAGCACTGACCCAATCTGGGCCATTTCGGCCCCAAACCAGGCCCAAAAGGGCCTAAAATGGCCACTTTGGGCCATTTAGGGCCCCCTTTTGCCATTTTGAGCCCAATTTCGACCCTGAATAGCCGGGATTGGGTCCAAAACAATCAGGATAGGTGATGTCAGGGGGTGTGGCATATGCAAATCATTTATGCTAATGACACACTTCTGGTGCTGTCAAGGGGTGTGGCATATGCTAATGAGGCATGCTAATGAGTTTCTCTAGTTCTTTTTCTACGAAATGACCCCTGCAACTGACCTGTAGACTACACAGATCAGTTCCTCTGTAGAAAATGGCTGCTTTGAGGTAGGACTCTATGGTATTACACCCTGCTGAGATCCCTCCCTTCCCCATACTCCACCCTCCTCAGTCTCCAGCCCTAAATCTCCAGGAATTTTCCAACCCAGAGTTGGCAGCTGTATGTGTAGGTTAAATTGTGATGGTTATCAACAACAGCCATGAGTCTTGCAGCACCTCAAATACCCTAATGGATGGATTTTGGAGGGGGAGATTGCAAACAGTAAGTCCAAAATGTCATGCTAGGCCTGTGACATTTCTATGCAAACCCAAATGTATACAAGATAAGAACACACTCAGAACAGCAGTCTTGGGTCAGTCCTGATTAAGACCACATTGCCTTTTTGATTTTGCACTGGACTAACACAGCTTCTCTTCAAGCGATTACAGGAATTCATCATGGATACACAAGAATCTTCCAAAGACATATCTACCAAAATCCATTTTTATATTTCCCCCTTATACCATTTTGCTGCAGGTACGTTTCTGAAAAAAGAGACAGAAGTGATGTGCTCTTAGAAGTCACCAAGCAAGCACCTACTGAGCAGCTGAAACAGAGGAACCCATCCTTCAGCAAGGATAGCATAGACGTTTCAGCTCAGAGATACTCCAGGAGTGGTTAATTTGATGCCTCCTATGGTTTCCACCATCTGCCAGAGATGCAACAGCTAACTAGCGGCCATAATATTTTAAATATATTTATTTAAAATGTTTATAGCCTACCTTATTTCTTTAGACTCAGCTAACAAAGAAACCATGAGTTGCAAATGCATTAAAACAATGTTACAATACATGAGCTAAAAAGCAATGTAGAAGATAAAAGCAACTCACAAGACAAAAACTCAACCATGTCTGCCAAAATACTTTATGTAGCACCTAACACTCTCTGAAATAAAACCATTATATCCATTTTCCTGAATACAGAAAATGAAGGGCCTTCTGAATCCACTCTGGTAAGCCCTTCCAAAGGACAGGAAAACCCCACAATTTGATGATGCCAGTCCTAAGAGACAGTCACCCCAAGGAGAAGGTTGTCTGAAGAATGCAGCTAGCATGTGAGAGACTATCACAAGAATGTTTGATAAAAATGAGGGCTTTGGCTGTGAAGGGCTTTAAAGGGTAACAGCCAGCATTTTGAAGAGAGCTCAGATGCAGCCAGGCAGCCAGCATTGACAGCAGCACTGGAATTGTGTGTTCTAAGCAGTTAACTCCAAACGAGTCTTGCTGCTGGATTTTGTACCAACTAAAGCTTCTATATGGTATATGGTCTCTGAAGAAAACAGTCTTATAGGTGCTACTGGAGTCTTACTCTTTTCTACTGCTACAGACAGACTAACATGGCTACCCATCTTGATCTAAAGCTTCTATGACATCTCCAGGGACAGCCCCTCTTAGAAAGTGTCATAGTAGTCCTATCAGGAAATACATTCACCGACCCTGTAAATCACTTTCAGCACAATGCTGTGCATAGTTGCTATAGACTAAGCGTGTTGATTTTGTAAGTTTTAACACTATCCTTTTTGTATACTTTTTCAATTGCAAAACTATTTTTAAAAAACAACATAAATAGTTCTTACAGCCAAAGAATATATCATTGATATATCACCAGTGTTAAGAATATTCCTCGACTACTAGATGATGTGTTAACAACAAAGAATGGCCATAAAAATCAATACTCTACTTATGAACCTCTCCGATGCAAGGGACTGGCCACTGTCAGTAGTTAAGCTATTTCACTGAAAGATTTTCAGGCTGAATCCACACTTACTGGCATAGCACTCAACAGTCGGAATGATAGCGTCTTACTGGCGTGTTTCATGATGTCATCGCACCATGAGAGCGGCATTGTGGCGGGATGACATCATAAAACGCACCAGGAAGACGCTATCATTCCGACTGTTGAGCGCTATGCTGGTAAGTGTGGATTCAGCCTCACTCAGACTATGGATACGCCTTACAAATAACCAGCTAACTCTTGACTGTTACCAGGAGAACCCTCAGTAAACTGAGTGCTGACATCCACTGTCACCAGACAGGACTCAGTAAGATGGACCACAAGGATTTCTCATTTTTTAGCTATTTATTGCAGAAAGCTGCATTTGCAAAAAACTAAAAAAGCAAAGATACTATAGTATTATTAACTGGAATAGTCTGATGCTGAGGGATTAATACTTTTCAGAAACGTTAGTTTCCCAGTATTTCTACCACCAAAATAGGGCTCTAGATTAAAAAGGATAAGAAAGACAAAATCCCAGGACTCCAGGTCACCCTGTTGGTCCAAGGAGCTGGGAAAATCACATTATTTGTTCTCCTTTTGCTTAGGCCTGGGTGATTGGGGGGGTGGAGAGGTAATCTTTTTCTGGGTACTGATAGTGGCTCTTGCCAGCCTGGCACCCAGATGGTCAATTCTATCACAAAATTCATCATGGAGATATACTTGATATTTTTCTGATGATGGGTTCTGGTTTGGTCCAGAAATATGATTCTTATAAGTACTGAAGTACTGAATTTAATCAATTAATGGCACCAAATGCTATCATACTTTAAATGTGAATTTTGGTAATGGCCAGCCCTGAACTTGTGCAATATCCAGGAGATGGTGTGAAGTGTTAAGTTGTAGAACCAAACAAGAATTGTGACCATATTGCTACCAAATACAACAAAAATGTAAACAGAAGTTTCCAAGCCAGTTCAACTTGGTCACAATTTATTTCAAAAGAAGAAATTTCTCAGAAACAAAGAGATTAGTTAAAAGGAAGTTGAAAAGAAGAAACATGATGCTTGGGGGTTATTCAAAACAATGGTGGTAGATGCACTAGTAGAATATACAGCAGCAAAGTATGAAAGGTACAACATTCATGAGGATACAAGTGTGGTTAAGGAGCAGAGCTAAGGAAGCTATGAAAAGCAAAATGACATCTTTTAAAAAAAACAATTGTCCAAATGAGGAAAACAAAGAACACAACCCCTGATTAAACAAGTTAGCTGGCCACAAGACGTGAAGAAAGAATTTGAAGAACATACAACAAAAGAATTATTTAAACACCACACAACTAAGAAATCAGCCATAAGGCAATTACAGTTCAATCCTAATAACAGTGTAAAAACTGCTTGAAATACTAAATCCTACAGCAACCTGACACTATTGTATTGGAGGTAACATCATCCCAGCACCATACTGGTAAAGACCTGGCATTGGTGCAGCCTCAAACGCAAAATATATTCCAAGACAGTATTTATTATAAATGTGCACAAAATGTAGGTTAAAAACACATCTTTCCATGTCGACACTGAGGGCCAAGCTACAAGTGACGAATGACACTTGAACAGCAAGTGTATTTCTCCCTGTTCACTTGCACTCCACTCAATCCACATGCCGTTCAAGTGTCATTCGTCACTTGTAGCTTGGCCCTGTGCTGGATGTGGTGGTTCTGTGCCTAAAAAACTTGTCAAAATTCATCCAACACTAGGACGTTTGTAATTAATTCTTTTAGTAACTGTAATTCAAAGGGAGTTATCTACGTGATTCAGTGTCCCTGTAATTTAATGTATATAGGAATGACTACTAGACCAGTCAACGTTCAAATATGTGAATATAAGAGCTGTATTAGATTAAAAAAACTGAACACCCCACTTGTTAATCACTATCTCACTGCTGGCCACACAGAGAAGCAGCCACAGGTGAAATGTATACAGAACACATCTTCAGGCTTATACAAACTCCTGCAGAAAATAGAAGTTTTTGGATTCACCAGTCACCACCTGCATACTTTGATGCCTTGGGGACTCAATGAAGAAGCGGACTGTACTTGCTGTGTCTGAGAGATATTTGATTTGGACATCTGCCTAGGCTCCTTACTTGACAGTGCTGTGTTCTTGCCACTGCAATGTCCTCTCCTTTCTCTCATCTCTTTTCTTCCCCCTCCTCCACCTCCCTTGGAAGCATATTTTCATATCACATGGGAGATATTGCATCACCTTTCTACCTTTTTATATAGCTGAACTTTTTGAGGTTAAAGTGTCACTTTATTTCTACTGCAGATTGATGAAACACACCCAAATACACTGGAAACCAAGCCTCAGGTTTGTTTATGTTTGAGATTGGAGAGCTGGGAGGAGGGGTTAAAGAGTTTAATACAGAGTAATTATTTCATTTGTTACATTTTTTCTACAGAAAAAAATAGCAAATTAAGAGCATTGTGTGAGTGCAGTCCTGGATTTGCTGCAACATTTGTATTTTACCACACAATACCAGAGGTAAATTTTGTTTTAGTATTTTTCTTAAAATAATTCTAGAACATAGTGGTTGCCAACACTAAATAATTTTTTTTCTTCCCCCTTCTTCTCTTATTGCAGTTTTAGATAAAGCATCGAGAGCATTTCATTATTGGCTTCTGAATGTGTGGGTGTGTTTGATTATAAATATTGTACAATTGACCACTGAGAAAGGCTTTAGGGCCAAAACACATAGGATCTGAATTTGTGTTGGTCATTGAACTGTACCATCATCTGTGTATGGAGAACATTTTAGCAACTTTTAGCATATGCATGAAGACTGCCATTCAAGCCTTATGTTTTAAACTTGTTTTTAACCTATATTTTGTGTACATTTATAATAAATGCTATCTCGCAGGGCTGATTTCAAGGGGGAACGCGCAGGAACGCAATTCCGGCAATTCCCCAAAGAGGTCACAAGTCAGGTGGCCCTGCCCACCTGACTCTCTGCCATCTTGGGCCCGTTTCAGCCTGGATTGGGGCTGAAACGTCCTGGATCGGGCCTCTGATGGGTGGTAGATCACTCTCCCACTCAGCAGAGGCCCAATCCTGACCATTTTGGGGCCCTTTTCAGCCCTTTTCAGTCCCTTTTTACCATTTTGAGCCCAGTTTCAGCCCTGAATTGCCAGGATTGGATCCAAAACAGCCCGGATAGGTGATGTCAGGGGGTGTGGCATATGCAAATCAGTTAAGCTAATGACACACTTCTGGTGATGTCAAGGGGCATGGCATATGCTAATGAGCTGTGCTAATGAGTTATGCTAATGAGTTTTTCCAGCTCTTTTTCTACGAAATGACCCCTGCTATCTTGGAATATATTTTACATTTTAGGTTGTAACTTGACCCCTCTATTTTCCCCCTGCTTGTTTGGGTTGAGTTTGTGGGGGTCTTCCCCTCATCCCCTTTTTCTTCCTTGTTATTGGTGCAGCCCCACCAATAAGTTTGTATATAATGCGCCGTCAAGTCACTTCCAATGTATGGTGACCCTATGAAATAAACAGTGCCAAAAGGACCTGTAATTAACTGCCTCACTCAGGTCTTGCGGACTGATGGCCATGGCCTCCTTTACAGAGTCAAGCTACCTCATGTTAGATCCTCCTTTTTTCCTCCTGCCTTCAAATTTTCCCAGAATTATTTTATTTCCCAGTGAATCTTGTATTCTCATTACATGACCAAAGAATGACAGCCTCACTTTAATCATTTTCGCTTCTAGGAAGAATTCAAGCTGTGATTGTTCAATCTGTCAGTGCAGATTTCAATGGCACAGGAGCCATAATTATTCCAGAGAGCAGATCACCCCATCCATCTGACTTTCTTCCAGAACTCCAGTCCTGATACTGCTTGATAAACATACAGATCCTTTCACTGCTGTAAACATACAGATCCTGTCACTGCTGTAAACATACAGATCCTGTCACTGTTGGCACTTAGTAGACAAGGAGGGATCGAGACCCATCCCCTGTTCATCACACAGCTGTCTTCAGCATGAGATTCACACTGGGAAGGGGATGACAGAATTGTATGCAATCTACCCAGATGTGCTCTAGCAAGAGAACTTCCTCCAAGGCAGCCAAATATTATGCTGAGGTGGCCATTTCTGAGAGAGGTGATAGTGAACCAGATTGACACAATCGTTTTCATCATCAGAGATGACAAGAAACACAGAATAACTCCTCACATGCAGAAACGTGCATAAATACATGTGTGAGAGAGAAAAATGCTCTCCAGCTTCCAAAAGACTCTGGCTTCTGGGGCAGTGTCTTACACTTCGGAAACAACACTCTTCTGTTCCGTTCTGAAGAAGCATACGTATTACATGCAAAAATTCTGGTACAGTATTTGGAAAGCTACAACCTAATAGTGGCTAATTCCAGTCAGCCATGTTAAGTCTATTGCAGCAAGCCAAAAAGGAACCTAGTTATGACATCTTAAAAGATCAGCTGATAAGTATATTGTGGCGTAAACCTTTGTGAACTAGAATCTACTTCAACACTATTCCAAATTTCAAAAAAACGACTGTTCAGTCAGCCTAGATTAGGAAAGCATCCTAAGAAAATTTTTAATGAGATTATGGCTGGCTGACGTTTTCCTCTTAAGGTTTTTTCCTTGTTTAACAAAGTTATTGCTCAGTTTTTCTTAAGACTCACCTAAATGCTTTCTTTTTTGTTTCCAAGTTGGTCTTTGAATCTCTCCTTTGATTTAATTTCTATTTAGCGTCACCCCAATGTTGGCCTTTCCCTATAAGTGGATATCTGCTCCCATTCATGCTTCTACCTAAACTGTGCCACTTCAAGTCATTCAGACTCAGGTTTTGTGCTAACCTCACTGATGACTTCACAAAGCTGGGGTGGTTACTGCAAGCACATTTGGTTTCTGAACTCCCTGAGTTCAGCCCTTTTCCTTGCCAAGAAAAAGCAAGCCCTGAGAATCAGCAGGTATAGTGCAGTTAGACTATCAGACTAGGATCTGGGAGACACAGGTTCAAATCCTTGCTCTAGCATAGAACCTTGCTGGGTGACCTTAGGATAGTCACACTCTCTCACACACTCTAACTGACCTCTCAGGGTTGTTGTTAGGATAAAATGGAGGAGAAGAGAATGATGTAAACTTCTTTGAATCCCCATTGTGGAGAAGGACAAGGTATATATGAAATAAGTAAAATCATGAGGACCAAGAAGCTTTTCCACAGATCACGGCTGAAATTCTACACACCAGGGAGCATGTTGTATTGATCTCAGTGGGGTTTACTTCTGCACAGGCCTCCAGATTGCATTGTAAGACGTACAACCAGGACTTTACAAACACTGGTTAAGAGAGGCAAAAGCAGATTACTCATTTCCTCCTCTCCAGCCTGACATCACCAACCATCTGTCTTCCCAGGCAAGCCCTTTCTAGAATTCTAGTACATGTACCTAAACTTCAGCTGCCAGAAAAGTACCACCAGCATAAGCCAACATGAGTGTGCCTGAAACAGGACACTTTGAGGATCATCTGGTACAAACAGCAGGTGATTTTCACACAAACATTTTTCTGCAAGCCTTATAGGGCTTCTGTTTAGACAAAGATGATATACCTCTTTGTTTATCCGCACAGTCAGTTGTTATCTCTGTTAGCATACAGCAGTCTTGCGCAACTTATGAACACAACCCATTTGCCATATATAGCTTGCCTCAAGAAGCAGAATAAAGCTCCTGGTTTTTTTTCTGTCTCTCTTGGACTGTGCACAGTATAGGATTGGTAGGCAATATCTGGCTTGGTGGTCACAGGCCTAAGCAGATTTACTCGGGCTCCTCCTCAGATCTATTCAATGGGGCTTACTCCCAATAAAGTGTTTTTAGGATTGCACTGTTAGCATATATTTATCTGGGGCTTAGGAAATGTTGCAGATATGCTTCATTTTATCTGTCATTAAATAGTATTGTCATACTATAGGATTGCACTGTGTTCCATGCACTATATATTTTTAAACATGTGTGCACGTACACAGAAGACTCACAACAAATACTTCTCAAAGGCAAGCACTATAAGTACTGGGCTGGGAAACAAAGTTGTCCACCATTTCTCATGGTAGGCTGCCTGGCTTTCTTCTATATAGATTATCTTTTGAGGAAATCATTCCACTTGCAGTAAAAAATTAACAATGTGTCACTTGCTTACAACATTAGCTTTCGGAGAACCTACCTAGCCTGCCAGGGAGAGAAGCTCAGCCTAAATTGTTTTTTTTAGAATAAGGATCTCTCAAACAGAGAGCTAGTTTTGTGTAGTGGTTAAGAGCGCGAAACTCTAATCTGGAGAATTGGGTTTGAAGCCAGCTGGGTTACCTTGGGTCAGTCACAGCTTCTAGAAGCTCTCAGCCCCACCCACCTCAAAGGATGTTTGTTGTGGGAATAATAACATACTTTGTAAACTGCTCTGAGTGGGCATTAAGTTGTCCTGAAGAGCGGTATATAAATCAAATATTATTACTATCTTATCAAGCTATTGTTTAGTAATATATATCCTTTTACATTTCCATCATGCTGCTATCAACAATAATGACATCAACTTCTTTCTCCAGTGAGACCAGGGGTCAACATCTAGATGATAATAATATTGTATATGGATCCAGGAGGATTAAGTAGCTAGTAATTTTTAAAACTGATGATATTACTATTCCCCAGAATTTCTGTAAGTTTTTACAAGGTCACAAACAGGGGGCTCCTAATTTCCTTCATCCTTTCTAACACAAGTTGAAATTTGTAATGGAGTCGGTAGGCATCTGATAAAACCTGGATAAAATTTTATATGATAATTCTTTTATATCCGTTGATGAAGATTATCAATTAGCTCCTTCAGAGTAACTTCATACAATCCCTGTCATGTGTCCATTGATATGTTGGCAATTCTGTTGATAGCACGGAACCTGTGTTTGTAATATTTTACAAAAAAAGAAAAATTAAACCTAAATAAATAATGAAAACAATGCTAAGCAACTTTTCCATGTGTTTATTTTCTTTTAGAAAATCTCATCTGTTGTAACAACAAAGCAAAAGCCCTAGAAAATACCTGGGCAAGACTTTGGGAAATACACTTGTTTTATTCTTTTAAAAGTTCTAAGTTAGTTTTCTGCCAAAGTGAGCTGAAGCTGATCTTTCACAGTGCCTCATTGACCTCAACCCTACCCCACATACTTTCTTTCCTCATCATGCTACTATAATAAAAAGAAAACCTTTTAAAAGACTGACACAACATAGGAAGGGTGTGTTTAATATTTCTACTGACATGAATTCATTGAATTGTATTAAGCAAGTCCCTGTAACACACTGCACAGCAGTGGCTGCAGGAATGGGTGTCAGAAAGTGTCCTGAATGATATGACATATTTAGAATTGTTTCCAATATTAGTAGCGGTGTGTATCCGAGGAACACAGCAAAAGGACTCCAGGGTCATTTTCTGGTGTGATAATGTGGTGGTGGTGCATGTTGTTAACAGCCCGTCCTTGCATAACCCATGGGTGGTGCAGCTACCTCAGGAACTCATTCTGTGCAGCCTTTAGCTTAATTTCTAAAGCACTGCAAGTACCAGGGATGCATAATAAAATAACAACATTTGATTTATATACCGCCCTTCAGGACAACTTAACACCTACTCAGAGCAGTTTAGAAAGTATGTTATTATTATCCCCACAACAAACTTAACAATGGGTGTTAAGCTAGGCTAACCCCCTTGTGTGGTAGGAATAGGGTGGGTTGCTCAGGATTGGTAGAGTTAATTGGCAAACACCCTAAGGCATCATAGTGATGGGGGTCCAGAACCACCACATGCTGTGTGGCTGGGTGGTGATGTGAAGGAGCACCCTTGGTGCTGAGTGGCATGTCTAGAACCTGGTAGATGCCTTGCAGCCCATCAGGGGAGCCAGAGGAAGCTGGGCACCTCTCAGCACAGGAGGGCTCTGCAGGCTCGGATAAATAAGGCAGGCAAAACCACCAGCCAGACTTGAAGCCAGAGAGTACTTGTCCAACCCAAGAAAGTGGCCTGGTACAGCCAGCCCTCTAAATAGCTAATATATTTAAGTAAGTGATGATGTAGATCAACCATTTAAAATTTAAATAAATAAACTAGCTGACCTCATATAACACTGTCTGTGTATTTATTGTCTTGTATCATATCTGAGGCACTGAGGCAAATTATTAGGCTTGCAACTACCATGATATACCTTCTAAATTTATGCAATAAATGTTGAGGAAACTTACATGAACACAGATCAGACTATAAAATCTAATATCTATCTATATTTAAATATATTTACAATAATCTTTCTTTCTGTATACAGTAGGTGGCAGTATAAGCAAGCAATGAACAGAATGTTTTAAAATGTAATGTAAAATCTTTGAAATATTATTCATAAGTCAATATATGACCTTTTAATGTAAACAATATTGCATTATGTAATATTTCCTTGTATGTGTGTGTGTGTGTGTGCGCGTGCGTGTGTGTTGTTTTTAAAAATTCTACAATGGTTCCTCCAACACAGACCAGAATGAAATGTGGAATGAATGGAAAGGAAAATACTAGTATCAAGAGTTTACCACAAGATGGCAGAGAAACATTAGAATTGGAAACAGAGTAGAAAGAAAACTCAAGGAATTAGAGAGGGAAAAAGTGGGTCAGTAAAGGTGGCATTCAAAGAAGGCAACTATTGAAGAAAAATAGACACAGATTTCAAATAATATGGACATGCACGTATATTAGATGTCAGATGGCTTGTTGTTGGGATCTTTGGAATTTTTATTCCCATCATACATAGAAAATATTTAAAATGCTCAGATACATTTATTTTACAAAATTTATATGCCACCTTTCTACTCTCACAAAGGCCATCAAGGAAGCTAACAAATTAAAACATACATAAAATCAGATTTTAAAACCATTAAAACCAACCAAAACCAACAACAGATCTTTAAAACAATTAAAGCCAGAACTAAAATACATTCAAAGACATAAAAACATTTAGAATGTTGGGCAGGAAAGAGGGATCACTGACGGAATGTCAAACAAAACAAAAACGTATTCACTTGCTGGCGGAAGATGGGCATAGAAGGGGAGAGATGAATCTTTCTGGGGAGCGTTGGCCAAGAACGCCCTCTCCTGGGCTACCACCTGCCTAATCTCAGACAGTGAGAGCACTCAAAGCAGAGCCTTTGAAGGTGATCATAGCAGTTGGGTATGTTCATAAGTGGGTAGGTGGTCCTTCAGGTATACTGGTCCCAAACCATCGAGGGCTCTAAAGGTCAACACCAGCACCTGGAAACAAACTAAGAGCCAGCATAGAAGGCCAGGACTAGAGTGATATGGTCCCTATTACCCACTCTACGCAACATCCGGGAGGCAGCATTCTGTACCAATTGAGATATGACCGCACAACCACTGTTGAAAAGTGCTTACCAAACCTATAAAATTGAGTCTAAAGCTCTTATACTCATGAAAGCTTATTCTGAAATAAATTTTGTTAAATTTTAGAAGTGTCACTGGACTCCTTTTGTAGTTTATCCTTAGTTCACATTACAAAGACAACAGAAATATTCCTATTGTAAAGAGGGTAACTAACTTCCACCATGTTTACTGTTGCATTGCACAAGCTTTGGATGTTCTACATACTTCAGTGTGGACTGTCACTTCCTAGTCAACTATTCCCTCCCTGACACACTAGAGAGAGAGAGACAAAAATGATCATCTATCCATGAACTCCTGCCACCTCACAGTTGTAGATGCTCACAACTGTGTTAAAGGACAGACTTCAGACCAACTGTCAAACTACTTATATGGAGAAAGGACACTGCAGGCTTTACATCTGGTAGAGAAAGTTCCTGGAAGTAGAATCAACATTTCTCACAATCTTAGCTGGTCAAGTGTTCCTTCCTTCACCTCATGCCAAGGAAAGCAACCTAAAGGAAACAAGCACATGCAGTGGTGGTGGAGAGAATGTCAGAGGGAGAGGGGCATTTTATACTTGTTTCTCTCACTACTTCCAGACTCAGCTAGAAGTATAATATACTTGCATAGTCTGTCAAACTTTTGCTTTTTCCTACTCTGTTCCACCAGCTTGAACTGTCGAGGTCATATACACAAACACATATAACACTCTCTCTACAAAAGGGGCAGGTATAAGAGATCTGAGGTCTCTGATAAGGTTCCATTCATTTCTTTCTGCAGTCGAGCGGCTTGTGGTATGGCTCTCTTCCTACATTTCCAGCTTCTGGAGATGACCAACAACATACATACATACATAAGTAGTCTATATACATACTTTTTGTCTCAGTCAAAAAAAGTGACAGCCCCCCCTTTTTTTCTGGGGTGCCTTAGTCCTGCCTTTCCTCCCCATCCCCATGCCCCTCCCCCCACCATGTGGTGCTCCCCCCCCCCAGAATTAGTAGTGGATTAATATGATTGGTGGCTTGTGTTGAGGGATGGGGGGGGGGGGAATGTCTGCTGTTGCTTTTTTGTGCCTTTGGGAAATGAAATGGGGTGCTTGGTGACTACGTTGGGGGTCTGTGAACCTGGTGATTTTGCAAAACAGTGTTGGGGGAAGAGGGGAAAGGGCATTTTTTAATTGAGAAGGTGCCAGTGTGTTTTTGTTTTTTCACATAAATGGGAGAGTCTCTTGCTGGAAGAAAAGCGGCATGCCCCTGGCTGCCTGAGAGAGAGGGAGAGCCCTGTTCCCTAAATTTTCAACACAGAAAGTAATTGAGCATGTTCACACACACACACACACACACACAAACACACACACAGAGAGAGAGAGAGAGAGAGAGAGAGAGAGAGCGCTGAGAAAAAGTTTTTAACCCGTCCCTGCCTCTCCAAATAGAGAGAGACACCCCGGCAACATGTTTCTCTTTTAGCACTCATTTGGCTAGCGGCTCTTTATCAGCATCATGGGTATATGACCAAAGTGTTATACTGGCCATTGAAAAAATTCTTGTAAAAACCCATCCAGACTAACACCTGTACTGATAAAACAGGCTGTTCCCCCACACTCTTAATTCCTGGTACTCGCTCCCTTTATCAACCATGGAGCACTGTGTTCCACCCCATGAATCTACTGTGGTGTATTACTTTTTCCATGTTTTATTTTTCTGGTCTGGTGGCTCTTGTTTAATGATGTGGTTTGACATCTAATGCAAATGTACATATTTGTAAAATATTGTTCATATTTGGTATTTGGTAGTGTGGTTTTTAAAAAATACTTGCTTGCGAGATATGCTTTTTCTACAGAAATACAGAACACACGACTTGAAGCAGACCATGGATTTTTTATTATTTTCACACATCAGTACAAGACTTCTCAATGTTTTTTAAATTCTATATACAGAGTAAATCCCCCCCATAAACTTATGATCAATCTTTTTACAGAGATTCACAAAAACGCTGACAAAAGATCTCTAGTCTGAAATACACTGAATAGAAATTGGTCTACAATGAGCATATATGTATGATGGGTCACATTTCAGAGAAAGGGTTCTGAAACAATGTCCTGGGCTGTCAGCTGTAGCTATTGACTCAAGGAATTTACCCAGAGTTAGAAGGTGATTATTGTTCATACTGAAACATTGCAGGGAACACGCAATCACAGTTATCATATACAACATGGGGCCTGTGTTCAGATTACAGCACACGTATTTTAAATTCTGGTCATAGGCCTCTTGAGTCCATGTTAAACACTCATGAGATTTCTGCCCCCCACAATCTAATATGCAGCCTTCACATTTAGAGTAGCACAGAGCAGAGAAACACCTTTTCACAACTCCGCAGACACTTGCCAGGACCAGCTTTCTCATGGCCGATCGCTGGTTTTGTCCTGCCAGCAGAGAGATGTATTCCTCAGCCAATCCTGCATATTTTTGCAAGACTGTGTGAATGGGGTCAGGACTCCCTGCCAAATCCACGAGGTGACATTTCTAAAAAATAAACAGGATAGACAAAAAACCAGTGAGCAATACGCAAAATCCCTCTTCATACATAAAACCCCAAAGCTGTGAGAACACATTTTATACACACCTGGAACGCATCCTGCAATTGCTGATTCGAGGTAGTGGGTTTCTCAGCATCCCAGAAACACCTTCTCTTATTTGGTGTGTGACTTTCTACCCCTTCCTCTTCCTTTTCATCCTCTGAAGTAAAAAGCCTCTTGGAAAGACCGGGCAGTACATTCTCCTTGTCAGAGTCCCCGCTAAGCTTTCGTCTTCTCAACGTAGTTGTCTTCTTCACCGGTGCCCCGAGATTCACAAGTTCATAAACAGCGGCAGGAGGGGTCAACACTGGTTCCATTTTCTTCCATGGCACAGTTTGCCCAGCAGCAACACCAGCAGACACCCTCCAGGACACCGCCAGCTGCTGTCCATGCCCCTCTTCCTTCATTGGTGCATTTAAAAGATGCTGGATACACCCCACAGGATGGGGGAGGGAACCGACACATTCCTCTCATCGAGACAAATTCGTAGACACCTCACACTTACCCCAAACCGGCAAAAAGTAACCCCCGCCTCACAGGGGCAGCATTGTCAAAATTCGCAAAACAGCCCCGATCACCCACCAAATGGCGTCACGAGGTTCCTCTCATCGAGATGAGTTGATAGACACCTCACACGTACCCCAAAACTGCGAAAAAGCAGTCCCCGCCTCGCAGGGCTGGCGGACCTCGAAATTCGCAAAACAGCTCCGAGTCAAGATGAATTGATAGAGGTATGACAAGCTCCCCCAAACCAGCAAAAAGCAACCCCATAACCAGCCTGCCCTGCAAGGTTAGCAGACCTCAAAATCACCAAAATGGTTCCTGCCGCGATTCTCGAGTCTCCCTCCACCTCTCTTGAGAAGATTAGGGCTCTCTAGGCCACCCCTCTGTACCACAACTGCCCCCCCACAGGGTCGGCTTTTGGCATTTCCATTCTTTATTCATAAAGGGATCAAGATACTTGTTTTAACATCGCCAATATTCAATGCAAATTTACTTTGCTGCCCCATTTTATAATTGGGGGGCTGCTTTTTAAACATGATACAGCCTGGATCAAGCAGGCAAAAGGTTGCTAGAGAAAAGATTGAGGGGGGGGGAAGGTGCATGATTAAAACTTACACACATGCTGGTACACAGCTCTGTGCCTCAGAAGGGGTGGGGGAAGGGAATCTCTAACAGCTCCTCCTGACTCAGCGACTTTCAGTGGGGGAGGGGTGTGAAGCAGGCAAAAAGAAAAAGGGGGTGAAACGTTTACTGGATCAGAGGAACTCTGTTGACGTGATTTATCTGGATTTCAGTAAAGCTTTTGATAAGGTCCCCCATGACATTCTGATGGGCAAACTGGAAGACTGTGGATTGGACTATAGGACAGTTCGGTGGATAGGGAACTGGTTAGAGGACCACACCCAAAGAGTGGTGGTCAACAGCGTTTCATCAGATTGGAGAGAGGTGTCCAGTGGGGTGCCGCAGGGCTCGGTTTTGGGCCCGATACTTTTTAATATTTTTATCAATGATCTGGATGAAGGAGTGGAAGGGCTGCTCATTAAATTTGCTGATGATACCAAATTGGGAGGAGTAGCAAACACCCAAGAAGATAGAATTAAAATTCAACAAGACCTGAATACTCTGGAGAAGTGGTCAGCTGCGAATAGGATGCAATTCAACAAAGACAAGTGCACAGCATTACATCTGGGCCACAAAAATGAGAAGCACAAATACTGGACGGGGGATACACTTCTGGGCAGTAGTTTATGTGAAAGGGATCTTGGGGTAAGAGTGGACTGTACACTAAATATGAGCAGTCAGTGTGATGCGGTGGCAAAAAAGGCCAATTCATTCCTGGGTTGTATCAAAGGGGCCATAGCGTCGAAATCGCAGGAGGTCATAGCCCCTCTCTATACTGCCTTGGTCAGGCCACACCTGGAATATTGTGTGCAGTTCTGGAGGTCTCACTTCAAAAAGGATGTGGACAAAATCGAGAGGGTGCAGAGGAGAGCAACAAGGATGATCAAGGGTCTGGAGAGACAGCCCTAGGAGGAAAGGCTGAGGGCCTTGGGAACGTTTAGTTTGGAGAAGAGAAGATTCAGGGGGGACATGATTGCTCTCTTTAAGTATTTGGAGGAGGGCAGGGAGCTGTTCCAATTGGCAGCAGAGGGTAGGACCAGAAACAATGGGCTTAAATTACATGCACAAAGGTACCGGCTGGATATTAGGAAGAACTTTTTCACGGTCAGAGTAGTTTAAAAGTGGAATCAGCTGCCTAGGGAGGTGGTGAGCTCCCCATCACTGGCAGTTTTCAAGAAGAGGCTGGGTGAATACTTGTCAGAAATGCTTTAGGCTGATCCTGCACTGGGCAGGGGGTTGGACTAGATGGTCTGTATGGCCCCTTCCAACGCTATGATTCTATGAAACATAAGACTTCGCACACTGTGTACCCCTGAACGACATTCAGCGGGAAGGGGGGTGCTTTTTGGAGACAGGGGCCCATTTCAGACTTTCATAGGCAGCTAAGACTCTCTCCTCCCTCTCCCCCTCCCAACTTACACTGCAATCTCATTAGCTAAGGGGCTCTCCGCCCAGCCCTCCCTGCTAGCGCGGGCTGGTCACTCTAGCTTTGAATATCAGAAGGCAGCAGTTCTCTCTCTCTCTCTCTGCAACACATGCTGGGGGGAATTTTCAAAAATGGGAAGGAAAACCTGCTTTTTTTCAAATTTGCACAGGAATTTCTCTCTGGGCTTTATTTTCTAAAAGGGGGATTAAAATGGAGACTGGGAGGGAACTCTGGCTGGTAAGTTCTGTGTGCTTCAAACGTTTTGCTTTTTAAAAATGAGGCTTAGTAGGAGGAATGGCTGTTTTTCTGTCTGTCACTCTCTGTTTTTACCAGTAACAAAAAAGAGAGGGGTCCCAACCCAAACAGACTACAACAAGGGCACAAGCCCTAGGAACCCAATAAATCTATGATTATTATATCAACATATTTTGTTATTTGTGTCTTACTCACCAAGTGAATACAAAAAATGTACAATCAGTCAAATATATACAATGCATACATCTATAAATACAACAAGTACACACATCTGTCCCATAGTTGCTGCAGAGTCAATGACAATTCTGTAATCTAAATATGCTGGAGTAGTCCTTGGAATGATTCTTCCTCTTGTGTTCACATCAGGATGGTCAATGTAAAGCTAAGTGTCCAAAACAGCAGTATCAGAAGAGCCTAATAGGATCCCTCTGGATGTCCAGGTAGGTGGCAACGAGCCCGCCAGCTTAGAGTTGCTCGTTTCGGTTTCCCTTCATCCTGGCCTCCTCTACACACATAATAGTCCCAATCACACTCTCCAGATGGCTATTTTCGTTTGGATATTTTCCGTTTCTAATCAATGCTGTGAATTAGCATAGTTTTGGACACTTAGCTTTACATTGACCATCCTGATGTGAACACAAGAGGAAGAATCATTCCAAGGACTACTCCAGCATATTTAGATTACAGAATTGTCATTGACTCTTTGCAGCAACTATGGGATAGATGTGTGTACTTGTTGTATTTATAGATGTATGCACTGTATATATTTAACTGATTGTACATTTTTTGTATTCACTTGGTGAGTAAGACACAAATAACAAAATATTTTGATATAATACTCTCTGTTTTTAACCTGCTTTTAAAACTCTGTATTTTGTGGGAAAACCTCATTCTCGGCTCTGTGTGTGTTTAAAATATGCTTTTGGAAGACTGGCTGCTTGCTTTTAAAATCGGGTGGGGAGGAATGGAGGATTCTGTCCCTGCTTTTAAAAGCTGGCTGAAACATGTTGCCGGGGTTGAAAATTTAGGGAACGGGGCTCTCCCTCTCTCTCAGGCAGCCAGGGGCATGCCGCTTTTCTTCCAGCAAGAGACTCTCCCATTTATGTGAAAAAACAAAAACACACTGGCACCTTCTCAATAAAAAATGCCCTTTCCCCTCTTTCCCCAACACTGTTTTGCAAAATCACCAGGCTCACAGACCCCCAACGTAGTCACCAAGCACCCCATTTCATTTCCCAAAGGCACAAAAAAGCAATAGCGGGCATTTCCCCCCCATCCCCCAACACAAGCCGCCAATCATATTAATCCACTACTAATTCTGGGGGTGCGGAGCACCACGTGGTGGGGGGAGGGGCATGGGGATGGGAAGGGAAGACAGGACTAAGGCACCCCAGAAAAAAGGGGGGGCTGTCACTTTTTTTGACTGAGACAAAAAGTATGTATATAGACTATTTACATACATACATACATACATACATACGTGTGCGTGCGTGTGTGTGTGTGTGTGTGTGTGTGTAAGGCAATTAAAAATAAAAGTATTGAAACAGCCAAGACATTCACATCTGGTTCTTACATGAGGTTCTTTTGTCTCCCAAAGATTTGGACATGCAGCACTAGGAGGCCTAAGTGCATAGTCTAGGATCTGATCAGTCAGAGATCACTAATTTCTTAGATCAAAGAGGTGGAATTTGTACAAGGGCTTTCCTGAACTGTTAATTTTTTATGCAAGCATACCTTAACCTTTGTGCAAGACTCTCTCGTACCCATTTTAATGGCTATTATATAATTGCACATGTAATAAATATAGAGAGAGAAGGTTTGCTGCTGTTTGCACAATTTATATTAACCTTAATTAAGTTCGAATCTGATGTTTCCTGAACTGAAAAAGGTATTGGAAGTTGACAAAACAGTAGCCCATTGTTGTTGGTAACCACTGATGTTATTCACCACTTCTAAAGAAGAAAATTAAAATGTATAACTTAAAAATAAAGCAAGACTTTTAAAAGGGTTGTTAAAAGGATGTGGGCAGTTGGGGAACAGAGGAGAGATCTATCATTCTTCAAATAACATCCCATGGATGTTTGAAAGATGTATGAAGCCATCATATTCCAAACAACAAGCTCAATAGTAATGGTTGCCCTATCTAGGAGAAAGTATCACATTTTCCCAGTCTACAAAAATTGTACTGGTAACTCAGAAAAGTAACAAGTGCAGTTCTAAACAGAATTACACCCTTCTAAGATGATCGACTTCAATGAACTTAAAAGGGTGTAACTCTGTTTAGGACAGCACTGAAACATCTGTGTGAGAGAGAGAAAATCTTGTGGGAAAGTATGAGCACAAAAGAAAAAAAAGCTAATCACACACTCAGCTTAACCTACCTCACAGGGTTGTTGTGAGGATAAATTGAGCAAAAGAGAACAATATAAGCTGCTTTGGGTTCCCACTGGGGAGACTGGCGAGGTATAAATGAAGCAAATAATAAATGGTTTCACAGATGCTGCATTGAAAAAACCATTTCATGAAAGCAATCTGCAATTGTTACTTTTGAAGGGGAAAATTGCTTACCTTCCTTGAGGAGAGATGCTGGGGCCCCAGATAAAGAAGTGGCTTATGTATCTTCCCATGTGTAAAAACACATCTCTTTCTCTTTAAGACATTATACCAAAAGCATTAAAAATGGATGGTCATGAGTGACTCAATCATTCCTGACCAGCAAAAGCACCAGAAAACTACTTCCTTAGGAAATACTTTGGAAAACATTACCTAAAATTATTTCCTTTTCAAAGAATCCACAGAAATTCAAGACCATTCAATCCAAAGCCCTTGCAAGAATAACTCTGTCCTTCAATATTATGGAATTTCCACCATCAGTAAAGAGGAACCTAAAATAACAGCTGAAATTATACTTAACATTCTGTCTAAATTCTTTGAAAATGTGTAGAATCCTCATCATGGTTAGCTAGGATCCTCTTTAAGATCTTAACTCCAGGCCCTGAAAAATATGCTTAAAATCTTTTCCGCCTTTTAAAATTCCGTGCCTTCTAGCCTGATGAAGAGTTCTGGGGTACTCAAATGCTTGCACACTGTTATCAGTTATTGGGTTAGTCTGTTTCACACAGAAGCTTCACTGAATGCCAAGTACAGAAGCCGTCTTTTGGACAGAAAAATGATGCCTAGTTTATTTATGTGTAAACTTAAAATGACTTTCTAGACAAATCATCACACATGCATATTTCTAAATATATTATCTAAAAATTGGTACTTTTTATATATATGCATATTCTACTAAATCCAGTGGCAATTATATGCACTTTCCAGTGTGATCTATCCACCACTCTTACCACAAGATGGCACAGAAACACAAAAAGTATCATACAAGAGTATTGGAATTTCCACTAGGTGTCAACCAAGAGAAAACAAAAATGACTTCATTGATCAAATAACTTGGAGATAGCTCTGCAAAAACAATTCTATGCATCCAAACTTTGTTTTACAGACCAACTCTAAACATGTTTACTCAGAAATAAGTCCCACTAGATTCCATACTTCCTGGTATATTTGCTTAGGATTATAACTTTGCAGTATGTTTACTCAGCTTCTTACTTGGGAATAAGCACCCTCTGGGACTTTTTTCTAAGAATTTATAGTGTATTCTCCCTGCACATTCTGAATGCTCAGAATAAAAAATTATTCTTAGAAATTTACAGAACTGCTGATTTCATCTAAGCATTTGAGGACAAAATGTCAGAGCTTAGCCAATGAGCAGCAAATCATGCAAATTAAATACAGCTGTTTATGCATATAGATTATTTGTTTGCACAGTACTTTTAGATGCCAGTGACAGGCAAACAGTCATGTGTGTTAGTGAAAGCAAATGGCCCAGTTTCTTTAGTGGTTTTTAAAAAGAAAGTAAACGAACCTGTGGGTAGATATTTTTTCCACAGAAAAATGCTAGCATGTTTTAACAGATCTAAGCAGCTGCATCCAGTAGACTAAGATGTGAGAAGGCCGCATGGGTCAGAGAAAACATGAGGGCAATGCAAATCTTAAAGACTGGGCTTTTTCAACTTTCTCACCTCACTAAGATAAGCAGTGTAGTATTTCCTTCATGTAGCTGATCTGGTAATATTTAGTATACTGGGAAATTCAGGGTTCCCCTTCTCTACCTTAGAAGGACTTCCAAATGTGCCTTCTAAAATAAAATTCTGAGCAAGATTTGAACCGGAAGACAAAACAGAGGAATCTTCCTGCCTCCATCAGATCAGTGCGGCTCCCTTTGATGTGACCCTCGCTCCTCTCCTGGATTCCCAATTAATTTTGTTCTTGGTTTTTAATCCATTAAACTATTTTTGTGGTTGTTGTTCCAAGTTATTTAGCACAGCCGTGGGAAGACAGCTGCCCCTGCCTCGTTCAAAGCCTTCCGGCCCGAAGCAGGCGGGCAATGCGTTGGGGCGGCTGCGGATCAGCTGTTAGGAGCCCTGGCAGGCAGCCTGTTCTGGTTTCCAAACTATAGCGCCGACTCTCTCTTAAAGGCTGCTGGTTCGGGGGTTGTGCAACCTCTTCCTCGAGGTTAGGGCAGTTTTTCACCCACGCCGAGACAGGAGAGAGGGGACGTGCAGTCCCCCGCAAGCAACCACATCAGGCAAGAGCACTGCTCCGCCGCTACACCTACTGTACCGAAAGCAGAGAGCCACGCATGCGCGTTGGAGTTGTTTTTCACAAAGCTCCTCTTAAAGTGAGCTGGCAGCCAGCGAGCGCTCGTCTTTGTACAGAGACCGCAGAGCTGGAGAGCAGCTGCCAGCAGCATCTAGCCTGGTTACTTTTTAAGCAATCCCAATGAAGTGCTTGTAGGGAACACACTGATCCTGCCTGCAGTCTTTTTTCGCAAGGCAGAGAAATTGATCAGTGTCAAGGAAAGATCACATTTTTCATATGAGATCTTGACTCATAAATTCTTCCCCCTTTTTTTTCTTACAGTATATTTTTATAGACTTTGTTATAAAAAAAATCAACATGGTGCTGGGGAAGGTGAAGAGTTTGACAATAAGCTTTGACTGTCTTAATGACAGCAATGTCCCCGTCTATTCCAGCGGGGACACAGTCTCAGGAAGGGTGAATTTAGAAGTTACTGGGGAAATTAGAGTCAAATCGCTTAAAATCCATGCAAGAGGACATGCAAAAGTACGCTGGACTGAATCAAGAAATGCTGGATCCAACACTGCCTATACACAGAATTACACCGAAGAAGTAGAATATTTCAACCATAAGGATATCTTGATCGGGCACGAAAGAGGTAAGGCTGAATTTGAATCAACTGCTCTAACATGATAGTTGGACAATTTTCCGTGTCAAATGGCATCTCTCTCTCTTGATTAGTGCAGCTTGGATGATCAGGCGCTGCGATCCTAACCATGTTTCCTCAAAAACAAGCCCTGCTGAATACTGGGGCACTTACTCCCTTGTAAGGGTGTTTAGATTGCAGCCACGGATATATAGCTATTTCAGTCTATAAGATTGGTGCCGCTTGCGCGGTTTAGATGGGAATATATGGGGCGTCTGCAAAGTGTTTCCAGACGCAAGACTTTCTCTAACTCTTGAGACCTTTTCACCGGCGCAGCCAGTTTACAAGGATTTTAAATGAATTAATTTTAGCAGCAGGCGTGTTTTTGCAGTCTACCTACTAAAGACTCAAGGAGAAAGCTAAGACAAAACCCCCAAAGGCTTGCAGGTTTATTAATACCAGGGCTCAAGCTAGTAAGTGATGGATAGAGAATCGTTAGCAGATAAAGGGCTCCCTGCGGTTTATTTTGACACTTGCTTTCAGCACCCCACGTGCAGGTCCGCATAGCTTTTTTCTCCTTAAAGCTCAGAAAAGTTGCTATGTTAAGTATATTCTTTTCTAACCCTTCTAGCTAGCAAGAGAGATGTAAAGCTCCGTTGTGGGGAGGGAGACCCCCAATTAGACGAACCTATCCTGAATCAGAGCATTATTTCTGAGTTGGGGAGTTCGGAAACCTCTGGGGTCTGCTATGTCAGTGCGGGAAATCTGCAAACGGCGAGTAATTTCAGCTAGTAATTTTAGATGCCCGGGGGCAAATCGACCTTCAGATTCCTAATCTATTGTTTAAACGGTGCCAATGTGGAAGTATAGAAGACTCTAAGGTTGTTTTTCTGAAGTTTCCACCCTTTGTTAGAAGCGGTTCAATCCTGTTTGGGACCGGTACTGAGAAGAGGGAGGGGGCACTCCTTGTGCTCTCAGCAGATTGGTTACAGGCGTCAGGTGGTGGCGATGACTTAATTCCTAGCACAAGAAAATGTTAAAACTGGTTATGTAATTTTGGCTTCCTTTTTTCCTTCTGTATTCTTGACTATATTGTAGATACACTGCAGATATGGGGGGATTTTTGCAGGAAGCCCCCCTCCTCCCCTGGGCTGTATCGTTTCTAAAACCAGCCGGGAAGTTGCACAGTATGTTCTATTGCTTCCAACGCAAACCCTGTAATTTTTTTTTTGCAAGCATGTAGTGCAAAGACGGTACTAGAAAGGTAGAAAGAATACCAGCGTTCTGTGGAGCTGCATAGTAGTGAAAGTTATTTCGGTTCATACCATTCGCCTCTATTTGCAGTCTAAAACTGCACTCCGCTCGGAAGGCGCAAAATCCATGCATCTTTGGGAAAAGGAGGCAGATGAAAGAGGTGTAATTGCAAGCAAAAGCCGCCACCGTTGTGGGAGCAGAAATGAGCTTGCACCTGTTAACGTGGCTGCATTCCTTTTAAGAGGGAAGGGACAGCCGAAACGCTGCATGTCTGGACTGCTTTAGGTCAGCCCACCTTGGACGATTTTTAGAATTAAAGGATCTGGGCGAGCGTTTCCTTTCCCGAGCTGGCCAGGCACATTTACCTTTTCGGCCAGCGGCTGCTTTGAGTGCAACCCGCAGCTCCCGTTCGGGCAGGCAAAGGAGTTTCAATGACTTGGCCGCGGAGACCGGCGCTTCTCAGCCTAGCATGTCCCTGAAGCCCCGCCCAGCCCTCCCGCAGCCATTGGCCCGGCGGGGTTTGTTAGCCTGTTGCTAAGGCAATGCCAGCCCTTGATTGGAAGGAGGCGGGAGGAAGGTGTGAGCTCATAGGGCAGGAGGAGGCGAAGGAGCCCGTTCTGCTTCCCGGCCGCCTTCAGTAGTCGGCGGGCAGCGTGCGCCCTTGGAGGGAGGCGCTTGCCAATGTCGCCCTTCGGGATCCTGGCATTCTCCCCTTTGTCCTGTCTTCTCTAGGGCCGAGCAGAGGGTGCATTGCAGAGCCTTCCAGGGTCGCCCCCAGATGCCTGTAGAAAGGGCTGGGTTCTGCACTACCCCCGGGCCAAACTACAGTGCTCTTCATTGTCGTGCCATACGGCGCCCTGGTTGCAGGCAGCTCCCACTTGAAATTTGGCTGGCCCCTGGGATCAAAACCCCCCCACTACTACCAGTCGAAGCTATCTGGTTTGGGGAGAGGTGGTCCATGCCGTTCAGTGAGATCTGTCCTGGAGGACACGCAGGGTGGCAGCGTTAAAACATTACCTAGGCACAAAAGGAGTCGGGCATGGGGTTTGGAGACCATTTGTAAGTGCAGCCCAGTCCTACTCATGACTCAGAAGCGATGTCTGTTGAGCTGTGTGGGGCTTTGCTCCCAAGTAAGCGCGCAGGGCTGCAGCCTACATCCGGTAGCACAGCTTATGGGGAAGGAGTAGATGAACATGTGGATCCCATCAGGCTGGAAAAGTGGATGTGCGCACCGTCACGTACAGCGGAAAAGTCAGCTGGGGGGGGGGCTTTCCTGCTCAGTTGTTCTGAAGACCACATTTGGCCGCATTGGAGCAGCAGCTCGACTAAAGGGTGGGGGGTGGGGGAGTGTCATTGCCTTAAGAAAACCGAAGCGCTGCTCTGGAATTGCGTTCGGGAAGCCTGACATACGGAGTGGTTTAGCCCGGTACCTTCAAACCGGCACGACCGGACAGCGCTTTTTAAGCTGCAGGTGCTTCTCAGATTTTCGGTTCACTTCCGTGTTCTCCGAGAGGCTGCAGTCTGCAATGGGGGGCGGGGGGAGACAGACCATATTGGCATGGCAGCCTTTTTGCGTTGGATCTTCCAACTCTCCTTTGTTTTAAGCCCGGGCAACTGCCTGAAATAAACGCGGTTGCTTTAAATTGGCCGGGAGCGGGCTTGACTCCTCCGGTCCCACTTAATGGCTTTCTCTGGATCCAGCAGAGGTTGCCAGCTTGAGTTTGGGGAATTCCTGGAACTTTCGGGGGAGGGGGGAGCATGAGGAGGACAGTTTAGGGAAGGTAGGGGACCTCAGTGGGATATAACGCCGTTCACCTTCCAAACCACCAGTCTTCTCCAGGGGGACTGATCTCTGTCGCCTGGAGATCAGTTGTAATTCCAAGACCTCTCCAGGCACAACCAGGAGGCTGGCAAATCTAGCTGCAAGAACTGCCTCCATTCCCATCGAGTACCACCCCCCATCCCACCCCGCAATCGTGTTTTAGTGCATTGTGCCAAGCGGCCGGTGCCTTTGTGCCTTCACACCGGGCGGCTCAAAGGAACTAGCCAAGCGTGCCCGCTGAGGCGACCGGAAGGCGAAGGCGCGGCTTCTGCGCTCTCCCTCCTCCGCTCTGCTTCCCTTGCTACGCCCACCAACAGCTAGTTTGGTGGAGCCGCTGAGCGAATCGGCGCTGGCTGGGGCGTGCGATGTATACTGTATGCATATGAGCGGCTGGCTGGGGCTCTGCTCGCGCCGGTTTAGGCCGGTCCTCTCCTGCTCGAGTCTAGTCTGTGATTGACAGCTCAGCACTTGTTTACCACAGTTTGGCTGCTGCTGCTGCTGCTCCTAGTGCTGGGGCTGAGGGGAAACTGCTGAGCTGGCAGAAAGACGAGGCAGGAGAAGCAGGCTCTGAGAAAGGAGGAGGATTTTTAAGATGAAGAGAACAAAACCTCACTCTTCCCTTCTCCTTCCCCCCACACAATACATATATAGACGTCTTCCATTTCTTTCTTTTCAAAAAGGCTTTGTAAAAGATTCAGTAATGATGCAGTGAGTGCATACACACTGGCACCCAGAAATCTACCTCGCAGTCAAGAGAGACATCAGTGGGCAGGAGGGGGTTACTAACAAAATTTCATAAGGAGGGGGTGACAAACATCAAGCTCTCTTTCTGATTGAGGTATTACCTCTGCTTAAATTTGAACTTTTCACCTCTATAAATTCAAAGGTATACCACACTTATGGACAGCAGCAATGGGTATACTCAAAGATCATTGTATTCATTATCATAATCTTTAGCATATAGGGTTTAACTCTGAAATCCTGTCCTTTGAGGATATTGCCAGTTGTAGAGAATCAAAACTTGCTTCCATCTTAGTGATTGGGTCGTTTCAAAATGCCCTTCACAGGACAAAGAAGTTTTATATTGAATCCAGAAATCCTCATTCTTAGTAAACTGTATTAATTTTATTGATATGTATATTAAAGTGTTGTAGATCAGTGCTATTACTGAACACTGCAGCTAACTAAAGAACATTATGAGAGGTTTTTTTAATGACTCTAGTACAGTAAGCAGATTGGAGACAATTATTCCTTAAAAGAATTAAAAAGAAAACCCCCTTGAAATAATACAGCCTAGTTCTTGACCATATAACCTACATTTAGAAAGTGGAGGAGAGAATGTAGAGGAAAAGGAGAAAGGAGAGGGGCAAGGTTAACTGGGATGAATACTAGATGCTGAATTTTGAAATACAGAAAGAACTGTTACTGAGATAAGATAAAATTCTTGAGGATTATCTGCAGTCCAGTTACAGGGATAAAAGGAATTGAGGTCACTAAAACAGCACAAATAAGGGTGTGGTATGCAGTTTTGCCCTACCCCAATATTAACCCTCTATTAGTCCCTTTGGTTTGTAAATCAGCCTGCGTTATATATGATGGTATGTGTATAATGTTTGCAGGTGGAATAGCATATTGGGTTTTTCCCTCCTAGATGATGACAATTCTGAAGAAGGCCTCCACATCATTCATTCAGGACGGCATGAATATGCATTCAGCTTTGAGCTTCCACAGACGTGAGTATACACTTGGTGCTGTGTGACAGCGCTACTGACAGCAGATCCATAGATAGAAAGTTCATACATCAAGATATGGGGGCAGGGAGAGAAAAAACCCTTTTCAATGGTCACAAAGATTGCACTAGAACATGCTACAGGGGGCATCTTCCTAATAAACTATTAAGAAGAGGTTGCTTTTATTCAAATCTTAAAACATTGGGGCCAGCTATTGCCCTCCTGTCAGTCATTCCCTTTATAAACCTGTTGCACAGGCAGAATATTTCATTTGATCAGGCCCATGACCTATTTTGCTCCTTACAAATGGGATGGATTGATCATTAGTCTTTTAGAGTTCTGGCATGGTTTCATGCCACATGGAGGTTGCACAGAGCTGTATACCTGATAACTTCAACTTCAATATATTGAAACCTTATCTGCCAGAAAGGTATAAATCAGAACAAAATGGGATGGAACAAATACTAAGGAAATGGCAAGTGGCAGTGGCTTGACATTTGTAAGATTGTGATTATATACAGAATCTGACAAAGAGGGAAGCTGGAATTAGGCAGATGGATGGGAGGAGAAGAGCTGTATTAAGTCAAAGGAAGGTGAAGGCAACCTTCACGCTTATAAAAGTCATAATACAGATGCATTCTAAAAATAGGACACAAAATATGGAGCAGGTTTGAAATTATGCTTGAGATTATTAGCTCAAATACTAGAAGAAAAATCAGGGAAATGGAACTGATATATATATATACACAGGAGATTTAAATATTATGAGCTAAATTTAATATATACATACATGAGAGAGTAAATCAAGAGAGGTAGAATGTGATTAGAGGACATCAGGGAAAAAGAATTGAGAGAGAAGGCAATTTTAAATAAATATACTCATAATGACTGAGTTCCCTAGCAGAAGTACAGTGTAAATGCTGTCACATATTTAAAGCATAGGCACAGACTTATTCTGAATGTCTGCAAATTTCTAACTGGGATGAGTCTGCGAGTGCTCAGCTTTCTGCAGGATTGCTTCCCAAGGAGACAGTATTTTTGATTTGCAGTTAACTGCAGTTAGTTCTGAAAACTCTGGAATAGAATTAATTCAGCTATTCCAGAGACTAGCCTTTTTGAGGTTACTGACAGGAAACAGAAATTATGTTAACTGAGAGCTTTGTGGGCAAAACAAATCTAGAGGGAATGTCTGAAACTTACGTGGATTTACAGTGCAACCTACAGAAACCTAACACTCAAACCAAGAGGAGAAAAATTGGTTATCTTCATGGTCATATGTTACAGAAATGAGCGAGCATTAGAGGCACAACTATGATAGCTAATAGTTATATTTTGATGCAGTGTATGAAATTAGTAAGACCGTACTTTTTTAATTCTGGTCTTCTAGGTGCATTCATAATGCTGAAGATTGTAGAAGATATCTTTCTGGTTTAAACAAAATTATTAATTTCCTTGAAAGTCCACAATATAGAAAGGCTGCTATTTTTGTCTAATGGTACTGAAAGGCAGCTTTATTTTCAAATACATGTGAGAATAAAAGAGTTAGATGAAAGAATATTGTATACCCAAACTCTGTCTATAGCCCATTATTTTTAACAAAAATTCTGACACCGCAGGAACTGAAGGAGCATTTCTTACAGGTGTTGGCTCTGACCTTGAAAAACCTCTGCAAAGGAATAGGCTTGCTGGCATCAATATGCTCAGATGGGCCCTTTTGGAGGTCAACTATGTTAAAGCAATTTGTTGGCCTCATCTTTTCTAGTACTTGGCTTGTTGCCTATTTTGAGATTTTAAAAGTGACCTCTTCTGAGGAAAGGATCTCTTGGCCTGATCCTGACCTATTTAAGCTGGAACACTTGGATATTAGCCTGTTAAATGACCATTCCTCTTAATGAGACCACATTGTGTAAATCGAGAATTTCAGCTTGACTAAGCTATGAGTTGGGTTAATGTATCCTTGTAGCATATTACAGTGCAAATCCAGAACAAATATGGTCATATTCTGTAGATATGCTGAGCAAATCATTTTTAACTACAGAGATATTTCTCCCAAACGAATTAAACATAAAAATCCTGCAAACAAATTATGCTTGATTATATATTATGATGCATTAACAGTACAGTACAATATTAATTATTACCCAGATTGAGTGTATATTTACGTTAAACAACAAAACAGATAAAAGGCTTACTCAGTTTTGACCTTTGTGTCCTGCACAGACCACTTGCTACCTCATTTGAAGGCAGACATGGCAGTGTGCGTTATTGGGTGAAAGCAGAATTGCACAGGCCTTGGCTTCTACCAGTAAAATTAAAGAAGGAATTTACAGTCTTTGAACATATAGATATCAACACTCCTTCATTACTGGTAAGAATTGACAGAATTACTCATTCTTTGTTTTTGGAATAAAACAATAGCAACACATGGTCCCTGAAATATCAAAACATGTAACGATAATTGCTAAGTACAATGAAATATTTAAAGTATAATAATATAATGACCTAGCAACCAGAAAGTGGTAGCGTATTGTATAATTCCGTAATCAAGTATTTTTGAGCTGCTTGTTCTGAAAGTTATGTATTGTAACTGTTCTGAAAAAATAACTTGCTTCTATATGGAACAGTTATGTTTCTCTTAAGAAAATTCAAATTGAGAATTCCACAGTTTTACAAAGCAAAATGTAAACAAATTGTACTGCAGTGCATTATTTATTATTCTTATAATAATTTGTCTATCAAATGGGGAGAAATGATCATAATTCTGTATGCTATCATAGTTTTCATACAATTATTTCAATCTGACCTAAAACTATTTTTTCACACTTGGTTTTTAAATAAATATGTAAAAATAGAATATGTAATGAAAAAGTCCATTGAAACAGGGTTCTTCTGCAAAAGGCTAGAAAGTCATAGTACCTCAACTAAAATCCACCAAAATTCAACAGAATATTTCTGTGGATTTTTGTGAATTTAAGATAAGGTCTCTAATCTTCATTTATGTAGGTCAAAAAGGATATCTTGGGAACTCTCTTAACCCCCATTAATGTCAGCAGGGTGATCCCATTGACTTTGATGTGTATAAGATTGTATACATTAGTAGGGTCAGGAGCATCCCCCAAAGAAGAAAGTATTGGTGCTCAAGAAAAAAAAGCCATAATGGGAGATTACTCTAGTAAACACATAAGTAGTCAGTCGGGTCTCATTAAGTGTTTTGAGGATTTCACATTTGTGATTCTTACCATTAGTGCATGGAAATATGTCCACTGAAGTGAGCAGTACTTAATAAATGTGTTTGGAATTGAAGTGTGAGGCTTCAATCCGGATGTCTGATTTAGCTGTCCATAATTAGTACAGTTGATGTAAAGCTGAAATCTTAAACTTAATTCTTACACATAGGCTAAACAGCTACTCTAAAGGGTCACCAGCAGGGCATAAGAAGCCGAGGCCTTCCTCTGATGTTGCTTCCTGGCACTGGAATTCAGAGGTCTACTGCTTCTGAATGTGGAGGTTCCCTTTAGTCACCATGGCTAGTAGCCATTGATAGATTTATCCTCCATGAGTCTCTCTAATCCCCTTTTAAAGTTGTTTGTGCCTGTGGCCATTACTACATCCTCTGGCCGCGAATTTCACATTTTAATCATTCATTGAGTAAATAAATATTTCCTTTTGTCCATCCTGAATAGACGGTACTGTCCATCAGCTTCATTGGATGTCCTCAAATTCTAGTATTATAGGAGAGGGAGAAGAAGTTCTCTCTGTCCATTCTGTACCCACTCTGTAATCTGATAAACCCCTATCATATCCCTCCTTAGTTATCTCTTTTCTAAACTGAAAAGTCCCAGATTTTTGCCCACTTTGCAGTGTCCTTTTTGAGATATGGTAACCAGAACTTCACACCTTATTCCAAATGAGGCCACTCCATAGATTTATACAGGGTCATTATAATATCAACCACTTTATTTTCAATCCATTTCTTAATAATCCTCTTTGTCACTGTTGTGACACACTGGGTTGACACTTTCATTGAGCTGCCCACTATGACCTCAGTGTTTCTTTCCCTCTCAGTCCCTGCAAGTTCTAACCCATTTACATATACTTGGAAGTTGAGATTTTTTGTTCTAGTGTATATCACCTTATACTTGCCTACATTGAACTTAATTTTCCATGTTGTTGCCCACTCATCCAATTTTTGAAGATCATCCTGGAGTTCCACACAATCAGCTTTGGTTTTCACTGTCTTGAATAATTTTGTGTCATCTGAAAACTTGGCCACTGCATTACTCCCTAGTTCCAGATCATTTATGAACAAATTAAGTAGCGTCAGCTCAAATACCAATCCTTGTGGAACCACACTACTTACTTCCCTCCATTGCTGGAACTGTCCATTTATTCCTACTCTTTGCTTCCTGTTTAGCCATTTTTAATCCATAAGAGGACCTATCCTCTTATCCCATGACTGCTAAGCTTACTTAGGAGTCTTTGGTGAGGTTCCTTGTCTAGACAGTGTTGTATTGTGGTTAGAGTGTTGGAATAGGATCTAGTAGAACCAGGTTTGAATCCCCACTCTGCCCTGGAAGCTTGCTTGGAACCTTGGGCCAGTCACACACTCTCAGCCTAACCTACTTCACAGGGTTGTTGTGGGGATAAACTGGAGAAGAGGGGAATCATGTAAGCCACCTTGGGCCTCTGTTGGGGAGAAAGGTGGGGTATAAATACAATAAAACAAAGCTTTTGAAAGCCCAAGTGTATAATGTATACTTGGTCACTGTTATCTACATGTTTGTTCACTTTGGAAGGTTGATAGGACGGGACTTCCCTTAACAGCGTCATGCCAATTTTCCATCAAAGTAATTAGGTTGTGGATTACATTGTAAACTAATCCATTGCCATTCTTTCCTATAAAAACAAACATGATGTGGCATCAAGTCATAGCTGACTTATGGCAACCCCTGCTGGGGTTTTCAAAGAAAGAGACTAATAGGTGATTTGCTGTTGCCTGCCTCTGCATAGCAACCCTGGTCTTCCTTTGTGGTTTCCCATCCAAGTACTAACCAGTGCCGACCCTACTTCTGAGATCTGACGAGATCAGGCTAGCCTACTTAAAACCAGTTCTCACTGGAATAAAATAAATATCGTTAGAATCAGTCTGTAAATGTTTGTAGGACTTTGCTGTTAGCCCTTTTATTTCATGGGCAGATTGTAGGGAAAGCTGTTAATTTGCCCTAGAGGATGGTTTATTCATCTACTCTACTCTTACAAATAACTTACTTTCTGTAAAAGAAAGGTAACCTTGAATCTAGAGGTATCACTGTTTGTAACTTAAGGACTCTTCCAGCCACTGGCTGTCTTTGGGTTGTAGATGCAAGACAGCTGTAATTCTTCTTGTGTCAGTGTTGATCACTGCTAGTTCAGCAGTACAATCCTAAATAGATTTACATTCTGCTAAGTATATTGAAATCAATGTGCTTAGAAGGATGTACCTCTCTTTAGGATTACACTGTAAATGTACTAGCAGTATCAGCAATTGGAGGCAGTGAGTAACTAGTGTTATCAAGAGTGTTATCTCGTGATAACAGGAACCTCTTTTACAAGATGTGTTCTGTTTCATGCCTGGATTTGTGATGAACTTTACTAAAAATACTGCTGTCTCAACACACCTGTAGAAAAACTATAGAGCAGTGTAATTTTGTACTGATCTAAAAATGTAATTGTTAGTATATCACTTCTGTTTTTCTTTCAGTCACCCCAAGCAGGCACAAAAGAAAAGACTCTCTGTTGCTGGCTTTGTACCTCAGGCCCAATATCCTTAAGTGCCAAAATCGAAAGGAAGGGCTACACCCCAGGTATGTAATACAGGTTCTTATGGAAGAGTTTCTTGCTTAACAAAAAGGCAGTCTTGTGGACATTTTGAATTAACCAAAACAGAGGGCCCCTGGCTACTAGTTAATCACGTTACCATTACAGCTGTATCTATAAGCTACATTAACCAGCTTTGCATATAGTACAGTTTCACTTTTTTCTCATTAGTGTGAATTCTGCCATTGAGTTCCATGTGATAAAGGTTGTACAGACAACCATAATCTTGTTGGGTTTGGTACTGTTACCACTGGAGTGACTAGGTGTTCTTACCATTATCCAGTTTAGGATGGGTAGTGTTACTAAATGTAATAATATCTGAATTGTAGGACGTGTTTTCCTGTTTCCATCTGATGGATCTCCTCTATGTTTATATTCAAGGTGAATCCATTCAGATCTTTGCGGAGGTTGAGAACTGCTCTTCCAGGATGGTGGTGCCAAAGGCTGCCATTTATCAAACGCAGGCATTCTATGCCAAAGGAAAAATGAAGGAAGTAAAGCAGCTTGTCGCCAACCTGCGAGGGGAGTCCTTGTCATCAGGGAAGACAGAAACCTGGAATGGCAAACAGCTGAAAATTCCACCTGTTTCCCCATCAATCCTTGATTGTAGTATAATCCGTGTGGAATATTCTCTAATGGTAAGTACCATGTTTAACTTTTTGGTGTCGAATGCTCAACTACTATTTTCTTAGTGGACTTAACAGCCATTTTGATTCATGTTTTAATCATTTGCTGTCTTTAACTCCTAGGTATATGTGGATATTCCAGGTGCAATGGATTTGTTTCTTAATTTACCACTTGTCATTGGTACTATACCATTACACCCATTTGGCAGCAGAACATCAAGTGTGAGCAGCCAGTGTAGCATGAATATGAATTGGCTTGGTCTGACACTACCTGAAAGACCTGAAGGTAATTTGACAGTACAGGTTCTGTATTATTCAATGTTGTGCTTTTTATTAATACAAACCTCAATAATCCACTGGCAGTACTGGAGAAATCCCCCACCTGTGCTTACCATGGTGTTCTCATTCTGATAGGAAGAGCACTGGCTTGTTTTCTCTTGAAAAAAAATTAAATATGGCTAAGCAGCTCCCAAATCTATCAGCTTGTACAGATTTGTATTTTTTAAAAAGCCCAATATCCAAGACTGTTTGCACAAGTTATTCTTTGATCCACCATCCCAGAGGGTCTTTGGGGGGGGGGGCGGGAAATGTTCTCTCTTGGAATTATTTTCTTGCTTGTCATCAAAAGCAGGAAGTGATGTTGGGGTGAATCCAACCATCTTCCAAGGAGCCTTCCTCCAACTTAAGTGACACTCCCTCTGATGGAAGACCCACTTAAGTTGAATGAAGTCTTTTTGGGCTGGAGGAAGGCTTCAAACTTGAACCAAAAGGAATGGAAATATTTAAACAAACAAATACCTAAATAAACTTTGCCCAATGGAGTGGTAGGCCAGGAACAGGATTTAGCCCAAATTTGTTTTTTATTTATTTATTTATAATGAAACCTCTCTGAAACAAAGCGTAACTAGAGCTGATGGAAAGCGTGTGTGCAAGTGGATGTATTTACAGGCATAGTGGTAAACTTCCTTTACAGTCCAGTAACAGATTGTGCAAACTTCCCATTACAGTTAAAGTAAAAGCTCTAGCTGCTGAGCCTTTCTTATATCTACCTTGTACAAATCACAATAACTAAAAGTTAATATATTTGTCATGTTATGTATCTTGACATGCATAAGAACATTGTTCGAACTGTGTGTAATTTTGCCTTCAGCACCTCCTAGCTATGCAGAAGTGGTCACTGAGGAGCAAAGACAGTCCAACCTGGCACCAGTAGCTGCTTGTGATGACTTTGAAAGAGCACTTCAAGGGCCGTTGTTCGCCTATATCCAGGAGTTCCGTTTCTTGCCTCCTCCACTTTATTCTGAGGTAAGGTTACGGTTACATTCAACGCCCCCCCCCCCCAATATTGCAAGATCCTTCCTCCTCCTTCCCTGTTGTGCACAAATTTCCCCCACCCCTTCCATTTGCAGAGTTACTTATGATTAGCCTTTCTGTCTCACCTTCTCTTCAAGAAGTTCCAGGCAGCACCTGGTTCTCCCGTCCTCTATTATGTGTCCACCATCTTCTTAACACCATCACAGTTAACTGAACCAGCCTTTGCACATTCAGTTCTAACTGGTTTCAGGATCTAATTTAGCTATAATTAGTATGAAGAATGGTGCACATGTCATGCTAAAATGGGTTGGCTTTGAAAATGGGGAGAGGGAGGTATTTGTGTGTTGATGGGCAAGGACAGCAGGATGCCCCAGTTTTCTCACAAAAGTTGATGAGATCTGTAGTTGGTTTGATTCCTCAGCTGCTTTTTGCAAATAAGAGACAGTGGAGCAAGATTCTAGATTTTTGTTATAGTTTATTTAGTTATTGATTCCCTTTCTCCCTTTTTCTTCAGTTTCTTCCTTTGGTTAGTTGTTTCTTTACTCATGCAAAATTGTATAGCACATGACTTTACTGCAGCAGATTTCTTCAAACAAATTCTTTCTGAGCACCACTTGAACCATTTTGGACTTCTGAAAGTAAATGCTGCAGCTTTGCTTTCAGGAATGATTTTGGCAGGAGTCTCTCCCCCGACTCCTCTTGTGAAAATCAGAATATGGGTGGTGACCCTGAAACCACTGCAGGGCCCTGCAAATAATTTGGCTCTTTCCTGTAAAAAGCTGGTCTTCCATACATCAACTAATCTGATTGGTGGAGAGAGCTGTCAAGTCCTAGCTGATTTACTGCCATCTCTGGCAGGGTTTTCATGGCAAGAGACTAACAGAGGTGGTTTGCCGTTGCCTACCTCTGTAACCCTGGTCTTTGTTAGAGGTCTCCCATCCAATTACTAACAAAGGCCAACTCTGCTTACCTTTCGAGATCTGGCAAGATCAGGCTTGCATGGCCTATCCAGGTCAGGGCAATTAATTTGATTACAGTTGTTTAAATAATTTCATCATAATTTAATTGTTAACATACTATCAGTGAAGTCCTAACCAGTAGGCTTAGACTGGAGTAACTTTGGTTAGGATTGCACTGTATGTAGCGTAGTAACCTATTCATACGTATGGGAAAGTAAATCTTACTGAAATCAATAAGATTTCCAGATAAACATAGTTAAGACCAGACTCTTTTGTTTTTTTTAGTTAGTAGGAGTCTCTCTGTTGAATTAATAATAATAACAACATTCGATTTATATACCGCCCTTCAGGACAACGTAATGCCCGCTCAGAGTGATTTGCAAAGTATGCCATTATTATCCCCACAACAATAGTCACCCTGTGAGGTGGGTGGAGCTGAGAGAGCTCCTATAAGCTGTGACTGACCCAGGGTCACCCAGCTGGGGAATCAAACCCGGTTATCCAGATTAGAGTCCCTCGCTCTTAACCACTACACCAAACTGGCTCAGATTGTTTTAATGCCTGACAACATTTTTTAATGAGCTACCTGTCTAACCATACACCTCTCCGTTACATATTAACTGATGCTCTGGGAGCATATCACAATAGCATGCACTTGCATTACAGTCCAGAATCCATTTTAATGGAGCTCACCTGTTTTTGTCCAGTCAAAGTCAACACAGTTATGTCAACACATCCAAGTATGCCACTTGATACATTTTTACAATTATCAGTCTTGCATACCTTAGTTGGAGAATGACTTTTATATATGTTGGATGCAACAGCGCACATATACATCTGCTTAGCTTTCTAGCTTGTGGTTTTTTGGATTGTCACATATGGAGGATGCCAGCAAGACACCTTATAAATAGACAGATATGTATTTGTGCTCTTATTTTTTAGGAAGGTCATACCAATTTTTTCCCTCTCTCTTTTTCATGCAGATTGATCCAAACCCAGACCAGCCCTCAGATGACAGGCCATCCTGCCCCTCTCGTTGAAGGAATGTCTCATAAGAAGAATTAACCTGGGTCTGAATTGTATTTTCACCGTGTTGAGGATAAAGGCATCCTATTGGAGACACACGTTGAAAGGAAGTTCTTGCATAAAAGAAAAGGTGAAGTAACGAAACAACCTGTGATTATGCTTTTGAAGCCTACGGCGACATCATAGGACTGCTCTTCATGCTTGAAGACCTGTGCTTTCCCTCCCTGTTGTATCCTGGCACATACTAAGAGCAGCCTTAATAGCCTACACTCATGTGTCAAAACACTCACCGTGTTGCAAGAGGGATGACTTCCTCTTTTGATTTGAAAATTTGCACATGCTCAATGCTTATGTTGTGCGGTTCAGTGTCACTACAGCTTTTTTCATTTATGTTGGGACTGTTGTTACCCTCTTCTAACTTGTTTGTGGTCCGCACAACAAGGAGCAAAAGAAAGCTTTGAAAACTTTGATGACAAATGCACTGACTTTTTTTTATTTACAAAACAAACAATATAGTCTGGACTTTACCTGCATATGCACATGCTCCGAACTGTCCCAGTAAGACTGATCCATGTATCGCCTCTTCAGCTTGGATACTATTGTGGATTGATTACAAACATCAAATGCCTTCAAGCCAATCCTTGCTGTATGTTTTGCAGCCTACTGTAGTAGATAAGCAACAGATATGTGAGGGGGGGAAATAATGGAATGAAACTAATAGGAGTTTTCATCAAGATTGTATACCTTCTTGATTACTTTTAAGAATTTGTTGCCTTTCTACTATTACCACAAAAAAAGAAGAATTTTGTTACAGACTGCCTAAAATCACTTAATCTCAGGTGAACTCATCACTTGCCAAAATGTTGAGATGCTATTTGTGTTTATGTTGCACTGTTGAATATTTCCTTCTGTTTTTGTTGTTTTGTTTGGAAAGGGGGCTTGGAAAAGGGACATGCACAAAGGATTCCATCCTCATTTCTTATCATCATTCTGGAACATGAGACACCGTTAAGAAAAGTTTGGTCAGGTTATGATGTTCAAAAAAAGAGCAACAGGAGGTAGCAGCCAACATACCAACCAAGAATTAGTGGAGGAAAAAATGTTCTGCATGATTTATGTAGTGATTCACAGAAAGGTTTCCTGGATAGTTAGGTGGGTAGAGAAAGTAAATTTATTTTTATACATAGTTAATCCATCACCACAGATTTTGTATAAGATGATTTGTAGTGAGCTTTGAAGACCTGTATCGAGAGAATCTTCACTCAGTCAGAAGGACAATATATTTTAAAAGAAGAGGATTGTTTTTAGGAAAGGTTTCCCAGTGTTGCCCACTCAGATCACTTTCTCTCCAAGGATGAAGACCTGTAGAACAAAATTAGTAAACTATGTGGCTACAGAGTAAGGAGGCTGTCCTGAAATAATAAAATTAGTAGCCATAGTTAGTTGCCAGAGAATTGCTTTGCTTGCATAATTCAGATATCTGAAAGCAAGCACACGAGATTTTCAGCTTTCTGTTGACTGGGCATTGCTAACTTGCCTTAAGAACAAGGGATCCGCTGGGGAACGACAGGTATGGAGGCACCTTTTGGCACACAAACGAGTACTTCACCATCCATTGATGCACAAGCATATTCTTGGGAAAGAAATGTGCAGCTGATTTTTATCAAAAGCAGCCATCCTGATGGTTAGGTGCAGAATGGCCACATTATAACTGCTATGTTGTTTTAACTCCACCCTTTATTACAAGTCTGGTTGCTTTGCTAGGGTGAAGCTCCACTAACTACAAAACTCCACTGACTAAATTCTGTCTTACAGTTGAGGCTTCATAACAAATAAGATAGGCTTTTCTATAAGTGGCCTTCAAGAAAACATGGACAACAATTCATGTTTGAACCATAACAGGGTGAAAAATACAGTATAAAAAATGAGCCACGTTTTAAGTGACTCAGAGAGTTTGGCCTTCAGCAAGCAAACTTAATATACTGGATAATAAGGAAACTTGAGTGATGACCTTTTAAAAATCTTGCTAAACGTTTTTGTGAATGTCCCTCTTCTGCAGAGGATTAAAAATATTTTGATGGGATAGTGGCATAAAAGGGCATTTGGTGGTTTTATTCTTTTTTCTTTTGCTGTTTTTGTTTTAACCAACTAGGGAACAATTGCTGTTAAGCATAGCATTACATTTATCATAATATGATGGAAGTTTCCATAAGAAGCAGAATTGACCAATATTGTAGTAATTGGCACTGCATCACATCAACTTGTGATCAGTTTAAAGTTCTAGACACTATTAAATTGTTCTTACAAAAAATTCCCTCTTGTACTCTTTTGTGGCATTACTGTTTATCTTTGATTCTGTAAAATATTGGTCAATTTCTGGACATTGTAAAATATGAGGTTCAGAGCTGTAGTCCAGTATTCAAAATAATATCCTACTTTTTATTTTGAATTGGAGAAAATAAGTAAAATCTAAAATGTTAGAGAAACAAGTGCAATATTTAATGTTTGCTTTATAGATTATATTCAATGGCTGTTTGTATTATATTTTTCTTTTTTATTGCCTTTTTTTTAGTTTGGTGCTGAATATGTCCTTGTAGACTCTGTTTCAAGAAAACAACATGTGGAAAACAATTTTTCCTATCGCTCTTCCTTGTGGATAATAAAAACTTTTTTACAAAAAACACACCACTTTTTATTTAAGGAGTTAAAAAAGTAAAAGACAACAAGCAGTGCAGTCCTGAGTAGAGTTACATCCTCCTAATGAACTAAAATTACACGGGCACAATTGCTTCCCCCTACATGCCTTGCACATATGCAGAGAGGTTTCCGTAAGGCAAATGTTCTCCCCCACCCCATGCATGCATGGATAAGCAGTCAGCATACGAGGTTATTATGAGAGGCTGCCCGTGCCCCTCCCCCTTCCTGATGTTCTCCTTCCATATGATCAAGGAATGTAGTCTTGAAGACTGCAGAGCAGTGGGAGAGAGTGTGGCAGCCCTTGTCCTATGCTTCTAGACTAAACTGAAGCCCCAGTACCAGTGAGATGAATTAAGGAACTTGTATAATAGGGAAGTATAATCAGAAATGCATTGTTCTGGGTAGTTTAATTTTGCATACATTGCAAGCCAGAGCTAGAAGCAATCTTGAGGCATGCAGAATTTTAATTTCAAATTTATAAGTAACATTTTTTTCCAAATCTATTGAAAGTAATCACTGAAAATTTGAAATGTGTGCCAGTCTTCTAAGAGATTGACACAATATCTATAATGTGTTAATAGATACAAGAGGTACAGAGCTAAAATATATCCACGGTATTCTTGTTCAGAATACAAAAATGTTACATCTTTCCTAAAGCTTACACCATGGAGGATAAAGCTGTATATTTTAAAACTGAATGCTATGATTCTCAAGCTCTTGTTAATTCCAGTGGAATAATTGGAGGCTATGAGTCTGATTCCAGGTTTTCAAACACTTTAATATTTCAGTTTCAGGTGGGTAACCATGTTGGTCTGTAGAAGAAGAGCAAGATTCAGGCCCAATAGCACCTTAAAGACCAACTACAGTTCCACGGTATGATCTTTTGAGAGTTAAAGCCCTGGACCCAAATCTTGCTCTTTAATATTTAAATTGTCAATGTTCTTTATCCTAAAACACATTTCTATTAGCTTTGGTGGTAGAGTATTTTTATAGATTACCTACCCTTTCCACAGCCATTTCATTGATCCCTATGGCCATAGTGCATTTCTTCTGGTTTATATTACAGAGAGCTCTTATGCTCATCTGACGCTTAATAACTGAAGGAACAGAAGTTTAAATCTCTGATCATAATACTGTAAAAATGTATCAATTACATGGGAGTAGAAATATTAATATACAAATAGTTTGACTTTAAAGAGATACCAAGAGAAATATAAAATAATGAGTTTCAAATATCTACAAATTCTATACGTATCAGACATGAGCATTACATAATGTCCAGTATTCATCTGTCTTGCAGCCAATTACAGCAAAATTGCCCGTCAAAAAACACTTTACCAGCGGCAAAAGGAGCCATCTCTTCCTTATCTTGTAGGTGATGAGATACATGGCACAATGTGTTTTAACCAACTGAATCATAATGCATATTATATCAGTTTCATAGCTGCTGTGCTTTTTTTTTTACCTTTTACTCTTAAAATAAGCAAAGAGTAAGATAAGTGAAAGAGAATAACCATGGTGTTGATTTGGTGCAGCAAATATCCAGGAGGTCTGCACCTGGGAGGATTCATTGTACCCCAGAGTACTTTTCTCCAGTGAAATACTAAGGATGTTGCAACGACACCACTGAATCGTGCACCACTGCAGGGACTGAACTACACCATGGCAGATCTTGCACAAGTCATGCATGGATGTGGCAGAAGCAGGACTGGCTGTTAACATGCATTCCTTTCTCCTTTGCATTAGTGCAACTTTGCACCCACAAAACATGAGTCTTGATTTATGGTGCTGTGCGAACACTGGCAAACAAGTAAAAGAAACTGCTATGTATCAACCAGTGATACAGCATTGCACTGATCCTATTTCACTACCTCGTATGCTAGAACTTAACATTTCTTTGTGTAGGAGGATATTTTGGAAAAGGCTTATCAGATGAGAACCTTTAAAAAAGGCAGCATATTTCCTTGAAATACATTACTGCAGAAGAGACTGAACCTTTAAAAATAGTCATTTAAAATGTGCAGCTTTGTATTGTTTTCTCATTTTTGTTATCACAGCCTCAGTCACTGCCAATGCAGTGGGTGGCAGAAAAGAAACAACCTTACGTACATTCCAGTATAAGAAGGAACATGTGAATTATTCTTCCCCGATTATTGTGAAGACTCCAGGATCTTTGTTTTGTGTTTTCCCCACATACAGAACTATAGGCCGAGGTCTTCATAGCTAGTACAATCTTAGCAACAGCTTGGACCTATATTTGACCTTGGACAGAGAACACAGTTGATCTTAGGAATGCAGAAAAATAACCCTAACTTAACCTACTTGTTGCCAAAATACTACCTTGAGAGCTACAGGGTGCTATTTTTAGAAACAGACTCATATCTTCTAAGCCATGGAGCAATGCAGTGTAGAAGCCAAATGCTACATAAGATTGTGTCTGGCTGTGTGTTTCTGGTGAGACACATTTCATAACACAAGTAAGTGGGACTGGTGTCAGGTGTCAAAAGCATTTTTGCTCTGTGAAGACTGACAGAAACATAATAGGATCGTCTGGGTCTGGGCTGTAGAGGCAGCTAAAGTCAGGGCTCCAGCTGTGAATTGTGCCATCCTTTACTGCCTCCCCCATCATCACATCTTTTCATTATAATCCTTGGTCTGCTGCCTCATGTCTGCCTCTGCAACAGCTACCAGCTCTTGGGGGCCAATTTTTCAAATTGCAAGGTGGCCTAACCTATTACTGAATTATCACAAGATCCTAACTTCATTGCCAGTTAGAACCCAGTGAGAAAATGAAGAGGAGGACGGGCAGGGAAGAACCCAGCTCAAATACAGAAACTGCAGAAATAGTCCCTGTGGTGGTTTGGGAACCCAAACAGATGTGTTTTCAGAGGAACATAGCGAAACAGTTGAGCTCAAGCCTATTAAACTCTTGCCTGCTAAGGGACGATGGACCTAGTTCCTCCACTCCTCCTGTCAGCAACCAGCCATCCCATGTGGCGGGGATCTGCCTCATAGAACGCAGCATTTACATGACCACAAAGATCTGGGCTCCTAGACAATTGCTCACAATTATTCAGGTTGTTACAGCTCAATCATCACACGTGGGGTAGTGGTAGACATATTACTTAGCAAACTACTGATATCTTTGTGAGAAACAGCAAAAATGTTAAGATTTATTTATTTAATATCATGCTTTTCTCCCAAATGAGTACCCAAAATGGCTAACAATGGTGGGGACGGGACAGAAGGCCAAGCAGGCCTTCTCTTTCTTAGCTGATCTTCTGCCCAGCTCTAGGCTGACAGCCAAAGAATAAGAGCCTCACATATGGAGGGGGCTGTTTGTGGCAGGATTCACTGTCCTGTCTTGTGGGTGGTTACTTTTCTCCATCTTGGTAGTTGGCATAAGTATTTCCACATTGTGACACTCTGAAATGGGGGTGGGGGTGGGGAATCAAGAACCAATAAAAAAAATGCCCAGGATATGATGAAAAGGAAGGGGAACCTCAAATTCAGCTCCCAGATTGCTCAGAGACTTATACAAGGCCTTGCATGAATTCAATATATCCCTCCTTTTCTTTAATTCTGTCCTGCAGAGGAGGGAAGAAAAATATGCTATTACCTGTGGGAAGGAGCAAAGATACCTTTCAAATCCAATTACTCGTTTATATTATTTTGTGTATTTTGATCCAGCTTTCCTCCAAGGAGCTAAGGGCAGCATACAAAGCCTCTGCCCTGTTTCATCCTCACGACAACCTGTGAGGTACGGTGGGATAAGAAAGAATGACTGGCCCAAGTTATCTGAAGAAGGAAACTAGAAAGAAAGCTTATACCCTGAAAATCTTGTTGGTCTTTAAGGTATCACTGGACTTGAATCTTTCTGTTCTGACTGACCCAAAGTTATTCCAATACTCTAACTACTATACCACATTGGCTAACTACTTGGGAATCTACAACAAGCTGTAGATTGTGAAAAGCAGATCTTTTCAACACACCTCTTTCAAAAATGGTTCTCTGCAGCCTAATAGAAGAATCCTCAGATTGTACAGAGATTTATTTAAAGGGGAAAACACCCCACAAAAATCCTTCCATTCAAGTTCCACTAAAAGTACAAGCTACTTCTCAATCTCACAAATTGTATGAAAAAGCCAGCATAGGATGAGCAATGATTTCATTATACGATTCCAGTCTATTAATGACACAAAACATAGCCCTTGTGAGTTCAAACAAGGACATTCCAAGCTCAGACAGAGTGTTGTGTTTTTTAACCTTATAAGAAGATGTTTTGTTTCCCTAGCTCATATCTTTCTAAATATGGTGGCATTTCTAATAAGGGGTATCAAAACATTATAATGGAATTATTTGCAGATGCTCAGAATTTTACCAAAGCACTAAAACAAAGGAAAAGTTGGTTTTGTGTTTTTTTTGCCAGCATTGATATAGTGTTGACAATAGCAAGTGCAAACATTCTTGTGCTAAGTGTTAGTTTTAAAGTTTAAAAGTTAAAGAAAAACCTTCTCAGTGTCTAGTAAACAAGTGAAGATGTGAGGAGAGGTAGGCACAATTAATGGAGTAACTAGCCGAAAAGAAAAAAAAATGCAGGCAGAAGTCTGATTATGCTATACAAGGAAATGACCCTGCAGAAAGCATAGCTGTTTACCATGTCGACATCTCATATGTTGAAAAGCAACAGATGCCAGCTGTCTAGCCTCAATGTCACTCCAGAAGGCCAAAGTGTTTGCAAGGACAAGCTTGGGCTTCTAGAGCAATGTGTTCATTATTGTCAATTAAACTATTTTGGCCATGATCTTCAATACAACACTGTTAGAATCCAAGTGTTCCCACTGGCGGTGCAAAATATATTTTTCTGCATTAACATAGTCCAGAGTCAAGAGAGATCAGGAACAGTAATGATAGTTTGTGGTGATTTTCAGAATAGCCCAGTGATTGCTACATATCTGGAACAGAAAGAAGATAAATGTTCATCTTTGGGCAAGACTGGCTTTCTTGTTGGAGTTGTGCTCAGAAAGTCATGGGTCTTGCTTGTATATGATTTATGTGGAAGATGTTGATGAGGCAGTTTATATTCCACTGGGGGGGAAATGCCTCTCTGTGTCTCCACAGCCAGGATCACATGTCTGCTTGCTTACACTGCCTTTCACAGATCCAATAATATTCACAGCTGATGTTTCCCTATTCTAGGATCATGTTCAAATGGCAAGAGTAACAGTGGGGAGAGGACGAAATGATTTCAGGCATTCAAATAAATTCCTTAGAAGCAAATGGCTCAGGTAAAGAAACTAAATTGTGAAACCCACAAGAATCTTTGTTTTTTCTTACTCATATAATCTTTCTATATTAAGAAATTGTAGGCAGCCATATCAGTTTGGGTTCATTTAGTTTGGCCCTAATAAAAGGTGGTATGTTGTGGTTTTGGTTTCTACAAAACCTTGAGCCAAGGGGAAAGGCAGGGTACAAATATTTTAATACATACATTCATTAGGGCTACATTAAGACTCAAGTGACATACATATGAAATACTCTTCCTGATACAACGTTTGTATGTGGTAACTTGTTCACATAAATATAATACAGAAATGAAAGACATTCTTAGAGGTACGACAGGGATGGTCAAACGTATTTTATTTGCTGCTGATAATGGCACTCATTTAATGGGCTGACAGCAATTACTGCACCTGATTAACACTATGCTATTTTACTAATCTGCCAAGAAAGACAGATATTCAGTCTCTCTAACTTCCGTGTTTCTGTCAGATGAATCCCAGAAAGAGGAGTTAACTGAAAAGGAGTGGAAGCAACTTGAAATAAGAATATTATAATATGAGTGGGAAGAAAATATGGGGAAACTACACAAACCATTGGATTCAGCAGGTGCATTCAAATAATGGCAACTTCCTCCTGGCACAAAGAGGTTTCCCTTGGAGTTGGAGCTCTCCCTCCAGAAACAGCAGAAGGCTCCTTGCACTGAAAGAAAGTACAACTGTTAATGGACATGCAGAATGCAACCCACAGACATCCCCTAATCATAAGCATAGTCTACAGACAAAGCAAAAAACAAAATGTTATCTTTTTCACTATTCATAGCTATGCTTTTGGAAGAGTGTTTAAGTCAGTGTCACTATTAAACCCATACATCTCTTTCCTATGAAAATTTTGGCCCAGGCTCTGAGATTGGTATATTCAGAGGAAAAACTATTCCTAGCTGAGCAAAGTAAGACCTTTGGTGCAACCATTCATCATTCTGTGTGCTTGTACTTTTTCAGAGTTGAGGGCCCTGCACCTGAACTTACCAGGGCCAGTAGAAACACCCAGGTGTATGGCACAGGCAATGCTATGGCTAGAGCAACTATTGTGACCCCCTGGTAGAAGCCCTACCTGAGAGTAGGCAAGGAAGGGCCAACTAGGCCACAGCACTGGAAGGTTTCGGTGGAGTGCTCCCCAAGCTGGCCACACCCATCACATACCACAGAGAGGAGGTGGAGCCGTGCCCACAGGCAATCCCACAGATGAGGCCAGCAATGTGCCCACCCATCTCAGGATGGCACAAGCCAGAGAAGAGGCCCTCAATGGTAGCAGGGGAGGGAGAGGTACAGGGAGGAACCCAACCACCTCTGTTAGCCACATCCAGCTGGACCATGCCCCCTTTCATGGGGCTTTAAACCAGTCTGAGGCTGCCCTGCCCACATGAAATACTTTAAAAGGCAGGAAGCAGGGTAGCCAAAGAGAATGGGTCAGACCTCTACCTTGCAGTCAGAGGAGAGGAGAGTGGAACAAGAGAGAGAGGAGCTAGAGTAAGATGGAACCTTCCTCCCCCTCCAGCAACTGAGGTTTTGTCTGTGGCCTGCTGCTAATGGATGCTGGAGAATGCAGTAGCCCTGGGCCCCATCCCTCAGCAGTACTATTGTTTTGTTTCATGTAATAACTCTGTGGAACATTGAGATATCAGAATTGGCACAATTTTTAGGGTACACTTCTACAGTTAAAATTCAAATACCAGAATATCAGCGTGATCATTTTTAAACAAAAGAAGAAAAAAATCACACACAATGTGATATTTCCCTGGAACACAGAGACATCAGAATGAATACTGCTGAGAAATGTTAGAAGAAATGTCCTAATGGTAACAGCAGTTTGAAAATGGAACCAATTACTGAGGGTGAGGCTCTCCCTCATAAGAGTCTTCAAGCAGAGGTCAGACATCCATCTGTTGGGCATGCTTTAATGTTGGATTTCCTGCATGGAGCAGCAGGTTGAACTAGATGACCTATAAGGTCCCTTTCAATTCACATTTGGGGATTAAGATGGCTAATCAAGAGGAATTTCTGGCCTTCCCAAGGTTCCACCCTCTCAAGACTCCACCCCAAAGTCTCCAAGAATTTTCCAAGCCGAACTTGACAACTCTATCCCCTACATTAAAAAAAAAAAGGAAAAAAAGTGTCATACATGGACTGCTAGCTCACTCTTATATACTAGAAGCCCGGCAGGCTCAAATGGTATGATCTAATGAGGTCTTACCAAACTGTGCTGTACATTTGAAATTTAATTAGTTCAGAAAGAGCTGAAATTATGCTCTCATATCTGCATTGGGGCGGGGGGGGGACTCATAGGACAAATTTTTGTTAAAATTTCACTGCAGTTATAATAAGCCATGGAATTATGGAGTGGGGAGAGTTGTCAAAGTCTGGGCCTTGAGTGTTTTTTTGATCTGCTGTCTCTGGACCTTGGGAAAAAATAAATGCTTTGTACTCTAAAAGTATTTAGAGGTCATATTCTAGGGCATGCAGTTTTTGAAGATTAACCTAGTGTGCCTATTTAATCAGTTGCTCTTTGAAATTTTATAGCAGGACTTTTGAAGACTGATTTTCTACCTTTAAAATAATTTTTCCATCATTTTCTCAGGAGAGCCCTTTGATTTTTTTAAGCTAAGGAACTTTAAATAGCAGTTTGTGTGACATAGTTTCCATCCACCATATCCTATGCTGTGTATATACTATTAAGTGAAACCTCTGGTAGTTTTGGAACTGAATGACATTTTATGGGAGTGAATCATAAAACATACAAGAGCAGAAGAAACTCATCTTTTGCCAAGGAAAGCTACCTAAACGATTTCTTCATTATGGCTTTGCAGTTCCTCTTCAGTAAAGGGAAACTGGGTGGTTAGTGTAATCAGCATCATATGTATAAGAATGTACCACTGATTTAGCAAAATGTCTGAAGATCATATTTTGGTTGCTTTGGCTTTCTAAATAAATTATCCCCCTAATCAAACATTTTATGGACAAAGATAGCACCAAGTCATAGTTAAACTGCAGGATCTGAGCCCAGCAGCACCTTAGAGACCAAAAAGATTTTCAGGCTATGAGCTTTCAAGAGTCAGAGTTCCCTTCTTGAGATAAGAGTAGAAAACATGTATCTGAAAAAGGGGTGCACTGACTCCCAAAAGCTCATACCCTGAAAATCTTGTTGGTCTCTCAGGTGCCACTGGAGCCAAATCCTGCTGCTATACTGCAGACCAACACAGCTACCCACCTAAAACTATCAATAATTAAAGTGAGCCCTGCTTTTATATCATGTTATAACCAAGCCATGGCTACAGGTACTCCTGACACACTACTTCTTGACTATTCTGGTCTTCCAGCCTTATTTTATCCAGGGTTGCCAGGTGGCCCAGGGGCCAGAGGACTGGGGCAAGGGGCAGAGAGGTACTGACCTCCTGTGCACCCAAGTCCCACTGAACTGGCTTCAACACACCTGACGTTTCCTCGCTTCTGCTGGAAAATGACTTTGTTTTCCAGCACAAAGGTAGAATCACAGGGGAGGCTTCAGCACAGAGAAGGAAACACTGGGCCTGCTGAAGCCAGTTCAGCAGTATGAAGAGAATGCATGCATGCACTGCCCCCCCTTCTCCCCTGTTGGCCAGATGAGCAGGGCCAGGGGCCGGCAGGTGGGGGCAAGGGGTTGGCAAGCCTACTCTCAGCCTAACCTACTCCACAAGAGTTAATGAGAAAATGAGGTAGAAGTGAATAATGTCATAACCCATTGGGAAGGAAAAGCAGGGTATGGAATCTAAATAAATAAATAAATTCCTACTACTTAACTGGCAAATAGTTAAAGATTCACCCCTTGAAAACCAGTTATTTTTCACCTCTTCTTGTGTAAGCAGTAGGCCCAGCCTCCACCATATTTAATAGCTGTTTGATAGCTGCTTGTGATATAAAAATCACAAGGCCTCTGGATAAATGCAGCCTGATCTGCAGCAGGGGAATTCCAGCCAGCGTTGCTGAGTCCCACCTAGGAGATTAAGGCATGAAGAATAAAAAGGTAAAGGTAGTCCCCTGTGCAAGCACTGAGTCAGTACTGACCCATGGGGGGACGTTGCATCACGACATTTTCTTGGCAGACTTTTTGTTACAGGGTGGTTTGCCATTGCCTTCCCCAGTCATCTACACTTTACCCCCAGGAACCTGGGTACTCATTTTACGGACCTCGGAAGGATGAAAGGCTGAGTCAACCTTGAGCCTGCTACCTGAACCCGGCTTCTGCCAGGATTGAACTCAGGTCATGAGCAGAGCTTGGTCTGCAGTACTGCAGCTTACCACTCTGCACCATGGGATAGCCATGCCAAGTCACCTCTCTACACAAGGGGAGCTGGCAGAGATTGCTCCTCAGAGGGTTTGTTAATTTCATCTTCGCCTCTCCTTTGGGGAAGTGAAATTGACAGAGTCTTTGGGGAGGTGAAAATGAAGTTAACAAATCCTCTGAGCTCTCCACTGGCTCTGTCTTTTTAAACTACCCTGGTGTAGAGAGGTGAACTTGACAGAGCCTTTGGTTCTGTATTTTTAAACTATGCTTCCCTACACTTGAGCGTCCTCAAGTGTAGGGAAAGATCTTACACTTGTTCTCCCATTGTGGATGCTAGGGAGACATACTTGAATATAAGACCATACAGAAAGTAAGTCATTTGAGCATCCCGTGTAAGATGTCTTGTGTAGAGACACTCTACATGTCAGTGCAGTTATTGGAACTCACCAGGGTTGGTACAGAAGTTGCTTGCTAGCACTGAAGTACTTCCAACACTTGCCTCAAAGCTTATCAGCAGAATCACACTATAATTTGTATGGTCATTGTGAATTCCTCCTTAGTATACTGTGAACTGGACAGGGTCCAGAATCACATAACAGATGGAGGCAGAGTGTTCAGCTTTGTAGTTAAAACACCTTTCAGAGCTCACTTGCTTTTCCTGGTTTCTAATTCTTAATTTTTACTACTTCCCCTAGTTCCACCTAAACTAACATAATGATAACATTGACTAACAGGTATCAGATCTATTTTGGTTCAGTCAGTTTCACAGGTTTAGACAAGATACTTGAAATGGTAAAATATTGTTGTGGTGGTCCCTTGTCTTCTTAAAAGGCTGCATGTAGATAAGTGGATCTGCTTACGTTCTGTACCATAATTTTTTTATTCTGGAAAAAAAGTGTATATAGACTGCTCCAAGCATGGGTGGAGAGAATGGAGTGTACTACTCACCAATGCTGTCATGGGCACTCCCTAGTAAGGGCCTATAAACAACTATGTGCACCTTTACTATGGCAGAACTAGTACTACTGGGGGCTAATTTCAGCTTTTCCAAGTACTTCTTGAACTGCTACAGAAACCAGTAAAACTGCAGAGATGCATGAGGACAGAAAAATGAACATGTCTGCCATGGGCAATGATGGTTCTAAGAATCCTTTCCAATCCTCTGGAATAATTTAATTTGTACAAAGACAAAGAGCAATTTAAATGTCCTATTATCATGCTATATAATGGTGTTTCGCAACAGATTACCGACAGGAGCTAAGTCATATTTTCTTGAACCAGTTTCTGAGCCTTTCATTTTTTTTCTGAGTCATCTCAGTCTTAACATATCTGTCTACTGCAAGGATAGTCGAAAACAGCTGGTTAGAAAAATCATCCAGATACCACTCAGGATAGGACATCTTGCAGCTTCTTAGTAACGCTGACAGGAAACAGAAGCAAAACATCTAGAGCGGGTAAGGTTATATTTGGACATTGTATTCCCTCTTTAAGCAAACCCTTGATTTAGCTAGCTTCTGCATCTTTTTAAGGAGTATCAAGCCCCTCAAAAACTGTGTTGCTATTGTGCCCTCCACAACATGAAGTGAGCTGTTAAGGAAACCAGGCCTTTCAAAGCTGTCTTCCAGGCAAATGCTTACATACATACCAGGCAAAGTTGGAATAACTCCATCTAAACAAGAAGGAGGAGGAGGAGGAGGATCCAGTCTTAAACTGGATTGTACTACTCCTGAGCACTGTGAATACATAAACAAACTCAGAGTTAATGTAACAGAAGCCAGCATCTTGCCGCCTCAGAAGAGTGGAATTGTTAAGTTGTTCATTTAATTATTTAATAGACTGATATCCCAGCCTTCTATCTCCACAAGACCACAAAAAAGGCTAACAATGTTAACATAAAGGGCACACAAATAATAACACAAAATTTTAAACATCACAACAGACATGAAACAATACAATTCAATTAAAATTCAAAACTTTTTTTCAGGTGAGCACTTGGTAGATAATTCATGTAGAATACTATCCTAAAGAAAAGTTGTACAGCTATTCTCTATTGTTGTCTGGTTTTGGCTTGAGCTGTTTTTATTTTGTCTTGAATCACTGTGGTTGGTAGGAAAATTGGTATGTGAGTATATAATTAAATAAATAAATAAAATGAGAGAAATCCAATATCCACTATAGCCTACAGAATCACAGAGTTGGAAGGGGCCATACAGACCTTCTAGTCCAACCCCTTGCCCAATGCAGGATGAGCCTAAAGCATCCCTGACAAATATTCATCCAGCCTTTTCTTGAAAACTGCCAATGAAGGGGAGCTCACCACCTCCCTGATTCCACCTTTGAACTACTCTGACCATGAACAAGTTTTTTCCTAATATCCAGCCGGTACCTTTCTGCGTGTAATTTAAGCCCATTGCTTCGAGTCCTATCCTCTGCTGCCAACTGGAACAGCTCCTTGCCCTCTTCCAAATGACAGCCTTACAAATATTTAAAGAGAGCAATCATGTCCCCCCTGAATCTCCTCTTCTCCAAACTAAACATTCCCAAGGCCCTCAGCCTTTCCTCATAGGGCTCAGTCTCCAGACCCCTGATCATTCCCGTTGCTCTCTTCTGCACCCTCTCAATTTTGTCCACATCCTTTTTGTCTTGAGGCCTCCAGAACAGCACACAGTACTCCAGGTGTGGCCTGACCAAGACAGTATAGAGAGGGACTATGACCTCTTGCGATTTCGATGCAATGGCCCTTTTGATACAACCCAGGATTGAATTGGCCTTTTTTGCCACCGCATCACACTGACTGCTCATATTTAGTTTACAGTCCACTCTTACTTCAAGATCTCTTTCGCATACACTACTACCCAGAAGTGTATCCCCCATCCTATATTTGTGCTTCACATTTTTGTGGCCCAAATGTAATACTGTGCACTTATTTATGTTGAATTGCATCCTGTTCACAACCGCCCACTTCTCCAGAGTATTCAGGTCTTGTTGAATTTTAACTCTATCTTCTTGGGTGTTTGCCACTCCTCCCAATTTGGTATCATCAGCAAATTTAATGAGTAGCCCATTTACCCCTTCATCCAGATCATTGATAAAAATCTTGAAAAGTACCAGGCCCAAAACCGAGCCCTGTGGCACCCCATTGGACATCTCCCTCCAATCTGATGAACCACGAGCCATTGACCACGACTCTTTGGGTGCGGGCCTCTAACCAGTTCCCTATCTACAGCAGCCAAAATAAACAAATAAATGAAAAACAGAAAGGAACATCAAATAGTAACCAAGCTTCTGTCTCTCCCTCAAAAGTGTTCTAAATATAATGGTCTTCTTAATCTATTTTGTGAAGAACCGGCCAGACAGATTTTCTCACATATACCTTGGGGACACTGTTTTTAGTGCTCACCTGCTAATCCTCTGATAAGAGTTGCCATTTTCTTGCAACTACTTCCCCACTGCTGAAGGTGGGTGCCCTATTTTGTGTGCTAGCCCTACTAGGGATGAGATAGGTGAGCACCGTTCCAGAAACAGGGCCTCCTCTGTTGTGGCACTAAAACATTGGAAGTCCTTCTCCACAGAAACTTTCCTGGTGCCCCATATTTTGGCACAATTTAGCTAACATCAATGTGCAGTCTCTTACACCTCAGTGCTTATCTATCTGTCACATTTTTATCTGACTCTTCCCCCAAGGGGTTTCCCTCCCCTTCCCCATATTGTTCTCACAACAACCATTTGAGGTAAGTTAGGCTGACAGAGGGACTGGCCCCATGTCATATGGAAAGCTTCTTGGAAGAGTGGGTTTTTTTGGTTTTTTTTTAAAAAAAATCATGATCTTCCACATCCTAGGCTAACCACTACACAACAACGCTTATAGGTTAGAATAATTAGATTGTCATTTAACAGCAAGTGTCTTCTGTGGCTTGATGAATTCTTAGAAGCTTCTTTTTTTGTCTCCTGAGCTTTAGAAGCAAATTTCTTTAATGGCCAGTAAATCTTGTTACAAAGGAAGTACCATAAGCTCTTTAGTTAGAAGTGATAAATGCTTTCTTGTAAAATAGTAATAAAGCTGGCGAAAGCTTACAGTTCTTATCGATATACATCATGCGCTTATCTCATTCAGAAGGATGACTACTAAGGTACCTTTAGTTATACCCATTTCAAATAGGTAGTTTACAATTCAGTCCCATGGATAAAAAAGTTGTAATGGGGAACCCTGTGTCTTGGGCCAGTGACGCATATCTACATTTTGATACCTGTAAGTCACAATCCCATTGGAATATACCAGTCACATAGGTTTGCACCAATGTAGCTGACTCAGGTAAGCCTGCTCTCATTCTTAACTGGCTGTCTCCCTCGTCTGCTTTAGAGGGCCATGCGCTACCACTGTGGTGATCCTAGCTGCTTCCAATACTGCCATGTTGTCACATTTATTTAAAATATATCACTTTTCTGTCATACACTCATATCCTGTTACCTTAGTGAAATACCCTGGGCTCATTCCTGGCACTGGAGCAATGCCTCAGAGGTTAAGATTGTATAGTACTTGTGCTTCTTCCTGCATCTCAACAGCACAGCAACTCATAGGACGAAGGTATTAGTTAGGCATCTATATAACATGCCAATGTTATAGGTCTAATGTGAGATTAGCGACTTTGACCAGAATTTCTAGCAGAGCAAGACAAACTCAGGTATATGTTGCACTTCCTTATGTGAGATGAGATGGGAACTTAAAAGAGACAGAGCCTTCATGATTGCAGAACCCAGTTGTGGAATGCCCTCCTCAAAATGATTTGCTTGTTGCCGAGTCTTACGAGCTTCTGGCTGCCAGATCTCTTTGCCCAAACATTTTGTTGATTTGTAATTGGTTTTAGTGTGTGTTTGAGTATGTTTTTCATGGCTGGTTAATTAAATCACCAGATTTTACACTACCTGCTTTTGTTATGGGTGATGTTGTTAATCCACCTATTTTAGCATATGTCAAGATTTTTTAAAGTTATTTTTAATCAACATCAATATGGCCACTTCCACATGCTGTTAAACGGACGGCCTGCTCACTGAACTCTGGCTTTTTTTTCACTCACTCCATATGTTTCTGATGTCAAAGCGGAAGCAGGCGGTTTGGCTTCCGTTTTTTCAGCTTCGTTTAGCTGGCATAGGAAAGTGTGGGAGATTCCGTTCTCAGAAAAGATGCCAAAGAAATGGAAGCTAAACTGCCTGCCTCTGCTTTGAAATTGGAGACGTATGGACCGAGTAACAAAAAAGCCAGAATTCAGGGAGTGGGCCATCTCTTTAACAGCATGTGGAAATGACCTATATCTAATTCTCAACCCATCCAAATGCATGCATACTTAAATCCAGAGGCTGGAGCCATGCATCAGCAAGATCTTTTTTACAAAGTTGAGAAATGCTCTAGTTTGACAGAAAAATCTAAAATCTAAAAAAAAAAAATTGCGGGAGTTAAATGATAAAAAGTGTACCTGTGGCTTTAAGAAACAGACGCCCTCGGTTTTGTCAGCATTCCAGTCAGTTTCTGTCAGTAAAAGAAAGGGAAAGAGGGAGAGGAGGGAGGGCTCTTTGAGGCTGTTTTGGCCCCTTTTTTTGGGGGGGGGACTGTTTTGGCCTTTGAGGGAGAACTCATTGGGGCCAGGCCTGGCAGCAGCCACCAGATTACTTACCTCCACCCAACTTGCTTGATTTACCCAGGGTTGGCTGCTTGGTAGTGTTTAACAGCAGCCACCCCATGAAAGCCAGTGTGGTGTAGTGGTTAGAGTTTCAGACTAGGATCTGGGAAACCCAGATTCAAATCCCCACTCTGCTGTGGAAGCTCACTGGGTGACTTTGGGCCAGTCACACACTTTCAGCCTAACCTACCTGATAAGGTTGTTTTGAGGATAAAATGGAGGAGAGGATTATGATGTAAGCTGTTCCTGTTGTGGAGAAAGGCAGAATAGAAATGAAATAAATAATAAATATAGCTGGAGGGGGTAGAGAAAGGGTAGGCTGGTTGATTGGTAGGTAGGAAGGAAGCAGGGAAAGGTGTGAATATGGGGGCTGCCCAGAGGAGGGAAAGAAAAAAATGTGGGGAGGGGATTCAGGCAGAAATGAGGTACCCCTGCAAGTCCTTGCAGGGTTCCTCACCACACAATTTGACCAGAGTTTTCCCAGGGAAGGCTGCTAGAGAGAGGGAAAACTGAAGTTAAGGTGGCAGATAAAGGTAGGTTGGCTGGGAAGGAGAGAAGGAAGCAGGAAAATGGGAGAGGTTATGGGGGCTTCCAGGGAACAAAAAAGGGAAAATGAAATGCCCTCTGCAAGTTCTTGTGGGTCTCTCACTTGTATGAAATGTTTTGTGATGCTCATTTGTATTGTTCATCTGTTGTTGCTCTTAAAGCTTAGATTGTGTGCTGGGCTTAAGCCTTTAGAATTGTGATCAGGCTTTTAAATAATGTAATTATATTTGTATTGGTTTTCCATCTTCGGATTTAGATCTCTTATAAGCAGTTTTGAAAACCAAGTTGATTGAGAGCTGTGGGATAGAAATACTTCAAATACATAAAATTATATTCACTCTGTTTTTCTTCACTTCTTCAAGGAACACCCAATCCTTTTAAGTATAGTCTTACCAAAAGATCATCTTCCTTCTGAGTAGCTAGTGAATGTCAAGAATAAAAAACTTATTATACATGGGAGACTCATTCCATTAGCTGTGATGCTCTTTGTGGTTAGCAATACTGTTTGAAGGGATGGTCTGTGTATTATCAGAAATCATTCTATCCTTTCATCTTAAAACCACTTGTTCTTTATTTATTGCAAAAAATTATCAGCCATCTTTTCAAAGAAAAGTCAGCCTAATTTGATGTATAATAAAAACCCTGTATGTGTATGTGTGTGTGTGTGAGAGAGAGAGTGACACACAGAGAGATAAAGAGAGAAGTATTCTATTCTATTCTAACTTATTGCTTAGAATTGATTTGTCTAGTTGGCAGGCTGAACATAGTCTCCAAAGCAATTATATTTGGTTTTGACAATTCTATCAAATTTAACCAAGATGTGGCAAAATGCAAGTTCATTTATAATGAAAGATTCTTTTCAAAACATTGTAAAAGCTATTTCACATATTAATTATACACCACTCTTTGGGCTCCATATGTGATGTTCCAAGCATGCATGTGCCCCTCTACTATGAAGCCATTACCACTAGGGCCGATTCCAGACGGCCCTCTGCAATCCAAAACGTTGCGCGTTGTCGCGCGTCATCGCGTGGAAAACGCGAAATATCGCGTTTTCTCGTGCGAGTTTTGCGCGAGGTCACGCAAAACTCGCGCGAGAAAACGCGATATTTCGCGTTTTCCGCGCGACGACGCGCAACAACGCGCAATGTTTCGGATTGCAGAGGGCCGTCTGGAATCAGCCTAGGTTATTTTGATTTTAATACCGAATCTGGACACCTGGGAACTAGTTGATTTGGGTGGCAAAATATAGGCCACTCTCAGGAGAATACAGATGTTGGCCATTCCTGACACAGATTAACTCAACATTCTACAGCACAAGGGTCATAATTACTTATTCAAAGTATTACTGAATGTTGTCAGGACATGCTGTTTTTCATCTATCCTTGGAAGCATGTGAAAATCAATACAATCGCTACAGGGAACGTCACACCTCCAGACATACATGGCCTCTCATTTTATGTTTCTGACAACTTTGTGATTAAAACTTACTCATATAAATCTATTCATTCTCATCTTGAAGATAAATGTTTTCCTTTCTTTCCTTTGACCTCCCTAGTGGCATGTTAAGCTAGTGAGCATCAGAGTTCCTGAAGAAAGAAAACACTGAACATTTCAGTTATGAGATGATTTCCTTCAAGAAAAACTGTTGTATGGAATCCTTATTCTTTTTAAAGCCACATGAAATAATACAGCAAAAGCTCAGCAAATTAGCTTGTATATAAGTAACATTTGATTTTACCATCCTGCCCTATATAAAGCATCAATATGGGTCAAGGACTATGTATCAAAGGGCAATCACAATCCATTGCCAAGGTAAGTGTATTTATAGCCTGCTGGTTTCCATTGTCTTAAGCATGCATCACATTTGACAAATCAGCTGCGTGTGTGTGTGTGTGTGTGTGTGTGTGTGTGTGTGTGTGTGTGATTACCCCAGTACTACACCAGTGTTTTCCACTGTAAACGGGTAAAGTAGGAAAGTGTAAAATGTTTGAAGCCAGGCATCTCAGCAGCCAGACCCTGACACCTTACCTTCTGCACAGTTGCTAGGTCCTTAGTATTTCAAACCCTGGATACTCATGGAGTGAGCTCTAGAGGTGTCAAATAGCAGTACTAATAATAGTACTTCCACGCACCAGTAGGAGTTGGTTGTTGTGGGTTTTCCGGGCTGTATTGCCGTGGTCTTGGCATTGTAGTTCCTGACGTTTCGCCAGCAGCTGTGGCTGGCATCTTCAGAGGTGTAGCACCAAAAGACAGAGATCTCTCAGTGTCACAGTGTGGAAAAGATGTAGGTTATTTGTATCTACTCAGGAGGGGTGGGGTTGAGCTGAGTCATCCTGTAAGAGTTTCCCAGGGTGTGGAATGCTAATGGCGGGAGGCTTCACTGTATCCTGAGGAGGTTCTTTTGCATATGGATTGGTACTTGATGTGCTAATCTTCTCTGCAGGGCTATTGTCGGGTGTAGAGTGTTTTGTTAGCCTGGTGTTTTTCAGAACTGGCAACCATGCTCGGTTCATTCTTAAGGTTTCTTCTTTCCTGTTGAAGTTTTGCTTATGCTTGTGAATTTCAATGGCTTCCCTGTGCAGTCTGACAAAGTAGTTGGAAGTGTTGTCCAGTATTTTGGTGTCCTGGAATAAGATACTGTGCCCTGTTTGAGTTAGGCTATGTTCAGCCACTGCTGATTTTTCAGGTTGTCCAAGTCTGCAGTGTCTTTCATGTTCTTTTATTCTTGTCTGGATGCTACGCTTTGTGGTCCCGATGTAAACTTGTCCACAGCTGCAGGGTATACGGTATACTCCTGCAGAGGTCAGGGGGTCTCTATGTAGAACTTTTGTATTCCAGGTCCGCAAGCCTTGGAGCAGTATTTTTCAAGGATGCCACTTTTACTACAATATAAACTGCAAAGGAGCTTGCAATCAGCCACCCTCAAGGTCCCTCAGCTCCATAAGACCCTTATAAAGGCCAAAACCTCCACAGGCCTTCAGTCTGACTGAGCCACTTGTCTTGAAGTGCAAAAATTCTACCAAGTAAGGTTGCCAGCCCTAGGTTGGGAAATTCCTGGTGATTTTGTTTCTGTTCCCTTCCCTCCATTTTTCTGCTTTCAGAATTGCCTCCCATGCTTGGGTCAGACAAACAGTTTATGTTCCTAAACATTCAGGAGACATGAACTAGGGAAATGCAGTCAAAGAGGTCTTCTTGGAGAGCGCCTTCAAGTGTGCAAGATGCACATCTGCTCTTCATACATCACAGAGTTAGAATGGGAAGAATGATTTCGGTGTAGCGTGAAGCTGCTTTTAGTATTCTAGGAAGAATTTAAGATCACAGAGAGGCATCTTGGGAGCTGGATGCATGCATTCTGCAACCCATATGTTTCCCACCCACATTCTGGATCTTTCTCCCATGTGTTTTGTACCTGATGGAAAGGGGTGGGGGTGATAATCTAGTCTGTTATTACTTAGTCTCCCACTAAATAAAGAATCCAAATGTGTGTGTGTATAAAATCCAGATTTATTCTTAGCATTTTGTATTAGTAATTAAACTAAATAAGTCATTGGCAATCAGATTGCTGGTAAGCACTATTCCCAATGCTGTAATTATATCAATTATTCTTATGTACAAACAACAAAGTAAACTAATCAGAGGTCTGTTCATTCAAAATTCATTCCAGAAAACAGGACAAGATTTGGCAAATTGAAGAGAATATCAGAGTAGGATCACAAGCAACAATTTGAGGGGGGGCAGAAGAGTGAAAATATGTTTCTGTATTATGTGGACTAATACATTTAGGCAAAACAGCTTCACGTGGAGGCTCTTAAAGCCATAAGTGTTCTTTTAAAGAATCCCAAGCAATGCTAAGGAAGGGCAGTAATTCTGTTCACTATCACTGATGCCCGGTTTGTGAGTGTGTTGGAGTTTTGCACAGCACTGGGGTCACAGCTAGTTCTTTGTTAACAAGGAAGGAATTTCCCTTTCGGATCAGTCTAGAAGGCCCTAGGTCTTTCACCATCCCTGTGGTAAACTAGAGGTTGTTAATCTCTACCTACTTCTTGCCTGTTAAACTCCAGATGTTTTACTGTCGCAATGTTTTGTCAGCAGACACGAGTATATGTGACAAAAGTAGGATGGATATTGCGACCTGTGCACTGCAGTAACCTGAATAAAATTCTTTAAAGGTTTCATACAAAAGTGGGATGACTATATGAATTCAGTAGCAGCTTAAAGACCATTAACATTTTCCAGGGGTATAAGCTTTTGGGCCTCTAACTCACTTTGTTGGATATGAATCTAGTTAAGGTCTACAAATCTAATTAAGGTAAGGTATCTGACAAAGTGTGCTTTGACTCATGAAACCTTATAACCCTGGAAAATTTTGTTGGTCATTTAGGTAATATTGGACTCAAATTTTGTTCTACTACTACACCTGAAACTACCTTTTTGTATAGTCTCTGCATTGAATTCACTCAACATAACTCATACTGTGTTTACCTTAATTAGATTCTATGTTTATTCTACCCTGCAAGTCTATCAATAGTTGGGACTTTGTTCTAACCCACTCTGAATGGACTGATTACTGTAATTGGTTCTTGTTTTCACTGGCCTCTCCCTGAAATTTCTCCCCACTTGTCTTTTGCTTGAACTCTGTATTTGGCTGTTTTTGACAGACACTGGTAAATTTTGCTAGTCTTTAAGGTACCTGTGTAATTTTGTCTTCCTGAAAGAGTTTTACAGATTGGAAATAATACAGATAGCAGGCAGAGCTCTTGGTGGATGTAAAACTCCTCCCAATATATTCCCAATCAGAATAGCTACAAGTTTGATATAGCTGCACTAATGTCCCTGCCCTTATTTACTTTGGCATATATTTAGGTCAGCCTAACAACCATAATAGAAACTCCAACCTGTTTAACCACAACACTTTGTGTTTGTCATTTCCTCCTTTCTCCTGCATTGCAAGCACTAGCAAGCTTTTCATGGGAGCTGCATTCCCATTAAAAATGTCTAATAGCTAAAATGTCTTCTTCTTAATATGTAGGGGTGTCAATAATTCCTAAGAGTAGACATGTTAATCTGCTGCAGCAAAAGAGGAAGAAGGAGCATCAGAAGAAAAATAAGCAGAAAAATGTGGCAGAGACTAACAGCATTTTATTCCAGCATAATCTTCAGTGTACTAGAGTCCATTTCTTCAGACACTATGAGACAGCCAGTGTGGTATAGTGGTCAGAGTGCCAGACTAGGATCTGGGAGACCTAGGTTCAAATCCTCTCTCTGCCTTGGATGCTTGCTGGGTGACCAATGGCCCGTCAAATACTCCCAGCCTAACCTACCGCACAAGATTTGTGAAGATAAAATGGAGGAGAGAAGAATAATGTAAGATGTTTTGTGGGCCCATTGGGGAGAAAAGATGGAGTATAACTAAAGGAAATGAAAAATAACCATGAATCAATCCTTGCTTCGCACTCATTTAGGTAGTCGTTTTGGAAAGAAAACCCCAAATAGCAGTGTCAAGAGGTTATGAAATGCAGGAAGTATGTAATGAAGTATAATTATATAAAATTCAAATCTAATCAGGTAGAAAAGCAAACTATTAGCTGGTTATGCTAACCTAGTTAGCTGAAATGAGTAAGAAAAGAGAAGTTTGTTAAAATGTAGTTACGTTGACTTTTAAAAAATCCTAAATCTTAAACCCAGAAGCAGAAGTTGTGTGGAATTTATGGATAAATCCCAATTCAGCAGCTTCACTTTGGCGTCTCCCTTTCAAGTTCTTTTGTTGGCAACTGGCAGGAAGCTCAGGGGATGGAGACAGGAGGGAATGGTGTTGTGCAATGCCATTTCTGAATGAAAAACTGTGACAGTGTCACACAGCACTCTAGGACCCCAATCTCTGTGGAAAAACCATCATCATGACATTGCGCAATGCTGTTGCCTCATCCTTGTCTGCTTCTGCTGCTCATTAGACAGTGACAAGGGCTGGGGAGTGAAGGGCAGAAAGTTGCCTACCAAAGTGAACCACCTGGCAGCTCTGTTGTTGACACCTTGTGGCATGTTTCATACTGGAGGATGAACATGAACATGTGGATTATTAGGTCCTGTGACAGTACTGTGTATATGGTGACAAAGTTAGTGTTTTGATTTCTTCCGAGGCCTGGTCCCCAGGTTTGTCTCTCTGCTACATCTTCTACTCTTGTTAGGAAGAAGCTGTTTTAGGCTAGGATGTATCTGTAAGGAAGGAAAGACTAGCCATCCAAAGCCTGTGAGGGAGAAGTATCATTACCCGGTATGAGCTGTAGTTCAATTATGATGCATGGAGAAGTAGATTTTAGTTCTTTATATATATATATATATATTCTTTTTAACATCTAAAAACAATAAACTACAAAAAACTACAATAGTACAAGGGAAGGGAAAGAAGGGAGAATAAGAAGGGGGGAAAGGGGGGTGGAAAAAAGGGGAAGGCAACTTACAAACACTAAACACTACATTTCAATGCTTTCCCTTCATACTGCCATAATTAAAAAAATAGCTTAATAAAGTAATGATGGAATGGTTGATCTTACAAAATACAAATTACAATTCAAATTAAATCTTTTTCCCCCCTCTGGGCCTCAGACGCAGTTCTCTCTGAGCAGCTACAGCCGCAGCGCTCGTTGCCTCCCCCCTCCCTTCAGGCTTCGAATCTTCTTCTTTTTGCTTGATGTCTGGCCCAAATTCTGGATTTTTGTCCACAAAATCCCTTAGCTGATCTTCCGAATTAATCTTGTAAGCTTGATCTTTGTAACTAAACCCGATTCCTTCCGGAAATAGCCATTTGTACTTTATGTCATGTTCCCTCAAAAGAGCGGCCAGCTTTTTATATTTAAATCTTCTCTTCCGAACTAAAAATGGAACGTCCTTCAGTATCTTGACTTTATTTCCCAGAAAGTTCAATTTCGCATTATATGAGTTATATAGGATATTGTCCCGGACCCTCCTGGATGAGAACTCAATAACGATTTCGCGAGGCAGCTGCCGCTTCATTGCATATTTTGAAGATGCCCGACGGACTCCCAAAATGGCGCTTCTTACTTCTTCTTTAGTTGCTCTCGCGGGTGACGCTAAAAGTTCCGAGGCAAGATCCCTTAAATCCTCGTTTTCCTCCTCTTTAACATTCTGGAGACGCAAAATGGTCTGTGTTCGTTCCACTTGCAGCCCAATCAGCTGATTTTCCACCAACTTTAGCTCCTTGTTCGTTGCTCTCGTAAGTGACGCATTTTCCCGAGCAGACTTCTCTGCCCCCCCCACTACTTCCTTGATGGCTTTCACATCGCTCTCAATTAAGCCCACCCTTTGATCTGTTTCATTCAGCTTGTCAACAAAGGGTTTTATGGCCTCAGTAACCGATCTTTTCACCAGTTCCTCGAGCGACTTGCCTCTTCCCTGCAGGGCAGCCGAAACTGACTTGCCCAAAGCAGGACTCTGTTTTTTTGCTGCCATTTTAGGGGGGGGGGACCGCCAATCTTCCGAGACTCTGCGAGGGGGGAAAAATCCGAATCTTCTAAACTTCAGATCCCACCACTCCTTCACATGCGCTTGTAGTAACAGAAGGGATTCGCTTACTTACAGGCTTCCGCCTAATCCTGTTCTTTGCCGTTTTCCATAGCCCGGCAGCACACAAGGTGCTGCGCACGTCTGCCGGCCTCCATAGGGACAAATGGGCAATTTACCCTCTGCCTCGATCTGCCAGAGGGCTCTTCCCGTCGCGTCCCGGACCCAGACTCCCTCCCTGGGAGCCCTGGGGGCTAACCTTTGCAGATCAGCCGCCCGGTCAGGGTGCTCGGCCGCTTCTTCTCGGACCTGCCGAGAGGAGCGTCCGACATGGCTGCGAAAACGAAACCGAATCGAGAAGTAGATTCTAGTTCTTGAAAGCTTAGGTCAAATCCACATTACTCATTCTAAATCGCATGTTCCCTGCATTCCCCATGCAATCCCGAGTGCCGGTCACATTACCTCATTAAACAGACGCATTTCATTCGCATTTCTCCCGAATATGTGGTCACAGGTTTTCAATGGGAGTTTCACGGTGGCTGTGAACGGGCCAATGCGCAATTTACGCGTTTTTTTTAAAAACCACCCCCCTTCCTGTCTCTCCGGCCGTTCCGAGAGTTCCTATTGGCTGATTCAACTTGCAAGTGCTCCGTAGTCTGCAAAAGACTGTTTTTGACTTCATAGCATTGGATTTATTGATTATGCTGTTTCTGAATCAAATCTGGTAGTTTGAAAAATCATTTTGGGGTGAATCCATCCTCAGAACGGACTCGCGAAACTTCCTTTGTAACTGTTTTTTTTATTTTATATTACTGTAATATCGAAATTACGAAATATCGAAATAATGACACTCCAAGGAAGTGAAACTTCAGTAAAATTCAGGCACTGAACTGTCCTGCATAGGAAATGCCCACGAAAGCTTCCCACATGCTTCCAAATTTCCAAAAAAGAAACGGGAGAGAGCCATCAGTGCTGTCAGTGGGGGAAAGAGAGGCATCATTTTCTTCAATGATGTTTCTTTATAAGGCAAGATCGAAATAACGGAAAAGTGCGCTCAAAAAAATAAAAAAAAATGGGCAGGAAAAAAGGTCCCGCCCAAAAAAGCAGTTTTCGAGCGGCCATGTGACCGGCCATGTGACCAGATTGGAAGCAGGAATGTGAACGAAGAGGAAAAAATCGCAGATTGGAGGCAAATGGAAGATATCCGATAAACATGCGGGTAATGGGTGAATGTGGATTTGACCTTAAGCTGAAATAAAATTTGGTTAGTCTTTAAGGTGCCACAAAACTCCTGTTTATTCTAGCTGCCATGTAGCCCTAACAAATTACTCATTATTTCCAAACAATTCAGAAGTCTGGCAGCAATGATAAAGACACAGTTTGAATAGCAACAGTCTGATCCAGAGCTCTTTACTCGGCACGCTCCATTCATGCTGTTGGGCTGGCGCCAACAGAGTCATTGGATCGCCACACCTCCACTTTCTTAAAAGCCTTTATAATGTTTTCAATTATCTAATCCCCATGATATTTCAGAAAGGAGGGAATCCTTTAAACATCAATTAGAAGAGTAGAGCTGTCAAGCTTCAAAAAGAAAACCCAAGTAGCTCTTCTTTAACTATGGATTGGCTGCTCCTGTCTGAACAGGACACCACTGGATATACATGTTGTCAGTTATGATGATGTCCTGGGTCACATTAAAAGCTATATAGGAATTGGAGGGGGGATTAATTACTATAGAATGGAGATTCTAACAGAATGCTACAACATACAGACGTTTGACCGGGAAAGGATTAAAGCCTTTTAAGAGTATGAAGGAGTTTTTAATGAGTCATTGTTTTTTCAAGCTGCAACTTCCCTGAGTCAACAATTCTTGCTCACAGAAAAGGAAGAAAGTTTCAGCCTCTCGTGAATCACCAGCGCTGCTTCCTGTAGCATGATGCTTTTCTTCAGTGTCTCCTTTGTGAAGAATGCCGTAGTCATTTCAGCCACTGCTCATCCAGATGTTGAAATAATTTATAACTTTAGGCCCCACCCTGCAGGAGCTCCCACATATGTGTGGCTTCTTCTTCTGTAATCATTATAGTGAATTTAGAGGGCTGCTTATCCCTTCAAGTTGTATTTATTTACAATATTTTATACTACTTTATCCAGATGTCAAAGCAGTTTATAAGTAAAATAATTGCAATTAAATGATAATAATTACATTTAAATAATGTAATTAAACCCATACAAAAACAGTTGAAACATCAAAATTCACAATATAACATTACTCTGTAATGTCAGAATTCCTCAGCCAAATGTTAATCTAAAGAAGATAGTCTCACATTCTCTACAAAAAGTTGGAAGAGATATAATGTTCTTCACCCTATCTAGTAAAGATTTCTAGAGGACAAGGATCACTACTTAAAAAATATATCAGTGATACTCAGTTGCTTGGGAGTGACATGTGACTTTTTCACATGGCAGCTGTGGTTCTTCTGAGCACCATTCTCCAATGTGGCACCTGCCTAGAGCTGCCATGTCTCCTGCTGAAGCAAGAGATCTCCTGCCAGCAGCCCTACTCATTTAGCTGCCGCTTGCTGTTCTGGCAGGGACAAAAGGGAGAGGGAATTTGTGTCACACCAGCACATAGGCTGACACTTTAGCATCTGCCCAAAACTGTATGGTTAAACCATGGAGTTCTGAGCGAATGCTAGAGCATCACCCTAACACAATGATATCACTTATGGGCTTTGCTGGAAGTGACACTATGGCATTAGCAGACTGCTAAGAAGTTAAGAGCCCCCCCCACACACACACACACAATCTGCCACCAGTTGCCAACCATGGCCTGGCAACCCTGTTTCCAACTCATGTTTATGAAAATCAGCAAGGCTACAGGAAGTTCTCACCTTGAAACAGCTGCAAGCACAGGGGTTGGAGGATGGTGGAAGTGTGGGCCTACCTGCTGTGCAGGCCTTGTGCCTGGGATGGAGATTTCTCCAGTCTCTGCACTCTCATCTCAGCACCTGGGCTGGGCTCTTGCTAGGAAGAGCAAGCTAGCTGTAGGCAAGAGACAGTAAAAACACCACCACAACCACCTAGGGAAAGAGTAAACTGGCCACAGTATGTAGGAGATGCTTTTACTCCCCCTTTCCCACAAACAGCTTGCTCTCCTCCAGGATCCTTGTCCCTCATTGTGAGAAGGTAGAGAAGAAAGCCTTCCCTCTCACTCCAGAAATAGAACAGCTACCTAACATTCAACATTGATAGGGAGAGGCAACCTTACATGTTCTGAAGTAATCTGGTAATTTATAGTTATATGTTTAATACTAATCATTATATTACTGCATATGTGTACTTGGTGGGGTAGAGCACACAGTACACAGTAATAATTTGGCTCTTTTGGTTGATGATAATCGAGAACTTGGCTCTCCATGAGCCATAGATCCTTGTCATTTAAGGACATCAATGAGGAGGGCTTGGTAGGTTATTCATAGGGATCATAAATTACATATACATACTTAAAGTTAGGCACATTAATATATGTATTAAGAAATATTTTTACAATCATCGGTATATTTTATATTGTGTTAAACTGATGTCTCACAAAGATGATGTCATGGACATGATTCAGATATAATTTTGCCTCATGTTACAGCAACCGCTATGTTCAGAACAACCATTATAATGCCACGGACAGATGACAAGGGCTGAGGGGCAACAGGGTTGATTGGCATCCTTTCACCTCTGATGCTAGTGGATGGGCCAGCCCTGGACTCATCTGCTGTAGGCCACTTTCAGTCTGATTCTATTTATTTACTTCATTTATACCACACCTTTCTTCCCAATGGGGATGCAAAGTGGCTTGTATTATTTGCCTCTCCTCCATTTTATCCTCACAGCAACCCTGTGAGGTCAGTTAGACTGAGAGAGTGAGTTTGGCCTAGGGTCACCCAGTGAGCGTCCATGACGTAGTGAGGATTTGAACCTGGGCCTCCCAGATCCTATTCTAACACTCTAACCACTACACCATGCTGGTTTCAGGCTGAGCTATGGGACTGAGTGTGTACTGGTTGCTCTAGTTGATGATCTCCATTTGAATGTAGATAAGGGCCATGCCTCTGTTGCTCTTACTGGAATTATCAGCAACCTTTGATATTGTGGACCATGCCGTCTTGTTGAGGCATTTGGAGGTAGAAGTAGGGAATAAGGGACGTGCTTTGGATTGGTTTAAAACTGTTCTTACTGACAGGACTCAGAGGGTTGCTGTTGGAGACAAATTGTCATCAGTGCAGGACTTGTCCTGTGTAGTTCCACAAGATCAGACTTATCCCCCATGCTATTTAATCTCTATGTAAAGCCCGTAGGAGAACTCAGTTGTGATTTGGGGGGGGGGTCTTTAATATGCTGACATTCAGAAAACCTTGTTATATTGTAATACCCATATAATGATATTCAATGGCTGATTTAAAAAAAACTAGAAAAGCCCTGGTGGTATGGGGTGGAAGTAAAGCCACTGCCAGAGCATTGGAGCAAGGAGATATGGGGAAACCTGCCATATGGAAGCCCCATTGCTGCTGCACTGTACCACAGGTGCATCATACAATCATAAGGTTGGAAGGTCCCTCTAGGATCATCTAGTCCAACCCCCCGCACAATGCAGGAAATTCACAAATGCCTCCCCTCCCCTCCACACACACACCCAGTGACACTTAGTCCATGCCCAGAAGATGGCAAAACAGTCAAGATCCCTAGACAACAATGGGGAAACTACAGAAACCTGTCCCCATGTGGAAAATACCTTAGCCAGAGGATGGCTTACAACCATGTTTAGGATAGCATTTTTTAAAGGGATTGGAACTGGAGTATAATGGAACAGCTCAGGGGTTTGTTTTCATAAGGGAGAGAATTGTAGTCTGTTGCAATGTTTATTTTATGTATCACTTTCCTTTTACTGCATTGTGTTCCGCCTTTTAACCCACTTTCTGCATGTCATGTCTGTTTTTGTTTGCATTGTTTTCTAACTTTATAACCCTAGTCCCATTGCATTGTTTATTGGATGTTTTATGCTGTTTAATTGCATTGTTTTTTTTAAAAAAAATTGTAATCTTGCTTCATTCTCAGTGAGAAAGGTAAAGTAAAATAAAGTAAAATAAAGATGTAACAATGTGGACCACTTCAATTGGGATAAAATCCAGCTTTTTATTAATTTTGGTGGTGCATCATTTCTCCTTGTCTGTCTCTGTTAGTGAAACAGCAAGTTGGGCAAAATGAAGGCAGTGCGCTGCATATCCTTTGGTATGGTTTGTGGTCATTCAGTAGAACTGTGAGAATCTCATAACTGTTTTGACAAACTAAGGCCATTTACTTATGGTAAATCCTATTGACAAAGTGGGACATCTCTGAGTAAATATTCATTTGGTCAGGCTGTGCATAATCCACAACTGCAGCTGAAACAGTGTTACATTTTGCATGTAAGAGTTAACTTATTTCCATTCCCATCTCTCTCTTAAATGTCAACTTTCTCACAGTAGTGACGTCTTCAATTAGGAAATCTCTGAAAGCTGAGAAGACAGCTAGCAGTAAAACAGTGCTCCAACCAAGTGAAATTTCATAATTTGTTTTTCACTGTTTTCTTTGAATTCAGAAAAAAAACACCCTGATATTTCAACATGCATATTAAATAAAGCTTAAAGTTCTGGGAACTGAATCGTAATGTCTAAGAAAATATTCTCTGATGGGATAGGGTGGAGGCTGTTGTTGATAAGCTTCCAGTTGTTCTGTGTTTTCTTTTGTTAATGTTTATTGGTACAATTAGTCTGTTTTTTCTTTTAACACGCATCCAGCCATGCTGAGAACTCTCTGCCCTTAAGGCTAGTTTTTATTAAGCAGCAGCCCTCATATAAGAGCCTGAAGAGGAAGCAGGAACATTGTCGAACTTTCAGTAAGAGGCCATGGTCACACGGAGATGCCATTTGTATGAACCACCTTCTCCACATAGAAGCTAAATGTACATGGTTGTTGTGACTCACTCAAGTATGGCAACTCAAGAAAGGCCTGCTGCAATTAGGTCAAGTATAAGTATTTATTTATTTAGTACTTTTTAAAAAATTGTGGCACCCAATTAGGTTGACAGAAAATGATGAGCCTAAGGTCACGCCGTTTCACAGTGAGTTAGGATCTGAGCCTAGGTCTTCGCAGGCATAATCTAGTGCTGTCTTACAACTCTCACACAGGCAAAGGTTTATAGAAATGATGTTCCTATGTAGGTATGTTCAGGCTGCCAACTTTAAGACAAAGCAAATAGACCAACTCTAGGGGATTATTTATGAATCATATATTTATGAATTTATATAAACCAGATGTGATTTATGCATTGCATGCACTTTGAAATTGAATAATTTTTGGTTGATTGGTTAATTTTGTAGAGGGGACTCTATTTTCCTTAGCAGGCTACCAACTTGACAACATTAGACTACTGAGAACCAGTTTGGTGTAGTGGTTATGAGCGCGGGACTCTAATCTGGAGAGCCGGGTTTGATTCCCCACTCTTCTACTTGAAGCCAGCTGGGTGACCTTGGGGTAGTCACAGTTCTCTGGAGCTCTCTCAGCCCCACCCACCTCACAGGGTGTTTTCTTGTGGGGATAATAGTAACATACTTTGTAAACCGCTCTGGCATTAAGTTGTCCTGAAGGGCGGTATATAAATCGAATGTTGTTGTTGTTATCATCATCATCACTTCAGACCCCATGAGAAGATTTTTTGCCCTATCAAGGCACACTTACCCTTTGCCACTTACAACACTGCCAATTTGTTGTCTATCATTTTGGAATAATTCATAGTCTACTTGCGTTTGTACCACTTGAAGCCAGCTGGGTGACTTGGGCTAGTCACAGTTCTCTGGAGCTCTCTCAGCCCCACCCACCTCACAGGGTGTTTTGTTGTGGGGATAATAATGACATACTTTGTAAACCACTCTGAGTGGGCATTAAGTTGTCCTGAAGGGCGGTATATAAGAAGAATGTTGTTGTTATAGGGTTGCCAATCTCCAGGTGTTACCAGAACTATGGGGAAATTAGCTGTAGTCTGGGTTTAATTATTGCGGATCTTAACCAGCTATACCAGAGTCCCTCTTCCAGATTACTCGTGCAATAAAGAGGCGAGACATAATAAAGATAAAACATGTTTTACTAATAGTGTTGTGTATGCCTATAACAACACACACAAACAAGGTACATACAAGATACTAGGAAATAAAGAGTAGGAAAAATAGAGCCGTTTGCATTAGGAGAACCCACTTGAGATCGACGGAACTGGGTATACTCACCTGGTCACGGCGTGGAAGAAAGATGTAGCAGCGAAGTGTGGCAGTATCTAATGCCTGCACTAGACATGCAGAGAGATGGCAGAGGTTCAGGATAGGAATGGCACGCGTACCTCATGGCAGGGGAAGCCTGCTTAAATACCCCAAAACATACCCTGGGGCTGGTGCCTTTCCCTGTGGTTCTCAAAAGGGGAACAAAGGTTTGATGGCTCTACAACTATCCTTAATGGGCCACTTTAGTGTCTAATTGTATGATAGTGACACCTCAGGAAGAGGGGACAAAGGAGGGGAGGGGAGTGCCGGGCGGGTTGATTGGATCTGCCAGGAAGCTGGCGTTGTCTTGTTGGCATCAGCTCAGGAATGCGGCGGTGGTATTGAGATGCGTCCATTAAGTGTCCTGGACAGCCGGCATGTAGCTTCCATTCTAGGGTGGCTTCCAAAATATGCATAGCAGGGCGAGGCTGGCCGCTGTGGACGTGACTGGCTCGCTTTCACGAAATGGCAGCCTTGGAGTAAACTGTCCAGGCTGGCTCTTTACTGCTTGGGAACATGGCTTCTTCCTTGGCGTGGCTTGGGCTTGCTAGCAGTGGTGAGGGCAGACTCAGTGACTGTCCTGCAAGGGCCTCTCACGGAAACTGACCAGGGGGTGCCTGGCCAGGCTCATGGAGACTCCCTTCAGCTGGCACTGTGCTGCTGGCAGCATGGCTCTGGGCCCAGGTGAGGTGGGTGCCCAAGGAGGCAGGAAACAGACATAGATGGCACAGTCCATTGCAGCAGAGAGAACAGGATACAGGTGTGGGCAATGCTGCCCCAAAACAGAGTCTTTGGTGGGTCCTTAAAACAGCAACACAGGAAACTGACATAGTCCATGGCAGGCCCCGTAACAGGAGGAGGGAGGTGGTCCCTGGCAACACAGGTAGGGCCTGGAGATGTTCCAGAATTACAATTGATCTCCAGGTGAGAGAGATTTGTTTCCCTGGAGCAAATGGCTGCTTTGGAGAGTGGGCTTTATGACAGTTTATTGCTCTGAGAACCCTCCCTTCCACAAACCCTGCTCTTCTCATGCTCCACCAAATCTCTAGGAATTTGGGGGTTGATTCTTAAGGACTCGGCCTTGGTGCACTCCTGTCCCCCACATGATGACATCACTTCTGAAAGTGATGTCATCATGACAGGGTGCAACCCTGAGTTGACTGAGTGCAACAGGGTGCATTACCATATAGGAGAGTTATGCACCTCCTTCTAACTTTCCCCTAACTGGCTTATATCCTACCACTCTGCTCAGCCTTCCTCCAACCTAATGAGTCTTCCTCTGATAAAGGAAGAACCACTTCATTTGGACAAGGATTCCTTAGACTGGGAATCCTAAGGGAATACAAGTCACTGCATTCAAATACAAAAATTTAACCAATCTGCTGCAGAAGGTCCTAACTCTTGTTTTCATCTCATGTCAGTATAGTCCATTGCAATAGGGAGCATTCTCTTAGTTTTGGTACATTTCCTTAATGGTTTACTATATCTTAATTTGTTACAGGTAATATGTCTTTCTATATGTACTGCTGTATCTCAGCACAACTGATTCTAGAAACCTATGCACAGATTCCTACAAATCAAATTTCTTAGAGAGATATTCCTCACAAGGGCATCATGACAGAAATGACATATCTCTTTTGCTTTGTCTACAGGTAGGGCAGATGGGGCAGATTCTAGAAGACCAAACACACAGAAAATACACACATGAATACTCACCACAGATGATGGTGCATGCACACAGTACATGCATTTCTTCTGTTAGTGATATACCTGAGGGAAATACAACTCATTTGAAGCAGCCCTGAATTTATCAGTAGAGATAGCAGATCTCCATAGTTTAGCAATCAAATCTCCCTTTTCTTCCTTAACATAAGGGAACAGCTGATTATCTAGTGGTAGTAAGTTTTACAGTAAACAGAGAGGGCCATTGAGGATTGTTCAAATGCTAATGAAAACTAGATGTCTGTAGACTTGGGATATGCAAAACATCAAAGACTTGAGTGGAGACTTGGCATTAAGTTTATTTTCTGGTGTGTTATATCAAAAAATGGAGCTTTCCACTCTGGATAAAAACAGAACCAACCCAATCTTCCCCATAAAACATGTATTGCTGATGTCATTTCAAATGTAAAGAATTTTTTAAAAACTAAATATATATTAAATTTTAGAGCAGAAATACCAGATGATGATAAAGTAGGAGAGGAGGAAAAAGTGGGAAAGGATTGTTGTTGGTATGGTATAAGCTCCATGGACAAGATTTGACAAGTCTGAAGATGGTGACTCAGGAAGTAATTTGCAGACCAAGGCCAAAACTACATGTTAATATGCACATCTGTGATTATTTTTCCTAATTTAGCTGCAGGCTATGATATAAACGTGAAAGATGAACACTGGCATGGGACAGAAGAGGGAATATTAGATTCTTTCCCTTTATACTGTTTTTCTGATGAAATTACTCCCATTCCAACTGTTGTTAGCATTATCCAGGGTTGGCATGGGGGGAAATGGAAAATTTGAGCAAACTGTATGAGGGAAAAGAGTTAAATAACCCCTCTCCCTCACAGTTGGTCTCCCTATTTTAAATTAAAACCCAAGTGGCTACATTCTGTAAACAAAAATCATTGGTGAAAATAATGAACTGTAGCCCCTTCTGCACCGGGGACATAACTCCTCACTATCCCTGAAGTCAAGCCAAAAGGCACGGAATCGGCTTGTATGAGGCCGTTTGCATCTCTCATGTTTGCACTGTGTAGCCCCATTGTTGTTGTTGGGATTTTTTTGGTCATATTCGGGCAGCTCCACTATGGCTGGTTCTCAGATTGAGAACGGGGGTGGAGGGGGCACAGACAATGACAACCTGCCCGCCCTCAACAGGTTTTAAAAACTTTCTATTCACAACATGTATGGATAGAAATGGGGTTAAATTGACCAGCCTCCTCTACTTAGCTAGAAGGTGAAATTGATGAAGGTCAGTCAATTTCAGTTGTACAGTATCTCTGCATGCTTTCAAACCAGCGATTCATTGATCTTGCACTGGACTTAACATTTTTTAAAAAAGAGGAAAGAGAGGGTGGGAGGACAGATGGAAAAGAGGAGAGAGGGAGTGGCTTGATAGATGAGAGTAGCCAATCACAATGAAGTGGGCTGGCAGGGAACAGGAGAGGGGGGAAGAGGGGGGAACACCTAAAAATGGAATAAAGAATGTGCACAGGGTAAGACTGCAAAGCAATTTTTTTTTTAAGTCATGGTATAAGAACTCCCAGGAAAGCCATGGAAAAGCCACATAGTGGCCAGAGTGACTACTCATGCTGGCAAATCTGATGCAGATGGCCAGGAAAAAAATCCTGCAGTGTGGGAACTGAACTGGCGAAATAGACCCATGCAGACTCCGCTTGTGTGTAACATGAAATTTCACCTTAACTAGGCTCATTTGAACTCAAAGATCATAATTTTTTCAAGAAGGTCTGGCCTTGACAAAGAGATCTCAAAGCTGTGTTTAATGGCGTAATGCTGGAGAGCTGAATGCAGCCACCATAATGTTCAAAACTTACATCATTTCAAGACAGATACCTAAGTAACTTCAGATAAAGTTTGCTTAATGCTGGGGGCTGCCTTCAGGTACTGGGCTGGTACTTTGGCGACATTCAGATTTTCAGTGCTATCCTAAATCTGTTCAGAATCCTACTCAGGTCTGTTCAATGGGTCTTGCTCCCAGGAAAGTGTTCTTAGGGTTGCACTGTTTATCTCCTTTTTTCCCCTCTTTCCTTAAAGCTAATTTGTTTAAACTTCACTTTTAAGATGCATTAAAAAGACACACATAGTGAAATTTGTTAGGCTAGGCACCTTGGAACTTCCAAGGTGGCCTTTCTTTATCTAAAATAGGACATATTTGCTACAGTGTTAATAAAGTGCAAAACCATTTTCCTCTGTGTGTAACTGTGGGATGTGCCCATTCTGTTTACCGACCAGGCTGCAAGTTACCACATAATAGGTTGGTTCCAGACTCACAGTGCAATCCTATGCAGATTTAGTCCAGTCTAAGCCCATTGACTTCAATGCATAGGGTTGCACTATAAATTTTCCAGTGGCAGAATGGAAGCTTCACGCCCCCCTACCTAACGGCAGCCCCTGTTCTCCACAAAATGCTGTTCCTGGGGGGTAAAGAACCCTGAAGAATGACATGAGGATGGCCTTTAGTAGGAAAGGGGAATAGGTGGAAACTGCCAGTTAAGTTTGGATCCAACCCAGTATTTGAAACCTAAGTGTGGTTTTATGAAAAGCTTCACACTTCAAAAACTTAAGCCCAAGAACGGGGTAGGAATAAAACTGGGAAATGGAAGGAAATTCTCTCCCAAACATTTTCCACATCTTCAGAATGTTCATGCATACTATGCTTTATTAGAAAATATCCCTGATGTTAAACAACCTGTCTTTTCTACCTTATAATAACACAATCCTATAAAACATAATAGAACTCCTTATTTTGACATATTTTCCTAGAACATCATGATCCTGACCAAAGAACTGAAACTCCAAGTGTCTTTTTTATTTTTGTAAAGCTTCACATACCCAATAAACTGCTTTTTACCAAGCCTACACTGACCTCTGCCAATAACCATTTTCACCCTCCATGTTCTCTTCATTCCAGTTATTTGCACTATCCTGGGAGGCTATTTAAAGAATCCAGTCCATCTGGGCCTCAAATTAACTCCACTTTAGAAATGACTCCTCTAATACAAAAGTCTTCCCTTCCTGTTGTACTTTTCTTGCACTGAAAATGAGTAGCCCCAATTTTGAATACCCCCTACCTGAGCCAGGAATAATCTCTCTGGATTGGGGAGAGGACTTTATTCTTCCAGACTTTTAAGTGGAGGGTTTTGTGCTCCCATCTCCTCCTCTGAAATTCAGGGACAATTTGGGAGTGGGGGGTTGGTGATCATACATTTATTTTTAACTTTGCTGATCTGCTGCCCATACTTGGCTTTATGATTTTAGCTGCTTAAAGTTTTTATTTTGAGCTGTAGTTATGCCTTAGAAATGATGTTTTCGCTATTATACTATTCGTACTTTAAGAGTTTAATTGTTGGCTACCTGGGAACTAGCTGTTGGTTGATGAGTGGGATACAAATGCCTAAAATAAATAAAGTAAATAAGATGAGTCACACGTGATATTGTTTCAATATAAAGATAATAATTTCCAGACCTAGCTCTATACCCTGTTATTGCATCAAAATTTCATGAGTATCATTTGCTGTGCTTGCAAATATTTAGAAACTGCTTTGCACTCTCTTTCAAAACTGATGCTCATCCCACACCTTTCTTACATATAAGCTATTAAGCAATCTAAGGACATACTTTCACATAAATTCAATTCAGGGGCTATAATTAAAATAAAATAGCTGTTTCCTGTTTTGTATCATTAATTTTGAGTTTTTTTAAAAAAAAGATGCCCATGTTAAAAAAGGATGCCCATAGAAATAATTTGGATGGTGGTAGTGGACAAGATCACTCCAGCCCTAAGGTACATTTAAAAACAGTACCCTCACACCTTATTCCTCACTCTATCTAAATCTACTTTTGACGTTTAAGAAAGTTCTACAGATTTCACTTGAACGCATTTCCAAATTAATTTGTGTTAGGATCAGAGCCTGAAGAGTTTAACAGCGCAGTCTTATGCCCTTACTCAATTCTAAGCCCTCTGAAATCAACAGTGCTTAGACTAGAGTAATTCCGCACATGATTGCACTGTAAACGGCTCCCAAACTGAGGAAAACACCCCATAATTAAAATCGTTGTTGAAATTACTTATAGCCAAATAGCACTCTTATTATTGTTGATCGCTGCACTCTCGGGAAGCAGCCTAAAAAGATCCAGTCAAAAGTAAGTCCCATGCTATACAATACGGCTTACTCCTCAAAAAAGACTAACGCCAGTATTGAAAAGGCGGCCAGTCCGCCCACGCAACGCTCCCAAGGGCTTCTACACTGCGTGCCTGCCTGCGATTCCGTTTTAGCTTATAAAGCCATGCTTCCCTCCATCTGATTGGCTGGCGAGGTCATAGCCTCCCTTCCAGCAACCAAAGACGCCGAAAGCAAAGAATTCTTGTCGAAGGGATTATTAGAATACACTCTGTAAATCCAAACAGCCGTACAGGACCCTGGCGATTCTCAGGCTTTTGTCGGCATTTCTTTCGTTGGCAGTCCGCTTTCTAGCCCGGAGAGCTGGCAAATCCGGAGCCCTCCTTTCCAAGACGCACGCAAGCCCATTAACTGCTACCGTGTGCTTTCGCGCTGTCACGTAGGGGAAGGTGACTCAACGCTGACTCATTGGATTCCCTGCCAATGGAGTTCCCAGCCGCTCAGCTGTTCTCGGTCAGCCTATCTCGGGCAACTGAAAGGACACTCCTTAAAGCTGCAAACGCCTGTCTGTCCCGAAGCCGCTTCAATCCAGTTTGCTCGGCAGCACAACTGCAAGCCTTTCCCAGCAGCCAGTCAATACTATGTTCCAAGCAGCGCGCGGGCGGGTTAGCCTCCCAACGCCAAACAAAAAAGCCCGCCTTTGTTTCCTCAGAGTTCTCCGCCGTTCCTCAATCAAGACGTTCTTCTGTTATCTTCTCGAAAAATGGCTGCAGTAATCTCTTTACCTATCGACGTGTGCCAAGCAAAACCTCCTCTTGCCCTGGTCTCTCTCCTGATTATCAGCTTCGGTTTCAGAATGTTATCTTTACTATACATCTGATAATTAACTCCGAGGACTAATCTACCTTCTACCAGTGACGCAAATCAGGCGTGATTCGACCTTACCTGTTCCAAATTGAAGAACATTCGATAGCAATGTTTGACATACAGTCTCCTTCTCGTTGTCACGATTTTAATCACGGCTTGTATGTGTGTGTGTGTGCAGTTAGCTGGGAGGGAGGGATGTCTGTGTGACTCTTGTGTGCCTCCATTGTGAGGAGTTACGCTTTACCAGCAGCTAAATCACTAGTCATGGAACTTGTCAAAACACAATTTCCTTGCAAGTACTACCAGCACTCTAGTGAGAAACTAGATGAATACTTGTCAGAGATGCTTTAGGCTGATCCTGCACTGGGCAGGGGTTTGGACTAGATGGTCTGTACAGCCCCTTCCAACTCTATGATTCTATGAAACACGTGATACCACTGGATAGTGCTTGTGATGTCACAACAGGACCTTATTGTGACATGGTTGCTAACAAGAGATAATCTACTCTCTTCTACCCACATAGCACGATTTGAGTCCAGTGGCACTTTAGAGACCAACCAGATTTTAGGGGTGTAAGCTTTTGAGAGTCAGAGTCCCTTCTACCCACATAGTTTCTTTTTTTAAAAGGTTACCTGAATAATTACTTTGTTCTATGAAGAGTAAATATTTATCTAGCCTAACATGACTGCTCATGTAGACTTTTCCTTTTGAAGGTAACCCTATCTCTATTTTACACCTCCAAAGGGGGATAAACTGGCATTTTCCTGGAAGAAAGTGGACTCCAGTTACATTTGTAGTGCTATAGAATCATCGCTTCCATTACACAAATATTTACACAAAAGATTATATGCACCAGCCCTTGAAGGGACTGTCTCATATGAGCTTACTCAACATTTCAGGTCAGAACAGCAAGGCCTGTTGATCATTCCGTTAAATGTTGGTGATAATGTCATCCATTTTCTCTGTGGTAACTCTTGTTTTATGGAACCAACTTCTTGAATAGGTGAAAGCCATTTATCTTTTCAGAGGTGCTGCCCAGCTTGTTATGTTGCTGGGCCTCTGGGGAGTGTGTCTGGCTATTTTCTAATATTTGTGTGACATGTTCACTTTTTTAAAAAAGGGATTGTATATATTTTGGTAAGTTGATATTGCAATTTAAATCTGCTTTGAACACTAGAAAAGCAATATATATATTTATTTATTAAATAGGTGGTGGTGGTGGTAGTGGAAAGTGCCGTTAAGTTGCAGCACACCTCTGCCTGGGTGTGCCATTGTTTGCCTCTGCATAGGCTTCCTTGGTGGTCTCCCATCCAATATTATAACCAAGGGCGACCCCCTGTTTAACTTCTGAGGTCTGATGAAATCAGGCTCGCCTGGGCTACCCAGGTCAGAGCAAATTAATCAATACCCATGTCAGAAATATATTTTACAGTTTCTTTGTTTCAGTCACAAATTATCCATTTTCTGCTTTAATTTTCCCTAGGTCTGGTATCCTTCCATTTTATGATTTTAAACAATGATAGCAATATAAAATACCGTTATATATTTATATATTTGACTGCTAAAAGCTGTTCAGAATAATAATATAAATCCTCAAAGTTTTGTTTTTTCCAGTTCTTATTCTATTGTTTTATTTTGGCAGTAGTATTAGGAATGTGTCCTTCAATAATTTTCCTACTCTGAACCTAGGATTTAAATCATATGAAACACCTTCCCCACCCCGTCTCGGTAAACGTATTGAAAACCATTTTCTCTCCTGTGAAAAGTAAATTTTTATCATTGTATGGAAAAACTTCTTGTGAAAGGAGGCCAGTATAATAACGTAGAGGGAGCATACGTACCCCAGATTCAAACAACCATGACATTCCCTAGGAAAATCCCATGCAATTCTTGTGTAAACCACTACATGCTCCTTAACCAGCTCTCACAATGTTGTTGTAAGAATTGAGGTCTTCCATCACTACACATCCAAGAAGCCTAAAGCCTGATTCACATAAACTGTCTGTGGCATAGGAACAAGTTCCCATTCTACTTTGTTTATCATCACAGGAGAAAACAAACGGGAGTGCCATGTGGCTCTTCCTTGCCATGAGCGGTATGGGAAGACTCTCTGTGAAAAACCAGGTTTCCTACTGCTACTAGTAATTTGCAAGTCAGCTCAGATAATGAGGTTTACTGAGAGCATACTCTGTGCTTATGTGTGGGGGGTGGGGAGTAGCATAGACCTGAGAGTTCTTAGGGATCACAAAAGTGGCATTGTTGACCTACTAACTCAAATATGACATTGTTGACCTACTAACCAGTATATGTAACTTGTCACTGTAATTACCCACTGTACTGGAGGACTGGAGAATAGCAAACATCTTCCATACTAATAGCCAAGTGGTCTGATCTGTGGATACTTAAATCTGGAGATTGGTGTCATAAACAGGCAAGACACCTAAAAACCTGGTCCAGGTTTACAGAAAATCTGAAATCTCAAAAAAAGAGAAAAAATATACATTGGGTTTTTTTTTTAAAAAATCCTCAAATGATAAAAGGAATGCCTTTAGCTTTAACCAGATGCCCTCAGGGTGTTGCTAGGCAACTCTAACACTTTAACCAGTATTTCAAGGCTGGGGGAGGGAACTGGGCCCTTTTCAGGGCTGTTTGGGCCTTCAAGGGAGTTGCAAAGGGGCAAGGCCCAGAAGCAACCACCACATGACTTACATGACTCACCCAGGCCTGACTGCTTGCTACTGTTCAACAGCAGCTCCCCCTGCACAAAAACTAGTGTAGTGTAGTGGTTAAGAGTTTCAGAGTAGGATGAGGGAAACCCAGGTTTGAATCTCAGCTCTGCTGTGGAAGCTTACTGGGTGACTGATCCAGTCACACACACTCAGTGTAACCAATCTTTCAGGATTGTTGTTAGGATAATAGGGAGACAAGGAGAATGATGTAAGCTGCTTTGGTTCCCCATTGTGGAGAAGGGCAATATATAAATGAAGTAATATAGATGGAGATGGGCAGGCAAATAAAAAAGTAGGGGTTGAAGGAGATAAGGACATGGGGAAAGGTGAGCATATGGAGGCTGCCAGGAAGAAAGAAAGAGGAAATCATGTGGGGAAGGGGGTACAGGGAAAATTCAAGTCCCCCCGCCCCCAGTAAGTTCTTGCAGGCTCAGCTGACATCATGTAACCTGGCTATAGGGGAAAGGCTACTGGCCAGGGGAAGGAAAACTGAAGCTAGGGACAGAAAAGGTGGGTGGGAAGGAGAGAATGAAATAGGAAAAAAATGGTCAGGGAAGAGGACATGGTGGGGTAGAGGAAAATGAGATGCCTTCCACAAATCCTTGCAGGTCACCCACTTTTTATGCCTATTTTTTTGAAAAGTGTCCAGGGGAAAACCAGGAAATTACAGGCCAGGCAGCCTAAAGTCTGTTGCAGGCAAGTTAGTAAAATCTGTAATCAAAGATAGAATTATTGGACACATACAGGAACAAAGCCTGTTGAGAGATAATCATAGCGTCATAGAATTGGAAGGGGCCTTACAGACCATGTAGTCTAGCTCTCTGCCCAATGCAGGAACAGCCTAAAGCATCCCTGACAATATTTGTCCAGCCACTCCTTGAAGACTGACAATGAGGGGGAACCCACCACATTCCTAGACCGCTGATTCCACTGCTGAATTACTCTTAATGTGAAGAAGTTTTTCCTAATGTCCAGTCCAGCTGGTACCTTCCCTCCTGTAGTTTAAACCCATTTCTGCAAATCCTATCTTCTGTTGCCAACAGGAACAGCTCCCTTCCCTCCTTTACGTGACAGCCTTTTAAATGCTTAAAGACAGCAATCATGTCTCCCCTCAATCTCCTTTTCTCCAAACTGAACTTTCCCAGGTTCCTCAGCCCTTCCTTGTAGGGCTTGGTTCCCAGGCCTTTGATCATCCTGGTTGCTCTCCTCTGCATCCGTTCCAGTTTGTCCACATCCTTTTTGAAGTGAGGCCTCCAGAACAATACTCCAGGTATTGTTGGTTAGTAAAATCTGTAATCAAAGATAGAATTATTGGACACATACAGGAACAAAGCCAGTTGAGGGATAATCATAGAACTGGAAGGGGCCCTAGAGACCATGTAGTCCAACCTCCTGCCCAATGTAGGAACCTGAACAACACAGTATATAGTAAGATAATGACATTCTATGATTTGGATGTTACACTGTTGTTAATACACCCCAAGATTGTGTTTGCTGTTTTTTCTGCTGCATCACCCTGACTGCTCGTATTTAGCTTCCCATCCACCTGTATCCCAAGATCTTGTTCACGCACATTGCTACCCAGAAGTGCATCCCCCATCCAGTATGCATGCTTTGCATTTCCGTTACCCAGGTGGAGAACCTGGCACTTATCCATGATAAATCACGTTATTCAAATCCGCCCACTTTTCCAGTGTGTTCAGATCTCATTGAATTCTATCCCTATCTTCAAGGGTGTCTGCTACTCCTCTCAGATTGGTGTTATCTGCAAATTTAATGAATAATCCCTTCACACCATGGTCCAGATCATTTATAAAAATATTGAAAAGCACTGGGTCCAGAACTGAGCCCTGTGGCACTCCACTGGATACCACCTTCCAATCAGACATGCTATCATTGACAACTACTCTTTGGGTGCGGTTATCCAGCCAGTTCCCTATCCAACTAACCATCCTAGAGTCCAGTCCCCAGTTCCCCAGTTTACCCATCAGAACATCATGAGGAACCTTGTCCAAAGCTTTACTGAAATCCAGATAAACTGTATCAACAGCATTCCCAAGATCCAGGAAGCCTGTCACTCGATCATAGAAGGAAATGAGGTTAGTCTGGCAGGAGCTGTTGGGGACAAATCTATGCTGCCCTCGCTGTATCACCATGTTGTCCATCAACATGGCTTCTGCAAAGGGATGTCCTGCCTAACTAACATTTTGGAGTTCTTTGAGAAAGTGAAAAACATATATAATGTTGTCCCAGGAGACATTATATACTTGGACTTTCAAAAACTTTTGACAAAATACTTTGCAAAATACTCCTGAGTAAGCTTAATAGTCATGGTCCTCTTATGGTTTAAAAAATAAGGCTGAGAAGAGGAATAAATGAAGAGTTCTCACAACAAAGGGGAGTGAGCAGTGGGGTCCCACAAGGATTGGTGTTGGGGCTGGTGGTATTTAATGAAGCTGGTGGGCAGGAGATTTAGGACAGACAAAAGGAAATAATTCTTTATTCAATGAGTGTTTAAAACGTGGAATTTGCTGCTGGAGGATATAGTGATGATGACCCACAGGCATAGATGGATTAGACAGATACATGGCAGATAAATCTATCACTGGCTACTAGCCATTGTGACTAAAGGGAACCTCTATTCAGAGACAGTATACCTGTGAACACAATTGCCAGGAAGCAACATCAGGACTAGGCCTTGGCCTCTACTGGATCTTCAAAAGATCACCCTGCAAGTGGATATAATTTCAAGAACCTTGCAAAGATGTTCTCCTAGTGAAGGGGAATATGGTAAAGTGATTCAGGCCAGACGAGTTAAAGGAAGGAAATTTAATCTATTTATGAAAGTTAATGAGTGTGCTTGCTTCTCTGTGAATTTGTGAATATATGCTCAGCAAGATACGATTCAATGAGGTTCTGTATTCCATTCAAATTCCCAATGTGGAATGTATCCTGAATTTAACTCCCTAGGCATTTTGCAAAATTCTGATTTAGCATTTTAAAAAATTGTATAAAACACCACTCTTGTGATCCACATTACTTAGGTTTTTGTGAGAACACTGCATGTAGTCAGGCACAGCTTTCTTTTATTTAGAGCCTCCTTCAGTTTGGCTTTTTTCATATTTTTGGGACACTACTGTCTACTGCTGAAAACTAACACTGACGAGTTTAAAAACATCTTCTTTTTGGGCTATCAGTTCTGCTGCCAAGAAAAATGTCAATGAAAGTGCTGTGTGTGCTTGTAGTTTCCCTTGATGAATTACAGACTTCCCGGAGGTACACCATCTAACACTGAGGAAGTTTGTTCTGGACCGTAGTACAGGGAAAGTACGGAGTATAGAAAATGCAAAGAAAAGTTCAGCATTTTTGAACTGGACATCCAGATGTTTCAGAGAATATGGGTTTCATTCTGACCCTTCCCTATACCCATTCCCAAAAGCTGCTTCTATACATTTTTATTAAAATTGTATAGCAACTTTGTACACAATTGTGTGGGGGCTTTAATGAATAACAGCATGAACTGTGTTCTCTTGCCATTATATGCATTGCCTAATTTACAAAATGCATAGTTCTAGCAAGTATGTCGTTCAGTCTTTCAGTATAAAGAGCACCCTCAATGAAATCATTGTACAGGCTTTGAAAGCCAGATAAGACCAGTTGGATATTGTTTACCCACTCCCTGTGCACTCTGTATTACACTGTGAGTCACCATGTTTGCTCACACTATCTTTGCTTCAGATTAGACATTTGAAACTCAAAATTGCCAGAAGGCATCGAAACTGGGAAAAGGTGTTCTGCTAATATACTGTGTACTTAAATGCCCTTTACAATAAAATGACACCTACTCTTTTTTTGTGGGGGGGGGGGGAGTTCATCCCAAAGTGTGCAGCAGAAATCTCAAAGGTTGTTTAATTCTTGGGACGAACAGTTCTATATTCCATTCATCCTACAGAATAAGGGCGAATGGACTTGGCTGCAATTAGCTGTTTTGGGGTGAAAGTACATTAGCCACATGCTGTAGGTAAACCAGACTCAATGGTTAGAGTCTGCTTCCTCCAATAAGACACACTGAGATTCTGCCTCCTTGGCTCCCATCACCATTTGCTCCAATATCTTTTTCTTCAGCTTGCAGTGGCTGGTTGCACCCTGCCGCGGCTGGTTGCAGCCTGCCGCAAGATTTCAGTTTTGTCCATATTGTGTGTGTGCATCATAAGAAAACAAAGCAGCTGGAGATGGAGGGTAGCAGCCACAGTGAAAAACAACAACTCGCAGGGTGGTTTGTTACTCCACAGTTTAATTGATTGACTCGTAGCCTTAGACTTCAGGAGCATGCATTGATATGGACTGAGCAATAGTTGGCATAAATAGAACGATCCACAGAATGGCTGCCAATTTTTGCCTCAGCAGTGATACCTGCACATCCACATCCTTAACATTTATATACAACCACAGCTTCTCTATTGAATATTGCCTTGAGAGCATTAAGCAAAACTTAAAATTGGGTTAATGGTAGCACAGGACATATGAGTTAAGCTATGAGCTTGGCACACTATGAAACATTCACATAAGTACTTCAACATGAGACAAAGTCATGTCAGATACATGCAACCCACAACCCTCAAAAGCTAGTGGTTGTACAAATCACCCTGTCTGGGGGAAAAAAAATCTTTATGGGAAAGACCCACAGCAAAATAAACCAATGAACATTAAGCCAGGTTGTAATGACTGGGTCTGAGGTTTCTAGAAAAAGTGTGTGTACAGTGTGTTGGGGTTGTTATAGTTTTAGGCAAATAGAAAAGGCATTTCATATTAGATAGAATCTTCCATGCAGGATATTTCTACTACTCCGATTATAGCATGAAAATTTAGATTTTAAAAGTGCAGGCACCCTAAGCTGACCTACATTAATAGTTCTCACAGGTCTCCAATCAATAAACATCCCAGCATCAGCACACAGAGACACATCCATGTACAAACACTGCAGACATTGATCTTCTCCATGCTGTGCTGGCTACTCTTTCTGCAGGACATGCTTGTAGTGCTACTATTAACCTAAATTATTATACAATGGGAAACACCACACCCCTTGTTTTCCTGTCATGAAGGAACACAGTTTTGTTTTGGAATACAAATAATTTATAAGGGAGTTCAATGTGAAACACAGGATGAGCTCTTAAATATTAAGAAACCGCTAAATAGGCTACATTTAGAGCCTCCTTCAATTTGGCCTACTACTGTGTAGATTACTTAGCATAATAATTAATCTGGATTTGGCAGTGTGCCACAGAGATGGAGAATGAAGAAGGTGCACTAAGCTAAAGAAGACTGCAAGAGTGTCTATACTGATTACTAAAACAGTAATGGTAAAATAATCCCTTTTTTCAGTTCATAACTTTGATCCACTTGTCTGGCACAGTAAAGACAGTCAATATAACCATTTGGTTAGGTTTGGTTGTGAATATATGAATAACAACATACAAAGAAAAGTGTGTATTTCTAACTTTGTACCATGTTAGCTCAAGGGCCATTAGTAGAACACCCTGTGTGAATGCTGAGGAATTTTAACTCACCACTGTGTCTTTAATGCAATCCTAAAAATCCTTCTTGGGATTAAGCCAGTTGCTGAGGAAACGAAACAGTTTATAATCCAGTTTCTGCAAAAGAAATGAATCTTGTCAACAATGCTAGGATTGAAACATCACACAAGGGCAAAATGAGAACTGGGAAGAGGCTCCAAACCAGTGCTAAGGGATAGGGAAGATCAGAAGCAAGGAGGCTGGAGGAAGGGGTGCAGACTGCAGAGTAGAAATCAGAAGGAAGGATATCTATCACATTTTTATTCCATCAACATGGACCCCTTATTCCATGGGTTACCAGCATGGCATCTATGAGAGCTATGGTCCAGTGTTTTTAGAAAGTGAGCAGGGCCAGATGGGGCTCTTGACTGGCTATTGGAGATCTGATTGGCTTTACAGATTTTTTAAAAAAATTGCTTTAGCAGCAGCTGCTGCCACAGCACAATGATCTTCACTGTGGGACTGAAGGTAAGTGGTGGATAAGCAGGAAAATATTTTTAAACAATGTTCATTTTCAAAGACATCCAGTTAAGATGAGCTTCTGCCTGAAATATTACAGTTACTATTAGAGTTATGCATAACCTCACTCCCTGATAAGGCTGGCAGGCATCCCGCTATGGTGGGATGCTGCCTGTTGGCAGCTTTGTTTGCTCGCCGCCACCACTCCAAGTTGCAGTGGCAGAAAAAGAATTTAAGTGACATCAGCTAAATTGTGACTTTACTTCCAGGAAAAAGCCAGAAGTGATGTAGGGTGGCTCTAAGAATTGCCAGAATTTCATCATGATATAGCCAACATTGCTCCCCGCCATTTCCTCACCCCCAACACTCCTGCCAGTTGCCCAGCTCAGTCTGGCAATCCTACTCCCTAACATTTTGTGGGTGGCCCTGCCTCCTGCAGCAGCCAGTTTGTGGTTGTGCCCACCACCTTGTGTCAGAATTTCAAAAGTGCCTGCAAGCCATAGATCAAGGAGATACGTGGTTGCTTGGTATGCGTCTAGAACATGGTAAGGGAGTTTGCCCGTTGCCACTGCTCTTCCTGCTGAAGCATTGCAGTGTGGCAGCTCTAAGGAAGCAATGGTGACAAGGAAGCAGTGAGTGATGAATTTCACGTGTTGATTTGAAATAACCAGCTTATTACATGGCAAAATGCTTCTCACACCATTCTAATCTGAGTATATGTTGGCCTGATGACATTGAGTGAATTTGCAATGAATGGTTCTATCCAATGGGCTTGGCATAAACTGGCCTGTTTGGGGGGAGCCAGAGCCTCCTATGAGAAAAGAATGATAAAGTTTCTTATTCAGTATAGATATCCCCTCAATGGGCCATGAATATTGGGAAATGGCACTGTGCAACTACCCAGCAGCCCTCGGAAGAGGTGTCTGTCTCTCCCCTGCACCCCTTCAGCAAGCTGAAACAAAGGGGCAGCTGCGTGCCTGAGTAGAAAGAAAACACAATGCAGGTTCTAGAAGACAAAGAGAGAGAAGCTGACAGATACTGGTGTGAGTTGGCTGAAGCACCTTGAGGGTGCAGGAGCCAATGTAGTGTAGTGGTTAAGAGTGTTGAGCTAGAATCTGGGAGACCCCAAGTTTGAATCCCCACTCTGCCATGGAAGTTCGCTTGGTGAACTTAGGCCAATCCCATACTCTTGGCCTATTCTTCCTCACAGGATTGTTGTGAGGATAAAATGGAGGAGAGAAGAATGATGTAAACCAATTTGGGTCCCCATAAAGGAAAAATGAGGTATAAATGAAGTAAAGAAAAATAAAGATGGATAATGGCTCTGCTGCTCTGTGGGAATGCTTCTTTGCCCCCAGCTGTGCTCTACTGGTATAGTTGCTAAATGCTACTAAAAAGTGGTAAGTCTCTACTACTCCCTCCTCTAGAGAGGACCAATCTGGGTAAGCCCTGTAATGACTCATTGCTTAGAGAAGTGGCATATATAACAATACATTACATACCCTGCACATAAAATGATAAAAATTCCCATGCTCTTTTCACCAGCACTTTAGCCTTTCTAAAATATAATCCGCTCTTTTAAAATGTCTTAAAGCTGTCTCGTTTACCCTCATGCCTGCCTCCTGACAGATGTACCCTGCCCCCATTGCCCATTTATCTTCTCTGGGCCTTTGCTTCTTGGCTTTGTTGACGTGTTTACACACTGATGAATCCTGAGAGTACAGGATCTTCTCAGGATCAAGTGGTTTTGGCGAGGCAGTCCATGTTGTATTACACAACCATCTGTGAGACATGTAATTGGCAAGCTGTGGATTTTCTCCATGGAAGAGGATGCACAGTAAGCCGCCTGCTGTCAGAGCCACACGTAGGAACGCTTGATTTGTTCCACTGATGGCTGCAAAACAAATGTCTAATAATAACTTGACAGAATCCTTCTCTGTTGGGAACACTGGATTCCCTGTCATTGGCTCTTCTTTAGAGAAAAGTTATACTGACCACAGTGTAAAGACAGCTGAATGAAGCTTGCATGAAGGTGAAAGAGACATTTTAGCCTCTTATATGTAATGTGCAAGGGATAATTTAGTTTCTTATATCCATCCTACTGACCTCTGATGATATTACTTAGAGCCCAATTTCAGTTCAAAATAATCTTGGAAATAGCATGAGGCAAGAAGCTTCATTTAGATACCATTAATTCTCTTAAGTCATGAAGCCAGTAGGTGTATTCTTAAATTACCAGGAGGTGAACCATCATTCTTCTCCTTATGGCCAGCTGCCAATGGAAAAAACTGACCTCATCATCATCAGTATATATTATTGGCCATGCAACGCTGAAACTCTAATGCAGGCAGGGTTTTTTTTTTCTGGGAACTGTCACTCACCACCATTTTATTTCACAGGTTTGAATTAATCTTGTCTATGTAAAGCACTACAGGGAATAGAGAAAGCCACTTTCTTTACAGGAGAATTGAGGTGAAACTGTCAGGAACATTTGTTGTTTTGCTTTTTGACAGCAGTGGCTGTTTTCTGCTTACACGCTACAATCTTTGCCATTAGGCAGCTAGGGACGTTTTTAGGACAGGTATAGAGAGAAGTTGAGTTGCTTCCAAAGTTATACAACACTCAAGTGATTTCACAGTTAAACTAGAAATGACGCAGGAGACTGATGGTCAGGATCACATGGAGAGGGGCTGTGGCTCAGCGCAAAAATGTTCAGGTTCCATCTCTGGCATCTCATGTTAAAACAAATTTTAGGGAGCAGGTGCTGGGAAAGACTTTGTGCCACCCGAGACTTTGGAGACCTACTCCAAGTCAAAGTATATCCGTCATCACCATTATGGCATCCATGGATGTTCCGGTGCCCACCAGTGTGTTTATGGGTTCCCTTTCTTCCCCAAATCACCTCATCATGAAGCAAAGAACCAGTCCTAGCTTTTCTCCACTTCATTGGATCAGGAGTTTCTTTAGATGGCTCCAAGAGGACTTTTGGGTCTGTATGCTCCTATCTGGAAACAGATGCCTTCATCATAGAAGGCTTGTTGGCTTTGTTTCAGAAATATTTCATCTCTGTGCTCAGCTTTATGCTTGTTTTTCTGCTATTATACCCTATTGTCTCTCTTTCACTGAATGTCCTAACTACTGCTCATTATTGCACTTTGCCAAGTGATTGTCCTAGTCGTTAATTGTATTATGTTTTCACTCGCACTGTGTTAATTCACCTTGGATCTGAGTGAGAAAGGCAGACTGTAAATAAAAAAAAAAACATGTTATTACTGTCCCACCTTCCATGGCAGCCTAATTCATACCTGTGCCGTTCTCAAAATTCCAGAAGTTTCCACAGATTCATCAAGATTGGGGACTCCTGGAGTAAACAATACTGAGCTACATAGAACAATGGTCTGGTGGTATAAGGCATCTTCATATGTATTTTTGTGGTGCAGGAGAAAGTGCTCAATCCTTTCCTAGTGAGCTGTTTCCTCAAGCAAAATACATATAATTGTGCTTTTCCCTTCCTTTTTTACCTAAGTGCAACAGGGGATATTTAAATCAGCAAAACACCACCTTCTCCCAATACTGAGAAAAGTTAAGGTATATGCTTAAATGTTTCCCACTGGAATCCACAGGACTTCAAAACACTTTGCTTTAACTAGCTTGTTCTTGAATGTTTTTACCAAGTAGGTGATTTTCGAAGGAGAAAAGTAATGCATAAAAATGATACAAAATAGACTGGTAATAAAGAAATGTATAACTAAATAGTATATAAAGCAACTGCTCTTCACAATGGGTTAAGGGATTGTCACCATTTTCCAACACAACATTTTGTGCCTCCATTGCGCTTTCTGCGTGCATCTGTTGTTCCTGTGTAGAAGATGATTCGCACTGCGGCATTTGAATATTCTGCTGTTGATCCCCATCATTGGGATGGAAAGAAGAAGAAAGTCATTTTAAGTAATATGTACTTTTAGCATTACAGATGAAGGAGGAAATACTTTCCAGTGTCAAGAAGAATACCCTTGTTCCTTGATCACCCTCTTGCCAGAAAATCCACATTTCTTTCTATTTTCCGTGGCCGCAGAGAGCCAGTAGTAGGGAGTTTATGGCTTTTCTTCCATTGCCATTAGGACCAGTTTGAGTTTCAGTTTAAATGAAAAGACACCAAAATTGTGCTTGTGCTTTCAGTAAACATGCTTGAGTAGCAGCTTCAGCTCCTGAAGAAACAATCATGGAATGTACAGTCATGGAACTCATAAATCAACAGGCCCAGCTCAGGCCATTCACAAACTCAAGCCAATCTTCCAGACTCTTTTTGCTTCTGGGTATGTAAAGTCTGCAACAGCGATTTGCAAACTACCCTCCCCGGTGCACTTCCACCTTTATTTGAAGAAAGAATTACAATCACAGAGAAACAAATACTGCCATTAAAAACTTGTGATACTATTTGGCATTAATTTGTCTGACACAGTGTTAGCAACACCCATGGCTGCCAAACTGGCTGGATCTACAACAGTCCCCACATGCATACAGCCCCATGGAGGTAGGAATTTATTCTGCTCTGTGTCATTGAAAACAAGCTTTGGTTTTTCTTCCACTGCCAATACAAAGAATGCCTGAGCTCAGAGAACAAACACATAAGCAAACTGTAAAATCCCCTCAATTGCCTCAATGGGGATATAATCTGGCTGCACAATCACACCCTCAAGGAGTTCTGTAGGGAAGCTCTGGCACCTCCTAACAACCAAATGCATCACGAGCAAAGGCTGCTGTGATTGGCTGTCTTCATGCTTGAAAAAAGCTGTCTAGCATAGTGTTCAAGGTGAGCAGTAAACTGTTAAGGGCTGATCTGGGACTCAATTTGTGAATGATTGCAGCAGTCAAACAATGGATGTTCACTTGGCTAATGTGTTTGCCTCAAGTTCTCAGTTTGCCTGGTTTTCTCAGATATTTGGACCCTTATTTTGGATACTGGGTGCTGCCCTGTCATTATACAGCTCATACGGCTGGCCTTTTCCTCAGACAATTTCTTCCTGGTGATCAGTAGCTCTGATAGGGTAAAGTATTGCAAAGTCCAGTTGATCAAAAACATTCTACATGCTTCTAAAAAGCAAAGTTATTTTATAAACAATTTTCCATTTTCCTTGAATGAGAGAAAAAACAGACATTTGTTTTATTCCCACTTTTCCATACTTTAATAATCTTCCTCTCAGCCTTCTTCTTGTGATTTTTCATGTGCCAGCATTTTGCGTCAGCACAATCCCAGAAAATACAACTTTTGTTCTCAGCAGCTACTCAGAGTTTTGAAATAAGTCAAATAGAAGCTTCTCCTTTTAAGAGAAATCTTTCTGCTCTACATTCCTGTTGCCTGACTGAGTTGCTTGGCTAAGGCCAGATTATAATAGATTGTTCTCATTTGTGAGTGGACTGTTTTTCTCAAGCCCTGGGAACATGTCCCAGGGCCAGGTTCTTAGGTCTGGCATCTATCTGACTTCATTCCTGTCATTTAACATGCATTTTCTTCCCTTGGCTGGGCAGTCAGCTTTTCTTCTAGAGAGACAAAGGGAATAAGGTAACTGTCATCATCACTCTCTCTTGCTGCAACAACAAACATCTTGTGTTAAGATCCACATCTGTATGTCAGGCTATTGAAGGACCAAGTTCTAGATTTCTGCAAATATTTTCCTTTTAGAGGTGCCTTTGTGCTCTGCAAATTGGAAGAGGGAGGTGAACAGAGCTAAGGTAAAATGCTGTGTGGATTCTGTTAAGAGCCTGGGGTTATTCCTGGCCTCAGCCTTGTGGATGAAGAAGTAGGTCATTGTTGTTGATAGTTGTCCTCCTGAAGGCAAACCACCTCTGCTTGTCCTTTGCCTGCAATGCCCCGTGGATGTGGTCATCTGAGGGCCAAGCTACAAGTGACGAAAGACACTTGAACAGCAAGTGTCTTTCTCCCTGTTCACTTGCCCTCCACTCAATCCACTTGCCGTTCAAGTGTCATTCGTCATGTGTAGCTTGGCCCTGTGTTGGCTGTGATTCTACAGCACATACTTCTCCTTCTCCTTCTCCTTCTTCTCCTATAGATAGCTGACCTCACGGACAGATCCATGCTACTATAACATGGTTATATATATAACATATATATACTATTGTAATGTACTGTCCATAGGCTGCTTTAAAGACAACTCAGAAACCTTAGTTAGTACAGAATGCAGATGGCTGCTGACAGGGGCTAGCAAATTCAGCTATCTTATTGAGACCTTGAAACATCTGAATTTGCTGTTAGTTTGTTTCCAAATTTAATTCAAAAGGCTGGTTTGAACATTTAAAGCTTTGATCAGCCTTGGCCTGACATACTTGCTGGACTGCCTCTCCTGGTATGAGCCATCAGAGGCTCTGTGCTCATCACAGCTGGGGCTGTGTTTAGTAATAAGGCTGAGGGATGTCAGGATGGTTTCAGCTCATACTCTTGCCTTTTTTCAGTGGCAGCTGCAGTCCTTTGGAATGGGCTGCCTAGAGAGTTGGGGAGGGAACTGTTATCTTCAGCCATCTTTAAGCGGGAAATGTTTATGTTATTATCTGTGTGTTTGGAAATGGCTTTGAGTGTATGCCAGAAAATCAGTATGTAAATATTTTAAATAAATGAATTGTGAAAAAAAACTTTATTGTAGGAGACAAGGAGTATGAGGCAAAGTGGCAGTAGAACTTACCTGGTCAGCTGTAGGTCACCGGGACTCCCTTGCAGCATAGCCATGTGTCCCAAAACGATGTCAACAAAAAATGGCCAGGCCATGGACAGCCTGGGAAGAATTGAAGAGGCTGATGGGTCTCAGTGTGGTGGGAGGGGGTGAGATAAGAGGAAAGGAGTTCTGAGGGCAAACATTCAAAAGAAGCACTAGAAGGAAAAGGAGGACAACAGAATGCAGCATTTTACAGGGAGGCAGAAAATGTCTCCAGTCTCTACTAGAGACTTGTGGTCAAGGCAAGCACTCCCTCTGAGGCAGAGGGAAGAGGTCTGGCACTCTTTGTTGAGGGAAAGGTATCTGAAGTAGGTGCCATCCGAATCCATTGGACTCTCTCATGTAACTCTTAAATATTCCTAACGTATATCCAGCCAGCAATGAGTAGGGAGTTTGGGTATTATTTTTGAGCCCTTCTAAAGTTCAGTTAAGATCCAAGGAATGCTTCAGTCCACATTAGTCCCAATACATCTCTGACTAAGAAAGGATGGGCAAAGGCTGTACAGCAGATGAAAAAGAAACCTGTCTTTCTGGGACATCTCCCATACTTTGAGTGCTACAGAGCTCAATCAGGAAAACAGGAAGCTGTTATTTGGATAAGCCCCTGGTGTCAATTCAAGCCTTTTCTTTTGAAAAGCTCTTCAGTGTAGGAAAATGCCTGAGAGTTGTGTCTCAGATCATCAAGAAAGAGCTTGCATGTACATATTTTACTGTGTGCACACATGCTGGGAATTCATGATGGGTTCCAGCTTCCTGGAGCATGTGCATGAAACTGAAATGGAAACACATTGTATGAGAAGAGCCCCACCCCCATCATTTTCAGTGCTTGTTGAAAGAATCCTGACTCAGAAGGTGTGTGTGACATCTACTGATGAGGCACTGTAGCAAATGCCTTTTATTCTTTAGAGATGTCAGCTAGATGGAGGGAAAGTGTAAGAGAGAAAGGTCATGGATGCTGCGAGCTGTAGGAGGTGAGGAAGCTTGTGAAAAATGGAACCCCCCCTGTTCTTTACCATTTGAGTTCGAATAGGTGGCATACCACCTGTTGATGGAGACAGTGGAGGGGAGGAGAGCTTCATATTTCTTATATGGGAAGAACTCCTGTAGATTCGATGCTCTGTCATCACCCCTGCTTCTTCCCAAAGCTTAGTGATTCTGGGGCAAATGCATGTTACAAGATCTTACTTTTTAAACTGAGAAGCAATCTGGGAAATGGCCATTGAAGAAACAATTATGCACCCCTGCCTCTGCTTTTCCTCAGCTCAAAATTGCAGCCTGTGAGCTGCTTTTTGCTTGAAAAAAACCCTGCATGCATTTGAATATGAAATATAGTTACCCCCTCTGTGTCAGCATAAGCAGCTTGCTCTGCATCTTTACACTGCAAAATATATTAATAAAAGCAAGGTACAAATCAGCACAATATAAACAGGCAAGAAAATTTTCAACCAGCATCCCTCAGTCTGTAAAATAACAAAAATGACCTAGCCTATAGAACTGCTGTGGATTATATTAAAATTATAACACTTTTGCTATACATAAAAGTCTTCTATTATTATCTTATGATTGATTTCTCTATGGATGTCTTTCCAGAGGAATTCTATCCAGTCTAAACCCACTGAACTCAATGCTTAGACTGAAGAAACTCTGCAGAGGATTGCTTGTTTGACCTAATCCGGTTGATGGGGTGGGGGGGAGAGAACTGAGGGGAAGCTTTATGTCAGGGTCAGGCCAAGGCTCTGGCAGGCAGTCCCAAATCGGAATTCAGAGGGTGTGTGCTCTAGCTTCTGAGAAGTCTGAAACTGGAGATGCTCCAGTCTGAAGTGAGCAAGCAAAAGGTGCGGCTGTGCTGACAGGCAAAGGGCTGAAGGCCAGACTAGTATACCAAGCCTGGCTAAATCTAGAGGTTTGTTTATGGCCTGCCCACTGCAGAGGCTGATGTTGCACATTCCTCTCTCCTTCAGTACCTGAAGACTTGGGGTCTGGTTGGGTGATCTGTTAAATGTGAGTTGGGTTGGGAAGAACACCATCCCAACTCATGTTTAATGTATGATCTGCTACTCACCTTAAAACTAGTGTAGCTGGGTGAATCAGCTCCCAAGCACACATGATTGGGCAGGAGAGGCTTTGTCGTTCCCTCTCTTCCACAGTGCATGCAGGAAAAGGCTGTGGGGGGGGGGGGGCAGGCTGTGTGTCTTACTGCCAGTTCCACCTGTCTGCCCAAGACTGTCTAATCAGATCCGTAACCTTATGGAGCCCATGGTAACCCACTAGAATCAGTTCAAACCACAAACTATCAAGGACTAGGTTCCTTTTGAAATAGTTCATATTGTATTAATTTGGCAATGTCTTTCCCTGTCACAATATTTAAAGTCAATACAATGCATAAATTATGAATCAAACACAACCACTAAGGGAAGTTTCTGATGTTTCCTTTCCCTACACACGTTCTGAACACAGCCAAAGTTGCACATCTTAGTACTGATGGTTCTGTTTGACACAAGTACAAGGTGTATCATCCTGTTGCCTACTGTTTGAACATAGCAACCACGGTCCTTACCAGATAGGTAAGGCAGCTGTAATTTCCTCCGTATAGCATTACTGTTATAAACAAATGTACTAACAACAAGCCTAAAATTGCTTACTTACCAGGCCTCATCGCTTTATGAATCCTCTCTTACCTGGTTCATCCTCCCCACAGAACTAATAACAGTGCATGGCAGGAGTTTAGTTCCCGTCTCCATGGACATGAAGGGTTAAATCTCTTCCCCTGCCCTGTTGCCTGGCCTCAGTCCAAATCAGGCCCTTGGCACAAATGCTATTTCAATTTTTTTTTAAATCACTGAAGTTCTGTTCACTGATCTCCCAGGATCACATTTAATTTAGACCTTAAAGCCATTCTGGTTTATCCAAGAGACCTCCTGGCAAGTCTTTACTTATTCAACTGTCTCCCTTGCCCAAATCATGCATGATTTAATAAACCTAGTATCAGCTTTGGGACCACTCTTCCATGTTTGTATGACTTGACTTAGATTTGTAGGCAAATCAAAATGTTGATTTTGCTGGTGAAGTTTTACTGTTCAAAATTAGCTAACGCTTACTGTAAAATGTTAAGCAGTCTTTGTGAGTGTTTTAAGGAGTTCGACAGCTGCTTTACAGTCCTTTTGAAAAAAAAACTTATCTACAAAATTATTTTCAAAGTTGCAAAGGGAAGGCTGCAGAGTATAACACCCGTGCCATAGAATTCTCCTTAGCAAAGTGATGGGTGGACCATTGTTCCTATAATTTCATACTGTACTGCTTCACATCCCGAACCCGAACAGTGAGCTCAAGCACACTTTACTCTGCATAGTATCAAGCTGTCAGTTACTAAGACATAATAAGTATATTACAAAGAATTTCAAGTTGGAACTAGCAACAACTAAATTGTGAATTCCTACTATTGGATTGTTCCTGCATATATGATTACATAAGGGCAGTCCAATTTTGCCAATGGACAAAAATAAATTTCTTTTTATATCACATCTATTTCTTTTCTATAAGGTAAAGGTTAGAGAAAATGGGCACTATTACAGTAATTATCCCAGCAGATGTTCCTGGGGAGGGAGGTGCTCTTAGGCTATTTTATAACTCATAGTTTCCATTTGGTGCCTTTTCCTGCTAGTTACAGTAGTAACACAGAAGTATCATGCTAGCTAGGAGTATGGAAACAAATGTAAAAAGAGAGTTTAAGAACAAATCCTAAAGTCTGGTATGAGAATATTGCCATTGCAGTATCCCAGAGACCATGATAGTGGGAGACACATCAAAGAATCCCCCTTACCACTGATGGAAAGCCCATAGTTTGGATACCCAGTAGACAGAGACTACCTGGCCCTCAAATGGAAGTTTTGGACCTGCTGACAACAGCACCCCCTGGCTATAAGGAAACATCCTAGGAACTTGTTTTAGGCAACATGAAGCTTCTTCCCCTTGAGTGCCTCAAGTGCTTTCTTTCAAGTCTGGGAAAACATTGATGGGTTCAAGACGCTGAACAGTAGAATAAGATGATGATGCCTGCATCTATTTGCATACTGGAATCCTGATGGGGTTTAGGGTGTCTAAAGACATTTTGCCCATGGCCTGGGCTGTATCCCTCTGAAGCCTCTAGAGTTATTCCTTACAACGTTTCATGCAAGGTCAACAGAATGCTGGAAATGGTCTACAATTTGAAACCTGCTTCCAGTAACCCCATGATAGAAAATTTAGAGAATATAGACCCCTATAAAGCAATAGCTGCTTTGGAAAGTAAAGGTGGCTACATTATGCCTGTGATCAGGGCTTTTTTTCTGGGGAAAGAGGTGATGGCACTCAGTGGTGGAACTCAGTACCACACAATGATGTCACTTTGGGTCAGCTGGAACAAGGGGAGAGTTTTTTAAAGTTTAAATCACCCTCGGCGGAAATAGTCTCATGGCCGCTTGGCACGGCCGCTCGGCGCAGAGGGCAATCTAAACTCCCCTCTGTCTGGAGATCAGGGGGTGGGGCTACTGGCCATGTGACCATTTTCAAGAGGTGCTGGAAATCCATTCCACCGCATTCCCACTGAAAAAAAGCCCTGCCTGTGATGATTTAAAGTGTGTGTGTGTCTTTAAATGCTTGGTGTGATACAGATGAAGAATGGGGGTGAAAGAAAGGGATGAATGAGTGAGATGATCGGCTGATGACTGAGAGTGTGGGCAGAGGGAACCTGTGTGGAAGCCTGAGGGGGTTCTCATTCTAGTTCAGTTAGGCAACCTGTGTGGAAGCTTGAACTTTGTGTGTCTGTGAGAGAACTTTCATTCTATCTGAAGCTATGTGTGTGCCTGAGAGAGAAAGTCTATGTATATTTGAGTGGGAAATTGATAATCTGAAGCAAGCAAACTGTGTGTACTCCTGAGAATGAAAGTTTGTGTATATCTGTGTGACTGAGCCTATGAAGAGAAACTTTAAGAATTGATAACTATCTCTGAAACCATCAAGCTTAATTAACAGTATGAAACCGATACACTTCTTGTAAAAATAAAAAGTTTTTTTTAAAATTCCAGAGTATCTGTTATTCCTATTTCCCATTACAGAGTATCTGTTTCTCCTATTTCCCATTCCAGAGTATCTGTTACTCCTATTTCCCATTCCTATCCTCAGGGTCACAGAGACCCACAAAGGAGCCTGATGCTTGTGTAACTTCTCCTTGTACAGGTTCTATGGGACTTAAGAAGCAAACTTTCACATAAATTTAAGTTAAAAAGAAAAAAAATTAAAATCTTTTAACAATTAATACTTGTATTTTTTCTTTATCTAAACTCGTAAGTGCAACCATACAGAAACTTTAAACCAACAATGTCCTTGAAAAGGGTAAACAGTTCAACTTGTCTGATTCCACCTTTTTCACTATCCTTCCAATTCAAAGCAACTGTAGCCCAGGCTTCTGTCTTCTTCTTGGCGATATACAGTCCTTATTCAAGGTGATGAGACCATATTAATGATTATTCAGCTCCCCAGCAACCAGCTTCTTCCTCAGCTGCCTGGCTCTAGCTACTGACTCCGCCCTACTGGGCTAAACCAATTACCTAACAGGGGTTACACGTGAAATGCAATAGAAAGAAAAACAAAGTTAGTACAGTAATGTTTCGTCTTGAAGGCCAGGTCAAACTGATGGAATGCTTGAAGAACCCAAACCAGAATTTGTAACAAAGCTGAGAGAAAGCCCCTTGGCAGTCCTGCAATTCTCATATTTGAAGAATGAAATGTTTATGCAGGCCAGAGCAATCCAACAAGATGAATCATCATTGAACAGGTGCAAGACAACATTGGGAACTCTCTTTGTCCTCATGCATCTTTAGAGACCAAAAAGCAGATTTTCCACATTGCTATAAGGCACAATGGCTATGGTGGCGGGCCTTATCCATTGTGCCATATGCAGCCTTAATTTAAGTGTGTTTATGACAGAGTAGCAAAACTAAGGGCCTCTCAAGACATGCAGGTTTTGAAAGAGTTCCGTTCCCCAAACCCTACTCAAGTTCCCTGCAGCTACATAACAGCTTTTGGGAATAGCTGTTACAAATAAAGGAGACTTCACAAAGTGCAAGACCCTAATGAGGCTCAGATATCCTAAATTACAGCAGAAGCTGGCCAGCCCACATGAATCTGGGATTAAGGCCAGGGAGTTTCAGATCCAATGCATGACTTCCAAGACAAGTTACACATTCAGCAGACTCATGTGATGTAGCTTAGTGCTGGAATGTACCACCTCAGACTGCTGAGGGGAGGGGAAGGGTTGTTGAGTGCACTGCCCACAGTAACCCGTTTATCAGGGAGGAGTCTAGTCTAAAATCCTTTTTATAAGGAATAGTTCTTTCAGTGCAGAATGGTCCCTATATTGACCCAGAAACCAATCTGTTCCAAGCCCATTGATTTAAATGGACTTAAAATGTTGCAACACTTCTTAGGACTGCATTGTAACTTCACTTTCTGGGTATCCATCAGCAGTCCTATACTAATTTGGTATTTGGATCTGGTTTTTTTCTGGGGTTATGAAATTAACTGAATCAATTCTTCCCCATGAGGGAATCTTTCTGGGGGTCTAGAGTGACTGTGAAGCAAATGATACCAAAATTGCAGTGGAATGATGGCTTCTTGGCCCCACCTCCCAATTTTCAAGAAATTGTGGTCAAGAGGTCCAATTCTACAGGTCCCTGAACCAGGTGCCCTAGCTACTCTACATTTTTTTCAAGGGCAGGGGATTCAGTGCTTTCTCCAGGGCAAAGATGCCTTCGCCAAAGACATAAGAGCAACCACTGACCAAAAGCCTCTTCAATGGAAAAAGAACCAACAAAGACCAACAGAGCCAATGCCAAACCAGGTAACCCCAGCAGAGCCAACCTTGGAGCAGGCAGTGGAAGGTAAGAGGAAAGCATACCCTCCAAAAAATCTCGCCCTGAAGGTGCCTGCCACCCAGCCAGCAGTTCTGTGGGCTATGAAAGAATCATCATGATTGGACAGACTGTTGAGCTCCCCCCCATGTACGATGCTATTTGCCTGTAAGACTTGCCTCCCTCCTGCCTCCATTTCCCCGCCCCCCAGGAAACCTTCAAAAACAAGAAAAACAAGTTGCTGTGGCCTTTAAAATGTTGGTCCAGGTTATTTCTGAATTTTGACGGGAATAATCAGGATTCGAATACTGGTATATCCAAGAATCTCAGGTATAGATCTGGATTCTGGAATATACCCAGCAAACACCGATAAGGTATTTTTTGGGAATGTTTTAAAACTGGAAATATTGAATTGCATATCCCTAGTTGCTACGCAGAGGCAGGCAATGGGAAACGACCTCTGTTCGTCTCTTGCCTTGAAAACCTTATGTGGTTGCCATAAGTCAGCTGTGGAAGAAGGCTCTGCCTGGCATTTTATACAGGATTCTAATGAAGAGGCATTAAGATCAGGGCTTGAAACATCTTTTCTTCATGAGTCTCCTTATTCATTTTTTAACATCCAGCCTGTTGAAGAGTGCTGCAGAACTTGAAAGCTTACACTCTGTTTTGTGTTATTATGGTTATTTTTAATAAAAAGTATTACTTTTTTCCTGAACTTCAGAGGACATTGAGGGAAGCTACATGAGATGCCTGGGTGTGTGTCGGGTACCACAAGGTTCCCTGGGTAGTTTAGTCTTACAAAAAACAGCTGCTTGATACAATGGAAAGGAATCCACAATGCAATTTTCCACCAGGGAGAAGAGCGATGGGGGAGATTCTCTCTCTCTCTCTTGCAAGAAGCTGCCCTGAATTTCCCACCTCTTGTTATCCCCCACCCGAGCTCCCAGAGGGAAACCCATGCTGAGACTTTTTGCAAGAGAGAATCCCTCCCATCGCTCTTCCCCAGTGGAGAAATGCACCCAGTGGCTGTATTTTGTAAGACTGCACTATCCAGGGAACTTCGTGGGACCCGACACATGAAGAACACATGTCTGGCATCTCGTGTAGTCTGGCTCATTGTCAGAAGTCTTGGTTTTCCAACAAAATGCTTCCAGCTACTCATCCTTCTAATGTCACTGGATCCAAACTGGCAGTTGTGTTCACCTGTTTGGTAGACAGTCACTAGATGATAGAAAGTCAAATACAAAGTACCACTTGGGGAGAACACCCACCTGGAAAAGAAAAAGACCACGGTATCTAAATAATATCTCCCATTCTTAGAGAATGAACTGTAGGGCTTTAACTTAAAAGGTCTCATCCTATTGCATTATGAAATGTTTTAAATGTGTATTTTCCAAGCAGATTAAATATAAACTCTTCTTTGTGCCACATCTTCCAAAAACATTTATCTCACAGTAGCTAGTTTGATGGTAGCCAACAGATTTGTCCAAGTGAGAAAGGGGATAAGAATAGGCTATACAAAATATAACATTCTGTTTTTGAGACCTGGAGAGCTTTACTCAACTACAAATCTCTTCTGTCTCATTTGAAAGAATTCTAGACTATGGCCGTCTTCACACTATAATGTTGTGAAACGTCGCGCAAAAAATGTGGAAGATAGTGTCTTCTCGCAAGAGTTTTGCGCGACATCGCACAAAACTGTCACGAGAAGACGCTATCGTCCGTGTTTTTTGGTTGATGTTTCGCAAGTCGCAACATTATGGAGGCAGGTTAGTAGTGTGAAAACAGCCTATGTTATAAAACAAGGTATAACATTGATCATTCCACAAGGCTTATTGATAATATTGCTACCTGCTTACATCAACAGCTTAGCTAGGTAAGTCTCCTGTTTCCAGGGGTCATTTCGTAGAAAAAGAGCTGGAGGAACTCATTAGCATAACTCATTAGCATATGCCACGCCCCTTGACATCACCAGAAATGTGTCATTAGCAAAACTGATTTGCATATGCCACACCCCCTGACATCACCTATCCTGGCTGTTTTGGACCCAATCCTGGCCATTCAGGACTGAAATTGGGCCCAAAATGGCAAAAAGGGGCTGAAAATGGCCAAAAAGGAGCCCAAAATGGTCAGGATCAGGCTGCTGCTGAACAGGAAAGTGATCCACCACCCGTCAGAGGCCCGATCTGGGCCATTTCAGCCCCAATCCAGGATGAAATGGGCCCAAAATGGCCAAGAGTCAAGTGAGCAGGGCCACCTGACATGTGACCTCTTTGGGGAACTGCTGGAACTGTGTTTCGGCGTGATCCCCCTTGAAATGAGCCCTGCTTGTTTCTAATGATGGCCAGACATAGAAGCGAAAGAGCGGAAGAATTTTCATTCTGAAAGGAAGCATAGCTGGACCTCGTAAGACTGCAAGTGCTCCACAGGACTAGCTTTCCAGCAGCTCTTGCAAGAGGAAACAGGAAGTGACTGCTGGTAAGGTTTTTCTCAAAGCAATATGAAAGTGGCTTGTAGGGTCTTCCCTACTTACACTTGAGTTATTGAGAAAGAAAAGCCAGCCTCTCTCTTAAGCTTTCTGCTTGACATTCCAAATTTTTCTTATTAGGCTACCCACTTGATGTATTGTTTCTGGATCTGACCTAGGCTTTCACTAGCCAGTATAAATTACATTGCAGATCATATGTTATCTAGACTAATTTCCCCTCATCCTGATTCTATAGGATGTCAGAACAAAATATGGGGCAGCAGTGGGTTGCCTGCATTTTTACTGACTTGGCTTCGTCATCTGAAAGGGTGGATTCTATGGCATCACATCCCTGCCGAGCTCCATTCCCTCTCCAAATTCTACCCTCTCTAGGCTCCACTCCCAAATTCCCAGATTTTTACTAGCTAAAGCTGGCAAGCCTATATTAGGCTGATGTTAAAGTCATAGCAAGACAACGGGTGGGTGTGAGTGGAAGATAATTGTAGAAGTATACAAGCCCCAAATAACCATTTGGCCTGATTTTTGTCATATTGTATAGGAATACTGCCCTCTTCAATTATTTCTCTGATGTTGCCAAATGACACAGTGACAGCATTTTATGTTCGTTTTGATCAACTGAAAATGAATATGCAAGGCTCAGTGGAGAATCAAATCAAATTGAGAATTTAAATAGCTATTGTTTTCACAGCTGAATGGCTCATTAATGATTTGCTAGATAAGGTAGAATGGGCACTTACTACGGCCATTTCCATGCTAATTTGCTTATTTTGGTTCTTTTTTTAATAACATTCTCTGCAAATTAGTTGCAATAAAAAGTGTTACAAAAGAAATAGTGGCTGCTCATGTCATGATATTTTGTAAAGGAGAATTATAATGAACAAAATAAAAAGGGGAATTGGTCAATATCGTATCTCCATAAAATCCTCTGAGATCACAAGCCACCTAAACAGATATCCAAAGGAAAACATCAAAAGAAATGAAGTGCAAAATAAGATTTGAATAGTGAAATACCAATCATAAAGGGGCATTAGAGCTTGAACATATATTGCACTCATTCCTGTATCCTTCAAAAATACACTCCTCCATAAATAGATTTAGATAAATACATTCAGGCAAACATGAAAATGATCAACAACATGAAAAGACAAACAACAGAATGGAAAGCCATTATTATGGTGAAAACAATTTTAAATAAATTTGGAGATCTTCAGATCTATCTGTAATTATACCTTATTAAAAATGAGCAAGTAAGCAGACGTGTAACTGACAGAGACGCTTTCCAATCACTAGTGTTATATGGATCTTGTGCTGATGGGTCTGTTTCCAAGGTTTTTGATTCAGAGATGAAGTGGGCTTGGTGAAGGTTTGATCTTATATAAGCATTGGGCCCTATTTGCTCAGCTTCTCTGTTCCCTGATGTTGCAACTGTTAAGTACAGATGCAAATAATTCCAGATGTTGACTTTGCCATGGGGATCTTGTTTTCAGAAGTCTTTCCATGATGTGCATCCCACAGCCCTCAGTGGTAAGACTCCACACACCATTTCCAAGGTAACTGATTTTTTTTTTTAACTTGGAGGTGCTGCAGGTTCATGCTGGTAGAGCCATGCAAGAGATTTAAGGACAAGCAAAGCCAAAAGGGGTGTCAGTTATGGTATGGTGGCATTTGCCAATAGCTAGGATTACAATTATATACCATGCCTGCAATCCAGATGAATGGGAGTTTGGTCGTTATGTTGAGTAAGCAAGGGATTGCATTCTCCAAGGATTTTGCATCAATCACCTCATTCATATAATGAAGAAACAGGGTTTCTCTCTCTGATCCAAGAAGGAAGCCAATTAACTGGGAAGGCAGCCACAAATGCCACTGGCACTTATGTGGGGATGGAGTAGGGACAGACATGTGCACTGCAGATATCCTCTAGTAAAAGGAAATCTATTGCTGATATATAAATATAAATCATCTTTAAAAGAAGACTCTGTTAAAGGAGAAGAGCAAAGGCTAACTGTGGCCATAAAGTCTTTGTCTCCTGACTGCATTGGAATAGTGTAGGGATATGAATTATAGATGCTAGGACTTGTGGCTGTAGTGGAAGGAACTGGCAACTTTTAAATTTTCTCTTGGTGAAAAAAAAGAAGTAAACTGATTCACAGCACTGACCTTCACAGAGTACAAGAAATGTGTTGATCTGATCATGGGATGCCACAGTAGTCATTATGTAATGGAGGGATTAAGTCACATGAGTTGGACTGCAGTTATATAAGACATCATCATCCATCAACACCTATAAATAATGTACGCAAACTTAAAGCCAAACTTCATGTTAGTAGAGAACATTGGCTCTACCAATGTGCACCTTCCTCCAGGTCGCTCCAATAATGTGTAATTGCAAAAATGACATCTGTGATGTTATTGCATTCAAATTTTCCCATACATAAATAACTGGCGATGAATTACAGTGAAGGAAGCTGCTGATGCTTGGCTATCACTTCTTATTTTCAGCTGCACGTGTATTTATTTCATTTATACACTTTTCCAATGGGCTCCCAAAGTGGCTTCCATCTTTCTCCTCTCCTCCATCCTCACAACAGCCCCGTGAAGTAGGTTAGGCTGAGAGTATATGACTGGCATAATGTAAACCAGCAAGCTTCCATGGCAAAATGGCAATTTTAGCCATGGGTTCCCAGATCTCAGTCCCATAACTACTACCAACACTGGCTGTGAATTATTAAGGAGATGTCTGGAGGGGGATGATCCCATTTTGTTAGGCCTTAGATGAAAATTTGTCTCCACAGACCACACACTGTCTGCTTATGTATTGGTAACATATTATCAAATCTTTTGACTAGCTATATAGCATCAAAAATGTGAGATGGTAGTTCATGTTCTTGGAGAAAGGAGAATTTTAAAAAAGGAAATGTTTTGTATAATTCCAAGAGTCGAGTGTGGTGTTCTTAGATACAGCCATGCAATTAACAGGGCAGACAGCACAGCTTGTACTGCTGGGAGTTGTAATTTAATGGGAAATGAGGAGAAGAGCTTGGACCCAGACACAATTACAGAGCTAAGTGACAGTGGTATCATCTTTAATTTTGTAAATAAACCATGTAAGAATTGAACTTGCACCTCAGGTATCTGACACAGCATACAAGGGAAGAAGTACAGGTATGGCACTTGCAGGGCCAGATCTAGGGTTGCCGGTGCCCAGGGCAACCCTAGTCCGAGCCCCTCGTGCACTTGCGCTCCCGCAAGTGCTCCTGCAAGTCCCGCAAATGATGATGTCATTTGACATCATTTTGATGTCATCACGCAGGGCGGAGCAGCGGAGGCAGCGTGCGGGGCTGGGAAGCCACCAGCGCCATTCACCTCCCCGCAGGCAAATGGCGCGGGCGGCCTTGCAGCCCGCCGCGCTGCCTTTCGCCTGCCCCACAGGACAGGGAGCAGCCGGCCCCTGTCCTATAGGGCAGGCGAATGGTGCGGGCAGCCGCACTGCCTTTTGCCTGCCCTGCAGGACGCAGCAAGCCGTCTGCACCCTGTCTTGCAGGGCAGGGGAAAGGCAGCGTGGGGGGCTGCGAGGCTGCCCGCACTGCTGCCCGCACGCTCCCGGCAGCTGCTCCCGGCGCCCCCTCCCTGGCGGCGCCAAGGGCAGACTACCCTGCCCCCCACCTCAATCTGGCCCTAGGCACTTGTATATTTCTCACTAACAGTGAAATCCTAAGCAGAGTTACTCCAGTCTAAGCCCATTGATTTCAATGGTCTTAGACTGGGGTAACTCTGCTTAGGATTTCACTATAAGTGGCAAGCAAGTCCTTTGTATTTGTGTGGGTTTTTTTATCGGGAAAATAGCATGGGGGAAAGGCTTAAAAAAATCTCCAAGCATTACAGGCTGAATCTCTTTCTCTTCCTGAGGTTTCTTTTAATATTTGGGAGTAGGGAATGAGATGTTATGGATATCCTGCTGGTTGGCTCTTACAAATAGGGATGCCGAAAATTAGATGGGGCCTGAAGATCTCATGCAATTACAACTGATCTCCAGACTATGGAGATTACTTAACCTGGAGAAAATGGCTTCTTTGGAGGGTGGACGCTATGGCATTATACCCTGCTGTGGTCCCTCCACTTCCCAAAGCCCATCCTCGTCAGGAGTGGCAATCTTACTACAGACAAGATGAGCCTTGCTGGATCATACCAATGGTCTGTCCAGTCCAGCATCCTGGTTCCCGCAGTGGCCAACAAGATGCCCTCCAAGGGCCTACACACAGGCATGGAGGCCAAGTCTTACTACAGCAGGTATTCATTGCTTTATATAAATAAATAAATAAAAATAAAACATAGAGGATCCAGTGGCTAATAGCTGTACAGGAATATGTGGAAGTGAACAGTATGTACCAAAGGTTTCTTTATACATTTTGAAGAGCAGACAAGGAAGCCACTTCTGAATCTGAGTGCTTTAAAAAATAAACAAACAATTAATGGTGGCTGCACTATATAAACTTAATGTAAAAAAAATATCAGATGAATAGCTCTTAGCTGAGAGGGAAATGAGTGCTCTATAAGTGTGCTGTGCTTTTATACATAATCAGTATAGAGTTTGGTAGTAGACATATAGCCCACTCCTAAACACGTTTATTCAGAAGTAAGACTTAATTACTGTTCAATAAGATTTACTCTCAGGTAAGTGTATGGAATATCTAAGATGGCTCTTCATCTCTTATGCCTCTGTTAACTAAAGAAATAAGAGTACTAAGGCTCAGTATGGTGCAGCTGCCTGCCAGAGAAGATTTCAGTGCAGAATGAAGCCAGATTATGCCATCATTACTCTACAAACCAGGACAGTTCATCACATTAACTGTCTGCAGTTTGAAAACAATGGTCTACCAGGTATTTACACAAATCCAAGTGTCTGGTTCTCACTGTATCATTTACTTTTGTCCTCTGATGTGTATTTTAAAAGCTTAACTGCACAGGGAAAGTATTCAAACTAACTGCTACTTCCCCGAGGTCAAAGCTTACTGATGAATGTACAATTGCACAATCCTAGCTCATTGTCATCATAAAGATTACTGAGGATCTGAGTACTATTCCAAAGGAAAAGTCCAAAGTTTAAATGAAACCCTCAAATAACCTCTGCTTTTATTAAGATGTGGTTTCAGAATTCAGGTATATACGTAGGTGCTGATTTTTTTTTACCCCTAAGATGTCAGGCAGGATATTGGATAGCTTTTGTATCAGAGACTGCTCAACCATTTGGTTAACAAAGGATACTACATATTTTCTCCCATCTTTCCCCCACTTTAGAATAAAGCCATCTTTGAGCTAGCATAGACAACCAGCTTACCAGAGCAAGATTCAAATCCAGTAGCACCTTAACGATCAGCAACATTTCTACTGCAGGACAACATGGCTAGCCACATGAAACCAGCTTGCCAGGAGATTGTGTGGTCATCGATGTGAGAGGTGACTAGAAGGTTCACTTGGAGTGACCAGTCACATTCCAAGCAATTAAAAGTAGCCCTCCGCCCCTGTTCTGGTGCTGCTTAACCACTTTCTTAACCTTCCTTTAAAGTTATCCTCTCAGCAGCATCTCTCCTCTTACTCTTGTCTGAAGGAGAAGAAGGCATACACATACATGCACCTTTGCTCTGGATGGGAAAATGATTGCACCAACACGCTTTTCCATCTGCTTCTCTTCTTCCTTTGAGTGCACACACACATGTACACGCATGCACACGCATATGCATGTGCACACACACACATCTTTGCTCTGGACTGAAAGGGTGTGTGCTATTGATGATTTCCCACTGCACCAAAGCTACTGTTTGCTTTTTCTAGGGAAAAGATAGCAGTATCTGTAGATTTTTCCCCCAGCAAAGCAAGTTACAGTTGGCGGGGTGGGGTTGGAAAAACAGCAGAGGAGAGTTTTCCCCATCAAATCATTGCAGACCTTTTTTTGAAAAGCTATAACTTTTGTGCAGGCTGCCATTTTATGGCTTGTTTCACCCACTGAACCACTGTTTTGTCACTGGCTCCACTCACTGAGCTGCTGTTATGTGACTGGTAGCTCCCCAGATTCTTGAAAAAAATTAAGTAGCTCCCCAAAACCAACTCTGATCTGCCTCATCTACATTACTGACTTTCCTTTACACATGGAAAATATTGGCACCTTTACCAAGAGGTAAGGTTTTGCCACACTTCACATAATATTGGATGGTTATCTGTCATAGCTATGCTCAGTAGCATTCAGGGAGGAAGGTATTCTTTCAAGCTGTAGAGTTTCATATCTAAAGCATTCTTTTAACAGTTTATCTTTCCTACTTTTTCTCCATGGTTTTCAGATCTCACAATATTATCATGTACTTCGAAAGAAGTAAATATCTATAACTTTTCAGAGGTACCATGATACCTCTGAAGTCACATGACTTTGTGTCATTTTAGGGGACGATTGGCTGGTGTATGTTTATATAAATACTTAATATTGATTTTAATGTTTAAAATGAACTGGGCGGGGGGGAGGATTGCTTCATGGAGGTGGCATGCAGATGCTTGTGTGAACAATGGAGGCAACATTTTAAAGTAAATTTTACTTAAGCGAAGAAGAATGTTCATAAATTATACATAAGAGATTATTTTAACCTGATCTCCAAATGTCTACTTCTCTAAATAAAGAAGCAGGAAGTAGTAACAAAATGCTGCAGGAATACATAAAGGGATAGATCGAATGGATGTTTTCATTCCACAGGAACAAGTCAATCATTAGGGGTGGAGGAATAGCATCAAAGAACATTATGAAAATAGCCACAGTTATCGGTACTGTAGTAGAATACTTTTCAGAAATGGCAGACTTCCTCTTATTTTGTGTCTGGTGTGGTGTTTGTCTGTATTTAGCCTTAAGAAAGCATTCTAATAAAAGTGGAAAGTTTTCTGCTGTAAGAATGGGGGGCATCATATAATTACCGCTACCTTAAAAAAAAAAACACATAGTTGACAGTGCACTTATATGTAGACTTGTCTAGTACAGACAAGTTCCCTACAACTTTGCCAAATTTCAGAACTTGGGAAAGGGCTGCTTTGAAAATCAACCTCAAGAAACAATGTTGCCATTCTCATGTTTACAAAAAAAAAGTTTCCTTCAGAAATTTTAGGAAGAATATATACAACTTGCAACACACCAAGCTGAAGTAGTTTGACACACCTTCTGTTTTTCATGACTGCCTACTGCAAACATGGAGGCGGGAGTAATTAAGCCTCTGACAGAACACAATACATAGCTGGAAGGCTGCATTTGGTCACAAATTGTGGCTCCCCATTCTAGCACTTGCAGGGGTTGGAAGAGATCAGATTTGACAACACATCTGCTTTCTGCTTGGAAAATCACCAAACGCTCAGTAGTATCTGGCAGTTCTTCTTCACATTAACAATGAACTACTTGAGTCCAGAAAAAAAATAAAATAGTGTTTATTGGCTCCTGTTAACCATGTGTTACTGATTGTACAGATAGTGCAAACAGATGAGTGTAACACCTCATTGCAAACAAACAATACCTTCTTCCTTCTTGGGCCATTTCCACACGGCTTACCTTTCCTCGGAACGACCCAGAACATCGCGCAAAAATCGTGGAAGATCGTGTGGAAACGGCCTTGGTAAAATTGGAGAAACTTTATTTTCTGCCTTCCTTTTGACATAATTGTATTAATACCCCCATAGAGCTTGCTTTCATTTGAACTGGGATAAAGTAGGGCTTCTTTTCAGCGGGAATGCGGTGGAACGGAGTTCCGGCACCTCTTGAAAATGGTCACATGGCCAGTGGCCCTGCCCCCTGATCTCCAGACAGAGGGGAGTTTAGATTGCCCTTGTTCCAGCTGACCCAAAGTGACATCATTACATGGTCCTGGGAATGTGCATGCACTATGCACGTGCACATGTGGTACCAGGGGCACCACCTCCCACCAGGAGTTGCCCCCTGTGCTGACAACCCACTGAATTCCACCACCTTTTTCCCCCAGAAAAAAAGCCCTGGGATAAAAAATCTGCAGGGTCTAAGTTATGTGCATCTAAGTTCCATTGACATAAAATTGGAAAGAAATGCTTAACTGTATTCTTAAAGCACATTGATTTCAACAGGATTTAGCAACACCCAATGGCCTGTGGATTGCACTCCTTAAACACCAGAAATGAGCTTTCACTTTAAGCACATTGCTTATCAGCAACATGTCTTAGGCTGCATTCACATGGTGGTGATTTCCTGTTATGCAGTTGTTGCCACTGTGAAAACAGAGTCTTTCACAGTGGCAATGCAGCATCCACACTGGGGCATTATCTGCACTTTCCTTCATTTCCCCTTCATAACTGCAAGTTGCCATACTCCACTGGAAGCTTTCAGCAACTTTTTTTTTTTACAAAAAAGACATTCCTCCACTCTGGAGATGTGGAGGGGGGAGAATAGCAGGTGCAAGGGGATTTTGGTAGTAATATGGTACAGAAGGTGAGCAGAATGTTCGAGATGGCGTGCTAAGCCACTTTGACTGCAATCATTCAGGAAAGGTTGAAGGAAAGCTGGAAAGTGAACACTAGAAGAATGTCATTGTGTCAATTCACCCCAAAATCCTGCTTTGGCTTCGGAACCAAGATGGAGCAGGATAGCCTTGTGAATGCAATCTTAGTGAGTTCAGTGGAACTGATAGGGTGACGTAGCTTTGCACTCTCAGAGACATTGTGGAAGTGGGAAAGATTTCTTTATTTAAAATGTTTTCAACCTAACTGGCCACAAAGCAATCAACAATAAATGCAGAACAATCATTTGAATCAACGGACTTTAAAACAAAAGTACCCTCAAACCCAAGAGAAGGAAATCAAATAAAAATATACTTAAAAAAAAACACTTAAAAAAATCCCAAATCCATTATTGATACTCATTGTGGAACCTGACTCTATCTAAAAGGCAGCTGTCAAGAATCTAGCCCCCATCTAAATCAGGGAGTCTCTGGGGGAAATGGATTCATTTTTTCATTTTAAATTGTTTTATTCCACCAAATCTCCTTAGACGCAAAACAGCTATATTCTCTCTCTCTCTCTCTCTCTCTCTCTCTCTCTCTCTCTCAGGCAGCATTCTCAGAATTGCTACTGGTTCCACGTGCAGGGCCAGCTAGACAGGCACAGATTAGGGGTCTCAATGCATGGATGAGAAAGTGGTGCTGGGAGGAAGGGTTTAGAATTGTTAGGCACTGGGAACTTTCTGAGACATGCTGAAGCTGTACAAAAGAGACAGCCTTCTCTTGAGTTCACTGCTGGGACTTAATATAAAAAAGGTGGCACAGGAGCTTTTAAACTAATCCCAGGGGGAAAGATGACAGGAGCTGGGGAACCTCTGGTTCAGGACAAAGACCAAAGTGATGATAATGTAAACACTCGGGAGAATATTAGTAGGAACACAACAGAACTTGGGGGTGAGAGTAGGGTGGCAAAGCAGGGCCATGTGCAGAGTCAAAGGGGCCGAGGGAGATGAGGGTTTGTTGGAGAGGGAAACATGTTATAGGAGTCTGTATGACAATGCTAGAAGCCTCCAAGCCAAGATGGGGGATGGGGAGTGCTTGCTGCTAAATGACAACTTGGATATCTGGGTATGTCAGAAACATGGTGGAATATGGAAAATCAGTGAGATATGATCATCCCTGGGTATAAGCTCTATAGGCAGGACAGGGAGGGGCGTGTTGTACATCAAAGAGGGCATAGAAACAATTAGGGGAATGAACTCACCAGCAGAAGCTATGAGTACAAATAAGTGTTACTTAAAAGTGGAGGTGTACTATCTCCCACCTGATCAAATCCTTGAGGCTAGTCTTGAGGAGGAGAAGGAAATAAGGGAGGTGACTGAAGCCAATAACGTTGCGATAATGGATGGCTTCGACTAGCTTCACATTGACTGGATAAATATGTGCTTGAGTCATGGTATAGAAATGAGATTGTTAGATATCATAAATGACTGTATGCATTAGAACAGTTGGTTGCAGAACCAAGAGGGGCAATGATCTTGGGCTTGGTTCTGAGTGGGGCCCAAAACCTTGTCAGAGAGGTACATATTGTTGCAAAATCTGGAAAGACTTACGACAATCCTATTAAGTTCAGCTTTCATGTGAATGGAAAGTTACGCTTGAAGTCCAAAACAGTGATTTCAAAAGAGGGAACTTTACAAAAATGAGGGGAATAATTAAAAGAAAGCTGAAAGGGCAACACAAGAGAGTCAAGCCCCTAGAGGACACTCGGAAGTTATTTATAACCGCACTAATTGAAGCCCAGATAGAATCCATTCCTCAGCTCAAGAAAGGTACTTCCAAATCTAAGAGAATGCCTACATGGTTAACAACCCAGGTCAAGGAAGCCATAAAAAAGCAAAAGGTCTTGATTTAAAAAGTGGAAGGTCTGTCCTAATGAAGTGAAGAGAAAGGACCACAGGATCTGGCAAAATAAGTGTAAGTTAATACTCAAGCATGCAAAAAGAGAATTCGAGGAGCAGATTTGTCAAAGTATCAGGACAAACAAAAAACATTTTTTAAATATATCCAGCGCAAGAAACCAGCCAGTGAAACAGTTGGGCCTTTGGATGACCAAGGAATAAAAGGACTGCTAAAGGAAGATGGAGAGATGGCAGAGAAACTCATTCTTTACATCTGTGTTCACTGTGGAAAGTGTGAGGCCTGTACCCATTCACAGAACATAGCGGTGGAAGGTATCCCAAGGGTCATCTAGTCCACCTCCCTGCACAATGCAGGAAATCCACAGCTACACTCTCCCCCATCTCTGACCCCCCTGCTTTAGGGCCAGAAAATGGCAAAAAAAAAAACCTTCAGGATCTCTGACTAATTTGGCTTGGAGGAAAATTCCTTTCTGCCCTGGACGTATAAGAAGGGGCCATGAGAGCCAAGCACCAGCTTATTCCTTCATGCACTCCCACGGAGCTTCCACAGCCACAGTTTTCATGAAGGGAGGCCGAAAAATTGAGTCAAACTGAGTAATGACAGATGAAGTTCTAGACCTATTGGGGAAATGAAAAACTAGTAGGTCTCTGGGTCCTCATGGGATACACCTGAGAGTTCTTAGGAAACTAAAATGTGAAATTGTTGATCTATTAGCACTTATATGTGACTTAACTCTAAACTCAGCCACTGTACCAAAAGACTGGAGATTAGCATATGTTACACTGTACAGATCTATGGTATGATCTCATTTGTAATACTGTATGCAATTCTGGTCACCATCTTTCCAAAAGGACATTGCAGAGCTGGAAAAAGTACAGAAGAGGGCAATGAAGATGATTAGTGGTTTGGAGAATGTCTGGTACATGAAGGAGATTTTGCCTTAGACAGAGTTCTTCAGATTTGCAGAAATTCTGAAGAACAATTATGCTTTTTAAAATTTTCTACAAACAGCTCACAATTGTCTTGGCATAACTTCACATAACTGTCAGCTAGAGTAAAAACGAACCCTCTTGGGCAGCAATAAATATTTTATAGACTTAATTTAAAGATATTACAGCATTAAACTGCATCTTGCAATGGAGCAGTTTTTAAGAAATCAGGGATCCCAAGTGAGCACAGATAATCCTCATTCAAGGCTGATCAATATCAGATCTCATAACTATGATGGGATGCCACAGCTATCAATGCATCCTTGTGGGCCTCTCTAGCTCCAAGCCCACCAAAGCCAATGTTCTTGCCAACACTGTGCTCTGCCCGTTTTCCACACAGAAGTTCTTATTTGTAGAATGTTCTCAAAATTAATCCTAATGGAGTGCTGGTTCACACATTGCTAAAAGGCTCTGCATTGTGTGCCCTGTGGAGGCTCAGGTGGGCACCAATTTGTTTGGGAAACCATAGTTTTTAAGCTAAGCTCCATAGGTACAGTTGTAATTTCCTGCTGGAAAAAAAATTGTTGATGTGATCACAGAAAGAACGAACATACTGTTGCGTTGCAACCAACACATGGTGACCCATGTCTATGGGGCGTTCCAGGCAAGAGACAAGCAGAGGTGGTTTTCAATTGCCTTCCTCCATATAGCAACCTGAGTTTTCCTTAGTGGTCTTCTCCATCCAAGTTCTGACCATGGCTGACCCTGCTTAGCTCCCAAGCCCAGACAAGCTCAGGCCAAACAGGGCTATTCACTGGAAATCTTACTTCAGGTCTGTTATATATTCATGTGAATGTCCCTGGTTTGGTTTGCAACTTAATGCTTTGTTTGGTTCTGTCTCATGAAGAAAAAAACATAACAGATGTAGATTTCTTTTTCCTATTTAACCTGTTCTTCTGGCATGTTATATAATTTGAGGTATAAAATATAAAATGGATGTTCTAAAAAAGGTTTCAAAAGCTCCTACTTTTTGTTGCCACAAGCAAGAACCAAATAATGTTTTACATTCCATACAATGACTTGCTTCCAGGTGATGGGAAATCATCTAGTGTCCATGTGTGGTGCTTTTCTTTCCTGTGGGGATTCTAAAGCAGCTTACAGCAGCATCTCTCTAATCCATTTTATCCTCACAACAACCCTGTGAAATAGATTAGGCTGAGTGCGATGAGGACCAAGAATTCTCAGGTGTGGGGCAAATAATTCTTTTTTTTAGTCATGACATGCCAGTTCTGACAGGAAGGCAAAATAAAATGTTTCATAGTAAACTAAGAAAAGATAAACAAGAAACTTAAGAAAAGTAATGATTCAGTAATAAGTAATGAGCAGTATTTGGGTCCAGTTACACCTTAGAGACCAACTAGATTTCCAGAGCATGAGCTTTAATGAGTCAAAGTTCTGGGATCTTTGACTCTTGACATCTCACACCCTGGAAATCTAGTAGGTCTCTAAGGTGCTACTGGACCTGAATCTGGACCCAAATCCTGCACTTCTACTACAGACTAACATGGCTCTCCACCTGAAACTATCATTTATTATGACTTTAGTCTCATTCCTCTTTCATTTCAAGAACTTCAAAGTGATTAGACCAAATTGTAATTTTTTTGTTCTAATTGCCTTTCAAAATTTTAAATGCTTTAGACATCTGCTTACCTTTGTGGGTAAGAACAACTTGGAAATTGCTTGGAGGTGGTGCCCCCAATCTTGGTTCCTAAGCACTGCTACAGTCTTTTGCATCTTCAGGATTCTGATGCTTCTGGAATCTATTTACATTCTTCCATTATACAGGAGGGAAGAATGTCTACTAACAGTACAGCCTGATTCCACAGATTTCAATAGGTTTAGACTAGAGCAACTCTGTATAAGACTGCAGAAAAAGTCTACTACTCTTGCTTCTCTAACTGATGGAGAATGCAGAAGCAAGAGAAAACCAGGTCCATCATAGTAGGCCCTGTACATACTAGCATAGGCATTTCTGGTACAATCTGAGTTTTTCCTATGCAAAATGATAATATGGATATACTGAAATCTACTAGTCCCTTTGGATTATCTGATACAAGAGATAAGACAAGAAGAAGCCATGAGGGATAAAGCACACTGCTGGAATCAAGTTAAAGGAGAAGTCACTGGATGAACAGGTCAGGTAGGGATTGTGACTCTCTCTTGAGGTCTCTGGGGCTAACCTCTGAGGACTTGCCTAATTTTACATACTTATATAAACAGTAAGAGTAATAAAAGGTTTCCTGTTCCTTTTGGAAGCTTGGCACCCCCAAAGTCTATTTATAAGCAACATTCATATAATTCATTTGTAAGCATGTGATGACATATGGCAAGTTGTCATTACAGTTTTCTGTGAAGCAGGCAGAGTGCGAGCAATCCTCCCACATTCTAGAACCCTGAGCATGTGTCAAATATCCATATGAGTCTCTGAAACTTAAGAGAAAGGAATCTATGTGTACAAGGGGGTATTTGTGTTTATAACTGGAGAAGGGCAGGGCCTGGAACTATGATTGTCAGCACAAGTGGAAGGCAACAGGAAAAGAGGAAAACCTAAAACGAGATGGCTTGATTCAATAAAAGAAGCCACGTGCTCCAGTTGGCAAGATCTAAGCAAGTCTGTTAACGATAGGACGTTAACAGTTAAAGAAATCAAGACCACCTAACGAAATAAAGCTACTCCCAAGTCAGTTTCATACAGAGTATTAATCATACATTGTCAGGAGGACCCTCCCTGTTTTTGTTGAACGATAGGATGTTAACAGACTCATTCATGGCAACCCTCATTCATAGGGTTGCCATAGGTTGGAGGTGACTTGACAGCACGTAACACACAAACAATGGTAGCGCAGAGGTAACTATGTTCCTAGAAATGTGCTCCCAGCATCCATCACTCTCTTCCAGCTTCGATTTAGAATTTTCCCAACATTGATTAGAAACTGAATGAAATGTCCTTCATAGACGACATTTGGTTTTCTTTCTTCCTTATAATTGCTCTCTCCTTACTGCCAAATGTATTTATTTTAAAAAGTATATCCTACCTTTCTCCCAAAACAGAATCAGATGATTGTTCAGATCTTTAAACTAATGATAAATGGTTAGTGAAATGAAGCAATACGTTAAAACAGCCGGAACAAGTGGCTTAAAACTAGTTCAAAATTGAAATCAATTATCATGGAAATTCAGGATAAATGTTACTTTGCCTTTAATCATCTCCCCCTTATGTTGGATTTTACAAGAGGATGTAGGAACTGTGACTAAAAGAAATTATGGTATTACTTTGCCTGATCCAGAGCAACAAGAATTTTTGTATAAAAAGACAAATATTTCTCTATAATGGATGCCTTTGTGCACACAAGAAAACTTTTAATAAGGAAGTGGTTTCACTACCAGTGGTATAGTTTCTCCATCACCTTTAGGCAAAAATTAGTCTCTTTTAATTCCCTAATATTTGAAATGATATATGATTGTGGTCAGGGAGCTTCAATACAGATGATTTCTTAAATATATTTAGTATATGCATGATAAATGAACCATGAAATAACAAGTATATACTCTCTGTATTCCTCACTGTGAAACTAAATAAGCAAGGAAATGCACTGAGATTTGACCAATGTCATGTGTGCAGTGTGTATAAGCAATGCCCATGGTTAGAATCTGCTGTCAAAGTGAATATCATCTGACTTTCACAGAGTAATCCAATGCATACAATACTCTGTTGTACATCAACAACAGCTGATAGAATGAATGCAGATTGTAGAATATAATCCTCAAGGGCATGTGAAGCATAAATGGGCAGGATTTGTCGGAACTGAGAATATACATACTGTTTTGATGGATCTGACCAAGGCCTAGCTAGTCCAGCTTTCCAATGACAGCTATGCAAGCCTTTTGCCACACAACATTCCACATTCTTGGAGGGGGTGTGGGGGACAAGAAATAATGTCATGGCAGTACTCCCCCACCCCAGGTTTAGGAACTTTCATTTAAAGGGATGTTGATCTCCTACATGCCTTTTCAAGATTCCTGATCACATGGAGAAGAACCATAAGACTGATAAAACTATGAGGAAGATTCTTGTAGTGGGTGAGATTCAATTCTAAAAGTGGATTTCACATGGTTGTTACATAATATGTTCTTTGCAGAGAGAGGACTGCTTAGGGGAATGGCTACTGGGATTGGGTTGTGATTGAATGACCACTGCCTCCTCTTTTGGCAAATCTTGAAGGGACTGGCCAAAGGAAGAGGGGCATCTTACATGACAATTGGCAGTATGTGATGCCCAATGCACTTTTGTGGCGGTTGTTGGCATGCTGGAGTCAGAAGAATACAAGGATCATTTAAATGCCTTTGAGCCCCATAAATGGTTCAGTGGCCATGAGCTGGGAATTTCAGATGAATCACAGAGGCCTTTCTGCTAGATCATGAGCCTGATAGAGCTCCCTCCTTACTGCATTTTGGACGGCAAGATGGGAAGCATGCCTCCTGCCTCTCCTGCTTGTATGTTGTGAGGAACAGCAGGATGGAGAGGTGAGGTAACTGAGTAGTGAACAAGATCCATGGCTGTGACTCTTGGCTTGTTCTTCACTCTGATATACCTCAGGGTGCTTGGCTTGCAGTTTCTATCCCAAGCTCTTTTGGTCTGATGCCCTGGCATGGACACTGGTGAGGTCTTCTTTCTCATTCTCTCATTTCCTGTTACATATCTCTGATGTCATGCTTGCAGCTTAGTAGACGCCATGCTCAACGGATCCTGGGTTTGGAAAGGCTGAAGAACCCTGGCTTAGAAAGAAAAAGTATTTTGAAGAATTAAGCCTAACCATCTAATACATAAGTTCACCTGGGATATATACACCAAAGAATAAGAAAAAATATGCCACAACTTTTAAGAAAGCAGTCATGAAAGTAATATAAAAATGTTATGCTGCATTGCAAGTTATGAATGTTGCAACCATCATGGCCATTAATCGTAATCTCTTATGTGCATTGGGATATCAGGGGCAGAGTCAGACCAGCCACCCATCAACAGATACAACTGGGTGTCATCCGCATATTGGTGACAACCCAGTCTGAAACTTCGCACCAGCTGGGCAAGGGGGCGCATATACAGGTTGAATACCAAGGAGGAGAGTATTGCCCCTTGCAGGATGCCACACACCAAAGGCTGACATGTGGATAAGCTCTCCCCAAGCGCCACCCTTTGTTCCTGACTGTGGAGAAAAGAGACACGCCACTGCAATGCAGTCCCTCGGATCCCCACCCCGGTGAGGCGATGGGTCAACAGTTCATAGTCAACCATGTCAAACGCTGCTGAAAGTTCCAACAAAATCAGCAGTGCCAACCCGCCTCGATCCAGATGTCTGTGAGGCTCGTCTGTGAGGGCGACCAGTACTGTCTCCGTCCCATGTCCTGGACAGAAGCTGGACTGGAAGGGGTCCAGGACGGAAGAATCCTTCAGGAAAACCTGCAGCTGTTCTGCCACCGCCTGCTCAATCACCTTCCCCAGCAATGGGCAGATCGAGACTGGTCGGTAACTGGACGGATTGGTGGGGTCAAAAGATTTTTTTTCAGGAGAGGCCTCACCATGGCTTCCTTTAGTGCTCCAGGGAAAACCCCAGAACTCAGTGATTGATTAATAATAACCTCCAATTGAGCTCCTAACCCGTCCGCGCTGGCCTTCACCAGCCACAACAGGCAGGGGTCTACGGAGCACGTGGTGGACCTCACCTGCTGCAGGATCCTGTCAACTTCTTCCTGAGAGACCATACTGAAGTGATCTAAATAAGGGCTGGAAGACGGCCAAGGGGCCTCCAGTTCTCTTACTGTATCAACTGTGGCTGGCAGGTCGCAGCGGAAGAGATGGTTCCTAACATGAGTAGGATCTGTGCCATGTAGGACTTTATAGGTCAAAACTAGTACCTTGAATTGGACCTAGAGGCACACAAGTCAGTATGAAGTATTTATCTTCTGAAATAATTTTTAATTGATTCACTTGCTTCTCCATTGTCTTACAGATCACAAACTTTACACATTACTTCATGAATACTCAAAATCTTCCATTGGATAGTTTTAGAGGTTATAAAATGGATGAAATTATGTTTTCCTTTGTATCTGGGATAATTCTAAATACCACTTGTTTAAAATTAGTTTATTATTGAAGATATATGCCAGTTACCCCAAGGTCAGACTCTTGCTCAGTAACACCCTTAAAGGAGTTTTCAAAGAAGAATTCTGCAGGCATTTTTGTAAATGTCAAGGGAAACACATCACTGTTAGTGACAAACCATTACACACTACAGATACTTGTGTGTAACATAAAACAGTGTGTATGTAAACAGTTAATTAGCCAATCAAACAACTCTCATAAAGTGTAATCTTTCAGCCCAAGAAAACATGGTCCTCTGGAAAGAGAATTTTACCATATACTAAGTACAGATATTGTTAGCAGTCAAGCCATACCCTCACGCTATTAAAAAACAGCTTATGATTATGGAGTGGACATACCACAAGCCTTTTCCCCATGTGCTCCAGCACATGGCACTTTGCCTGACTAAGCAGAACAGTTCTCAACTCCAGCTGAAGATGGAAAATTTGGGCTGATTCAGGCTGAATCGAGCTGCTGTGGAGTGCAGGAGCGCAGCACCTAAAAGTGCCCTAGGAGGCACATTCCTGATGTAATAACATTTGTTCTCCTTTCTCTTGTAGGTGTGCCATGGAGAAACCTCATGTGACTATCCACAAAACAAAAGTAAGGAGTCTTAAGTAGGTCTCCAAAATGTGAATCTATAATAATATTGATGTCTCTTCTTTTCCAGATGGGACCGCAATCTCATGGGGGCCGGGAACATCTCCACACGCCCCCAATCCAATGGGAGGCCAGTTATTTAAACCACTTGTTTCATAAAAAAACTTTCTCAAGGTCTCTTTCTACATCTGTAATAATAAAGAATCTCCTCAATAGTATATCTACATCTCTTCTCTCTTATATAAAGGAATAAAGTTTAAAGCTTACCACACTGCAAGTACAAATTTCCAAATTTCAATCAGCAACACGCCAAAGGAAACAGCCATGCACTTCAGCTCACATGATCTCTTACGTTATAAGCTCCATAACGACAGTGATCCATGCAATGGTCACCTCCAGATTAGATTACTGTAACTTGCTCTATGCAGGGCTTCCCTTGGGTCTGACCCGGAAACTGCAGGGGGTCCAAAATGCTGCTGCTCGTGTCCTGACAGGAATTTCATTCAGGGCACATGTGATTCCAACTCTGCAGCAGCTGCATTAGCTTCCCATGGAGTTCTGGATCAGGTTCAAGGTTCTGGTTCTGACCTATAAAGCCCTAAATGGACTGGGACCAGCGTACCTGAGGGACCGCCTCTCCCTGTATGTACCTCAGAGAGCTCTTAGATCTGCAGATAAACACCTACTGGTGGTCCCTGGCCCCAGGGAGGCTCAGCTGGCCTCAACCAGGGCCAGGGCATTTTCTGTCCTGGCCCCAACCTAGTGGAACTCTCTGTTGGAAGACGCTTGGGCTAAAAATCTAATCAATCAATCATCCGTGGCACCAAAATTAAAGGCAAAGAACAACGACAAAAAACCAGGCTAGGTTAAATTCATTGTTCAAACCTCCTGGTTTCAAGGCACCCAAAGTATGTATCCAAAACGCCTCTTTCTGCAGTAGTTCCCTCTGGATCCCTCACAAGGAACCCCTATGGGCTACATGCAGTACAGTGAACTTAAAGTCATATTCTTTGTCATGATGATTAACAAAATGTTCCATCAAGGGTGCCTCCAAGTTCCTGTTTCTAATGCGGGACATGTGTTCCATGATCTGGACCTGAATGGGGTGGACAAAGTGTCCAATAGTGGGCATGATGGAACAGTCCCTAAAATTTAAACGAACAATCATGTCTTTGAGGCTTCGGGTACATCTGATTAACTTCCTTGATATTGTGGTCTACTGGAATAATAGTAACAAGATTAGTGTGAGACCATATAGGAAGACAACCGATAGGAATTCCTATCTGGATTACAATTCCTACCACCTGAGGCACCTCCAGAATAATATGCCATATGGCCAGTTCCTTAGACTGAAAAGAAATTCCTCTGAAGCAGTTGATTACCATCGTGACAGCAGTGCTATGTTTTGGGCATTTAAAGAGAGAGGGTACCCTAACCACATCTTCCTAATGGCGCAAGACAGGGCTGAGAACATAACATGTAGAGACCTGTTCTGTGCCAAGAGAGAGACATGGGCAGCTAGAATTAGATGGGCATTACACTTTACGCCTTGAGGCCAGAACATAAGAAGTGTAGTACACAAACAGTGGCATCTAATAAAGGAGATAGAGGGATATGAGGTACAGCTCGCAATTAGATTCAGACCTATTTTGATGCCCTTGAGAAAGTCTTTTATGAAATGAGAGGTTTAAATAGTCAGCCTCCCGTTGGGCTGGGGGCATGTGGACATGTCCCCATGTCCCCTGAGATTGTGATCCCATCTGGAAAAGAAGAGACGGGCTGGGGGCATGTGGATGTGTTCCTGGGCCCCCTGAGATCGTGGTCTCATCTGGAAAAGAAGAGAGATCAATATTATTATAGATTCACACTTTGGAGAGCTACTTAAGACTACTTACCTGTGTTTTGTGGATAGTCGCATGAAGTTTCTCTGCGGAGCACCTACAAGAGAAAGGAGAACAAATGTTACTACATCATTGGGCTTAATTATAGTATCACGTTGATAGATGGCCAGGGAATTTTGTATGAAGGATATGCACTTTGTCTATGCTGCTGTTTAAATGTATTAGTGAATTATTGTTATTGATGGAATGTTAATATTTTTGTATGGATTTTAGGAATATTTAACATAGCTATTTATATATGCAATTAGTCGCTTTGCATGTATGTCTTAAATTATTTTGTAATAATCATACATTCCATATTTGGAGAATTAGTGTATAGAGTTATTCCATTGGGGAGTAGGCAATCCTCGTACCTTTGGTTGTGACTAGTTCACTTCCTGTTTCTTATTTTAGTTACGGGAGGAGCCTCTTTTTTGTTTCTATTTGAGACTACAAAACAGAGCTTGCAAGTGCTTGGCAAGCAACCATACATGGCTAGTGGACTGTGTTCAGCTTGGCAAGTTACAAATTGTGCTGGACTGTTATAGAAGGTTCTCTGTCTTTTTTGGACCACTGGAGGATTTCCAAAGGTTGGAACGTCTTATTCAAAAATGCTTCTTCTTTTGGCTGTGATGCCTGGACATTATCACGTTGGTTCTTCATTGGTAATAGTGAATGCAATGGGCCAGAAAGAAAGAAGCAGTCTTGAAGCCATGCCATTACGTGTTCCACAGGCTAAATCCAATGCAAGAAAACTGGCTAATGTACTTCTGAGGACTCAGCTTAAGTGGGAGAGGGATATGGAGATGGCTGACTTGCCCCCTTTGATTAGGGACATTTTAGTACTCTTCTACTTCAGTTGTGTTAAGTAGTCTTTGCCATGGCCTTTTAAGTGGTGTAATACCAGGCTAGAAGGGCAGGGGAGGTTACTGTTAGGAAAGTAGTCACCCATAATAATAGTGGAGGTCCCTATAAGTTTAACTAGCAGCAACCAACACAAGAGTGAGTGCAGACCCTGTGAGATTTGTAAGGATACTTGGAAAATCCCATATGGAAGTGCTGTAAATGCCATAAGCAGAAAGCTTACTTTATGAAATCAGATCAGAACATCAAGTTTGTATTGGTCAATGCTGCTGCTGCTGCTGCTGTTTACTAAAAGACCTTTGTACAGACAATTGTTCTGATGGAAGATTTCAACATGATTCCATTATCTGTGGCTTGCTCAACTACTCAGTGGAGGTAGCATTGTCCTACATATTTGACTGGCATGGAGTACGTGCTACAACGTGTGCTCAGAAACCTTATAAAGAAATCTGATGCTTGCTTCATTTTCACTTTCAACTCGGGGTACTGACTACTTCTGCTGCTTTGAAGTGTTGCATAATGGACTGGTTGTGCATCACTGCCACTCTGTGTTTGGAACAAGTCTGAATGATAATTCTAGCAGCCAGTAATGGTATGTTTGCCCCTGGTTTAGGCTGACTTTTTTTGCTGTCTGCTTTTAATGTCTTTTAGCACCCTAAAATGAGTACACTTTACAAGGAACTGTCCATTTTCTGTTAGTATGAAATGCTATCAACTGAATAAAGACATCAGGAACAAGAAAAGAATGCCATCAGAGTGTATGCGCCTGGATGGATCTCTTACATAACAGGGGGGAAATGCTGTACAAAACTATTTTCAACAGTTTCTTCCATTTCTTATTTTTTAAATGATTTTATCTAGATTTTTTTTAAAAACACACTATAATTAACTAAGAATACAGTAGTCAAATTTCTGCCGTACATACATGGCACAATCCAGACACTGTTAAGCATGCTAAAATCTCACTGAAATCTGTGGGTCAGAGAATAACCACCACCACAACAATGTGCTTATATACCACTCTTCTGGACAGATTAGTGCCATACATTGAGCAGTGAACCAAGTCAGTGTTATTATTATCCTCACAATACAGCTGGGGAGCCGGGGCTGAGAGGAAGGGTTTACCCAGGGCCGCCATCTCCTGAGCTCACAGCAGTAGTGGGGGTCAAACTAGCTGAGTGCTGATTTGCAGCCCAGCCACTTAACCACTATGCTACAGCATACTGAATACAGACAACCATTAACATAACATACGGTCATTTTATTTGCTTACATGTAACTGCCTGATAAGCCACTTAGTATTGTCACCATGGCAAATATGAGAAGAATTTTGCTGCTTCTCTATTTCCTTGGATTTACAATCATGAAGTTCAGATCTGTGGTAAAATGTGCATTGCCCGCCAGAATGTTACACAATGTGGAAACAGTAAACTATTTTATAACATTGTACTACATATTGTTACCCTAAATGTGTGTAGGGGGGTCTCCTTGTGATTTGGGGGAATTAGTGTACGAGAAGCAGCAAGAGGGAGTAACTAGTACGATCTCTACCAATTTATACCAGTATCATTCCCTCAGAGAACTCTCTAGTAAATAGGCAAATATTCAACAGGAGCAGCAAGAGAGCATGCACATGAAATACACGCAACAAACACAAAGATCTAACCAGGAAATCAGTGGGAAAAAGGGAGAGATTCAGGGAAGGGCTATATTTGCCAGTCCTGAGAGAGAAGATGGTCTGTGGAAGTAGCAGTCAAGATGGCCAGAGTCTCATGGAAGGAAAGAGGGGAGGACTCAGACTAGGGTTGCCAGTTCCCCCCTGGGAGCGGGGGAGCCCCCACTCCTACCCCCACCCTCTGCCTGTGCTTACCTGGCCAGCTGGGTGGTGGGGGACTTAATTATAGTATCAAGCTGACAGACGGCTGGGGAACTCTGTATGAAGGATATGCACTTTGTCTATGCTGCTGTTTAAATGTATTAGTGAATGATTGTTATTGATGGAATGTTAATATTTTTGTACGGATTTTAGGCATATTTAACATAGCTATTTATATATGCACTTAGTCACTTTGCATGTAAGTCTTACTTAAACTATTTTGTAAAAATCATAAATTCCATATTTGGAGAATTAGCGTATAGAGTTATTCCACTGGGGAGTAGGTAATCCCCATACCTCCGGTTGTGACTAGTTCACTTCCTGTTTCTTATTGTAGTCTCAGATAAGCAGCAGATACAGGAAACAGATTGCACCCAAAGCCTTCAGAGACAAGAACTGACTGAAACGTCAAAGAAATGAAACTATCCTTTGGGGCTTTTAAAGAACAGGTGATGGTATATTAAGTGAATGAACGAATGAACAAACAAACAAACAAAGGGGCCAAAGGAAAATGTGATAAGAACAGAGTCCTGCTTATAATGGTTTGGATCCAACCTAGTATTTTTAAAGAGAAATGTATAATCAAATAATAGTAAATAAAAGCCTTTGTAGGTGGCACTGGAGGCTGGATTTATAGCAAGTAGCTGTGTTAGGCACGATGGGATTTTCATTTTGCAGCAAGTCACTCAGTTCAGGCAATACTGATGAATTCCAGAAAGTATTTTTCATTTCAACTGTATTAGCACCATAGAGTTGGAAAAAAACAAAAGCAGGACTATCCATTTCCTAGTCAACACCCTCCGCAAGCAGATCAACATATGCATTTGAGACCACAATAGACCACAAGCCAAGAATGAATCATTTTAGGAAAATGCTAAAAGGACAAATAGCTGACCCTTCCCCTGATAAGCACCACCATCTTCCCCTTGGCCAAATTATATAAGCCATAATTATAAAATGAAGTTTTGAAGAGGTCATCAGTTTTTCCATTTTAAAAAGCATTTTTCAAAAGAGAGATGATTACTTAGTTGATTTATTGACTTTTAGAACACCTTTGGTCTTGGCAAAGTGGCTATTTTAAGATTTAGGCAATGGGAGCCAAAAGTTCCAGGAAATCAGAACCATTTCTATTTACCTCCTCAACATTCTAAGAATTTTAAGTCTCTAAACTACTCCTGCAGAGAAAAATAAGGTTAATTATATGTTACAAAAAGTTTCCCTGCCTGTCTTTCTCTTGTCTGAATATGCTCCTTTGCACCACAAATGAAACTATCCTTTTCTCATTTATGTTATGAATGTAGATTGCTGGAATTCAAAATGGCAGGTGTGCTATACTGATGCCTGGGAGCAAAGCATAAATGTTCCTTAGAAAGGAGATTGCAGGAAGCAACAGAAGACAATCAGAATGGCCTCATAGAGGGAAAATGCTTGTTGTAGCCTCAGAAGTTTCAATCCCTTTGTACTTAGGAGGTTTGGTCAAGGGAAGCAGAGAAGAGGGCATATGAAGACAATGGAAGAAGGAACAGAATCTTTCTGGGCTACCTGATAGAAGAAAGAGGTGTTGTCATGTGTTCTTCTTAGGTAAGTTCACCTATGTAGCAGTTCTACCAAATATCTTACTCTAATTGTAGCATCCACTGAGCCATTGTAGTGCAGTGGTTAGACTGTCAGACTAAGATCTGGGAGGCCCAGGTTTGAATCTCCATTTTGCTATGGAAGCAAGCAGGACCTTGGTCTAGTCATACACTCTTAGCCTATCCTACCTCGTAGGGTTGCTGAGAAGATGGAGAAGGGCAGAATGATATAAGCAGTTTTGGGTGCCCCCTGGGGAGAAAGGTGGGAGATAAATGAAGAAAAACTTCAACACAGTTAAGTAGTTCTGAGCCCACTGTAACTCTTCCAAGGATGGCACTGCAAAATGACTCAGGTTCATTTTTGCATTTGTGAACAGGAATTAGCATGCGTACCAGAAACTCTGTTATGTATGGGTTGGATTGTACCTCATCTGCCCTTTACTTATTCTGTTGTATAACTTATAACTTGTCATATGTTACAAAATACACGACAAGGTTATATTTTAACTTTATAGTGAGAATGGGATACTGGGACAGAAAACATTGAAAAGGACTTCAGGTATTAAAATAATAAGCAGCTCTACACATTGTCTATCTTCAATCAGGAGAGGTCTTGGGAGTGCAAATGGCCCTGGAACAAGCCAAGCTGAGTAGTCCCTACAAGTTAGCACAGCAGGGGCCACAGTTCAGCAGTGTCTGCAATGGACATTAGCTCACCCAGTGCTTCCTCCTTCAAAATGGTAGCAGTCCAGGAAGAGAGAGCTGGTGAGCTGACTCCAGTTACTGTTGGCAATGGTCTGAGCTAAACGGCCCTTGAGACATTGGCAGAGGTTGCTGGGGCCTGGCTTTGCTTGCTCTAGGCTGATAGTGTTCTTCTAGGGCATTGAACCACTGAGAAATTTCCCTCTAAGTTAGCAGTACTCATTTTGCACCTCATGGAGAGCCACATTCACAACTACCCTCAACCAAAAGCACCACATTTACTTTCTTTCCAGACACGAGGCCTATACCTCAGGGAGGCCTGAAGCTTACCCATTCCTCTGGTGATGGTTGCTTCCAGGTGGAAACCAACTTTCAAGCACAAGTTCCACCGAACAAGGACCTTACCCACTTTCCTGAAACATGGGGCAGGTGCCAAAGGGGCAATAGCGCTCAGAAGAGTCACATGTGGCTCTCAAGCCTCTGAATATCATTGCTCTGGCCAGTCTCTCTTGCCTTCGCTGTTCTGATCAGCTACAAAAAAATGGAGACATCTGTCTGGCAAATTGACTCTATCACTTTTTATTAAAACAGCCATATGCATATAGATTAATTAAAAAAATAGTCTACAGTTGGTGGAATATGTGCATCTAAGTTAGTGGGTTCAAATCTGAGTCAGCAGTGCAGCCACTGCAAGGAGTTACATTTACAAAAAAAAAAAAAAACTTTCTTGTTAATTCTCCAGTTACAATACACAGCATTCTACTACACAGCTGTATATAGTGGGATTAGTGCAAAAGAAAATACAGATATAAAAACATGGGGATTGGAACTTAAAAAAAAAGACGGTGTTACTAAAGATGAGTGTCTGCAATGGGTATTCTTCTAAGCTCTACAATCTGGGAGTTAACCATGCTGCTTCCATCCTGGCTGCCATGGCAGGAATCAGTATCGCTGATGGTGAGGCCCGCACCTGAAACACAGAAAGCAAGATGTAATTTGGGAGGGATACAACCAGGAAAAGCAGCAAACCTGTCCTCTTTTGTTTTATTGGACATCTACTCTTTTGTTTCCATTACAACTGCAGCTTCCATTCCTGGCGCAGATTTTTGAATCTATAAACTGCTCTTAGAAATACAAGGGGTTCTATGGGGTTGCCTCTGTGATTCTTTAATTCTGCAGTATTTCCTATATTATTATATTATGTTTTAAGGACTGGACTGATTTTTGCTTGCAATATATTCTTCATGTTATACATAGTATGCTGTTGATGTCAAGTTAAAATCAGAATTCCCAGTTCCCAAATTTAAACCATGCTGAAATTGAATTAACCACACTGGCTTGCCCCAGAGAGCGCTGCAGCCTGTAGTTTTACAGCTCTGCTTCAGGATTCTTTATTAAGGGCCTAGCCATTCACAAGGGTCGTTGAATGAGAGACTTAGCAGTTAAGCAGGCATGGAAATGATTTTAAAATTCCTGTGTAAAATGCCCTAAGTAGTTATTCCTTATTCCAAAATGATAGCACTCTAAAAATTGTGCTGAGGAAACACTGCTTGCTCTTTGTACATGTAAGAGTTTGTCTTTGATAAGGAAAACACTCTTTTCCTTATGTCCTTGTGCAACATATCATCCTCTCTCATGCTTTGGGCAACATAGCACCGTCTTTCATGCCTTTAATGAGCACACAAAGTATAACATGTACAAAACCTTCAGGATGTGAAAAGGAGATTGAGCATTACATGAGGATAGTTTTAGGTGGCTCTGCAGTAGAACAGTGGGATTTGACTCCAGTGACACCTTAGACACCAACAAGATTTTCAGAGTGTAAGCTTTTGAGAGTCAGAGCTCTCTTCTTCAGACACAAGTATGAATGGAGATTCCTAAGCCTTCATATCTCAGCCAAACAAACCTCCCCTGTAACACTCCACTCACCCGTGGTTGGAATATAAAGGTTTAGGGATCTCCATTCCTATTTGGGAGTGAAGGAGGGAGCTCTGACTCTCAAAAGCTTTTGCTCTGAAAATCTTGTTGGTTTCTAAGGTGTCACTGGAGTCAAATCCTGTTAAGCATTATAGTTACCCCTTCTAATTCTTCCTAAACTCCGTCCTCTCTTTCCTGTGTAAGAAACTTGTGCCTGAAAGGAAAACACCTGTTCAGGTAACAGATCCTCAAGAGATTATATTGACCTCCTGATTGCAGTAAGGTTGCCTTGAGGAAACTTGGCCCAAGGTCTACAACAGCTGAAGGGTTCCCTGAAGTATCCTTACACCAAGATTGGTTTGTCAAGGTAATGCCTCCAGGAATTTTCTCTAGAGATGAATTTTGAGTGGCAAAACCTATAAGGATGATGGCATAAGCAGCTTGAATTTTTCATTAAAAAGAGCAAGTATAACAGCCTTGCTCTGCCTTGCTCCGCTCCCCATTTCCAATTAGTTCTGTAAGTGGCACAACCATATAACTCTTGCCTGAATGTACTTCCTGTGCTCTGGTTTCAGGAAAAGTAAATACAGCATGAAAATTTGTCCAACCCAAATTTGGGCATTTCGAGACTTGTAGTTCCTATTTATTCAGAAGGGCAAGGAAGAGTAATTAAACATGCTAATGTCAAAAGAGATTAATGCCAGATATTACTTTCCAGTAAAACCAGTTACATATTACCAAAGGCTCAGGATGTTTGAAGGACTAGACAAGGTTATTCCTGTTGTCAATGCATCAGCTTCAGGTCAGTTGTACCAGCAATAAATCTGGCTCTCCAAGTCCTGGATATGCTCATCTTGCAAGAGATCAAGTTACCAACGTCTCAGTTAGCAAATAATTTATGAAATGTAAATCAGCTGGAAATCTGGCATATTCTACTGCATCCCACAAGTGCCCAGTCAAGTTGCAGTCTTCTTTTTTTTTCTTTTAAGTTTTAGGGCATGAGAGCCAGTTTGGTATAGTGGTTGAGACCAGTAGGACTCTAATCTGGAGAACTGGGTTTGATTCCCCACTCCTCCACTGAAGCCACCTGGGTGACCTTGGATCAGTCACAGCTTTTAGGAGCTCTCTCAGCTCCACCCACTTCACAGGGTTATTGTTGCGGGGATAATAATGACATACTTTGTAAACCCCTCTGAGTGGGTGTTAAGTCATCCTGAAGGGTGGTATATAAATCGAATGTTATTATTATTCAAATGTTATTAAAGTCTTCTCTTGGATCTCTAAAAAGGTTTTAGGAGATGAGAAAGGAAATGCATGGCATGGAAGAACAAAACCGCATGGAAGAACAAAATTTCTAAAACAGAAATGACTCAGATCGATCCATTACCTGGAGCCAGGCATGAGAAAGAGTTCCTCCTTCAAGCAAAGAAGGTGAAGTGTTACAGAGGCAGGATGGACTAACACAATGTGTGGGAAGATACGTACTTAATTATGTTACATAACCAGATGCCTATCTCTAAATAGTAGGTCTAGAGAAGGGGGTGGTTGTGTCTCCTGAGAAGAAAAGAGTAGGAGAATATTACCTGCAGATGTTACCTGCAGTTGTTCTACCATGGCCATCATCATTTCTATAAGCTACATTTTAAGCCCTGCCATAAGTATGCTGGCCTCAGATTCCAAGGCTGGACCCCTTCTGGCTGCCTGTATATTTCATCACAAAGTGACTGACAAATTCTAGATGTCCTCTATTACTCTTGATTTATGAATGGAGCCATTCCATTGGAGAGATGAAATTAAAATGTATCTAAAATAACAGTACAGAGAAGGTCAAGGTGAACTGCTATGTTACAGCTTCCTACAGATCAAAAAACAAAAAAGACACTCCAATTAGCTATCAAATACAAAATCGTCTGTTTTGTTATTAAGCAAACTGTTGAACCAACTTCCCTGTGGTTATTGGTAAAGCAGCTAATTTGTAACAAAGGGTATTCCACCAGACTTTAACAGATCCCGGATCTAAGGGTGTGCAGACTGGGATTTCTGATCCAGTTTTATAGCCAGATTTATCTGGATCTGGCATAATCCGGTGATGACAGATCACATAAGAAAATCCCAGATTAGACCCAGGGAATTGAATTTGGCTGAGACGGATTATTTGGCCATAGACAGAGAGCAAGAGGGCAGCATTGTGAGCAAGTGGGCAGCAATGCACAATGGAGACAAGCTTCATACCATGGCAGGAAAGTGGAGCAAGGCTGGTGCGGGATAGGAAGCAGCAGGTAGATTCCCATCCTGCCTCTCCACCCCTGTGCAAGTTCCAAAAGAGCCTTTTAAGCTGCTGCCAGACACCTTTTAAATGGCGTGGCTATGGCAAGCCTCATCCCGCCTTGCTTCACCTTGAGTCAGGAAGATTTTCTGTTTTTACATTGGGGTTCTGTTTGCACATTGGGATTCCCTGGTTGGTCATTGTTTCCCATCCTTCACTTGGGTTCTGTTGGGCTTTGCTGGTTCAGCTTGCATGGGAGAAGTACTGGTGTTTGGGACTGGCTTTTGCCCAGGGGTTGCCTTTGCATGAAGTTTCCCTTTGCCTGAAAAGCCTTGGAAATGTTTCCCCATAGGAAACAACAGTGTGGCTGGGGGCAGCTTGTCCAGGGGGGAGGTGTTTAGTGGACAGGGAAGAGTAGAATCCTGGCAAATTTGGTGGGGCTTGCTTGAAAAATGACACACACACACCTTGCCCCGGTCCTCAGATAGCTTCATTATTCCTCATAGAGAATAATGGCCAGATAAATCTGGGATTCTCTAACTGGATTAACGCATCTGACCTGGATTTCTGGGATAACATTTTTTTAAATATCCCCCCAAACCAGATCCGGAGATCCCCCCAAACCAGATCCGGAGATTCAACCTTCCCTTGAATCTCACCCAATGAAGGTAATCTATGCTAACCACGCTATTTTTGACAGGCTGTACTTCAAGAAAGACAGCTCTTGTCATTAGGCAGGAACACACAGGACCCAGATACTGAAACCACCAGGACCTGGAAAGTGGGGCTAAGAGTGAAAGCCTAACACTTGAGATGTTCCCCCCACTGTCACCTCTGTTAACTGGCAGTCTCTGTGTTCTGCAAGATCCTCCTAACAGGTGGCATCTCAGCAATTTCTTTCATTTAATAACACGGCAGGTTTTAACTGTAAGCTACTCTAACAGCCAATTTATATGAAAAGCACAGTATATATACAACAAATAAAATAATTTGATAAGCCATTTTACAGAGTTTGAGAGCTGAATCTGAGAAATCTTTAAAGAAAGTATCTACATTTTTACATGGAGGCATGAACAAAGTCCTGATTGAGGATGATTGCACAGTAGCTTCTTTTACAGGCACGTTTCTTCAGAACTGGCCATTATGGCATTCACTGAATTAAATGGCATCAGCCAACCTCAAGAAGCACAACAAACGACAGGTGATGCCACTGCAATTTTTTTTTTTGCTTGATTGCACAGTAGGCCTGTAGTGTGTTTAAATAACAAATTCAAGTAGATGGCTTTGGAAGGGCCAGAACCTTAAAATGGTCCCTCTGTATAGTAATGTCAATTTCTGATGTCAGAAATGAAAGCACCTATTTTTTGTTAAACTCTTGAATATAAATTGGGTATCAGATTCCATACAAGGCAACCACATAAAGCAGTCAGTGCACAGATTGCTAAGGCTACCAGTGATGTTCACAGGGTCAACTTGTTCTTGAACCAATAAGGAAAGACTAAGATATTTGGGAGTTTTCAGTTTAGAATTACTTTCCTCCTTATGTAATACTGGAACTCAGGGGCACCTAACTTCAGTGGCCTTATTTCAAATTGGGAAAATTATGCTGAGCGGGAAGAATTTAACTCCTCATGCCCCATGGTAGTTTCTTTTGTTTGTCTCAATTTGCTCTCCATCAACATTTTATCTCCTATAGTATCACTTTCTAGAGATAACATATGGTTTTTCTTTGAGGCCCTGAGATGGGGATAAATCAGGAAGACCACTGCTCCGGTGTGATAACTGGATTTTTTGCTGAATCGGTCCCTGCAGTTATCTCCAATTGAAATTAAGCATGCATGCATTTAGGCATAGGCACATTGTAGCTAAGGGCATTCTGGAGAAGTCAGTTTGCTGAAGAAACTTGCTCTACCTGTAAAGCAAGTTAAGGTAACTCTAGGCAACTTTGGCTGGTCTTTTAGCCTACGTGATACAGAGGATGAAAACAGAGCATTTCTTCAGGGCACTCATAATTCAACCCTTAGTTTGAATAGAGTGGTTTTCAAAAGGAGTTCTACATTTAGGAACATGTGCTTTTCATATGCTCGAAGTATACAATTCTATTGTTGCCACTTTATGACTTGTTCAATGGTATTACTCATATGCTGCCATGTCTACATATATTCAAATGTTTTGAATAAAAAGTTGGTGGAAAGGAGTTAACAACATATAGAAGAGCTGCTGAATTACCTGTATGTAAACTTACACTTGGCCATGTTGAAGAGGAAGTAGTAGTAAGTGAGCCGAGAATACAGGAATACTCAGCTAAATGTAATTACTATGGTCAAAATAACCATTTTTAAAGGTGATCAGACTTCATTGGTATCTACCAGAATTTCTAATATTGAGGAACCAAAACTTGGACTTTTCTTGTACCCTTGACCACCATACAACTTCCTGTCTGTAGTTTCTGCAATATACCACAACCTGTGTATTTCTTTTGGATCTTTCTAGCGCTTGCTGATAATAGTTTTCCCCATTTCTTCCTCTCCTTCCCACTTCAGCTATAACCCCAGCCTTATTGCCTGCCCCTCCTGCTCATGTAGCTGAACCTGTGATTTCAGACTGATTCCTCAGAATTGATTTCTATTTGTTTATTGGACCATGGGACTTAAGTCCTTGGCTCCTAAATTAGCAAGAAGGTACAATCCCAGCTGGTAGATAAGACCATTGGATACTTACCATGAATGGTCATTCTCCTCTGAGGAAAGGAGGACATCTTGGTGGGAGATTCCCACTCTCCAATTAGTGAAGCAGGAAAAAAGTCTTTTCACTTCCTGTCTCCTTCGTGGAAGTCACCCATCTCCTCAGTTCTGGCAACTCCAAAAAACAATGACCTAAACTATGAAATTCAGCGCTCTAGAAGACCATAACAAAGAGAAAATGAGTAACATTAAGGTAATGAAACACTAGGAGAGGAAGTGGTCCTGTTGAACAGAAGAGAGGAGAATAACAATGACTTCGGGAGGACAAGATGTCCTCCTTTCCTCAGAGGAAAAAGACCCTTTACGGTAAGTATCCAATGGTCTATTCTCTCTCTGAGGCGGAGGACATTTTGGTGGGCCCTTCCAAAGCAGTGTCCTCATATTCTTGGTGGGTCATTGTCCTCTGATTGTAAAATATGTGTAACACTCTTCTGCCAAATGTTGCATCAGCGGAGTAATAGATGTTCATCTTGTAGTGCCTTACAAATACAAATACTGATGACCAAGTGGCCACCTTGCAGACCTCTTCAATTGCAGCGTGTCCGGCAAAGGCTGCGTTGGTTGCAGCACTTTGAACTGAATGGGTGGTAATCCCAGCCAATATGTCTGATTTTGAATTTTGTAATATTTGATAATGCAAGCCTTAAGGGTACTGCTGATGGTCAATTTGGACATCCTCATTCCATTATTTGGTGGAGAGATGAAAATGAATAAGGAATCAGTTTTCCTAATATGTTCTGTCCTGCAGATGGAAGTTTTTAGTGTGTCTTACATTTAGTGTATGCCACAACCTTTCCTTAAAATGAGTAGGATTTGGGCAAAATGCACAACTCAGGATTGACCAGCAGCATGCCTAGTTCTGATACCCTCCTTGCTGATGTGATTGTGATAAGAAACAATGTTTTCATCCTCAGACACTTAAAAGGGATTTCTGTAATAGATTCAAAGGGTGTCTGGTAAGGCTGATAGAAAGGTGTGTAATTTCCATGTTGGAAATCTGTGTTTGTGGTGGATCTTTTAGAGTAGTACCTTTGAGAAAGTGATGTATGTGGGGGTGTCTGGATAGGTTCAGTCCCTGGAATTGCAGTAACACCATCGTCAGAGCTGCGACCTGTAGTCTTAGTGTAGAAGACCTGAGTCCGCTAATGTGGCCATTTTGCAGAAAAGATAGAATAGATTTGATTTTAGGTTTCAAGGGGTTGACACATTTACTTCTGTTCCACTTGATGAAGGCCTTCCATGATGTTATATTCTATTAGTAGAATGTTTCCTAGAAACTAGTAAGATGTCAGTCACCTCTCTAGAATAGCCTAGTTGTAAGAAGTTGTTCTTTTCAATCTCCAGGCAGTTAAATGTAGCCACTCCGGATGTTGATGCCAAACTGGGCCTTGCTGAAGCAAGTCCAGAGACACTGGAATGGTCAGGGGTTGACAGTTACTGAAGGGCAGAAAACCATGGATGCTGAGGCCAATATGGTGCTGCTGCTATGATGTCTGCCTTCTGGTCTTTGGTCTTCTTCTTTTTTTTAAATTATATTTTATTCAACATTTTCAATAATATTTTTAAAACAACAAGAACCAATTAACAACATAGTATATTACATACAACAATCAGAAAAGTACACCTCCTGTTACATGGTTCAATAATATTCAGTTATTTGAGTGGCTGTTGTGTAACAAAAATATATAGGAAAAGCTCTGTTAAACAAAATTTTTCCAGGTTTGGTTACTGCTTAGTGGTGATCCTATTAATGTGCCAACTGGTATCATAAATATGCTAGGGAATAGTAGAGGTCATGTTTCCTGCTTGCATTTGCCATATTTTCATCTTTTGTTAAGTAATCTAGAATTGGGGACCATTGCTCCAGAAGGTGGAATTTATAGTTTTGGTTTTCCCTTTGGGCAAGTTGATCCGAAAGTTTTTCCATTATAAAATGGTCCCAAATTCGGGCTTGCCAATTAGAGATTGTCGGTGTGGATTTTTGTTTCCAATTAGAAGCTATAATTAGTTTTGCAATCGCTAATAATGTGAGCATTAGATTTATTCTGATTTTTGGAATCCTTGGATCTTTCCAGTGGCTCAATAAAATGACTTTGTATGTTCTAGGTATTACATATCCAAAAATAAACTCTATTTCCTTAATTAATTTATCCCAGAATGCTTTTACATATTTGCACTCCCACCAGCAGTGGAGAAAGGTCCCCAGCTCGCCACAATTCTTCCAACATTTAGGAGAAATAGCATAGTTTACATGATTGAGTTTGACTGGCGTCAGATACCAGTGAGAGTATATTTTTACAGTCTGCATTTTGATATTTATAATTCTAGAAGTATAGATGTGAGATTTCCAGATTTCCTTCCAGTTGTCATTGGAAGGATCTATGTTACATTCTTTTTGCCATATTCTTTGATAGCAAAATTACAGACAAAACCAGGGCTGTGAAGTGAAAACTCAATGAATACACATTAAGAACACTCAAATTATCAAAAATATAGTTATAATGTGTATATACAAAATAATCCAAATACTGAAGTAATCAAGATGTGAGTATTACAACAACCATCCCAGTAAATACATCACAAAAGTGCTCACTGGCACAAAACAGTAAAGGGGGGGTGCACGCAGGCACCTCCTAAGAATTATACAACCTAAAGGCGTCTGTGACTAATTGGCGGCTTCACTGAGAGGGTATGTGAAACTGTTCCACAGGGATCTAACTACATGTGCCTGCTGAAGAAGTGATCCATTCACGAAACGGGCTAATACTACGTATGCTGGCAAATCCCGTCCTGTGGCTGATGAGGTGGCTGAATTTGCTGACTTGGCGTTGGACCCCTTCAGCTCTTCACAGCCTCTTTTCTTCAATTGCAGCTTGATGTTATTGGACATTTTCGCCCTTTAAATGTTTTTGCTGTGGACGGTATTCTTTGTAAACCGTTCCATGGCTGCCTAATTGAATGGTAGTGCCAGTGTGCACCCTTGTATATTTGTAATTGAGTGTTGCTGCCTTTAGGTTGTATAATTCTTAGGAGGTGCCTGCGTGCACCCCCCCTTTACTGTTTTGTGCCAGTGAGCACTTTTGTGATGTATTTACTGGGATGGTTGTTGTAATACTCACATCTTGATTACTTCAGTATTTGGATTATTTTGTATATACACATTATAACTATATTTTTGATAATTTGAGTGTTCTTAATGTGTATTCATTGAGTTTTCACTTCACAGCCCTGGTTTTGTCTGTAATTTTGCTTGTGCTTGCACCGGGGTGGTCCCTATTTTTGCTTTATATTCTTTGATAGGACAGCAATTTGTTTCCCTGCTTTACATTAATAAGGATATGGTAAATTTTAGAAATTAGCCTGCTGCCTGCTGAGCGAATCTGCCTGGATATTCATGCCTGCCTGGATATTCATGCATGCTGAGCAAATCTGCCTGCTGAGCGAATCTGCCTGGATATTCATCGATCCCTTGATGTGTTCTGTCTTGATAGATGCCAGGTTCTTCACTGCCCTTAGTAGGATCTTGGTTGCCTCCCTGTGTAATGCTGAAGATCTGGATCCTTCTTGTTTGTTAAGTTTTGGGCAACACGTTTTCTGTTCTGATTAGGATGCATTGGTCTAGTGTTTGTGGGCTGAAGTGTAGTAGAGCTAGATATATTACCCAAAGCTCCAGAATGGTTGATGGGAAGGTTTGTCTCGCACCAGTGAACCTTCTAGTACTGCTTCCCACCCAGATATTCTGGCATCTGTGAAAATCTGTTTCATTACCTGCAGTATTAGTTCCCTTGCAGAAGGTTGGGCATTTTTACTGCCAATGGGACCTGAATGGAAAGATCTTTCTTGTTCATAATTTGTAGTTGAGAAGGTCTCAGCAGTTGCTGTAAGGGTCTTGTATGTAGTCAACCCCACTGGATAGTCAAATTAGCAGGCCTATCAGTTTCACAAGTGTCATCAATGATGAAGACCTGGCCTTGATGACTGCTTGTGCCATTTTCTTCATTTTCTTTGCCTTTGTTTCAGTTAGGAAGAGGCAACTGCATTTTGTGTCTAATGTAACTCCTCGATATTCTAGTCTCTGTTTAGGTTGTAAGGAACCATTCTGTAAGTTTATCAGGAAACTGTAAGTCTGTAGACATCAGATAGTTGTTTCTGCGTCTTGGTGCAACTTTGTCTCGGACCCTGACCTGATTAACAAGTCATCCAGATTAAGGCGTATGTGAATGCCTTGTTTTCTTAGTTTTATGACTGAGTTGATCAAGACCTTTGTGAAGACCCTTGATGCCGTGGAGTGGCCAAATGGAAGTGCTCTGAACTGTAGATGGAACCCCCACAGGGGTCGGTATTGGGTCCAATGCTTTTTAACTTGTTTATTAATGATTTGGAATTGGGATTAAGCAGTGAAGTGGCTAAATTTGCAGATGACACGAAATTGTTCAGGGTGGTGAAAGCCAGAGAGGATTGTGAGGCACTCCAAAGGGATCTGTCGAGGCTAGAAGAGTGGGCATCCATGTGGCAAATGAGGTTCAATGTAGCCAAGTGCAAAGTAATGCACATTGGAACCAAAAATCCAAAATATAAATACAAGTTGATGGGGTCTGAACTGGCGGAGACTGACCAAGAGAGAGATCTTGGAGTCATGATAGATAACTCACTAAAAATGTCAGCACAGTGTGCGACTGCCATAAAAAAAGCTAATGCTATGCTAGGGGTTATTAGGAAAGGGATTGAAAACAAATCAGCCGGTATCATAATGCCTCTGTATAAATCGATGGTGAGGCCTCATTTGGAGTACTGTGTACAGTTCTGGTCGCCACACCTTAAAAAAGATATCATAGCACTGGAAAAAGTACAGAGAAGGGCAACTAAAATGATTAAAGGGTTGGAACACTTTCCCTATGAGGAAAGATTGAGGCGCTTGGGGCTCTTTAGCCTGGAGAAAAGACGACTGAGGGGAGACATGATAGAGGTTTACAAGATAATGCACGGGTTAGAGAAGGTAGAGAAAGATGTGTTTTTCTCCCTTTCTCACAATACAAGAACTCGTGGGCACTCTATGAAATTGTTGAGCAGTCGGGTTAGAACAAATAGAAGAAAATACTACTTTACACAAAGGGTGATAAACACATGGAATTCGTTGCCACAGGAGGTGGTGGCAGCTACAAGCATTGCCAGCTTCAAGAGGGGACTGGACAAATATATGGAGCAGAGGTCCATCAGTGGCTATTAGCCACAGGAGATAGATGGTATTCTCTTTGTGGGGAGGTGGTGCTCTGTTGTCTTGGTGCTGGAAGGAAGGCAGTGGGAGGGCTTCTGGTGTCCTGGCCTCACTGACAGTCCTTTAGATGGCACTGGATTTCTAGCCACTGTGTGTGACAGAATGTTGGACTGGATGGGCCACTGGCCTGATCCAACATGGCTTTGCTTATGTTCACTATGTGGAAATGGAGGAATCTTCTGTGTCCCAAAAAGATCAAAATGTGGAGATACGCTTCTGTAGATCTAATGAGGTAAGGAACTCCTCTGCTAGCAAGGATTCTGAGATGAATCTCAGCATCTCCATTCTGAAGTGTCTGTTTGATGAACTTGAGATACTTCAAGTCAAGTATTGCCCTCCAATCTCCATTGTTTTTTGGCACCATGAAGAATATGGAGTATACACCTTGTCCCCTTTCTGCAGGAGGGACAGGTTCTATGGCCCAAATGCTGAGGAGATGTTGGATATCAGAATAGGTTCTGCAAAGCTTTCCTTAATCCTTTGGAATGGAACAAGATAACATTCTGCTGGGGGTCTGGTGAATTCTACGGAGTACCCTCTGGCAACTATCTCCAAGGACCAATTGTCTGCCCTTGAGTTGATCCATATTTCTTGAAAATGTAGAAGGCACCCACACACACATACCGGAACTGATTCATAATCATGCTTTGACTAGTTTGTTGTCATGAATGGATTTGTTGGTTCTGTTTAAGAATTGTTTGTTGAAACAACTGTAGAACAGTCCTTTTTTGAAGGGTTGTCTAGGAGAGTCCCACTCAGTGTCTTGGGCGTCGCTTTTTTCTTATCTCTGGTTTCGATAAGGATCTTATCAAGAGTGTCCCTGAATAGTCTGGTGCCTTGAAATGGATAGGCTGTAACTACTGACTTGGTGTGGAAGTCAGCTTTCCAGGCCTGGAGCCATAAAGCTGTTCTGGTAGCTGCTGCAGATGCTGTAGCACTGGATGAGAAGATTAGGGAAGCTAATGTTGCATCTGCTGTGAATGAGTTGGCTTTGAGGGTTCTGTTGGGTCCTTCCACTAGGCGATAGTTGCTGGTTGGGATGAGCTGAAGAAGTTTTCTAAACCAGACCATAGCTGCTCTCGATACTATCAAGGCAATGTCGGAGCCCTTGATGGCCATGGATGTGGCTTCATGAGCTTTTCTTAGGGTGAAGTCAGCCTTTTTCCCCAGGCTGTCCCAGCTCATGCCCTTGCCATCTTCTGACAGTAATTCAGATGACTGCAATGCTGCTACTGGAGCATCCACTAGTGAGACCTGAAAAAACTGATTAGTAAATGATGGTAAAACATACAGTTTCTTAATAAAGGTTGGAAATTGCTTGTTGCTCATAGGTTTTGCCCCTTCTGCTCTTAATTGCTTCTCAAAAAAATCAGGGAAGGGGAAGACTCTCTTTGCTACGCTCGATCTAGGAAAGAATTCTTTGTTCCCCTTGTATCTGCCCTTGGGGGTCTAAGGTAGATGGATCTGTTTCTTCTTCTGATGGATTCTCCTGTAGATCCAAGCCTCTCATGATCTTAGATAGGAGATACTGGTAGTTCTCTGACTTAAAGAATCTTAGGGATTGTTCTGGGATTTCTATCTCATCCTTTTCCTCATCTGGAATGTTGTATATCATAATAAATTGTATATTATGTGTTTGTAAAATGCTGTCAGGTCGCAATTGACTCATGGAGACTTCTGCTGAGGCCCTCAAGGCAAGTGAGAAGAAGTGGTTTGCCAATGCCTTCCTCTGCAGACTCTTCTTTCGTGGTCTCCCATCCAAGTACAGACCCTGTTTAGCTTCTGGGATCTGACAGGATCGGGCTATACTATGCCACCTTCCCCCTTCTCTTTCACTATCTGCATAAACTTCTGATTCCTATTGAGATTTATCTCTCTCTTTTTCCTGCTATAGGGTTCCCTTCTAGCTGCCTTAGTGGGCCAGCCAGGTTTCCCTTTGTATGAAATTCCCCTTTCTGCATTTCTCTGTGTGGGAGGGGAAGGGCAGGAGGCTGAACCATAGGGAGATCTATTTCTTCCCTCATAGTTGGTCTAATCAAGTTTAGGAAATCTGGAGATAATATCATGGTACCTGAGCCCAACACATTACTCACAGGTAGACCTTTGCGGTCAGCACTGGATCCTGTTGCTGTTGTTATTTGTAGATCTAGAAAAATGGCTTGACTGGCTTTTGCTGGGTCCTGTGCCCATTGATTGGCTTATGGATGTGGGGAAACTCACTCCATAGCTACCTCCCAGTCAGTGGGTAAGGTTACCTGAGTATGCGGGACCAGGAATGGCTGCCATGGTTTTTTTGAGTAGGGAGGAATAGTGCCTCTTTTTGGTGTGCTTTTGAGCTCCTGATCTTTTCGTGGTGTGAATGGCAGCCACTGCGGTCTCTGCACGATCTGTGCTGATTGCACTGGTGTTGTTACTGAGAACGGTGGTGAGGGGGACTTCCAACTCATTCAGAGAGGAAGTCATCACTGCCCTCATGGTTTTCTATTTTAAAGTGGTTGGGAAACTTGCTCTGTAAAGCTGTCAGATTTGGAGAAAATGGCCGTCATGGCCAATAAGTTCTCCTGTCTGAAGAAGTCTTTCCCTGAAGTATCTTTGTGTAGAAACACAGAATAGAGTAGATTAGTGAAGGAATTAAAAGGAAATGAAGAAAGGCACAAGAATAAGAATGTAGAATTAAAAGTTTAAAAGAAGGAATGAAAAACCAAATACGTGAGACAGTGCCTATTCTAAATTGCTCTCCCTGTCAAGGCAGGAAAAGAACTGAGGGGATGGGTGACTCCCACCAAGGAGAAGGAAGTGGAAAGACTTTGTTCCTGCCTCCCTGATTGGAGGGTGAGAATCACCTACCAAGATGTCCTCTGCCTCAGAGGGAGAAGACTGTAGTTCTGATTCACATGCTATTTTCTCCATTTCCTCCAAATGTGAACAAACATGAGCTGGAGGACATTGGAGTAGAATATTTTGTAGCACCATTATATATATGAAATGGATACAAGCATACTATTTCCTTCATTCATGCTAAAGATTAGCTCAAGTAGTGGACAGAAAATCCATTAAATGTTCCATCATAGCTCAATAGCCTGACATTTGTTGGGTTAAGGCAAAACTTTAATGCCTTTAAAATTAAATTTGTTTTTATGTGATTTTAAAAAAATAATCTGCATATTAGCTTTAGTATAGAGAATGACAATTTGTGCTCAACCAACACTTGGGCTCTAATTTGCACTGGCAGCCCAAATGCAATAGCAAAAGGTACACCTGATATGTTGAATTTCAAAGCATGGCATGCATGCTTCAATAAAGAAATCAGGCTCACCTGTTTTCAAAGCAAATATTAGATCATCAAATTCTTGTGATTCTTCATCAGCCACCAAGGAGCTGTTGCTGAACCCTCCAGGAGCTGTGAAAGCGCTGCCGTTTTGTGGGCTCTGCTTGAAGACAGCACTAGCCTGACTGGCTGGCCTCAATGATGCTCCCTCCCAGTCAGCTGGCATCTGTACAAAAAAAAAAATAAGCAGCCTACAGTTATTTCCAAAGAAGCAAAATGTGGCCACTTGCACAAGTGCTTGCAAGGATTGCTTATCACTAGAGATGGGCACGATCGGCATTACGATAGGAAAATACCCCCGATAATGGCGTTCGCGCCATCGGGACCTGGCTGATCGGTGCTGTCCACGGCAACAGATCCAGCGGTCGGGGGGGGGCGCTTGTTCGGGGCTTGATCGGGTCAATCGGTATCTGATCGTGATCCAGACACTCTGGCGCCAGCAATCTATTGCCCTGGCAACGGAGCCAGGGGAATGCCTGAGCTGTGTTTCCCCTCCTTCTGTCACTCTGGAAACCCAAATGGAAGCCCAGCTTTCCTTGATCAGCAGGGCTTCCTTCCAACCACAGAGCAGCAATGCACTCAGCTCTTGGGAGAAGAGACCCAGGGGAGGGAGGGGGAAGGGGGTGTTCCAAACATTTTTTGCTTTTAAAAAAAATGGGGCTTTGTACGCTGTTTTTCTGTCTGTCACTCTCTGTTTTTAACCTGCTTTTAAAACACTGTATTTTGTAGGAAAAAAATTTTTGGATCGTGCCCACCTCTACTTATCACCCAGCTCCAAGCACTTCTGTGATTGTACCTATTCCTTAGTGACTCCCTTGATGAGGGCTTCTTTTGCTTTCACACACACAGAATAATGCACTTTCAATGCCCTTCAGTGATCGTTTGTAAGTAGTTTTTCCTGTAGGATTTTCCTGTAGAAAACCCCACTTGCAAACGATCACTAAAGTGCATTGAAAGTGCATTATTCAACGTGTATGAAAGCAGCCTAGGAATTCATCCTGACATTCTTCTTCCAATGAGTCATTGCATAGATATACTTGGTTCTTATTCACTTTACTGAGATGTCTAAATATGTTCCAAATACAGATACTACATCAGAGCTGCCGAGTGCCAACACACACACCCTGCCCCAATACCCAGATTGAACTCCAAAAATTTGCCTCCCTTTCTACCAATCCTGGAATATTAGGGGGAAAATTCTAGAACCAAACAACACTTTCTCCACAGAATTTCCTCAAACACAAAAAAGATCAAATTCATTAACATCCTAAAATACTTCCTTACATTTTCTCTTCTGATACCTTCCAAACTATGCATGAATAAATACGCCTGTTTTTCAACTACTGAACTTTGAATAGGTTATTTCCTCAGCACCATTCGCTACTCCATTTGGGCATATAGCTTGGTATGGACCAAGCCTGTACAAGGTCTATTCGTGCTAAGGTCCCTTTCTGTACACAGTTAAATATACAAGACTACTTGTCATATAACTGATGGCTAGAGCTTCAGGAGCATGAAAAGGAAAAGTGTGCAAGTGATGTCAAACTGTGACCTTGTTTCCATGGACTGTATAATGAGCCCAAAGAACTTAACAACATGGCAATAGCTGCACAAAGAGTGGTGATTTTACAAAAACAACATCAAGCTTGCTAAACACAACTTTTATATAAGCTTGAATACACAAAATATTCAGCATGCTACAGTAGTTGGGCTTGGGTGTCGTAATTCCTGTTCGAATCCTTATTTAGCTATGAGACTCACTGAGTAAGCCTGGCAAATCTCCATTGTGTGTGTAAAGGACTCTCAAATCGCAGCTGACTTATGGTAACCCCACAGGGTTTTCAAGGCAAAAGATGAATAGTGGAGGGTTTCCCATTACACGTCTCATTGCATGTCTCCTGGACTTCCTTGTGGCCTCCCACCCAATTTCTACTCAGAGCCAACCCTGCTTTGCATCTGAGATCTCATGAGATTGGGCTGGCTTGGGCCATCCAGGTGTAGATGATTAACTTGCAGCAGCAATCTGCACATGAAGAGGGGAAGTAGGATGGCTTCCACTGGCCCCTTATGCCTTACCCCCACCCCACTCCCAAGATGGACTGGCTCTTCTGTGTAGGCTCTATGTAGAAGAGCCAGTCAGTGCATGGTGTTTGGAGGTGGTGACTGGGTGCAGTCCTGCTCCTCTCTCCACACATTTAATGATCCCCTTGTGCCATTGTCTCCATCAGGCTTCAGTTTTACTGACATCTGACGGCTGATTATGAGGATAAAACTCCTCTCTGTGAAAGGATGCAAATGCAGTAAAGAACATTTACCATTTACATGACTTTTTGAGAGTGCTCTTGGATCTGATATTGCCTGAAATATCTTTTTCTAAATATCTGTTTTCTAAATGCTGATGTAAAGTGATGTTGGTACCTCTTCCAGAGCACTGATAAGGTTCTGAGTAGATTTGCTGATCTCTTCTGCCGCTGGGAGCATGCCACTGCCATGGGTGAAAAACGCAGAGCCTGGACTTGTATGTCCATTCATTTCAACAGTGTAACTTGCTTTTACAGGGCAGCACAGCTGGTTGTGTAGAATAAAATACACTACAAAAACATAAAGGCCCTGGAAAGAATGAAGCGGGTTTTGAAAAAAGCATCCATGTACAGAACAAAGCATCTTTGAATATATTTAAGGAAACTGAGTCATGCAGAACTTCCCCCCCAATCTCAACCAAACAAGCATTCTTATGATTGTAACATACTTTTTAAAAAAGAGAGAGAGAGAGAGAGAAAATATGTCAAAGTAAATTATTGCCTTGGAAGGTAAAAACAAGGTAATGCCCCGAGGCTTCTATTAAGATAAATGGATCATTTAAACTTGCAGTTTTAACCCACCCAACTATGAAGCAAAGCCAAGAACAGAATACAACAAAGATTCACCTTCCTCACAATAGGAAGAAAATATCTTGAAGAATGCCTCACAATGGAGAAAGCCAGCAGGGATTTTATTCTCTCAAGTACCATCTTTTTATTTTTTTTGCTTCCCTATTTAATGCCATGCAAATATTGGCTGATGTCAGATTTCAGTTTAAAATTACTCTTCAAGCTGATTACATTTGAAGACAGGCTTGTCTTTATGCATTTAACAAGCATGTTGTTGTGTGTGCCTTAAATTTTTCTCATTTTATTCCTTTGACCATGTCATTGAATGGGCATCACGGGGTTTGTGGCCTATGTGTTCTTGATCCATTTGTTCCCGACAGTCTTCTAAAAAGACAGAGAAAAGCACTGAACTCCCCTCTCCTGTCCTGAGTCTGACTGCCTGTATGGCTCTAAGGCAGACAGCGAAAGTGCTTCGTCAATATCTTTCCACGGTCTTGGTTGATTCATGATACGGTTCATGAATCACAGTAATATTTTTGAATCAACAGGAGCAAGCCTGTAAGTTACACTTATCCTGTTCCTCATTTCTATCATGAGATTAATAGAACAGAAGTACTGAAGGGATATCTTGAGGGCAGGGATCCCATTCTGTTGGTGGGGTCATGGGATCCTCCGCCCCCCCCCCCACCTCTCACCTGGCCATTGGGGCGCAAGGCACAGGAACAGGCCTGGGAACCCCACAGTGTACTCCCACAGGCTCTGAACCACTTCCTCATCACACTAGGAATGACACCATTCTTGGTGTGATACAGAAACAACAGGTCCTGCACAGGGCTGATCTGATTAAAACTGGCTCCCAGTCTGGCTCCTGGAAATTACAGTGGGTCCAGAACGCTGCTGCCTGTGTCCTCATGGGTGTGCCTTTCAGGACACATGTAACTCCAGTCCTGCAACAGCTACACTGGCTTCCCGTGGAGTTCCAGATCAGGTTCAAGGTTTTGGTATTAACCTCTAAAGCCCTAAATGGACTGTGACCAGCATACCTGAGGGACTGTCTCTTCCCATTTACCCTCCAGAGGGTGCTGAGATCAGCTGGAAAGCACCTACAGGTGGTCCCTGGACCCAGGGAGGCTTACTTGGCCGGGCCCCGACCTGGTGGAACTCTCTGTCTGAGGAAACCTGGGCCTGCCAAGGTATTGTCTCCTTCAGGTGGGCCTGTAAGATAGAGATGTTCCACCAGGCGTATGGTTGAGGCCATCAGGGTTTCCACCAAATGAGCCTCTCTCCCGGTCTCCTCTATGTCTGTAGGGGGTATTGACCATCTACCCCCCATATATGAGTGACTGCACATGGTTAAACCGCACCTTCACCTCCACCAGATGTTATATGTTTTTTATACAGTGAGCAGGTATTTTATTAGAAAGCTGTGTTAATTGATTGTGATTTTATCTTTTATCTTCTGTTGTGACCCGCCCTGAGCCCGCTTGCAGGGAGGGCGGGATATAAATATAATAAATAAAAATAATAAAAAATAATAATAGTGTTTGGTGCTAATTTTTATCAAATCGGCCCCGTGTGGAACCCATCATTTCCATGTCACACTAGGAATAACATCATTTCCAGCATGACAAGGAAGTGCTCTGGAGTGTGTGTACGCACATGCTATGCATGCACACAAAATGAGTCCTCCCAGTGTGCACCCTCCCAATCCCCCGCCCCCATTCCCTGGTTTCAAGCCCAGGGAATCTGGCATCCGTACCTGAGGGTTACCAACCTCCAGGTAGGGGCTGGAGATCTCCCTGTTGTTTTAATGTAAATTATGTCTGTATGTTTTAGTGTTGTTGTGATCTGCCCTGAGCCTGCTTGTGGGGAGGGTGGGATATAAATCTAATAAATGAAAAATAGCTGCTCTCCAGACTGTAGCGATCAGTGCCCCTGGAGAAAATAGCTGTTTTGGAAAGCGGACTCTATGGCATTATATCCTGCCGAGGTCTCTCCCATCCTCAAACTCCATGTTCCCCAGTTGTTCCCATTTGAATTGTCCTGGAACAGGGGGAGGCACTGAGAGAAACCTGGCGGGAATTTTAAAAAACAACGACGTTTCAATACAACACCACAATTACATGAAAACGGCTAGAGGAATACCATTCGTCTTGGCTTCAATGATGTTATGGAAACATAACCAACAAGTGCCCTAAACAGCAGCAGAACCACGCTGCATGCGCCCAGTTTCAACAGTCTTGTAGCACTCAAAGTGTAAGAATGTAATGAACCAGCAGCATCTGACTGCTGTTTGAGTGGCAGGTTTCCTTTAGAGGTGTAACTTTAAAGAAAGTTATCTGTAGCACCTGCAACTCAAGGGTTACAACTTACAAGGACAGAACCATTCTTCTAAAATTCAGTACATTTGATATGATGTTTACTCAGACTGAAGATGTTCGTGGTATACAGGTCATGCATGGGCTTGCCTGTGTTGAGCTATGTAGACTAATCTTGTGAATTAGCCTTACATTGTTTTCAACTGAAGATAATTTATTTGCTTCATTTATAATCCCCCCCACCCACCCACTTCTTCCCAGTGGAGACCCAATGGTGGCTTACATCGTTCTCCTCTTCTCCATTTTATCCTCACAACAACCTGTGAGGTAGGTTAGGCTGAGATGGTATAACTGGTCCAACTTGCACCTAGCCAAGCTTCCATGGCAGAGTGGGGATTTGAACTAATAAAAGAATCACTTGTTTGCCTTTGATCAGAGTAAGGTGGAAAGGGCCATAGGTGATGAGGTAAGTTGCCAAACTGCTTAAATAAGCTTGAAACAAATCAAGAATGTGCTTGATGTTAATAAAGAGTAAACTTCAGAACATCTATAGAAATTGTTTGCAGGAGCCATGATAAGTGATGGCGGGTCAGAAGTTACATGGTATAAGCAAGTTCCTAGACTTGCTTAAAGCCTTGACAGGATGGGTAAAAAAAAAACATTACCCTTCAAGCTAAACATGCATTGGGAGCCTGAAAGTGAAAAATTGAACTCCAGGTTTAACTCTGATTAATTTAGAAAACTCTCAGGAAAATTACATGCAGTTTCTCTCCGGTTTCATCTGCAGGCAAATGTCTGTTCACTTTGGTCAAACCTTTTATGTAGGCTGGGTGGTGGAGCAACACACTTCAGTTACTGGGCTTTTCTGCATGCTCAACTCATTTCTGATTTTCTTAGTAGTCAATCTACAAGCATTGAGATCAGTTTGGGTACAGTTTTTACACGTCTGCCCTCCAGTTGCACTTTTAGAGTTGTGGAGATGGTTTATTTTCTTCCTCATGTGCCTTAAATAATCAGGATTTTCAAGCAAGGGTGCTGTCGTCATTGATGGCATAATCACTGATGTCATAGCACCCACCCACCCCTTTTATTTGTGCATGTGCTTATATTGCTATATCAATATAAGGGCTTAAGTTTTTGAAAAAGATACAAAATGAACACATCGTCAGTCTTTGCATGGGGAAGCCTAAAAATGGAGCAGCTCCACCATCCATACCTAAGCATGCCCCAGTCCAAACCAGAACCCTTCCTGGGTTCACCTAGAACAAGGAGGTGGAGGTCACCACTGCTGGTGCAAACCAACCTTTGTTGTGACAAAGCCCAGAGCAGAAATGGCGACGTGCTTTTAAAACTGTGCTGCTTTTTTTGGCACCAGAATTGCCCCCCCCCCCCCGCCATCCTCTGGACCACTGGGTCTTTTGCTTTAAAAAAAAAAATCATCAATTTCATATTGATATATTGATCTACCATTGTAATAATAGTTGCAGCAGGTTCTCTGAATTCCAAGCTTTCATTTTTTTAAAAAGAGTATGTCTCCAGCCCTTTTTGTTGCAGAGATATAATGAAAAATGCATATCTCTTCAATGGAAGGGGCTAGGGACTTACTTTTTTAAAAAACTAAAGCTGGGAATTCAGAGAACTTGCTGCAACTATTATTAGATTGGTAGGTCAATATATCACTACGAAACTGATGTTTTTTTTTAAAAAAAGATCAAAAATAAAACCAAGAGGGGGGAAAGGAAGGCTGGGAGAAGAGTGACTTGACAACAATGAATGGCCAATTATTGAAAAGTGGGCTGAAGGTGAGTGGAAATGGGGTGGGGTGGAGGAACCAAACAAAACTGAAAGAAACATTATTCATAAGTAAAAAAATCTACTAAAAAAATCAGCTTACAGAAAAAGATTGGCATAAAAATGGTCTCAAAAGAACAACAACAAGAAGAACAAAACCTCGGGGGTAAAGACCAAAATAAACCAAAGTGAAAACTAAAGGCAAAAAATTGGTGCAGAAATCAGGGGATAAACCAAAGTAGTATGGGTCCAGAACCAATGAAAAAACCCAGTGTGGAAAACCCCACTCTCTGGGAGCAATGACGTGACTTACTGCAAGCTATCTAATCAGCAGTGGGGCAAAAGGTCACAAAGCCAGAATATGGTCTAGGTTTCCCATTTGGTCTTGAAAGTGCAACAAACTTATATTAGCTTTCAGTATAGCATTTCTTTCTGAAATTTTAAGATAAACTGGAGGCCTCTAAAATTTGAAAATCTAACCAATTTATTTCTCTGGCATAAACTGTTGTGGACTACAGCCCACTTTACTCAATGCATGGAGTGGGTCCTTGGCAGCCATATATATATGTACATGCATATGTGCAAAATTATGAAAGCAAAACTGTAAATGGCAAGAAGGCCATGATGAGATGTAACCAGGAAAGACTCAAATACAGTCTAGAAAAAAACAGAGACCCATGATAGCAGTAACTGGAAATCTTTCTAGATCTGCTAAGCTGGTTAACAGCTGTAATGACTAGACATGGGCACAAACAGCATTACGAATGCAAAAAAGACACGAACAGCACGATCGGCGGTTTGCAAACAAGCTGCTAGTGAGACCCCATTCTAGACGAACAAGTGGTCGTCGCAAGCCTTGTTTGTTGCGTACGTCTGCTGTTCATGAATCCAGACAGTTAGGCGCCTTCAATCAATTATGTTGGCAATGGAGGCAGGGACTGCCTGAACTCTGCACTCCTTCTATCGCCCTGGAAACCCCAATCTAAGCCCAACTTAGCTTGATGGGCAGGTCTTCCTTCCAAGCGTGGAGCTCCAAATTGGTTACAATTGGTTACATGAGAGCAGATACCAGGGGGCTATGGGAACTCTAATCTAATTCCCGCAAACCCTGTTAAGCAGTGCCGACTGCCAACCATAGACTTCCTGTGTTGCACTATGGGACCTCTGGTTATAAAAGGCACTGTGCTCGCAGGCTGGCTTTCAGTTTTAGCAGGCAGTGGAGTGGGACAGAGCTGTTGCTAGCCTTTTGGGAGAGAAACAGGGAGAGTGCATTGGAGCTGGGATTATTTGTGTGTGTGGTGGGATAGGGATCTATCCCCTCTGGTTCCAGGGCTGCTGCCAGGCCCTGGGGCCAAGCTCAGTGGGCACCTCGGCTGAGGGCACACACTGATTACTATTATTATCAGTGCCTGATCTGGTCATGTTTCTGGGAGGGCTGGGCTAAGGCTCTACCCCCTCCCTCTGGTTCTAGGGCTGCTGCCATGCCCTGGGGCCAAGCTCAGTGGGCGCCTTCGCTGAGAGCTCACAGTGTTCTTTCTTTTTCTTTCCTCCTTAATTCTTGTTTGCTGGCACAAAGAAGCTTCGGGCGAGGGCCAAGGGTGGTTGTGGGGGGAAGTGCAAAGATTGTCCCGGTTGCCCCATGAGAAGCAGTACTGGGCAGGGCTCTAGGGCAGCAGAGACTCCCATTCCCCAAAATTCACCTGTGGGGGCTGTGGAGGAGGCTGAAAAGCTCTTGCTGCCAGGAGAAAAGGAACTCTTTAAACTGTTTGATGAGGAGGAGGGTGAGGGATCCATGGAGGAATGGTTTGGGTTCGATGAAACATCCATCACGTCCCTATCCCAAACTCCCAGTGCGGTCCCTGCCTGCAGTCCACCCTTCACTCCATCTTCCATTGCCAGCCCTGCAGCGCGGCCAATAACCCTTGGTCCTCCTTCCCCTGAAACAGTTAGTGGGCCACGGTTCAAACTCTCTGTATGGAGGCACATTTGGGCCCTTCCAAATGACCCCCATGTGGTGTGGTGCCGTGTCTGTGATGGCCTGGTGCGCAGGGGCAATGGCCCGAAGCACCTGTCATTGACAGTCCTGACTAGGCACCTGAAGACGTGCCACCAGAGCCTGTGGTCTCCATCCTCAGCCAGCGAAACATCTGGAGGGGGGAGACAGAGGGCTACCAGCTCCTCTGAGACGGGATCAGTGGGAGGGTCACTGGAATCCACACCAAGCAAGAAGCCTTGCCCCGAGGGTGCTGCTGGTGGGAGCAGAATGGTCAGGCAGGCCGACCTTGGGGAGGTTGTTCCATCGGGGTCGGGGATAGTGCCATTTAAAAGGGTGAGGTCAAGGGCTAAGGAGGTGGGCGTTGGTGTGGTGGTGGAGACGATTGCCCTGCAAGGATTCCCCCTATCCACCGTGGAGGGAATGGGCTTCCAAAGGCTGCTTCAGCACTTTGCCCCATGGTTCTCCATGCCATCACAGAGCACCATTTGGGCGTCGAGTCCTGTCTGCCCTCTACCAGTCTGTGTGAGACATAGTGCTCAGGGAGCTGTTGGCTGCCAAAGGCCGTACAGTAAACTTCACGGCCAACCTCTGGAGCAGCTGCCATCACGAGTACTTTGCCTTCACTGCCCACTGGTGGCAACCAGAGGACCTCTGTCGCCCCAGGACAAGAACTGGCACCCGGGAAAAGGTGCCATGCTTGACACCAGGCTACAGGATAGTTCTTCTCCAGGCCCGGGGGATGGATGATGTCCATACTGGGAAGAACATTGCCACCACTGTAAAGGCGGCACTGAGAGAGTAGATGGCCGGGGGGTGGGGAAGGGTTTGTCCGTGGCTTCATGGTGACAGACGTGGGAAGCACCATGTTGGCAGCCCTGAAAGAGGCATCCCTCCCAGGCCTGGTGTGCATGGAGCACAAGCTGCACCTGGTGATGAGGGACGTGCTCGGGCTGAGGAGCAAGCCAAGGGACAGCTGGGACAAGGGAACCTTGTGGGCGCACAATCTGCTGGACATTTGCCGCCGCATCACTTCCCTCTTCTCCCGCAGCATCAACTCTTCCTGCGAGCTGTTCAAGAGGCAGGGGGAGGGGGGGACCCCGAGCACCAACTCTTTCAGGACCTGCCCACCCGCTGGAACTCCACCTACTATATGGTATGTCGTCTGGTGGAGCAGAAGGGCCCGTTGCAGGACATCCTGTCATCTATGGAAGTTCTGAGGAGGGGAGAGGAGCTGAGCCTCAGCTCCATGGAATGCAGAGTCCTTGCCCAGTTGTTCCGGAAGCTGAAACCCTTTAAGGAGGCCACCGAGCTCTTGTACACGTACGAGGCCAGCCTGGGTCAGCTCATCCCCCTGATCCACGAGCTCAACTAGTTCCTGTCCAAGAAGCTTGAGCACGAGAAAGAGCTGCTCCCCAGGGTCAGGGGCTTTGTGAGGCGGATGCAGGCATGTGTGTCCAAGAGCTTGCATCCTCTGTGCCCAGAGATGCCATACCTCTGTGACCCCCGAATCAACAGCAGCATCGCCATGCGGGTGGGTCAGATACAGCCCTGGAAAAAGGAGCTCCACACAGCAATGTTCCGTTTCCAGAAAGAGAAGGCAGGATGGAGGGAACCGGGCAAGGGCGAGGAGCAGGCGGCGTAGAAGGAGGTGGAGGAGGAGGTGGGAAGAGAATCACATCAAGAGAGACCCATCCAAACAGCCCCACTTGATCTCTGGGCCTCGTTGGTGGGCTGTGTGGTTGGCTGCAGCACAGTGGGTGCATCTCTCGCAGTGGAGGACTCAGTGGGGGCTATGGTGCGAGAGTACCTTGCTGAGCCCCCTGAGCCCCCCCATTCCAACCCATTAGAGTATTGGGTGAGTAAATCTGCCGTATGGCTGGAACTGTCCATCGTGGCAACCAACATTCTGTCCTGCTCCACCAGCGTGGAGAGTGAGTGGGTGTTCTCCCACCTGAGAGACCTCCTCCATCCCCACTGCGTACGTTTGCACGCAGACCTGCTGGACATGGTGACCTTCATCAAGGTCAACCTCAACCTACTTGGGTATCCCTCTGTGGACCTGGACCTACCTGGGCTCTGAGCCACCCCAAGACTACTGTGATTCTAGGCCAAGCTCTTCTGCATTGGGCTGTAGCCCCCCTCAGTTCTCGGGGCTGCTTTCAGGCTGGTAACCCTTTGCCTTTCTCTCCCAGACAAGTTCCTGTTCCCTCTTTCAACCTCTCCCTCTCTGGATGGCACCAATACGACCCTTCCCGACAACTTGTCCTGCCCATCGCGTCCTCTCCCTGACAAGTTCCCAGTCCCTCTTTCAACCTCGCCCCCTCTGGATGGAACCACTACGACCCTTTCCAATGACCTCTTCTTTCCTGCCCATCCTGTTCTTTATGCGAAGGTAGGAAGGTGGGTGATGTTAGTTGCTGCCGCCTTTGAGCATGAGAGACTACCACAGCACTGCCACTGCCTTTGGGCCTTCCCGCTCCTGCTCTGCAATGCGGCTGGTAAAAACCCTTTGTCCTCCTCTCCCTGCCAAGGTCCTGGACGTTCTCTCTTTCAACTCTTCCCAACGACCTCTCCTGTCCTGCCCATCCTATCCTTTCCACAAATGCAAGAAATTGGGTGCTGTCAGCTGCCACCACTTTTGGTCACGAGGGACAGCTCAGCTTCTGTTGCGCATGTGCTTGTACGGTACTGCATGGTGCCCCCTATCCATGGCGCCTTCTGTCCCCTCTGAGCAGGGAGGAATGGGTCCTACACTGCGACTCACACCCTTTCCGTGAAGGCAGGAAGGTGGGTCATATCATCTGCCGCCGCTGCCCCGCAACCCAGTGAGTTTCTTGGCTCATGGCTCACCAATGAAGGGGTCTTCCCGGTCCTGCTCTGCGATGCGGCCGATAACCCTTTGTCTCCGTCTCCCTGACAAGTTCCCTGATGGTCCCTCTTTCAACCTCTCCATTTCCCAAACCGCTCAGATGCCTCCCAACCTCTCCTGTCCTGCCCATCCCATCCTTTCTGCGAAGGCAGGAAAGTGGGTCATGTTGTCTGCCACCACTGGCCCGTAATTCAGTGGGTTTCTCGGCTCATGGCTCACCAATGAAGGGGTCTTCCCGGTCTTGCCTCTTGATGCTGCTGGTAACCCTTTGTCTCCCTCTCCCTGACAAGGTCTCAGTCCCTCTTTCAATGTCCCCCTCTCTGTACGGTGCCCAACAACCCTTCCCCACGACTTGTCCTGTCCATCGCCTCCTCTTCCTGACAAGTTCCCAGATGGTCCCTCTTTCAACCTCGGCTTCTGTGGATGGAACCAATACAACCCTTCCCAATGACCTCTCCTGTCCTGCTCATCCTGTCTTTTCCGCGAACGCAGGAAGGTGGGTTGTGTCAGCTGCTTCTGGTTTTGGGCATGAGGGACAGCTCAAAAGCTGTTGCTGATATGGTTGTGCTGCACGGTGCCCCCCACTGCATGGCCCCTGCTGTCCCCTCTGAGCAGGGGCGAATGGGTTCCTCCTACCCTTTCTGTGAAGGCAGGAAGTTGGGTGTTGTCTGCTGCTGCTGCTTTTGGGCACGTAGGGCAGCTCAGGAGCTGTTGCACATATGGTTGCGCAGCATGGTGCCCCCTATCCATGGGCACCTGCTGTTCCCTCTGAGCAGGGGAAATGGGTCCTGGCTGCGACACTCGTCCTTCCTGTGAAGGCAGGAAGGTGGGTGATGCTGGCGGCAGCCTGCTTGTACTGCTTGCACAGGTAAGCTGTCTCTAAATGGTGTGGATTCTGTGGAACTACTGTCTTCTGTAGGGTGCGTTGAATAGACTGCCATGTCTGTGATGGCAGGCTGGTGGGTGATGCAGTGGGACAGCCCATAGCTCCCCACATGGGTACCTACCTGTCTGCCCACAATCCCCTTTCCTAGGGGAACTGATGCTTCCCCCACGATGGGGGGGGGGAGGCATCCTCCCCCACCTCGATGGCCAGTACATGAGCCGCCACTTCTACATGTTAGGCCCCACCTCCCACCTTTGGTTCTTTCCTTCCAACTTTCTAATGACGGGATAACGCAGATATTTATGCAATCCACGTCTCCCCAATATGCCTGTACATGGTATCTGTCTCTCCTGTCAATTCAATACAGGTATTCAATGTATCCATGCATCTCTCTATCCTATACACTTATCCCATACAGCTATGCACCTGTCTATTGAGATACTTATCTATCCCATGTACCTAAACGTCCAATGCTCCATGTCCAGCAGGTGTGTTTGGGGGGCAACAGCCTCTGCACCACACGAGGTATGGATAGCAGCATTGGCCCCGATGCCATGATGTCCCCATCTGGTGGACATACGGTGGTGTCTCTGACCCACCAGGGTGTGTGTTTGTGTGTGCAAGGCCTCCACGTATGCCATCATATCTTGCTGGAGGGTTTTCTTTGCAGACTGTTGCTGCTGGGTCATTTGGTTATGCGGCAGCCGCCAACATGACCCACCTTCCAGCCTTGGCGGAAAGTAGCCTCTGGGAGGCCTGGCGGGTGGGTGAATGGGGGGGGGGGCGCCGGCAAGTGGCCAAACTCCCCTCCCCTGATAGTGCTATCCTAAGCACACTTACACCCTTCTAAGTCCATTGAAATAAACTGGCTTAGAGGGGTGTAACTCTGCCTAGGATTGCATTGTTAGTGCGTACCATTCAGATGATCTTTCCCCTTTGCTATCAGTAGTTTCTTTTGCAGCTCTGACCAGATAAATATAGCTGATACAGTTTATATTTTGGCTGCCTTTTAATTCTGACTGAGCTCAGATGAGCCAAAGAACAAAGGATGAAAGCCGTCATAACATTTTGGAAGCCAGTTTGGATGTGCCTTCACTGCATTGAGTCTAATCCATATTTTTTTTTCTCCAGGGCTGAACCTTAACAAACTTCAGCTGAACCCTGAAGAAAACATGGCTTTGCAAATTTTCTGCCAAAATCAACCGTAGATGATGCCAAAAAGCTGCCACCCATGATGTCCTCAAGAAACCTCTCCGCCCCTTCCTTGGAGCAACTTCTTTTTTAAACGTTTCTATTTTTTAAATCAATAAGACAAAGAATGAACAGATATATGAACGTGTGGCTCTTCAAAAGTGGTCAGTCATTTAACAATGTGAGAGGAGGCCTAATTGTAGAATCTATCCTTCAAGTTGCTAGCAGAAACACCTTATGATTCACATTATAATACTATGATTACATTGCACTTGAGGGATCCACTGTAAATTTTCCTTCTATATATGTGTTCACATTAAATGGTTCTGGGAGGAAACCTGATTCAAGAAAACTGTAAGATACCACCCAATACAGCATCTTATCAATGATGATGGAAAATCCTACCTACATATATTCTCATAGCAAAGAACAGGGCAAGTAATACTGACATATATCCAACCATGCAGTTCCTCCAGTAGAATGGCATTTCTGTTTTCAGGACAGAGATTTACACTAGTCCCTCCCTCCCACTGCAGATCCCCCCCTTGGCCCCCTATTCTGTTCCTGAGGGTCTACTGACCTCAAGGAGCAACATTTCAGAGGGATCAGTAGAATGGAGCAGGAGGGGTAAGTGGGAAGTCTTGCCCCTTGAAGTCTGTGGATGGCTGGATACATGCTGCTTCTACCAATAATTCTCAATAAGGCTTATGGTTGTATAGCTATGCCCTGAGCTGGATGGAGCACATCAGATCTTGGAAGCTAAGCAAGGTTGGTCCTGGTCAGTATTTGCATGGGAGATAATCAAGGAAGGCCAGGGTTGCTACGTAGAGGCACACCAACGGCAAACCACCTCTGAATGTCTCTTACCTTGAAAACCCTATGGGATCACCTGTATCTCACTTGTCATGGCTCCCTTGTCCCACAGGAAGACTGGAGGGGAGGCCAAGTGCAAATACTCAAAGCTGGAAGTGAATCCTTGTCTCCCAGGGTTACAGGAGCCACTACCAGTCCCTCTGAACTAACCCTCAGCTGAGACACCAAGAGACAAGTCTCCAGCCCTACCAGATGTTAATCAAGAAGTCAGCCCTGCAAGGTAGGACACCTACAGGTTGAATTCCACAAACACAATCACTTGGTGGCTGTAGCCAAAATAGGCCCAGATACTGTATTTGGACTGAAGCTCCAAAACTCAAATAACATTACAAAAGTATAATTAATAAGGTGAATTAGAAGAATGCAAGAAATTACAAAGAGAAGTTGTGCAAAACAGCAAAGGAAATTTAAAAAATACATAAATACTCTAAAATACTGTACAGGCTTTGGTCCTCTAACAGATGTTACCTTATCAGACCAGAAGCACAAAAGTCCAAGTAGAACTCCAAAGTCTATATTCCAAATGCAAGTGTCCTGGAATAACACCTATCCTGGTAGGTGGGTCCAGAGCAGAGAAAGGAGTGTAGTAGCAGGTATCCCGCCAGCAGTGACAACAATGCCCAATTGGAGCACAAAGCGAATAGAGTAGGGATGAAACTAGAATGAAGACCCTTGCATTATGCCAGGCTGCTGCACCATGACCTGAACCTGACTGACCAATCAATATGTGTTGCTAGACCTTGAGACCATGTTCCTCGGCAGAGGAACTTACTGAGCAACTTAGTGTGACTCAGGTTTCCTTGTGGTATTGAGATGGAGAGTGAGTGCAAAATCTCCTCCTGGTCTATTGAACATGAAACTCTGAGTTCCTGATCTAATCTGCACCTGTGCCTCAGTTCCGTCCCATCTCTTTATCTCTCTGAAAACAGAAGAGTCATAGGGATTGTACTTTTCCAGAGAAAGTCCTTCAGCAGCTTAACCAGACCTAAAAACCTTGCCCAAAGGTTTGAAAAGCCATGAAACGGACTAGGATAGGTCATCTTCTTGACAGTGCTCGTGACAGGAAATGGGCACATTTATAGCCTGCTTTTCTTCCAGCAAGGAACTTGAGACCGTGTACAAGCTGCCTCATAGGGTGTTTTGTTGTAGGGAAAATAATAACACATTTTGTAAACTGCTCTGAGTGGGTGTTAAGTTGTCATGAAGGGCAGTATATAAATCAAATGTTATTGTTGGTTGTTGGGGGTTTTCCGGGCTGTATTGCCGTGGTCTTGGCATTGTAGTTCCTGACATTTCGCCAGCAGCTGTGGCTGCTGTTATTGTTGTTTTCTTGTTGTTAATGTTATTGTTGTTTTCTTGTTGTTGTTGTTATTATGGAAAGCAGATAGTTTTCAACAGAATGGTAAAAGTGTTTTATTATCAATCAGTCACTGTAAGAGTTGGAAAATGAAATGAATGCAGACAGGGTTTATGTCTATAGCTGGTCTGGAGCTCTCCTGCTAGGCTGTTGCCATTTTAGAAATCAGTAGAGGTAAGTGTGGGTATGCAGAGAGCGACCAACTTTGGGATCTGTAAAAATCAACCTTTTTGTTCAATAAGATTGAAATTTAGGAGATCTTTAGATTAGAGGGTGGACTGTGTTATGTGCATATTTGGTGCCATTAACTACAGCTGCCCCAGACCCTTGAAATAGATTTCCCTTTGAAAATAAATGGTCCCAAACACCCCCCCCCAAAAAAAATTGGCTCCTGAAAATAATATTTTTCCCCAAAGTCCAGATCAGAAATTATAATGAAAACTTTCTCAGTGTATACTACTAGTAGTTACTACAACATATAGAGTGTTCAACATGTGACTCAGCCTCACTAGAAAATTTCCAGGCTGCCCTCAGTGGTTATCTTTCTTTGTAGAAGAGGAAATCTATAAGGTAAAGTGTCTCATATCTGACAAAATCAAAAAGAGTCCAGTAGCACCTTTAAGACTAACCAATTTTATTGTAGCATAAGCTTTCGAGAACCTGGTACCTGTGCTGGTGACTCTGCTGGCCAATTCATGATTGTAAGTGAGAAGTCGTTTAAGATTGGGGGGCTGTCTGTAGGCAAGGAAAGGTCTTCCACCCAGGACTTCTGAGAGAGAGGTATCATTTTCCAGGATGGGTTGTAGCTACACAGGTACCAGGCCCTGCAACAGACCCAGATGCCAGCTCTGCCCCTATTTCTACCCAGGGAATACAATTACAGGACCCAATGACATCAACTACACTGTCTCTGGCTCTTACAGCTGCTCATCCTCCAATCTGATATATGCCCTCATGTGCCAACAATGTCCTTCTGCTCTGTACATTGGACAAACCAGCCAACCTCTACACAAAAGAATAAATGGACACAAATCTGACATTAGAAATGGAAACGTCCAGAAACCAGTGGGAGAACACTTCAATCTACCAGGACATTCCACCAAAGACTTAAAGGTCGCTGTGGTTCAACAGAAACCTTTCAAAAACAAAATCCAACGGGAGGCTGCTGAATTGGAATTCATATGCAAATTTGACTCTGTCAAGCTGGGACTGAATAGAGACTATGAATGGTTATCACATTATCACAGGTAACAGATTCCCTTTACAGAGGCGTGGTCGGGGGGAGCCCAGTGACACCTGGTGTGGGCTTTCGGGGACCACAGTTCTCTTTGTCAGATGCAGCTGGCAGGGAGAGCTGTGGTTATCGAAGGCTTACACTACATAGGAATTGGATACTTTCACTGCTACAAACTAATACGGCAAACTGACTGCACACCAAAAGGAGATGTTTACATTTCCAAGCAAAGGAATGTTTTGATTGCCTCCACGCTAATTGCATTCTGTCCCCTTGTGATAAATGTCCCCTTCTTTCCTCTCTCTCTTCTCCCCTCCTCTTCTGTATCTGCCCAGTTTGGATCAGGCATCTGACGAAGAGAACTTGATTCTCGAAAGCTTATGCTACAATAAAATTGGTTAGTCTTAAAGGTGCTACTGGACTCTTTTTGATTTTGCTACTACAGACTAACACGGCTAACTCCTCTGGATCTATGATCATATCTGACAGTCACTGTATATGGAATTGTGACAGAGTGGATAATGCACTAGGTAGGCGGGCCCTTTGTTTTGTCTTTTAAAATTGCAAAGATATAAGTACCAAAGATTGTTTTCTCCTTGACAAACATTTTTATGTTTTGCCTTTCTTCATTGATATTGGAAGGTTTCACAAACAGATATTCCTTTAATTCATTCATCCCTTGAAAACAACAGCCACTGACAGTCGATCCCGGAGTTTACAATACTGTCTGGCTGGTGGATGTAGCTGCAAGAAATGGACTTGCAAGTGGGTACATCCCACCATGACCTAGCTCATTTCTCTTTCAATTAATCTCTGTTCCTCAGTGCTCTGTTCCTTGAAATCATGTATAGATGCAAAAAGAAAAAAGGCAGCATGGAAATAAATGGAGGTCAAATGGAAACAATAGCAAGTGAAATGCACTTACTAATCTAGGCATACCCTTTGTGCTGCCTATTGTGTCAGTTCTGGTCCGATTGAGTCATCTTACCTGATTTGGAAGGAAGTGGTTAAGGGCATTGAGGTAACTATGAGAGCAGAGGTGGAGGGAAGAGGCAAGAAGCCAGACCAAGCCCAAAGTGTTGCAAATCCTAAGAATGATCCTGATTGTGACCTGGCATTTCAGCCACAGAGTGTTAATTATGGAGCAACTTCTCCCAGGTGAGCCTCTTTTTTCACTAAGATCTTCCCTGGAGGCTTCGCTTCTGATTTCCGAAGGAGGCACAAAGCAGGGCTTTCTTTGAGTATGGTAAAAAGAAACTGCATCACCTTAAAACACTGAATGTCATATTTATTATTAAATCTGATAGGGAAATGCCTTGATATGTTTTAAAAATCTGGTATAACAATTTGAAAAGTAAAATAATATATAACTAAATTAAAATGTGTGCTAATCCTCTATGCTAATGTGAGAATCAAAGGGGGGAACTTTTTTCTTTGGAAATAAAGGCCTATGTTTAGCTAGCATCAGAACCACCAGAACAGAACTTAATGACATACCACTGTCTTTGGACTTTTTATAGAAATACAGCATGTATTTTTATTTTACTCTATTTATACCCCACTTTTCTCCTCAGTGGGAATCCAAAGTGGCTGACAACATTCTTGCTCCGCTTTATCTTCAAAACAGCCTTGTGAGTTAGGTAAGCGTAAACTGAAGGTGTGTGACTGGCCTAAGATCACCAAGCAAATTTCCATGGAAGAGGAGGGATTAAAATGTGGATTTCCCAGATCGTAGTCTGACACTAATTACTATACCACTCTGGCTCTAATTGTCAAATAAATGTCAAATAACTAGCTTGACTACTAGGAAATCCCTGTGGCCATTTGACGTCCTTACATTTACTTCATGATGTAGGAAATCAACAATCACAGTATCTGGGAAATCACTGTGATCCAAAGCTACTGATTTCTCCTCTCTTGGATTAGTTGACCTCTGAGTGCCCTGGTCATCCACTGTCCACTCTTCCCCCGCTTGTTAGATGACTGCCCATTGTCCCTTCACCAATTCCAGCCTCCACCCCCCAGTCCCACACCCAGCAATTGGGTGGCTACTCTAGCTGCCTTAGGCAGCCACACCTGTTGGAACTTAATTTCTAATCCCTGCAGGGTCCCTGCCTCTCTGCATCCAGTTCTTCCTTCCCCTTTTGCCTGCCTAAAGCTCTTTCCTTCCTGCCTTGCTCCTGAGTAGCCATCCTGCCTCAGAGCATTCCCCTAGTTTCTGCTAGGTTGCTGGCTGCTAACAGAAGAATTCAGGACCACCTAACGACACCCACTTCAAAAGTGAACACTCATATATTCAATACAATTACAATTTGCCAGATTACATGCAGTTCATACAATATTCAAAATCCATTCGCAATGCAAAGTTATATTAATACACACAGTCTTCGTGACAAGACGCATAAAGTGCTCAGTGCTGGTATAGCAAATAGTCTATAACCACAACTATATAGCTATATACATAAATCCATAAACAGAGTAACTCAGTCCAATGCAATTCAATGCAACAATATAGATGGCCAGGAAAGCACTATAGGTCATAAATCATATAGAAATATCCATCTGACAGGAAACCGGTGCAGAGTCCCGTTTCTGGAATCCCTTTCTCAAAGATGGTATATGTGCACTCCGACGTATCCTTCATCCACTTTTGACTTGCACTTAAGCCCTCAGTAACATAACATCCAGTGCTGAGTCGAGCAAAAGGCTGCAAGTCAAAAGTGGATGAAGCAGCAGCAAGAAGAGCTATCTTTGACCCTGCATGATGATGTCACTCATGGAAGTGACATCATCACACGAGCCGGGAGTGCACGCATGCATGGTGCGCGCACGGGGAAAGGAAGCCAGGGTAAGTGCCGGCTCCCAATCCCCCAGCCCTGGTGCCAGGGTTACTGGCGCCTGAGGCCATCCTCGCGCGCATGTGCGCAGCGTGCATGCACCCCCCAGGCTGCATGATGATGTCATCACGTGATGATGTCATCACAGAGTGACGCCGGGGCTATTGGCCGGCGGGTGGCTGGGTTGGCGCGAGGAGGCCGGCCGCACTCCGCACACCGCCCCGGCCTCCTGCCGTCCCTGGCCCGTGGCTGCTGTGCTCGCCCAGGGGTGTGTGGCGGCGGTGGCGTGGGGCTGGCCAGCAGCGGCGCGGTGCACACCTCTGCTCCCGGCACCCCCTCCGGCACCCCCTCCGGCCCTGCAGCGCCCGTGGTCCCCGCCTCAACGGTGGTGCTGGCCCTGCAATTCCCCCACCAGGAGACTACAGGGACCTGGAGATCCCCTGTTGAGGGCCTCCAGGTCCCCGGCAACCCTATCTGGGGCCCCTGGCTGCCTCTGGGCTGTGAACATGGTGATGCCTAGGACCCAGCAGACAGCGCCTGTTCCTTTGGCTTCTGTGCTGTTCGGGCTTTCCTGACTGCTTGCTACTGCGGCTTCCCTGCCTTCATGCTGGCTCAGTCATTGTTGCAAGCTGCTGCAGCCTTCCTTGTCCCTCCAGGCTCTTTTGCCTCTGGGTGAATACCCCAGTGTTGCGCTGTTCAGGTGGGGAGTGCTGGGGGGTTCCTGAAGGCCGGTGCTGGTGCCGGACAATTGGTTATTGGATGTCCCATCCTGTTGATTGTATTGACTTTTACAGTATGTAATCTGTCTTGAGTTGCAGTGAGAAAGGTGGACTACAAAGTAATGTAAATAAATAAATGAAACAAGGGAGGGCTTGAGTTCCAGGCAGAATTAGTCCTACCGACTCTTATTTTAGAAGTCCATCAATGATCAGTATACATTTCAGGATTAATGAGAACTACTTTTTAACCTTCCATATTTCCCAGAAATAAGAGCTTTTATATCTTTCTTAGTGAGAGATGCTCAAGGGTCTGAACAAAGAGAGAAGTCACACAATCTGATAGTCTTGTTAGGCACAAGCTGGTTCCTACTTCCCCTTCAAAAAGCACAGAAAGAGCAAGGGGGGGGGGGAATCAAGGTGGCTTTTAAAGTGGCTTTTTATGTGCCTGTCACTAAAATTTTCCATGTTACTGTGGCAACAGCAAAACAATAATTGTGAAGATTTAAACCACTAATAAACTAATGGTACAAGCTGGCTTGGAGCCGTTTTTTAAAAGAATCCAGCTGACCTTTGTCAAAGCAAACAAGGAACACTTGACATTTTGTTCAAAAATAAATGAAACACAATGATCTTTCAATTGTGGTAAGCTCCAACCTCATGGTCGCACAACTTTTTCAGACACAAATTATTTTTGTTGCAAACCCACATTTGGTGGCAAAAAAGGTTTCCTAACAGACCTCTTGTTAAATAGAGCTCTTCAGAGCCTATATTTGTTAAAAGCAATTTCGTTTGCTTGTGTGTGAGATGAGAAGAAATGTATTCTTTAAAAGGTTCAATAGCAATAAGACTTCAGCCAATGGGGGCAACTCTACAGACATGCTACACATCTTTAGTTGCACCCATCTGCAACTCCTAGGCCTTATGGCATCTACTACCGCAGTGATCTCATCCAAAGGTATGCAAAAAAGTTCACTGCAGTAGTAGATGCCATAAGGCCTAGGAGTTTCTGAATCATTAAGGCTGACTGGAAATGTTCAGACTGAAAAGGGCATCTAATGGATGTATGGAAGTGTGCCCTGTCATCCAGAGAAGACTGACTGAGGGGGAGACAAATTTTGTTCCAATGAATTGAATGTAATGAGAGAGGGTGAGCTGGGATTTTTCCAATTAATAAGGAGACCCTGGTGAGACATAGTATTCAGGATAAGATCTATATCCTGGAGTAGCTGGGTCTGTGAGTGGGAGGCTACAAGCCGATTGTTAAGGTTGTACAAAGATTGTACAGAGTACAATCTTGAGACTTGAGTTGGGCAACCACAACTGCCATATACTTGGTAAACAGGGGCAGTGGCTAATCCAAATGGGAGGACAGTGTGCTGGTAACACACATTCCACATTTGAAATGCAGGTACTTCCTATATGCTGGGTGGATGGAAATGTAGAAGTATGAGTCCTTGAGGTCAATGACATTGAATCAAGAGTTAGATTCCAATAACTGCATCACCTGGGAAAGAGCTAACATTTGAAATTTATCAACTTTAATAAAGTTATTCAATTTCCTGAATTCTAATATGGGCCTAAAACCCCCATCCATCTTTGAGACCAAAAAATATCTTGATTAAAACCCAGTGGAATCTCCATCTGGGAATACTTGTTGGCTACCTTAATGAGGAGGTAGACCTGCTGGAGTGTTTCAGAGCAGGCAGAAGTTACAGCAGGTAGAAAAGTCAACAGGAGTTAACTGTGAAAAACACAAACAATAACCATTTTTAATGACTGAGAGAACCCAGATAACTTCTGTGATAGGCCTCCAGAAGGGAACAAATGGGAGAGGTATGTCCAGGAAAGACACCTTGTAATTCTGATGTGATGTCGGTTATTCAGAAGAAAGATTTTTGTCCTTGCGAGGACGACAAGGGGGATTGTGGGTGAGAGGATCTTGGCTTAGGCTTCAGTTGCTTCTTTCCACTCTGGTTTGAGGTAATGTAAGATCTCTGTAAGATCTCTGTGAGTGGCATTGTTAGTAGGGATACCTTGATGAGCAACTGTTGTATGGTTGTTGACCGAGGTATCTGTGCCTGGAAGGCTGTTGCTGAGGGGGATCTTGCTGTCTGGTGATTTTTTTTGTGATTTGTGATAAGGACTCATCTGTTTTCTGTAAGAAAAATGGAAAACCTTTGATTTGGCCCATTCCACATGGCACACTTTAAGCTGGCAATGCTGAGCATTCATGTGGATTGGTGCTGAAACGGCTTGGGAGTCCCATCATTCTGCACTACACAACCTTGAGGCAATTTGATGTCTGCTGATGAGTTGAGATGTGGCTGTTTGGAGCCACATTTTGTGGGGGCTGGAGCTGATGTCATTTTTTTTAAAAAAATTGCACATGACATTGCAGTGTTGGAATCTATCCCCCCCCACCGTATTTGCTGATTGGGCTGGGCTGTCCCATGTCCACTGGAGAGGCAATTGGTGGCAGAGTGCTGAGGGAAAATATGTACTTTCCCTGCTTGTTCCACTCTCGTTTATTTTTTTAAAGCCAAGCCAGGAAAGGGTTAAAAAGCTGCTGCTCCATTCTCTCCTGGCAGCTTCCCTGCCACTTTGTTTTGCCAAAGGCTGTGAAAAATGCTTGGTTTTTTCCCTCTTTGGCATTAGGAGAAGACCCCAGGAGGCAGGGAGGAAAAAAACCAGCCATTTAACCCTTTCCTGGCTTTTAGAGCCAGCAGGAAATAAGCAGGAAAGCTACAACTCATTCCTAGCTTTGGAAAAAAAAGAGAGAGTGTGCTCATACTACTGAGGGAGGAAGGGAGAAGAAACCATTTAACCCTTTCCTGGCTTTTGAAGCCAGCAGAGAATATAGGACTCATTCTTGGCTTTGGGAAAAAAAATAAGAGAATGTGTGCATACTCGAGTGGAAGGAAGTGAATGGAGAAGCAGCCTTATGACCCTTTGGTTGCTTTACTGGTAATAACAACAGCATTCGATTTATATACCGCCCTTCAGGATGACTTAACACCCACTCAGAGTGGTTTACAAAGTATTCTATTATTATCCCCACAACAAAACACCTTGTGAGGTAGGTGGGGCTGAGAGAGCTAGAAGCTGTGACTGACCCAAGGTCACCCAGCTGGCTTCAAGTGGAGGAGTGAGGAATCAAACCCAGTTTTCCAGATTAGAGTCCTGTGCTCTTAACAACTACACCAAACTGGCTCTCTGTGCAAAAGGAGTTCAGAGAGCTGAGGAGGGTGGGAGTGGTTATTGGCCAATAGACCAATCAACTTGTGGGGGAAAGGAAGAGGGGGGCATACGAAGCAGAACAGTAGTTTTTTGATTCTGCACAGATGTAACACGCGCCAGCAGTGACTGGGCAGCGGCTTTAAAAAATTGCAGAATGTGCACAGGGGAAAAAATGGGGAAAAGATGGCCAAAAACTGTTTCTGCTTTCCATAACTCCATTGCACATGTGGAACTCTGGAAAACATGGGAAGCAGAATAAACTCTGAAATGCTGTAAAGTGACCATGTGGAAAACACCCTTGTCTTTTGTCCTGAGGGAGTGCCATTGATCAAAGCCATGTATGGTTGCATATGACTATGGCCAAGGCCATAGACCTAGCAGAGCAGTCTGCTGTATGCTTACTAGCAGTCATCTGCCATTTGGCAAGACGGAGGGCTTCTCCCTGCAGGACCTTGATCAGTGTGCGGTGTTCATCAGGTAAATTCCAGATGTAGGAAGAGAGTTTGTCCCATAAAAAGTGGTTATGGCCTGATAATTAGTGATTCTGAAGTTAAATGCTGCTGTGGAGTACACTTTGCATCCTAGGGCATCGAGCTTCCTTCCCTCATCAGCTGTGGCCAATTGAGAACCACAATGGTATTTGGCCTGTACTTCTTCCACAACAAAAGAGGATGGGCACAGATGAGTGAAGAGAAAAGGATAGTCCTGCTGTTTCAGTATATAACAGTTTTCAATGTTTTGTGATGCGGCAGGGATAGAAGTTAGTTTTTCCCATATTCCGTGAGCGATGTCAAGTAAGTTTTCTATGGCAGGGAAGGTGAAAAAAGGTGAATTGGATTGAAGGGCCTGTAATGCCTTACTTTGTGGTTTGGGCATAGAAGAGGAAATATCCAATTTGAGGGCCTGGGCTATCCATAGCATATACTCGGAGAACAGGTGGTAATCATCATTAAGGGAGGAAGATGACACTGTGTCCCTATAGTCTCTTCAGAAGAGGGGCCAGATAATAACTGAGAGGCAATGTTGGAGTGGGAGATGGCTTCCTCATCATTAGAAACAGAGAAGGTTGCAGATAGTGCATGGAACCTAGAAGTTGGAATGGAGGGTCCTGGAGCTGGTGGGAGTGAAGTGGTGGCCAGAGGGTTGGGAGTAGAGGTGGGCACGATCCCCAAAAAATTAACGATCAAGCTGATCGTGGATCGGCGCCGGGGACAATCCTGAATTAACGATCCACACCGATCATCTCCCATTTCCGATCTGTGGATCGTGGATTGTGGAGGCCAAAGCAGGGCACGCTGCTATTCCCAGCTATGTGGGAAGGTGGGTGGCGGCTGCTGCCGCTGGGCCCGGTGGGCACGGGGAGACGGCGACGAGCCACCTCCCCTCAGGGGGCAGGGGGTCTGGCCGCTCACCAGCGGCACCCCCTATGTGCCCGCCCGCCAGGCCAAAAAGGAGCACGCTGGTATTCCTGGCGCAGGCCGGAAGGTGTGTGCTGGCGGCGGCAGAACACTCCCTTCCCCCTCCCTCCCTTGAGGGTCTTCTCCCAGCAGGTGACTGCTTTGCTGCTCCATGGTTGGAAGGAAGCCCTGCTGATCAAGGAAAGCTGGGCTTCCATTTGTGTTTCCAGGGCGACAGAAGGAGGGCAAACACAGCTCAGGCATTCCCCTGGCTCCGTTGCCAGGGGAATAGATTGCTGGCGCCTGAGTGTCTGGATCCCCGATCCGAGCCCGATCGCCCTGATCCGGGCCCCTCCCGATCGCTGGATCATTGGCCGTGGATGATCACGATCCACCGGGTCATGATCGCGTGATCGCCATTATCGTGGTTTTTTTTCGATCGTAATGCGGATCGTGCCCATCTCTAGTTGGGAGCCAACATCAGAACCGATGCCTGAGGTTGGAGCCATTTAAACATTCTTAACAGCTATTACCTATGATTACTAAATGAAACATCCATGTTTGGAAACAGTGTACATTTAATTACTGGACTCTGGGGTCAACAACAGCAGATAGTCCTTTAGGTCTTGCTTGTAAGCTCCCTAAAGGCATCTGCATTCCACCACGACTGGAAGCAGAATGCTGGACAGGGTGGGCCTTAGATTGATACAGCCAGGCAAGACATATGTGCAAAAAATTTAAAGGGGATTATTCCAATTCCATGCTAGTAAAAGTAGCTCCAAGCTGTCACTTTTACAAAGAATCATCTTACATATAAAGCACAGTGAAACCAAAGTGTAGAAAGGTTTGCTTATCCTTTTAGGGAAAAATTAATTTTGTGAATCAATATTTCTTCTTTGCTGAGTTTTTTATGATCACTGGTAGTATTATGGTCAATGACAGATTTTCATTGCAGTTATGTTAAGTGCTATTCAGTTAGGGAAACAGAGCTGGAATGCAATTAGCCTTTTCCACAGCTGTTTCTGAGAGCTGGCCAATGCCAAATTTAGAAATAATTATTAGATTTGCCTTTAATTAGGAAAGATTTTGGAGAGCTATCAACTAAAACGAAAAAGAAAACCACAACTCTATTATATTACCCTAGGATGGTAGAGAAACTCACTCTCACTTGCAGGTTAAATGTCATTGGTGTAGTTTATAAATAATACATTTTTTCAGTCTGTATGCTGGAAGGGAGGTGGGAGGGGGTAGAAAAAGGATGCTGCTCTTATGCTCTAGCCTGTTTACTGCAAATCAAGGTGATTCCACAGTAAATTCCAGATTAACCTTAAGTAAACTACTATTTAGAAAATTGCCTGTGGAGAAATTAGAGTTTTGAGTCATTTGTACGGGACATTATTAGGACAAAGAACAGAGAATGTTCAGAATGAAAGGAAATTATGTTTTCCTTTGTTTTATCCTCCTTTCTAGAAGTCTACTGTAGTAGCTAATTTGTCAGCGTCTGTAGTCTCTGAAAAGTTCCAAATTGCTCTACACAAAATTTCAGATCTCTTAATTACTTGATGATTAATATAACCAGTTGGTCAAACTTATTTTACCAAAAGGTTGAGCAACAAAAAATAAAATAGGCTAAAAAACATGAGGGCTCATTTTACCACATGTGGTGGACCTGCGATAAGGCCAAAAAATTTTGGTCTAAGATATATGTGGAAATGTTGTTAATTATGAAATGTAATATGTTGAAGAACCCGGAAATGTTGTTGTTAGGACTAAACATGCAAAAGGTTAATGTGGGAGACAGGACCATAGGTGTAAACTACCGGGGGGCTGAGGGGCTCGAGCCCCCCCTGGATTTAGCCAGGGGGGGCTGAGCCCCCCTGGGCAGCCAGTGAACTACATGGGGGCTAAGGGGCTCAAGTCCCCTCAGATCTCACATGAGGGTCTCAGTTACAATAGCTGATGAAGCACAGGATTGTCCCCCCCTTCCTGTTATATCATATTATAATTTCTATGATTCTTTGGGGCTTTGTTCCTGTTTTTTGCTTGTATGTGTTAGTGTGTTATTAGGAATGTATCATTTTAAAGGTATTGTGGTTTGTATAAACAATTTACAAATAAATGTTATAGAAGAATTAAGAGACTCTGATAGAAGATATTTGATTTTGAAAATCAGGCTCCTGAAAGGCAAGATTTACACACTAGCAACAATATATGCACCAAATAATGCAAGAGAAAGTTTTTATGAAAATGTTTTCCAATCCATTTTCAATTTTCAAGAAGATAATGATCTTTGGAGTCATGAATGGGGTAATGGATCTAAGAAAAAGATAGGTGGGAAAAACAAAAACAAAGAAGGCAAACTTCCCCAAAATGTGCTCCCTCCCCTCCTATCAAGATACTATTTTTGAAGTAATATCTTAAATAGTATATGATGGCTTCAGTGCGTTAAATGTCTAAAAGATTTTTGATCCTATGAAGGGAACACAAAGCTTACAAACTGTCAACTAAGCTTGTGTCTCTTTTACATTGTGGGTGACTGAAGCGGTTTACATAAATAAAAGAAAGGACCAGAGAGCATGTGAGATTTTGACAGCCATAAATCCAGAGAGCATTTACCTCAGAAGTCTCTCCCCTCTCTTCACTTCCCCCCCCATCTTCTCCAAAATGTGTTTAATTATACGGAAATGTTACAACTGGAAGATGCTTGTAGGATCAAAAATCTGAATATTGGAGACTATACTTTCTTTTTTGACAGACATCAAACACATTCAAGGATTGATATGTGCTGGATATAAAAAACATGAGTTATTTATATTGTTTGTTATACTATGTTTACTCTTTTTCTTTTGACATAATTATAATTGTGCTATTGTTTTTTCTGTTCTGCTTATATTCATAAAAATAAATTTTATATAAAAAAGAATTTATACACTGCCTTAAAATACCTTTGACTATGACACACTAATTAGCTTAGTCCTTAACCCTGGCTGGCTCCACCCATTTTCAATGTAGCAACAGTCAGATTGCAAGACCTCTGTTGGATATAAGTGCAATATAAGTGCATGGCTACAAATTACATTCAGGGAATGTTAGAAGATTCCACTTCTAATGCTGCCCCATTCCTCAGGTTTCATAGGGGGAGAAACCAGAGAGATAGAAAGATAGACTGGTCAGAGCATCTGTTTACTGTTTATTCCTTTACTGCCCTTTGATGTGTAGGTTACTACTCAGGAGCAGAGATGGGCACGAACCTAAATACAACCCAAAAAAACCCACGAACCAGGCTGGTTCGGGGTTCGCAAACCAGGGTTCGTGGAAGTTCCTTTCCACGGAACTTCCATGAACTGTATGCTTGTTCGCTGGGTCGTATTTACCGGGGCAGTTTAAATGGCCATTTCCCCAGTTAAATGGCCATTTAAACTGCCCCTTTAAGGGCCCTGCTGCAGCAGGTCTCTCCCCCCCCCCCGGCCACCTGCCAGCTGATAGTTTAAAGGGACCTGCCTGGCAGAGCCCTTTAAACTGTCCAAACCCCAGCGGTCTTCCTGCCCTTCAAGAGGCTGAAAACGGCCTTCCTGCCCTTCAAATGGCTGCTGCGGCAGCCATTTCAGGGGCAGGAAGGCCGTTTTCAGCCTCTTCCATTGCCCTGCAGGCCCCCAGGGAGGTGGAAGTGGCCGAAAACAGCCTTCCCGCCCCTCCTGGGAAGAGAGGAAGGATGCTGCACTGCAGGAGAAGGTAAATGTGGGGCTGGGCTGGGGGGGGTAGGGGGACTGGGGTTTGGGCAGTTTAAAGGGCCATGCTAGGCAATTTCAATTTCCATTCCATGTTTAAATGGAGAGGTGGTATCTATTGCAGAAAAGGACAATTCCTAAAAACGAGTGCTGTCTCTCTGAAGCAATGAGAAGCCCTATCTGCATGAACAAGATTGGAAGAGGGGGGTGCAGATCAGAGGCCTTTTAAAAAATTTCCTTTTGCCCTGTGTCCAGGCTGTGATTTAGTTAATAATGTCTTTTAAGGTGGAGTTTAAGCAGTGTGCTAAGAAAGCAAGGTCTATAAAATCCTAGGTAGTATAACTGCGAGTTTTCTTTGGGGTCATGACTAGCACTGTTCTGAATTGCCTCAAAATGTGCTTGTACTCACTTATAGGATATGAGTTTGAAGTGAGAATATGGGAGTTTGCTACTACTTTGCACTCTGTACACTGCTCAGAAATCAAGTGCACGGCAACTGTTTTGTATTCTGCCCTGGTTCAGACTTCAACCATGCATTTACCAAACGAAGGCATCTGCAATGCCATAATTTAGTAAATTTCAGTACTAAGTCACCCTTATGAATAAGGCAGAATCAAGACTCCTGTAAATGATCGTCCTGGAAAACTTAAGAAATGTTCCCTTACAGGCTTTTCTGTGTTGCCTTTCTTAGTGTCAAATTTGTGACCATTAGTTTGTCCTATACACATGGTATGTATAATTATAGATCATAAAATGACTATCCTAAAAGTGAATTTCAAAAACAGGACACAGCAAGAAATCGCTGAGATAGCACTATAACCACTGACCAACTCCCACATTTTCCTAGGTTTGGCTCAGCTCAGGGGCATTGTTAGGGGAGTCCCCATGGGTGCCTGGGTCTCCCTAAATTTGTGCGGAGCCCCTCCCTAAATCTCCCATGGCCCTGCCTCCATAGATGGTGGCAATGGAAGCCTCTCCCTGTGATGTCATTGGCTCCTCCCTGTGATGTCACTAGCATAGCAATACCTCTGGCCCGGCCCCAGCCCCGCCCCCCCAGGAAATTGGAAAGTCTACGCCCCTGGACAGGACACTGTTATTCTATATGACTGTAGCAGCAAGAATACTGTATGCACAATACTGGAAACAGGAAGACATACCAGAAGTTGAAGAATGGATTCAAAAGCTGTTGTACATGGCGGAGATGGACAAAATGACAAGAAAGCTGAAGGAGCAAAATCTAAATGAATTTTTAATTGATTGGAGGAAATTTAAGGACTATCTTGAAAATAAATGGGACGTGAGAGGACAAATGTGGACTTTTAAGAACTATTAAGAAGCATATAGAGTCAAGGAACTTTACCTTTAATAATAGAAACTATAATTTGAATTGAGGTAATGATAAGAACTCATTACCTCAATTCAAAGGGTTCTAGTGCTGTTGGGAGGGTTTTAGTGCTGTTGGGAGTCAAAAAGGGGGGAAAGGGGGAGGGGGAAGGGATGGGGGGCATATATATTAATCTGAAGGGTAAATGTAACTGTATATCTCTAAAGAAATGTATGTTGTTAATCCATTCAATAAAAATGTTTAAATAAATAAAATAAAATAAGCTAAAACTATTTATTACACAGTGCATATAATCTTAAGATTAAAAAGGACATAGTTTCTTATTCAGATAGGCTTTGTGCGTGTGCGTCTGGTGTGAAAAGACCTTAACTGACTTGTTATTGTTTTGTCCTCAATGGACTGCTCTTAGGTCCTATTGGATATTTCCTATTTTATCAAAATACCATCTCCCATTGAAGTCATGGGTGATTTCCTGTTTATTGGCAGATATTGTTCCGGAAATAATGATCTTGGTGGTGAAAGTTTTGGCAATTATAATTTCACTGAAATGCCAAATCAGTCTCAAACTAGTTTTTAGGTGAGACTCTGTGTTGTCATTTGCGCTTAGAATCTGTAAAGTTCTCCTTACATTTAAATGCTGAATTTTAATTATACAAGTCTATTTTTTAATTTATTCTGTAAAGTATTACTATTTATCATTCAATTTTCATTCTATAGATCTTATATTTTAATGTATTGCTATCTGGTGATTGTATATTTGTATTTGATTTTAATTATGCTAAGTTATGCTTAAGACCTTTGATCATATAAGCAGATTAAATTGATGATGATGAATACCATTAAAAACTCAGATCATGGTATACAGCAACAAGATGAAATTGCATATCTAATAATAAAGAATCACAATCATGGTTACATGATTAGATGTGCAACTTTATCTTGTTGCTATATACTATGATCTGAGTTTTAATGGTATCCTATGTATGTCATTTTTAATCCTAAAATTATGTGCACTGTGTAATAAATAGTTGTATCCTGTTTTATTTTTCTGTTGCTTAACCTTTTGGTTTCTGACGACTTTCATTGGGTTTTTCCCCCTCCCCCCTTTTTTCCCTTCTATCAAACTTATTGTACCACCTGTTTTCTTGTAAGAATAAGAACATAACAGCCCTGATGGATCAAGCCAAGGATTTGTGTAGTGTGTAGTTGAACATCCTATATTCAACAGTACCTGCAAAATGCCTCTGGGACTGTTACAAGCAGACCATAAAGGCAACAACCTTCCCCAACATGCAGTATATTACCTCTGAATACAGAGGCCTCATTCATTTTGCTCAATGGGCAAAAGTTCTTTTGTTGGGTTTCCACCAGAGCGTTCTTTGCTAGATAAAGTCTGCAAACTTTGATCCTCCAGGGTAATCAGTTTTTGTAATAAACAGGTAACAAAATCTGCCCTTCCTAAACCAGAGGGAGACCTTTTTACCTTCTTAAGGCTTACAGCTGGAAACCTTGGGGTAGGGAAGACATTTCTCCTTCCACCCCAACCTTGGGGTAGGGAAGACATTTCTCCTTCCACCCCAACCGACAAAAAATGATTTATAGTGCATTTAACTGGAGTCTTCCGAGTCAAAATATGGTAGAGGATTATAAAGTCATCTGCAGTATTAAGGGACTGCTTTACAGAGATTGGGAGGTGATGGTTGGGAGAGTTTTGATAATAAATATTTATTATTAATTTACTACATATATTCAGTTCTTCTTATGGGAATCTCAGAACGGCATACATGAAGTTCCCATGAATGTTCCATCGAAGCACTGACCAAACTAACACTTGTTTAGTGTTAAGAAAAAAAACTTAAGAAGAGCCCTGCTGAATTTGGCAATTATTTGGTCCAACATTCTGTTTATAACAGTAGCTAACCACAGGCTCCCACAAATCTTATAAACAAAGTATGACAAACCCATTCTTATTGTTTGTTCTCAGCATGTGTAAATCAGAAGTACATTGCTTCTGAACATGGAAGCTGCATGTATTTGTCATAGATAACAATCACTGATATCTCCTCCCTCCACCTTCTGACTGTCATCAATGAGGCCATAAGTGGAGGGCAGGAGGTAGCCAGATACCCCACACCATGGCCAAACTAGGTTAGCTAAAAATCCCTACTTGAGGGACATTTTGTATTGAACTTTGACATTTTGTATTAGATAATTATTTTTGTAAGCCACTTCTGGAGCCAATGTTTAACCGAAAAATGGGATAAATATATTAATAAAATAAAATAGATCTATTCTCCATAAAGTTACCCACCTAACTCTTTTTATCTACTGGCCAGCACCATATTGTCTGATAGTAAATTCCTGAATTAATTATATGCTGTGTTAAACAGTGCTTCCTCCTTGTCTATTGTTTTTGTTACTCCAAGTTATAGGTTTATGACAAGAGCAAACTGTCTATTGCCTCTCTCCATAACATTGAGAATTTTATTAAACCTCTGTCATGTTCCCCTTAGCCCTCCGCCCCAGCTAAATTAAACAAGCCCTAATGCTTTATCCTCTTTGTGTAAATGCCAATTGAGCTTTATTGTTAAGATATCTTCTAGAAATGAGGCACATTATTCTAAACTGTACAGAGTCTTCTAAACACAATAGCACCACAGACTGATACAAAACATTATGATACTGGCCATTTAATTTTCAATTCCTTTCTCAATAATTTGAACCATGCCTTTTTCACTGTTTACATATAAGCATCATCACTGAGTATATCAGGCCATTCTTTGGGTTTAAATCTAGCACAATACACAGGACTCTGGCCAACAGCAAGAATCTGTGGAGGTGGGAAGGTACTGACTAGTGATTGAAGAAGGCTAGCAAGAAGAGTCAGGATGGTAGGAAATAAACAGTAAAGCAGAGGAAACTGGAAATTGAAATTAAACATCTAGCTGTAGGCTTGCAGAGAGGAGGATAGCACTAATTCAGGGACATCACAAAATGGTATTAATTCCCTTTATGTTTTGAACATTATTGTTATTTGTTGCTATTGCACATTTTGAAATATTGACATATTTGCTCAGCCATCTCTAAATTTTGCAAAGTAGAGTCTGTAGTCTGGGGGGGGGGGAAGAAGGCTTTTCTGTGCTGAATATATTCCTTGTGGTCCACTCTACCTGCTATTAATTAGTGAGATGATGTACTCTGATGATGTATTTTCAGTACTTTGGGAAAAACAGCCTCACACAAAATATATTTGGATAATTTATTGTTTATAACCTGGATTAAAAACCTGGATTACATCTATTCTACTTCCTTCCTTTCTCCCTTTTGCTGCTTCTGAGGAGACATTAACTTAAAGCAATTAATGTAACTGTTCATGATTGTTCAAAGGATTTCATACAGTGTCATTCTAGTGACTGTTCCCCCTCCCCAAACTTCTCATGGCAGTCACCTAATTTATTTTCAGTTTAATGAGACTGGTCATTTAAGAACTAACTGAATCTTTCTGTTTTGTAAACAAGGTGATAAACATGTTTTGTAACTGTTTTTGCAAACAGAATGTTTACATTTATCTGAGGCAAAAATTAGCATGTTAAATAATAAAACACATAAAAAGGGGGAAATCTGATAGGACAGAATTTTTAATTGTATCTTCCAGGGATTATGGAAAATTTTAACTATATTTTAAAATATTTGTTTTGCTTTCTATTTTAAAAACTCATTTGATAACAGATCACTAAATACAATATCATTCTAAATGCAAGTCCCACCAAGGTTTAAAATATTTCCACCTGAAATTTAATTAATTAATATTTTTTATTTCCATTATGTATAGTCTGCCTTTCTCATTGAGACTCAATGCAGATTACAATATGATCGACAACTGAGACATTCAATAAACAATACAATAGCATATGGATTACAGAAATTTGGAAAGAAAGACAGGAAGAAAGAAAAAGAAAGCTAATATAGAGCTTAAACAATGCTGAAAGAAAACATAAACAATTTAACATACCAAACATACTAAATAATGTGGAAACTACCGAGTAGCATCCTTACTGCAACAGTTGTTAGGTATTTTAAACCAAAAGAATATTTTATTCTGTTAACTACACGATGGTGCAAGTTTATTCTTTAAAAATTATATTTAGTTGACTGTTTAGAATTGCTGTCAATGTTGTGTTTTCTTCCTGTGTAAGCCACTACCTTCATGGGATACATGCAAGAGAACTTCCCACAATTTTTGGCTTAATTTGACTACTGTTCAAGATGTAAACATGTAATTTCTGCTTTTTGGCCTAATCCCAAGAACTGCTACAATGTCAAAAAATAATAAGGAAAGTGCTAGACCAGCATAGAAAGCATTAGAAAGCACTAGAACACTCAATTTATGCCAATTATGAAACTCACAGGCTATTTTAGTGCAATTTTCAGCAATTACACCCTTCTACTAAGCCTGTTGATTTCAATGGGCTTGTAAGAGTGTTAACTTTGGTTAGGTTAGTATTGTTAGACTGGTACTGCAGACTAGTGGAAATGTTTAAGAATGAGGTGCAGGTTATTTTTATATCTGTGATGTGAAAGAAAAAGAAGCTGATTCTGTAATCTTATTTTTAATCCTCAGTCATCTCAATAGTCCTATACCTGGAAGAGCTTCAAATACCATAATAGATACCAGCAACTACTTTGACTCTACAACTAGGATATCTTAATTATGCTTCTGAATTTTTAACACATGATGTCTGGGTTAGCCTAATCTAGAGGCTGGGCCAAATTCTAGCGAGGACTACTCGGGAGCCGAGGAGCCTGGTGTAGCTCAGGAGGCCTCCTCAGCAGAAGAACCTGGTGTAGCCTCAGACTACTTGGGAGAAGGGCAAGCTCAGGCAAGCAACCTTGGGGCAGCAGACACAGCAAACAAGGGGGAAATGCTGACCACTGAGCAGCATCCACCAGCAGCAACCAAAGCCCCAGCACTTCCAGGCACCCACACCAGCAGTGAAGCCCAGCCAGGGATGCCACACTCTCCAGACTCATCTCCACCCAGGGAATACCATAGGCAACAGCAAAGGGCAAAACTACAGGAGAGGCGGCGAAGTGCCTGCCTCCGGATCCAACACCAGCGGGTGCTGGTGAGTAATGATGAATAGAGCAAGATAGCTCCCACACAGCCGCCTAGGAGCAGCACTGTCACGCAGCTGGCAAGGATCAGCCCAGCACTATAAAGGGAAGCTGAGAGAGCTGCAGGGTGTGGAAGCAACTAGTCGACATCCTTGATGCCACGACCACTACCTGAACCCTGACTGAACCCTAGTGACTTTGGACCGGATTAACCCTGCTCTTGCCTGACTGTTTGGACTCCTCACTATCTGACCCTCTGGACCGCCCAACTTTGCGATACCGCTTTGCTCTCTCTCTCTCTCTGCTGGAACTCTGTGCTCGACTTAACGACTGAACTTGACCACTCGTATACAGCTAATACCAGGGACTCTCACTCCCTGCCCGGCAGCCCCGCCAGCCTCCAGACCTCCAGCCCACAACATATGACTTAAAGCCAAATTTTAATATTTATTTAAAATATTTATATCATTCCTTATTACATAAGAACTTAAGAAGCAACTTCTGGATCTTCTAGTCCAGCATACAGTCTCACACAGCAGCCAATCCAGTTGCCCAGGAGAGCAAAGTGGGCATAGAGGCTGAGACCTGCTGCTGCCCTCCTACTGCCTCCCAGTACCAGAGGTTTGCTTCCTCTGCAGATGAAGGCTCCCTTCTGTAAAAATGGATAATAAACACTGATGGACCTCTCCTCTATGAATCTGTCTAACCCCCTTTTAAAATGATCTATGCTCATGGCCATCGCTACCTCCCCTGGCAGAAAATTCCACAGTTTAAGTACTCATTGAGTAAAGAAGTATTTTCTTTTGTCTGTCCTGAATCTATTTCCTGCCAATTTCATTGACTGCTCCTGAGTTCTAATATTATAGGAAAAAGCTTCCGCTATCCACTTTCTCTACCTGATCCATAATTTTATAAATCTCTGTCATGTCCACCGAAGACTGGGACTGCTATGCAGAGGGAGGCAACAGTAAACCACCTCTGCTCACCTCTTCCCTTGAAAATCCCATGAGGTGGAACTTCATGGGGTTGCCATGAGTCGATGATGCCACACTTTACTTCTATCATGTTTCCCCTTAGCCTTCTTTTCTCTAGACTGGAAAGTCCCAGACTCACCAGCCTTTCCTCATAGGAAAGGTGCCCCAATCCCTGAATCTTCCTGAATCGATGTACCTTTTCCAGTTTTGCAATGTCCTTTTTGAGATACAGTGACCAGAACTGCACACAGTATTCCAAAAGAATCTGCATCATAGCTTTATAGAAGTGCATTACAATATTAGTCTTTTTATTTTCAGTTCTCTTCCTTAGTCCCAAGGTGCTAACACTGCAACAACAGGTTCCAAAGACAACGCCCCGCCCAAGAATCCATTACCAAATAAAAACAATGCAAAATACAAGTATCCATAAAAGTTCTCTGCCAATCAATATGATTTGCTATACACATTGTTTTATACTGATTCATATGGTTCTTTCAGAATCACTTTACTTAAAATACTTCCCCACTCCCAGGCTGCAACCCTATGCAAACTTACTTGAGAATAAATTCAGTTGAACTCAGAACTCACGAAAGGTAAACATGTATAGGATCTGGCTGTGCATTTCTTTACTGTCATGCTGTTCACAGGAACTGATATTCACAACAATCACACAACACGAGGGCTACCAACCTCCAGATGGAGCCTGGAGATATCCCAGAATTACAGCTAATCTCCAGATTACAGCGATCTGTTCCCCTGGAGAAAATGGCATCTTTGGAAGGTGGACTCTATGGCATTATACACCACTGATGTCCTTCTCCTCTCCAAATCCCATTCTCACCAGGATCTACCCTCAAATCTCTAGGAACTTTCCAACCCAGAGTTGGCAAGCCTATACAACACATTGCAACACCATTAGATGTGCAGTTTTTCTCATGCTAGTTGCAGAGTTAAAGATATACCTAATCTGCATTTATTAACATTAAATAACAGTTAACTGAGCATTGCTGTTTTACATTAGTAGATATCAAAAGTTGATCTGCTTATACTTTTTGTTCTAAGTCTGCAGTATCAAGCATGCAGTAAACAACTTAAGCACTGTGGTTTTCAGTTAACAAGAGAGACAATGCACTTACCTGCAGGCAGTTGAAAATGACAAAGAAGACCAACATCCACAGATGTCTGTAAGCCATGTGCACTCCTCCCCAGAACCATGTAATGGAAATGAGGGCAAAGAGGTATAAAATCAGAGGGATCTCTAGAAACCATAAGAACAGGAATATCTGTAAGCTGATATGGTTGTAAAAACAGCTTCAAGCTTTATCCATTTATAAACCCTTTAAGTTCTTTAATATCTGCTTTTCATCTATCAGAATAACTTACACAAGAAATTTGAGAAAGTTATGACTAAGCACAGTCCTGAATCTGACCGTCTGAGACTTTGAGAGAGGGAAGGGGAGGGGGGCAGGAGAGTTAGAGCACCATCTGCTGACCATTTCACCCCAAAGGCTCTGGAGGGCAGATATGAAAAGGCATTTCTGCTAGCAAGTTGCATGGCCAAAGAAAGCAAAGAGACATACTGATGACGCAGTGAATTGGCTGAGGGTGAAAAAGCGTGTTTTAACCTTTGCAAAACAGCTAAGAGACCAACTATGCTGAATCAGCACATTCCAAAGAAGCTTTCCAAAGAAACAAAGAGCCAATGAGAGCCTTGCTACAAGTGACATTTTACACGTGAAGGATAAAGGATCATTTTCGCAAGGCTTTCTGGGAACTGAAGTTCCTCTCCCCCACCCCTTTTCCTTCTGTTCCTTCCCCTCGCTGCCTGAAGAGACAGAGAGAGCCTAGGCAACATCAGCTTTTGCAAATCGTCTTGCTGGGGCGGGGGGGGGGGGAATGCTCCAGAGAAAGCTGAGAAAGTTGCAGCTGCCTGCCCCAAAGATCATTAAAAGCAGGCTTGTGACTGGAGAAACGATTTACAAAAGTTGCTGTTGCCGCAGGCTTTCTCTCACAGCGAGGGGAAGGAACAAAAAGGAAAAGCGGTGGGGGAGAGGAACTTCAGTTCCCAGAAAGCCTTGCGAAAATTATCCTTTATCCTTCACGTGTAAGATGTCACTTGTAGCAAGGCTCTGAGAGCATGATAGAATTTTACACTGAAAAGTCCAGAAAACGACTGCAAATGAAGTCACGTGCAGATAAACTAAATTTCTTAAATTGAATTTTAAAAATGAAGTCAAGTAATATGAGGTGATCTTTGGTATTGACATAGTCACGATGAATTTCAAAGTCTGTATTTGCTCAGGTTTGTAAATTTCAAGTGGTACAAGTGTTCTGAAAAGCGTTGCACTTTTTCCAGCTAGAATTAACACTAGTTCAGCAAAACTGACAAAAAAAAATTTAAAAGAAAGGAAAACTGTAGTGCAATCATAGATAGGATTACATCCTTCTATGCCGATTGACTTCAGTGGGCTTAGAAGGGTGTAACTCTCTTTAGGATTGCAATGTAAGCTTGAGAAACACAAAAGTTGATCCAACTTTCCAAACTCATCCTTGATGAGCAAGATAAATCATGTGTGTTGAGCTAATACCGTGGAGAGCTTCTAACAAGCAATAGTTGGTTTCAGTATAATTAATTTCATCGTCATTATTTGTTTTAAAAAAATGTTTATTCTGTTCACAAGTCAGAACTGCTTGAAGCAGAACAAATGTAGGCAGATTGAATGTTCTACAGGTTCCTCCACCTGAGCTCTTACTAAGCACGTAAGGATTTCAAGACAGATTTTAGTAAGTGCAAGATTAAATGGATTGTTTGACATTGTGACTTATGCAACAAGGTATAAAGCAGCCATTCAGCCCTTCTTAACCCGATTATACTGCAGATTCAACAGCCTTATCATTTAATCTTAGTGGCAACCCAGGTTCTTGAAAACACCCCTAATTAACATGACATATTATATGACCCTGTCGATAAGTTAACTGTAATATCATTGTGGAATGTACAGCTGCAATTTAAGGAAACTAGTGACAGAGAGCACAACGTCCAAGCAGCAGTGCTGCAGGACACATCCTATCTGTTTGGCAGCTTGTCACAATTCATAGCAGGAAGCATGGAAACTGACAGAAGTCACCAAGTGTCCCCCTGTGAAATCTGCAGGTCGTGTCATCCCTGCTTTATGCTGACTCAAACCTTTGATTGATCTAGCCTGCTATGATCTAATCTGATTGATAGCATATCTCCAAGGTATTTGGCAGGCATTTGGTTCATGCTAGCAAGAGAGACCTTCAATTGCAGCTGGCTAGGTTTAAATATGAAACTTTATATACATCATATTTCACTGTTATCTGTACTGAAAATGGCCTATATTTACTAGATTTCTAAAATCTCATCATCTAAACTTGTCCACGATGCTGTACTAGTACTAGATGGACCATTGGTCTGATCCAGCAGGGCTCTTCTGATATTCTTATGATCCAAATCTCTATTTGCAAGCAACTCGTATGCCAATATGATCAATTTCCTTCATCCAAACTCTGTCACACATAGGGAGCAAGTGGAGGCTTCCAAATGTCTCCGTTTTGGGCACCCCCACTTTTGAAATGTTAAATCCACGTGACTTTATCATTCTTAACTCCTTGGCAGGGAAGTGGGGAGCTTTTGCCAATGAAGCATTCTCTCTTAAAAGGCATCAAACGGAACCATGCCAAACAGGTTGTCTCAACTGTAGTCAAGTCTACTCAGTGGGGCTTGCTGTTATTCTCCTGGCAAGTTCATTTCTCTTTCTGCCTAGTGAGTCTCTCTTCCTGATACTTAGCTAAATGGTATGTTTACCTGGAGCTACAGAACAGATACCACCTGACTGACACCATTTCAAAACCTTGTTTACCTGGAGCTACAGAACAGATACCACCTGACTGACGCCATTTCAGAACCTTTCAAAATAGCTTATATCCAAGGAACTCTTGTCATCTGTAAATTCTGAGGACCTTGTCTTACACCCCAGTTTGTTAAGCCCTTTGTCTAAGGAATTTTGTGTTTTTCTTAGGATTTTTATCTCATTTAAAAACATTTTTTTCTGGCTATATTTATATATCCTTTGAATTTTACTTTCCTTTAAAATAAACCAATTTTACTTTTAAGTTTGCCATACCAACCGTCTACTCATCTTACCACTTTTTCTGCTATATTTCTAAGACCCAATATTGATCAATATATGCAGGGGAAGGGGGCCTAAGGAGAATTACATTATTCCTGGCAACTGGTAACAGAGTGATACCAGAACGTTTCACTTTGTGAGGTTTTGCACCTTTTTAGGGAAACTGGTTCACATCCAACTAAGGAGATTGGTGGGGGGTGGGGGGTGGATATTTCTGTGCTACCTCCACCCCTATCTAATGTGTTGGCTACTCTTAAGGCAATCCTCTGTACAGGTGAAATATGAACAGCTTCCTGAAATGTTAATCTTCACTTGACTTCAGATTGCTTTGTGGTAAACAGTTTAGTAACAAAGGATTATTGTAATAGTAGAGTATTATTGATTTCTCACATTCTCAGCATTCAAGCTCCTAATAAGGCTACCAGTTGGAGGGATCCTGTACTTATGCAGGCAGCTTTTCTCCACTTTTTTCCTCCCCTTGGCAACCTCCAATGAGTTCTGAAAATCTGTTGCTGGGAATCTGGGGAACTTTCATGGGCAAAATGCTATGCAATATGGAGGGTTGCAGTGAAGAGGGGGGATTAAGGGCTGAAGAAAGAGGAAAGCAAGACAGATTTGCCTCTGCAAACATAAATTTGGGCAGCACCTCTGCCATACTGAAAGCATGTGCATGAGTGGCCATCTCACTGAAAAGAGGTTCCTGGAAATGCAGCAGCATTATGCCCTGGCTCTTCCCTCATGGCATGACACACTGGTCAGTCTCCTGCACCTGCACCTCTGAAATGAACAGGTGCCGCACAATATAAAGAACAAATTTGTTTTTGCCTAGCTCCACTTCACTTCAACGAGAACAAAGCTGGAGATGTTAAAAGCAGCCGTTAGTGAGCTATTTCACACTTTTAGTTAGCATGCAAACATTTTTCTTGCATTTTTGCCTTTAAATGTGACTCTCTGATAGTAACAATTATGCCTTTAATGAACCTAAGCCATTGTCCTGTGAAACAAGAAATTAATGCAATGCTTCAAAAGCAATTAAGATGCAGTAGTGTTTAAAGTTTTTTAAAAAATATAATTGAACTTAAAGCGCAAAATAATATTGAAAAATTTGACCTACCTTTTTCATAAAAGCTATTTTTGAATGGTGGGGGTATAGAAATTATTATACCAAGACACAATAGGAAAATGATTAATATACTAAAATTTCACACAGTTTTGAAATTAGACTCACTACTTCAGTGACAGAACAGGTGCCTTACATAAATCCTGGCATCACCTATTCTTGAAGGGCAGAGCAGAGAAAGATCTGCACTTCTAAGAGCTGCTGCCAATTGAACCACTGGCCAGATGGACCAGTGGGTCAACTCAGTATAAGGAATTTCCTTATATTCTTACTTTCAAGGCCCTTTTAAATAAGATGTTTTAGGGAGACAGGAAGCTGTCTTGCATTGGCATGTTAAGTACTTTGTGGCAAGCATATCTGATAGGCAGACATCTTGGCTTTGTGTTAGCTGCTGAGATGAGCCTCATCTCACCTTTTCTGTTCACCACCAGACTTAAGCACCAAATAGAAAACAACACCTCTAGGACACCAGGATCCCGAGAGAGAATTTATCTGTGGTTAGGGCACTTGCATTTAAAAATATGTTCTTGTATTTGTGTGCTGTGTGTACAAGGAATATTTATATTTTAAAAACATTTTCTGTGGGAAAATGATGTAGAGTGCAGGATGGAATATCATGACTCCCTTGGAAGTGAGCAAAAAGATATACCAACTGTTGCAGATTGGCAGACTTTGACATTCATCAGAAGGACACAAATCATCACCAAATGGTATGACTTTGGATGGGGGAGGAGACATAGCTTTTCCTTTTATATAGTTTACAGTTTTTATACATTCTTCATTAAACAATTGGTGGTTAAGCAGGATCAGGTGACGGAGATCAGTGTAGGGTTTAATGTGCACTCTGTACAGCGGTCTGTATGCACTGAAAGTAACCTGGCAAACAGGCTTGAGCTGCTCACAAGCAACCAGAACTGTCCGCTGAACAACCAACTCCCTGCTTATGATGGGTAAGCAGGACATGAACTGAACTAGCAGGTGTTTCAACAACTGTACTCTTGGAGCACACCTAATTGCTCTGTAGAGAAATGTGTTTGGAGGTTTGGACTGTATGAAACCTTCACCTTTAATGTTACTCTCTCTTAGCAGAGAACAGGCATTGGGGGAGGGGGGAGAGTCAGGTTGATTATTCTCCAGCTTCATGCAGCCCAGTCCTTATATCCTTACTTTCAAGGCCCTTTTAAATAAGACCAGCGAGGCCAATGAATGGACAACGAGGACGAAAAGGTCAGCTCACACCTCAAGCTAGAAACTGACAGCTAGCAGAGATATGGGAGGCTTAAGATGTTAGAAGGTCTTTTCCTGAACATTTCAGGAAAGGCTTCTTAGTCCACAGGGAGATGGACAAACAGATAATAAAACCTCTTGGCATGGAGGGGGAAGGTATCATGGGCTGATTCCATCTAGGGAGAAGAAGCTTTCACACCTGGGCTACTGCTGAAGGCCACCGTTGGCACTTGGAGGGCTGCTGGCCAAACTCTAAGGGAAGGGGAAGTTTTTGGAACACCATAACTTCTAGGCTAAAGCTTGCCTTAGAGAAAGATCAGCTAGGGTATATACAGAGTAGGACAGAGGATTTGTATATTTACACCTTTCTTTTGGATTCTTTCAATAAATGTTTTAAATTTTTTTAATACTAGTAGTTCTCCTTTGTACCCCATAGACCTCCACTGTTCAAACACACTATTTAAAACAGGCATCAGGAGAAAGTCAAATTTGCTACTCAGTGGTGTGCAAGTACATTAAGCTGTCCCCATGGTAACCAGACACTGGGTAACAGAAGGTGCCAGGCATGAGGCAGAGCCTTAGTATGGCAATGCAGGAAGTGGGGGCTGGGAGCTCGTGTCCTCTCAGCAGGTAATTCCTACAAAGGCCAGGTGGTGGCAGTGGTGTACTGAAAAAAGAAGCCCCCCACCACCCAAGGGATGGGAAAGCTGGGGGAGAGCCATATTTTGGTATAGTGGTTAGAGTGCTGGACTAGGATCTGAGAGACCAAGGTTCAAATCCCCATTCTGCCAAGGAAGCACACTGGGTGACCTTGGGCCAGTCAGGCGCTCTCAGCCTGACCTACCTCACAGGGTTGTTATGAGGATAAAAGGGAGGAGAGGATAATGATGTAAGCCACTTTGGGTCCCCACTGGGGAGAAAGGCAGGGTATAAATGATGTAAAATAATTTAAAAAAAATATTGTCAGGTGTGTACTTGCACAGCTACTGGTGTCTAGACGTCTTAGAGGGCAAGATGGAGCAGTGTCCATGGGTCAGGTAGGGAGCATGAGCTGTTCCACCACAGCTCATGCTCCCTACCTATCTGCATTAAAGCAGATCTCCCTTGTAGCAGAACTCACGGTAAGAATGTCTTTTGCCCACTACTGTATTTATGTATGTGTGTATGTATGTATTTTATTTGGCTTATATCTGGCGCTTCCTGCAAGTGGGCTCAGGGCGGCTTCCAACAAAGATATACAGTTAAAACATACAATAAAAACCTCATAACCATATGAATCAGATAACATGAAAAAATCCAGGTGCCTCTAACTAATCAGGCTACTACAAAATCACTATAAACCACAGGCACCACCATGATGTAAATGTATCTCTGTACATGGCTGCAACCAAACATTATTTTGCACACATAAGAAGCTGTAGGGGAATGGCTTGCTTCAGCTATGTACAATATTATCTGGGAAAGGAGAAGACTGCAAGGTATTACATATGCAGCAGGGGATCTTCTGGTTACACTCCTTCCTTTTCCCTTTTCTGAACTTGGGACCCTACTCCAAATAGTAGTTTGGTAAGTTTCACAATTTTCCCAACAAGTGTACAAGTATGAAATTGCCCTCCCTAGTTACACCAACATGCCTTTGAAAAAAATCTGCCATGATCTAATGCAGACAGGTGTTTAATAATGTTCACATGTTCCTTCAACTACTGGCAAATGATTTATTAACAAAACATAATAGTTGCTTTGTACCAAAACGTTACATTTAAGTCTCGTGTGGTGAATGGTATAATTAAAACATGCTGGAGGTTTTCAGGACTTCCTGTTTTGCTCAATTCATTTGAAAGAATCATCCCTGCTTTTTTATACTGCAGACTTGTCATTAACAATAGCTTCAATACGGCGTGCCTAACCTATTAATATAATGCTGAAACACAGCCAGTTTTCATAATTCAATAGTTGGCTGAGTGCACCTTACTGACATTTGGTCCTGGCAATCCAGCATATTCTGAACAAACAAAGCCCTGAAAAGAAGAACAAATAAAATGTCCCGGGCAGTTGTGAAGATGTCTTAAAATATAGGCACCAAAAGAACATACCAAATATGAGGCATTGTATAAAAAGTGAGTTTGCCAATAAGGTGTGTTTAGAAATATAGCTAGGAACAAAACAGACTCTGATTTGCAGACTATGTTAACAGAATGGTGTAGGTGGGAAATACAGCAGGAGCACTCAGGTGACCTTAAATGCCGTTGCTAGGACCATGTCATGTTATCTCATCAAAACATCAAACCATCAGCTCTTTTTTATGTTTAATGATGGGGTGGGGATTGTTCAACTTTACACCAGTCTTTTTGTTTGTTGGAAGGATCCATATTGTCATCTGAATTGTGCATTTATTGTTTGTGAAATCTGTTATGAAAACTCATTCCTGCAGCTGAAGAAAGTGCTGAAAATGGGAACTGAAAATGACATCACACATATACTGTAAAATCAAGGAAGGTTTTGATCTGATTGTAAATCAACCTGCCTCCATGACTATTGATCAGCTCTGAGACCAAGCACTAGTATGGCAGATGGGTACACATTACAGGGCCTATGGTAAATCCAGGGGTGCCCAAGGCCCATTATCATAAGGTATTGTTCTGTCTTTTCATTTATAAAACAGATTTCTGCCCCCCCTTTCATGTCTCATGAGGATGTATGCCTAGGATGGGATGTGTGTGAGAGGGTTACACATTTATATGGGGTCCATAGAAATATTGCTTTGGTCAACAACACATTCAGAACTAGAGGTGGGTACGAACCTAAATACGAACCAAAAAACTCCACGAACCAGTCCAGTTCAGGGTTCACGAACCAGGGTTCATGGAAGCTCGTTCCCACGAACTGGACTACTAGTTTGTTTCGTTCGTATTAAAGGGCCAGTTTAAATGGCCATTTCCCCAGAGGAAATGGCCATTTAAACTTTTCCTGCTACTTGCAAGCAGCAGGTCCCTTTAAACTATCAGCTGGTAGGCGGCAGGGGGGGATCCCCCCTCGCCGACTGCCAGCTGATAGTTAAAGGGACCTGCCGCTTGCAAGTGGCAGGGCCCTTTCAGGAGCAGCACTAAGTGGACCAGCCGGCTTGTGGACCAGGCGCACACGCGTGCACACCAGCCTGCGTGATGATGTCACATGTGCTGGGGTTTGGGGAGTTTAAAGGGCCCTGCTGCTTGCAAGCAGCAGGGCCCTTTAAACTATCTGCTGGTAGACGACAGGGGGGATTCTCCGCACCTGCCAGCTGATAGTTTAAAGGGTCCTGCCCCTTACAAGTGGCAGGAAAGGGCCCTTTAAGCGATGAAATGCCCCTTTCCCTGATGGAAAGCAGCATTTAAACCCCATGAACCACAAACTGGTTCATAAATGAGCCAGTTCGTGGTTTGTGGAAACCCCACAAACCCCATGGTTTGGTTTTTTTCTGGTTCGTGCTCATGTCTATTCAGAATTGCCTCTGTTATGACACGTTTCCACTGAGAGTGGGAGAGGAATGAAAAGCAGTTTAAATGGCATTTGGTAGCTTCTCAGATACAACTCCCAATCTAACCCAATTTTTTATAGCATATCACAGGATCCTGGGCCAAGTCTGATCCTGTGAGCAACTAATAGAATACTGAAAGAATATGTAACAGAGAGCCAGTATGGTATTTTGGTTATACTATAGGACTAGGACCTGGGAGGCTCGAATTCCCCTATGCTATAGAAGCTTGGGATAGGCATCATCCTGGGCCAGTTGCATATTCTCAACCTAAACTAAGTCACAGGGTTGTTGTGAGGATAGAATAGCAAAGAACAAAAGGATATACACTGCTTTGGGTCCCCAAAGGCAGGGTATAAATGAAGTAAGTAAGTAAGTAAGTAAGTAAAGAAAGGTCAGATTATGTATGCTCTTAATCTTGGGGGGGTAGTAATATTGGTCTGCAGTAGAAAAGTAGGATTTGAGTCCAGTGGAACCTTAGAGACCAAAAAATGTTCAGGTTATGAGCTTTCAAGAGTCAGAAAACCTCCATAGCCTCTCTCCTTTTTCTGCTTCCTTCTCTCCTCTCAGCTCATCAGCCAACCTACCATTATTTGGCTCCTTTCTTCATTTCCTTCTCCTCTTTCCTGGCAGCCTCAAACCAGGAAATCTACAGCACACTAGAGTTGTGCCAGTAGTTGATGTTGGCTCAGTACAGCAGTGCAGTCCTGTCTGAGTTGGGCCCAGCTGTATGGTGCCAGCCAGACCAGCCCCCATTTCACAGTAGGAAACCTGCAAGGACTTGAGGGGGAGGGCCTCACTTTTCCATGATCACCCTCCCCCCACTTTCACATCTGGCAGCCCCTATATCCTCACTTTCTCCACTTGCTTCTCTCCTTCCCACCCACCCACCAAACCTATCTTTTATCTGTGCCTCATAGAGTTGCTAGCTCCAGGTAGGGAAATTCCTGGAGATTTGGGAGGGTGGAGCCTGGAGAGGGGGGGGGATTTGGAGAGGATATAGGGCTCAGCAGGAAATAGTGCCATAGAATTCAGACTCCAAAGCAGCCATTTTCTCCAGGGGAACTGATCTCTGTTGCCTGGAGATCAGTTGAAATTCTGGGAGATCTCCAGCCACCACCTGGAGGCTGGTAATCCTAGCTCCACATTTTCAGCTATATTTATGATTTATTTACTTCATTTATACCCCACCTTTCTCCACAGTAGGGACCCAAAGCAGCTTCATCATCTTCCTCACCTTCATTTTTTCCTCATAACAACCTTGGAGAGTGTGTGATTGGCCCAAAGTAGGAATCCAGGCCCCCCAGTGGGGGTGGGGGATCCCCTGCTTCCACCTTCCTCCCCCTGTTCCCACTCACTTGGCTGGTGGGGTGGGGGTGGGCGGAAAGTGCAGGAACAGGTCTCCTGAACGCACCGCCAGGGCAATGTGATGAAGTCACTCCTGGGAGTGAAATCATCATGCCACCCTGAGAGCTCTCTCACACTTTGCAACAGGCCAATTTGGGCCCACTGCAAAGTGCATGCTTGCACAATGATGTCACCTGGAAATGCTGTCACTGGAAGTGACATCATTGTACAGGTGTGCATGCAAGAAACAAAGAGAAGGTGAGTGCTGGGTCCCCCCTCCCACTGGGAGGGTAAGAGGGCCTGGCAACTCTAACCCAAAGTCTTACAATGAGCTTCCTCAACAGAGTGGAGATTTGAAACTGAGTCTTCCAGATTATAATCTGAAACACTAACCACTACAACACACTGTAATTTCATAGGATGGCTGCTGTTGAACAACACCAAGCAGCCATGCTTGGGTGAGACATGCAAGTTAGATAGTAGCAAGCCACCTGATGCTTGCTGCTGGGCCTGGCCTTTAGAGTCAAACTGCCAATCTGCAAGTGTGGCCTGGAGAATTCCTGGCATAACAGCTCCTCTCCAGGCTTTCCACAGACTATGCAAAACCGAATTATTCAGGAGAGCTTTCTACCCAGATTATGCGGCTATATCATAAGAAGCAGTAGTGAATACTGCTTCTTATGATATATTCACTACTCTGTTGGGTACTGTCTGCTAATGTAGACATCCACCTACAAGGGAGTTTCCACATTGCTAAACATGTCATGTAAATTAGTTATGCTTTGTTTCAGAAAGATTGCATCTCTGTGCTTGGCTTTATGCTTATTTTCAAATTTTATGCTACCATAGTATCTTTTTCACTGAATGGCTTAACTGTTGTTACTATACTTTGCTTAATGAATGCCTTAGCTGTTGATTATATTGTATTTTCACTTGCACTGTGTAATCCACCTTGGATCTTGGTGAGAAAGAAGCACTATAACAACTACTGCTGCTGCTGCTACAGACATCGGTTCCTCTGGAGAAAATGGTTGCTTTGCAGGGTGGGTTGCCAACCTCCAGGTGGTGGCTGGAGATCTTGCAGAGTTACAACTGATCTCCAGCCACTGAGATCAGTTCCCCAGGAGAAAATGGCTGCTTTGGAGGGTGCACTCTATGGCATTATACTGTACAGAGGTCTCTCCCCTCCTCAAACGTGCCATCTCCAGGCTCCATCTCCCAAATCTCCAGGAATTTCCCAACCAGGACCTAGTAACCCTAGGGTGGATTCTATGGCTTTATACCCCATTGAGGTCCCTTCCTTCCACAAACCCACCATCCTCAAGCTCCACTCTCAAATCTCCAGGAATTTTCCATCTGAGAGTTGTCCTTGTGCTTCTTCTTGTGCTAATTTGGAAGTGTCAATTCTGACCTCCACAAAAGTCAGCTTTTGTTTTCTGTTGTGCACAGTCCTAACTGAGCTCCCTCCCCATGCCAAACATGGGCCTGCACTTTTGTTTGCTGTCTGTTCTGATTTCTGAACATTGATCATACCTAGCCTCACTCTTTGAATTTATTGCCTGGAATTACTGCTGGAACTTCTGCTGGGCTTCCCCACCCCCTTTTGTGCGAAGTGCCCTTCCTCAAACTTCCAAGTTCTTCTATGGAACTCTTAAAGGAATAGGAGGTTTCTAAGAATTTGGCAGCCCTAAGATTATGAACTAAATAAATAATTAAATAAATTTTAATGGAAATAATGTTTATTGTTAAAACTAAAGTTCCCACACTAAAGTATTTCGGGACCTGGAGTCCCATAGTGGCTAAGAAAGGAACTGTGATCTGGAAGGTCACCCTTCAGATTTCACTTCAGTCACAAATTCATTAGGTGGTCATAGGCAAGCCATTCTCTCTCAGAACACCTGGTTGGGGGTGATGATGTGCTAACTTTACACAGACTATTGGAAAGATTAATGTCATAATGCATGTGAAATGCTTTGAACTACAAAAGTGCCACATACTTGCTAGATACTGTTCTTCACTCTCCTTTAAATGTGGATAGCTTTATGTTAATTGGATTTAATGGGTCAGAAAACACCTGTAGCAATTTGTTTAAATAGAGAGAACATGGTCTTCTGTTGAAAAGCAAATAGATCAAGAACATAATGTACAGGCATTTCTAATGTTTGAATGTCTTCTGAAACATCAGCATATTGTGCCCACTTCCCTTCTGCCTATGATATTTACATTTTTGCCCTAAAAAGTCAATTAAAAATTTGTTTTAATCATCCCTTGATTTTGTCTGTAAATATTGGCTTTGCTTCCTCCCAGGTAGATTGTAAAGATGACATTATTCTTCTCTTTTGCTTAGGCATAAAGATCTATTGAAAAATATGGACAAAAGTTTTTGAAATATGCTATTTATAGCTAGGCAGGCAAGGCAGAAATGATACCGTATTGTAATTTTTATGAGAGTTAAAAATTAGGGCAAGATCCTGCAGAGTAAAGTACTTCTCAAAGTCCCCTGTTTTCAGTGGGAGAGATTTAAGAACATGCTCTCCTTAAAATAATGTGTTATAAAAGTGCTTAGCTTGGGCTGGATCTTCAGGACTGTGCCTGAGAGGAAGTGGGACGGGGGTGTGGGGACATGGTAGAGTACATGACATCATGTGTGCTGTGACATCACTTTGAAAAAACCTGGAAGTGGCAGCAGGTAGCTCTAGGAATTGCCAGATATTCTATGATAAACTCTATGGTAAACTCTTTGTTGTGGTCTACCATAGAATTTCTGGCTACCAGCTGTCACTTCCAGCTTTTCCCTGGAAGTGGTATCATGACTCATGTGCTGCTTACAGGTTTTAAAAAATTTTCTTCCGACACTGCTTAAAGTGGTGGTGGGCAATGTGTGTAACCAGTGGCAGTCCTGGGAACCCTAAGTCTGGCAACATTTACAGGTGCCATCCTGAAAATGAGCAAAATCAACAATTGTCTATACATGCACATTCTCTGTTGTGGTCTCCTTATGGAATGGCCTCCCTGATGAGATTAGGAGGGCTCCCACTCTCCTGGCTTTCCACAAACTATGCTAAACTGAATTGTTCAGGAGAGCTTTTTTATACAGGTAACAGGGCTGTAATGTAAGGAAATGGTTCAGAAATATGCTTTGGTAAAGGGATAGAGACTACAGACTATACTAGTATGTACTGTCTGCTGCTTGTAATTATGCTTCTACTGTGTAGCTTCTTCATCATTTAATGTGTCATGTTTAAATATGCTTATGCTTGTTTTTTAGCTCTGATTTCAGATTTCTGACTTTTTTTTTAGAATTCTGACAGCCAAATCCTATTGTATTGTTCACTGGATATCTCAGCCATTGATCATATTTGTCTTACACAGTGTAATCTGCCTGGAATCTCAGTGAGAAAGGTTTAATAACAACAACAATAACTCTCATTTTCTGTTAAAATGACCCTGACTGAAATGTCTGAACAAAATGGCTACAGTCAGATGTCACAACAATCTGCTGTTTGTCCATGACTGGCACAAGCACAGCTTACCTAGTGTGCTCATCATGAGCTCTCCTATCATGTGCAAAGCAGAAAAGATGGCTCCTGTTTTGAGAAAGCTTTGAATCAGACTCTGATTTGCTGTGATATCCTAATACAGGTGCCTGGATTTTTTTTTCTGCTCACAAATCAGGATTCTAATCTGGGATAGTTTAGAACCTTGGTCTGTAGAGAGGGGTGGGGGGTGGGGAATCACATTTGTGTATATGCTTGCATTAGGGCTTGAGAGTAAACTAGAGTTTGAGAAAAAGCTTCCCAATATAGAAGTTTTCAGTCAAACTTTGCACAAAAGAATTGAGGTGAGGGAACATGTGAGCATGACAACAAGCAATGTTTGTGCAGTTTGATCGCAACCAATGGTTGAACAAATTCAGATGATTGGCTCATTCTTATTGGTTGGCAAGGTACCTGTGTTCTCAGACTTACCCACCCTCTTCTGTGCAAAGTGCCCTTCCTCAAACTTCCAAGTTCTTCTATGGTACTTTAAAAGCAATAGGAGGCTTTAAGAATTTGGCACCCCTAAGATTATGAAATAAATAATTAAAGAAACTTTAATGAAATAATTTAGTATTGTTAAAACTAAAGTTTTAACAGATAATGAATCAAAGTAAAAGACAAAAAAACAAATCATTACACTCCCTAAGGGGTCTGGCAATGCTTCAATTGCTTTAAAATGTAACTAGTATTATTATTTGTATTATTGTTCATGGGGAACTTCTTTGACTTTTTATGATATATCACTAGATTGTCTGAAGATTTTTAACCTGTACAGTATAGTTGCTCTCTCTTTTCCCTCATTCTAGCCAGTTACCCAAGGGATGATACATACCATTTTTATTTTAATTAAGAATTTTATAAGAACAAAACTTACAAACGGATGATACATACCTGTAGGGATATGGAACATAAGTCTATTAGATGACTCTGTTTTTATAGCAAATACTCTCATTATGTGAATTCATACAAAAATAAACTGGGCACCATCCAGTTAAAGTGGGAGATTTTAAAGTCCCACTTCATCCTCCCTTCTCATTTCAGCTATCTTTCTCCTATGCCCATTTTGTTGACTTTCTTGTTAGAAACTAAATCTTCATAGCTGGCCAAGTTAAGGTGGGAAGATGCCTAATGTCCCAAGGAGCAGATTGTCTGGGAAGAAACAGCAAAATGACGAGACCCTTTGTGCAGTTTTGGCTTTTCTCACACAGTGATGCAGCAGGGGTGGCAGCATAAAGGAAGGAAGCAGGATGTCAGACGTAGAAAGAATGTTAGTCTCAAACTGCTGATACTTTCAGTACAGAGAGGCCAACCAAGGTCAACGGTCAAGTTAGTGTTACACAGGAAAGATCTATGCATGCAAATTAAGCATCTACAAAGGATTTCCATACACACTCACTATTTCCTCCCCTGCCCCCCAAGCTAGTGAAGGCATTCCACAATATCAACGAAGATTCTCATGTTTTGCACTGCAGAAGGAAAAGGAGACCTGTGTGCTTCTTGAGATGGCTAAAGCTGCCAATAAAACGAACATGCAAAATTCTGAACTGTGGTCACTATATGTGACCTCCTCACTGATTGTTGTGACGTTTCCCCTGAATGTCTCAGTACTACTTTTCATTCATTTCCCATAATATGGTTAGAATATGTATAGGATACTTTAAATTTCTTCCTTTTAAAAAAGCTAAATTTCCACCATTGCAAACAAAATTTTCTATGTGCTACAAAGCATGTGTAGCTTGAAATAAGACTGTGAAGCAGCTGAGTTGCAGAACACGATCAGGTAAGTTTATGAAAACATGAAAGAAATGCTGCCTGGGGTATGCACACTCATCTCATTTTCACCTCTAGTAAACAGGTTTAGCTGGGTTTTGTATTGTTTCAAAATCCCATGAAACTTGTTTGACCCATAGCAATGGTGGAACAAAAGAAGCATGTGTATATTTCTCTTGTATATGTAAAATTAACTCTCCCTCATACCCCTTATATAAGTCTACAAGTAGGGGACCTCAGATTCTGGGGGTGGGGGATACAGTCCAGTGGAAACTGACACGCTTAAATGACATTAAGCTCAGAAAGATTGAAATGCTTGGAGTCCCATTGATTTTAATGGGGCACATGTCCATGTATCTCAGGCCTGTCTGCTTTGGCCCAACCCAAAGAAGGGATGTGTTCACACAGAAGCATATTGCACATGCAGCTTTACACAGGCTTTCTGATTCTACTGCAGCAGATCATACTGCTGAAATAACAATGTGCACTTCTCAAAGTAGCTTAATGGTCTGACAGTGGGAACTGTTGCAATGCAATTGGAGAATGAAGGTCTAGTTGTGTCTCTTTGTGTGATTTGGGGTTCAGGGAGTGGGAGTAGAAGATGTAATACAGTAACAAGATTCTCAATAAGCTCAACTTTGCATATAATTCTATAGAATTCCAAACTACATAAAATGATGCACACTTGTGATAACTTTTTTCTCTCATAATAAATCTACCAATGTTATTGACACAGACCCAACAGTCATGCTCATTGTTTGTGCCTTCGGCATGTATACCTAACCCACAGGCCCATTTAATTGTTTATAATGATAGTAATTTGAGCTTGCATTGGCCAGAAATAAACGTGCCGCTAAGGAACAGATATGGCCTGCCATTTCTAAATGGATCCTTGAAGTGATTTTTTTCCTGTGCTGACATATCCTTAAAAAAATATTCTGACCCTGTTGGTCTATACTAGAGCTTCATATACAAAAGGATTATAGGATAGGACATGCTGGCAAATTCTACAGTAATCTCAGATGGTTGGCCATTTTGGAAAACAACAATTCCATGCCACATTAAAGACTAACTGGCATGGTCTAAAGTCCGCTTCATCAAATGCATTAAATATGCTCTGAGTTAGTATGTACACATTCATACATACTCACAATGGCCCACATGGAAAAAATGGGAGCAGAGGGCTCAAAAAACCTCAAGGAAATGCAAGAGAGTGACATTTCCATAAAGAACTCAAATGCTTATGCACCCTATCATATCTGTTTGTGGCTCAAGAAATATTAACTTCAATGGTACACAAGGTCCAGTGTGGTAGAAACAGGTGTAGTGTTGAACTAGGATCAAGGGGACTAGGAGTCTGTGTTCATATTCTTCCTTATCAACAAAGCTCTGCCACTCAGGATTGTTGTAAGGATAACAAGGAAGAGGAATCAAGCACACCACTCTGAGTTCTATAAAGCAAAGGTGGAACTGAAATATAATAAAATATGTAACAAAAAAAGAGAATGCATTTGCTGTTGTCAGCAGTGTGATAAGCATAAGATTGAGGAAGTAAATCCTTATTGAGTGCCATCTGTCTAAAACCTTGGTTAGTCCTGAAAACAGATGAGTTTATGGAGTGTCCAAATAATTCCTTCATCAGCAACTATGATCTCAAGCCTAAGGTCACCCAGCTTGCTTTGAGGCCTTGGAGAAAAGGGAGATATAAATATTTTAATAGATACATAAATGCAATAAATCTGGCATAAGGTCAGAGCAACTTCTCCTTTATTCTGATGAATGGTGAGTGTAAGACATTGCAATTAAATAGCAGAAAAGGGTAGTTGTACTGGCAAATAGGTTTTCTAATTTTTAGACAGGCTTACATTTTCTGGCATCATTAGCAAAGGTAGTACCTAAGTCATAATTCTATTTTGTATTTATGCCTCAGGCTTCAAAGCTCTGTCATCCCAGATGTTCATGAAGAGACCAAACAAAATAAATAAAGAGAACTGGGTGTGAGCATTTGAAGACAGGCATTAAAATCAGTTCGTGAATTGTTAGCAATTCACAAGGAGCAACAAGCATTCAGTTTCATCAAGACTTGTCAAGTGATAGTCAATTAATTCAGGCTGTTGTTACGTTCCATGATTCTGAATACTGATTTCTAAATTGGAAGTAAACATACATATAAATCATCTCAATGTTATAGTTTTTATTTTATTAAAGGGCGTGATTTACTAAAGCCTCTATATTACTCAAAATCAGAGCATGGGAAGTGACTCTCAGGATTTAGGCTTATAAATCCAGACTAATTTATCCTGTGCCACTTCCATTTATGTCAACCAATCCAAATCCTAAAAAATTCATACTTGGAATATTGAACCACAGGACCTTGTTTAATATCTAGAGCTCATCAGATCAACTTATGGGTTCCTTTGACAAGGCCATGTATTCTACAAGACTCTGTGACTTTCCCATGTCTCCTTCATATTATAGCCCCCAGAGCCCCCCAGGTTTTTTTTTTCCTTTGGGTCTGTGGACCCTTGTAACAGCTTAGGAGGCAAATTGTAATCTACAGTTCTAGGAGCGAATCAGAGGAATTTGCCCCCTTTACACAACAGAAGAACCCTTGTGTTGTCCAAAACACATGCTAGGATACAAGCCAGTGTTTTGCAAACCACTATCCCCACCAGTTGAATCTGTAGGTTTGATCCCATTAGCTAATGTTCTGGGTTTTACAACTGGGAAATACTGAGGCTCAGAAAAATACAACTTATTTGTGGATTCACCAAGTAACTGTGCATACGACTGCAGTGTTTTTCTGAGCACATTCTTAGCACTGCTTCTTCAAAAGGAAACCAAATTATCAGCCTGATCTGATACATGTTTCTTCAGGGCCTAACTATGTATTACATTTTCCTCCCCAGGTCTGCCATGACGACTTTTAATGAGGACTCTTCACTCAGAGTGGTGAACAAAATCAGTGTCATTATTATCCCCACACTACAGCTAGAGAGCTGGGGCTGAGGGAATGGCTTACCCTAGCCCACCTGCTGAGCTCATAGCAGTAGCAGGATTCAAACCAGCAGAGCAGAGTGCTGACACACATCCTAAGCACTTAACCATTATGCTACAGTAGCCCTCTATTCCAGCACTTGAAAAGTTACATGGGGCAGCGGCAGGGGGATTGCCTGGTCCTGCTGACCTATGGGCTTTCACAACATTTTTAAATGGCCGAATTCTCTAAAATGGTAGGCATGTGTCAGACCTGTAGCCACTGTAACATCTAGTCTGGCTCTCAGTGTCATCAGTGGGAATCCTACACAGGATGGTAGCTTTAAAAGTTAAACAAAAAAGAAAACCAGCACAATTACTTGCGAGGTATACTGTCAGAGACTAAATGTTTCTACTAGTGCCAAACAATAATCTTGCTGTGTGGGGTTTGGGGATTTTTTTACAAGACATCAGACATCAAGAGGCAAATCTTGTTTCCTCTACTTTGTTCAGCAGTAAACAAATTATTCTAGTGCAATGGCAATTACTTAAAACGCCCCCCCCCCCCCAATCTCTGCAATGATGTGTGGGGTGGGATGACAACTGTGGAGTCAAGGAAAATGGCATCAGTGTGCGAGTGACCTTATGAAATGCACACTTTTCTGTCCAGATCCTTGTCAACATGTTTGGACACTGTTCTTCCCAGAATGATCATACCAAACTAGGTTTGAGAAACAATGAGGATGAGAAAAGACTGAAGACTGGATTATTAGAGACCAGTGTCAGGTTTGGTCGTGCCTCTCCAAAGAGCTACAGTGTGGAAGTGAAGGCAGAGAAAAACCTGTGTATGGTTGCAGCCACTGCTTTGTAGACTGGTTCCACGTGGGTGTGGGAGAAGCTGCCCCTGCTGTAAAAGCAGCAGCCAGCGAGAGGCACAGTGGATGGCATTAAATGCCCCACTCCCTTCTTCCCCACTGCAGTACTACAAACGTGCTGACCTAACATCAATCTTGCAGCGCTCCCTCCCCTGACACAGCTTAGCAACTCCCTCATCCGACAACTGATCTGTGGCTCACAGCAGACAGCAGCTTTTTAAAAAAGCCATGTCAAAAGGCTAAAAGGGGGAAGAACCACCAGTGCTGAGCATCGCCATTTTGAAAGCGGTGCTAAACTCTGCCTCCCCCTGGGCTTTCACTCAGAAGCCTGCTTGCAGCCCATGTTCTATTTTCCCTTTAAGCTGGAGCAAAGGAGGTTTTACTTTGCTTCAGCTTAAAAGGGAAAGTCCCTGGAACCCCAGGAGTCATGCCTGGAAAGAGCGCATGAGTGAAAACTCCTCAGTAAAGCAGAGGAATGCTATGGTCTACCCAGGAGAAAGCCCCTGTGTGGAAGCAGACAGGCCAGCTTTTATTACACTAATTTGTCTGTACTTTTAAGATAAATAGCACCTGCTTTAGATGCTAATTTGCAGGCACCGCTCCCATTATGCACACATTCCATGCACCCAAAGTGTGTAATGCTCTGAAGAGAAGTGTCAGGGTCCTTTGAAGGACAGGTCTTGGTGTTTTTTGGGCAATGACACTGAGTCTCCTAGCTCTGCCTGCAGACTGCCCAGGCAAATATCACAATGTGCAGTTCTGCAGTTTAAGCTGATCCATAGGCCTTTTAAAGCTGCTAGTTGATTTGAATGTTTTATTTTTTCCTTCTTTCATTTGGCTCCTGTAAAAATATTTTTAAAAAGTTCTTGGCAAACAAAAACACTTTGCAGCAAGGCTACACAATCTGGAAAACATATCTGAATCAACTCAAACTTCCAAATAACTAAGGCAATATGGTTGTGTAAGCTTTGTTTATTGTAACTGTTATCAGAAAACACTCTTTAAAAAAAAATTTTTTTTTGCTCGATCAAATCAAGTGTTTGGCTGGCCTATGGTATTTCCATCTTGGATCTGATATCTAGTTTATAATCTCACGCTCCATATAGAATGTTGATATAATCTCAGCTTTAATTTTGAAGAAGGCAAATTTGTAGCTTACATAAACTTGAAGAAAAGCTTCAGAAAGCATGACTGATTCCAAAGCATCTTCAAGGGCCAAGTGAGTTCAGTGGGCTCCAGGTAACCAGTGAAGCTCATAGATCTCACCGTGGGTGGGAGTTAGGAGTCCTAATTTAAATATTATTTTTATGATGGTAACACTTGTTTTTGCTGGCCATCTAATTAAAGGAACCAATGACCCATTTGGTTGTTTGATGGAATACACAAAGTTCTAGATTTTCCTTTATAGAGCATTCTTTGATTAGGTGGTAAGATCAAAGCTATTTTTTTCTGTTTCTTTGTGAAAGCACACTTTCTCCTTTGACATGCTTTACCTTGTTTATGTTCCTCCTGAGTAACTATGGAAGAAAAATTCTGTTTGAGATGAGAAGTTGCCACAAACCCACGTCCAACTCAGGCTTAGGCTGACTTCCCCTACCCTGAGGTAAAACTTCTCCTCTTTAAGCCTATGAAGCTGTATACTGGGCTGGGAAGCCTCTGGTAGCATGGTTGATGTTAAGCTTCAACTTTCCTTCTTGTCCCACCCTTAAGGATTATTAAAAATGGTTACCCAGCCAAGTCTTAGTAGGGAACAGATCAGGGGTTTGCGCTTCCCTTTAGCAGAAACTGGCACATAAGGCTTGGGGAGGTTCAAAAGGTAACAGAAGGTTTATTTACAGTAGGTTAAAGTCAAAAGGCAGGTAGGCAGATGTTTGAACTTAAGTAACAGAAAGGTTTTATATAGCAACTTCACTGGTGTGAGGCACAAAACACTTGCTTTAATACTAGGTTGCTAGCTTCTTTCAGAGGTTGACACTGCTTCACAAATGTTTCCCTTTTAAAGCATAGACACAGCACGACTTTCCCTCCTCTCCAGACTTAAAGTTGCTCCACTGAGACAAACTCTTCCTAGATACTGGGCAGGCGTTATAGTTATGAGCTATAACCCTGTTCCTGGCACTGAAGGGGAGACTCCTTTCTACCCACTTCCTTGGCCCCCTATAATTCCTAGATCTCTCAAGTCTAAGCAGGAGTTAGTGCTGGTTTTTCCCACTTTAGTCTGAGGACTAACAGTGCTTCACAAACATTATTTCCTCTCACAGAGGATTCTCTGGCTGACCCTCTCTGGTCAAAAGCCAGGCTCCAACTCCCTTTCACTCTCTTGTTTACCCTCCAACTCCAACTGACAGCTTCCCCAACATTCCATCTCCAACTGCCATTTCAGGCTAGCCACAAAAGGGGGAGGGGGGAAGGAAACATATCAATCATAGCTCACTGACTGGAAGTCTCAGCATCTGAAGCTGAGTCCATCACAGAAGTCTTTATTGTTTGCTGCTTAGTTCCTCACTGACCAAACCTCTTCAAAGGGCTCTTTTAGGTTTCATTATGTTATTTGTTCCTCCTCAGTTTCAGAATTTCTTCTTCTAACTTTGCAGGCACCTTCAAATGTTCTGATTTTCCCTGCAACTCTGAACTCTTTCTTGTTCTGTTGGCTTGATGTATTCCACCCATTTCCCCTAGTAATGGATTCCATTTTCTGTAAAGCTATCAACTTTCACCAGCCACTTTGTTGATATTCACATTACAATTCTGCTTAAGTGCTAGCCATTTTAGAAGTATTTCTTCTTGTGGCTGGAGGTTTGAACACTGCATCTATTCCACAAGCCAACCAAAGACATTTCTGAAAATAGTGTCATAATGGCAGGCTCCCACCCAAGACTGGCCAGCAATAGTTTTGAGAGCTTCAAGACTTCCTGAGTGTGGAATCCTCCGAAATCACAAACTCCCTCACCTTGATCAGGTTGACAGGGCCGGCGCGCCCATGGAGGCCAGGTAGGCAGTGGCCTCGGGCGCACGGGCTTTGGAGGGGCGCCGGAGGGGGTGTCGGGAGCGGAGACGCGCACAGCGAAGCTGGCATGACTGGGATGCAGCTACTACTGCAGCCAGCCAGCCAGCTCCATGCTGCTGCCGCTGCCGCCGCCGCCACACACCCCAGCCGGCCGCAGCCTCCGGGCGCCGCCCCAGCAGCGGCTCGCAGCTTGTGCGCCCAGCTGGGGTGCGTGGCGGTGGCGGCACGGAGCTGGCTGGCTGGCTGCAGCAGCAGCAGCAGCTGCAGCCAGCCACACCAGCTCCGCTGCGTGCTCCTCCACCCCAGCCGGTCGCAGAAGCCGTGAGCTGTTGCTGGGGTGGCGCACGGAGCAGCCTCCGCGCGCCACCCCAGCAGTGGCTCACAGCTTCTGCGCTCGGCTGGGGCATGTGGCGGTGGCAGCACAGGGCTGGCTGGCTGGCTGGCTGCAGCTGCTGCTGCAGCCAGCCACGCCAGCTCCGCTGCGCGCTCCTCTGCCCCAGCTGGGCGCATAAGCCATGAGCTGTTGCTGGGGCGGTGCACGAAGCAGCCTCCGCTCGCTGCCCCAGCAGCAGCTTGAAGCTTCTCTGCTTGGGGCTCCGCAAGCTGCCCAGCCCCCCTGCGGTGCGTGGTGACATCTGTGATGATGTCATCACGCAGTCCATGGTGTGCGCGCGCTGCCTCGAGCGCCAGAACCTCTGGCACCGACCCTGCAGGTTGAGGTGGGCAGGGGTGCTCCTTTTATTCTCTATACATTGCCTATGAGAACCAGCTCAGAGAAGGAGTAAGATAGCAATGATAGTGTAGGCAGGGACTTTTTCTGCAATTGCTCAACTATCAATTTCCTTCTATACTCACTGTAAATACTGATAGGCTCACCTCAGCTCAAATCAGAATTGGCTAGGTACTTGCAAACTTTCTCTGAAAAGGCTAACCTTTCTTTCATTAGTTCTCTTGAAAGGATGACTCATAATGTTGGCTGCAAGTGATCATATCGCCTTTTCAATCGGCTTTCAAAATTTCATCTCCTTTTGTACAGGCCTGGCCATTAGAGCTGCAGGCTATTCATCACACACATTCAAGGATTTCAAAACTCTCTTGTTCATAAAGCTCAGACGCAGGATTGTGCTGTGAGCACAGTCTACTGGCACTCTAAAAACTTACTTTTGGGGCTTCTACACAGCTCTGTCTAAAGTGTGATTAGTGTTGAGAGCCAGTCCAAAAATACACTAAATACAGAAAAACACTTTTCATTTTTGTACCATTTGCTTAGCTGTTCAAGATTATTAAGCATACTTGGTATATGTGCCTATAAGTCTGCCTGCATGCTGTTTTTAAGTATGTAGGCAAAATCTCACTTTACATTCTAAAATGAGGACAAACTTCATGGAATAACGGCACTTGATTCATTATATTTCCAAATTTATGAGCAGGACAAATTTTCACTCCAACACACATACACACACACATAGAGTAAATTACAAATGTTGGTGATGCCACTACCTGCAATCAGAGATTTTCAGCACACGATGGCATGAAGCAATAGAGGAGGGGGCTGAGGGGGACTGGCTGAGAGGAATGAATCCATTCTATTAACAGTGGCATGTTCCACTGGTGCAAGAAGTCCTTCAGTGGAAGAGCTTCTTCTCTTTAGGGAAAGTGCCTTGGGCTGGGGGAGGTCCACTGAAGTCAACTGGCATAGAAGAGTTGTATTGTAAAGCAAGTAAACATACCTGTGATGAACCCTTAATGTCTAGTTTGAAACCAAATAAAAGTTACTAACCCTCCATAATCCAAGGGTATTTTCTGTTTTAAAATGAGGCTCCTACTTTTTTTATAATCACAGCAATGAGAATCCAAAACAAGTACATTAATTTAAATAATTCATATTGAAATAAATATGCTTAAGTCAACTTGTTATGACATTCTGCTGGACTGTGCTCAGTGTCTGTTTTTCTCTGTAAGTAAAACTTCCTGTGGAGATAGCCTAATTCCTTAAAGACATTTATATCAAAAGGTTTGCCTTTTTTATTAGAAGGCAAATTCCTACTGATCTCTCACCTAAGACATCCTTAGCAATATCATAGCTTTCTGGCTTATAGAATTCCTTATCCATTGAAGCATACCTACTCATATTTCCTGTCACAATGTAGTACTCTACCCCATGGGCCATCCCACCCTAGCATATAAAAATATGGGAAGCAGCTGAATTTCTAGAACTGCTTGCAGAGAAAATGGCTCATACTGGCTCATTGTGCCACCCATAATAATATGCATACATATAGGTGTTACAGTTTATTAATGCTGTTTGCATGGGCATGTTATTCATGTGGTAATGTTTGTATCATATCTGCACTGTACAGGAAAAATACCATAAATGACTAGAACTGATCTAAAATATTGCTTAGTAGAACATATAGGGAGAAATTGGGGTGTTATGTGATGCAAGATGCACCCCCTGGCCCACAGGGTAAGGATTCCCACTGCACGAGCAGCGCTTTGCTGTCTCCAAGTACTCTGCTGCAGCTCATGTGCTAGTAGATGAGAGAATTGTCCAGCTGCCTAGAGCTAAGGCTGCTTTCCCATCTTCCAGCACTGAACAGCAATAGCAGTGGAATAGAGTGATCTGTTGCCTATGCAATGGGTAAATGGCTGGGCCCCCACAAAACACCATCAAAAGACTTAAGTTAACAGGTCATTTCCAGCTTGGCACTATCAGAGGCTCCCCCAGGTCAGCAAGAACGTTACCACATTGTCACTGAGTATACATGTTCATTTGACATGACAGTCCAGCTGTGATAGCCTCTGCCATGTTAGCTCCTACTGCAGGGTAATTAACTGTGATATTTTTAATTCACATTTAGGTCCCCCACACTGGAGTTGGATTTCCTCCCAAGTAAGTGTGAATTCGATTATAGGTTTAGCAGTGTAGTTCTCTGTCATAAAATCCATTGGTACTTTCAGGTCTGTTCAGTTCAGCACAAATTACAAGAAACAAATAACAACCTAAACTTTCCTTTCCGCTCTAATTTTCTCAGAAATTTGAAAGTAAACAATCCAGGCAGCATGGGGAAGTGAGTACTTCTTGTGATCATGCTGTACGTCTTTTTCTGATGAGACAAAGGATTTAGGTCTCATGGGTTTATGCCCAACAGGAAATTCACTAAAATGACATCTTTCTGCACACAGATATGAGCTGGCAGAGGATCTGAATAAAGCAGATAACAATAATGCTGAAAATGATCCCTGATATTTTAAGCAGGGCTTTTGTTCAGGGGGAACGCGGGGGAATGAAGTTCCGGAACCTCTTGAAAATGGTCACATGGCTGGTGGCCCCGCCCCCTGATCTCCAGACAGAGGGGAGTTTAGATTGCCCTCCGCGCCGCTCCAGTGGCGCGGAGGGCAATCTAAACTCCCCTCTGCCTGGAGATCAGGGGGCAGGGCCACCAGCCATGTGACCATTTTCTCCAAAGGCAACCCACTGAGTTCCACCACCTCTTTTCCCAGAAAAAAGCCCTGATTTTAAGTATTCATTTACAACACCATCATCAACCGTAGTTCGGCCTAAGAGAAGTAATCCTACCCGTAAGAGTTTGCATGAAACAATTCAAATAAACTGAAAATCAAAAAGCATTCTATAGATTTTTCTTTAAATCACTGCCATTTATACTCTCACAAACAAACTCATTTTGTTGCAAAGTGAGCTATTACATTTTTGACTCAAGGTCCATTGTATTTTCTATGCACGGGGTCCTGGGGAAGGTCTATAGCCAGAGTGGGCTAGTGGGTGCACTGCCATACCAGCTCATCATATGGAACTACAAGAGAGCTCTAAGACGAAAATGTCCTATTATAGTTTCCAAAAACAATAGGGAAAAATATGAATCAGAAATCTCTTGTAAATCTAATATCAGTTAGACAAAAGACAAATGACCTACATCTTTTCCACACTGTGACACTGAGAGATCTCTGTCTTTTGGTGCTACACCTCTGAAGATGCCAGCCACAGCTGCTGGCGAAACGTCAGGAACTACAATGCCAAGACCACGGCAATACAGCCCGGAAAACCCACAACAACCATCGTTCTCCGGCCGTGAAAGCCTTCGACAATACATCTAATATCAGTTGAATTGAACATTTTTCTATCTAGCTGACTGATGATGACGCCATAGGGTTTTCAAGGCAAGAGTCTTCAGAGGTAGTTTGCCAATGCCTGCCTCTTCATAGCAACCCTGGCATTCCTTGGTGGCCTCCCATCCAAGTACTAACCAGGGCTTACCCTGCTTAGCTTCCAGGATCCAGTGAGACTGGGCTACCCTGGACTATCCAAGTCAGGGCATACAAATTAATAGTGGAGTGCAAAAAAGAGGACTGCACCGATGCAGAGTCAAGGAAGAGAGAAGAAGAAAAATGACCACACAAATTAAATCATATGTACTGTTCTACTCTATGAATTGGAAATGTCAGAATGCAAATGCAGATCTTGTGCTTATATATTAGAACTGTCCCATGACAAAGTTGTTGGGGTTTTTTTTGCAGCTAATACTGTATCTAATTAATGATATGATAAGAAATCCTTTTCAAATATTAATATTATCTTACTTGGATATTTAAGGGACAGAGTAGAGGAAGCACACAAGAATATAATTTAAATTCAGTTACTGCTGCTTGTGTATTGCCTTCCATTGGAAAAGAGTCACTGTACCATCTTTAAGTACAGTGGTTTAATAGCTTGCGGGATATTACTTTGGTCACAAAGTGACATATTATGGAGAATAAATATTAACTCAGTTCAAATAGACCAAGAAATTGACTTTTTTCTTATGTATCTTAATACCAATTTCAAGAATATGTACAATCTTAAGTATTATATCTATGCTACAATTGGTAGATGAGGCTAGAATATTGTACATCGTAATTTTGGCTCAATGTTATTTTTGATTATATATGCTATGCAAAAAGAAAAATAAATTATTTTGTAAAGCTTCTGTGGATCTTTCTGCAGCTAGGAAAAGAAGACTGGAGACTAGATTTCCAAGGAAGGACAACATCTGGCCCACGTTACAGGACCCATTCATACTTGCTGAGTGCTATAAAGCCAAATTGGGAACGCCACTTCCTCTTCCCTCTTATACATGGACAATTTGTTATGTTTAGAAAGAATCAGGAGATGTACAGAGATTTCTTCAACACCAGGAACAACACAAATCATAAATCCCTGATATTATACTTTTGCCCTTTGACTTGTCTATGCAAGAACTGAGACTTCTTCAGAGAAATCTGGAGATAAAGAGTGCAGCCAAGCAATGGCCATTCTCAGCTGCTAACAACATTAAGAAGCAACCTATGCCAAGTTACTTAATGTACAGTGGATCGAGAACTGGATCTCCATATGCAACAGCTCAATTTAAATCTTAGGTATGAAACTTATTGGGAGACCACATGCAAAAGGAAGTGTCTCCTTGTATTCTTGTTACAATGTTTAAAAGAGAGAGAAAAATATACTGAAATCTGTCATGAGCCTTGCAGCAGGGAAGGGGAAGGGGATAACCTCGTCTAGATAAATAAACCTAAAGTAACAGCACACATTGTGTCTTCTAGTCTTCTACTAAATAAATAGCATGAAAGAGCACGAATCATGACTACAAGGCTGATTAAAGAAAGAGGAGATAGGCCAGTAAAGAAGCTGACAACCCTAACAAAACAGAATGACTTTGGACTTTAAATGGATACCCATAGAGGACATGTTTTCCAATGTATCAGCTGTATCCAACTACAACAGATGCCCTAACCAAACTAAGCTGTCTTCTACAATACTGAGCTGTCACAGACGTCCCATAGTTCTCTAGATACAATTCAAAGTGCTGCTTCTAACCCATCTAAATCCAGTGTCTTAGACAGCCCTGACCATCCTAATGTGCCAAGTCCAAACTAAAACAGGCACTTAGAAGACCATTTCCTGCAGATTTAGAATTCCCTACCCCAAACTTCAAAAAATGGCTTCTTATGGAAGTGTTAGGGCCAAACTCTGCAGAGCAGCTATGGTGCTCGTAAGTTTGCCCCAAAAAGACATTGCCCAGGGCTATTCCAGGCTGAGAAAATTCTGCAAGGAGAAAAATTAATCCCAAGATCCTCATGCAGACTGAGGGTCTTCCCCATCTTCTGTTTAAAAAGAATAAAAGCTTGGAAGTCTGTTCACACAATTTTCTGCATTTCATCTGGTTTCACCCTTAGACTTTTCCATCTGGGCCAGGATTTGTTACTGCAAAAATAAGCAGATAACTCTTTGGTTGCATGTTTTGAAAGATCTATTAACACTTCTGCCTTTTGATTATGGGTTTCTACATGCACCTAGTCCTAAATTCAGATCTTAGCATCTCTAAATAAAGAATCAAAGACAGCAGGGTTGGGAAAGACTGCTGCTTGAGTCCTAAGATAGCTACTGGGAGAATAGCCAGAACTAGGTTAGATGGACCAACCATCTGACTCTGGCTCAAACTACATGATACGTTTGTCCATTAATCAGACTGGAGTTTCCCCAACTCGTTTCTCTGCAGCCATGCAATAGCTACACGGAACATACTCTATCAATACAGGGCCTAATTTCTATTGGATTTGTGAAGTTGGGGGAAGAGGGGCTTCAGACTCACCTCCCCACACACACTCCCAACCCAACCCAAAATGGCTCCAGAATGCATTATACACCTTGTTGTGGATCAGCACTAGAGATGGGCACGGAACAAAAAAAAACTGAACCAGGAGGTTCATGGTTCATGGGTTTCACGAATCATGGAACTAGACCAGTTACGAACCAGTTCGTGGTACGTGGGGTTTAAATACCCCTTTCTGGCCTTAACAGCGGCAGGGAAAGGGGCATTTAACAGTTTAAAGGGCCCTTTCCTGCCTTGCAAGCAGCAGTTCCCTTTAAACTATCAGCTGGCAGGCGGCAGGGGGGGATCCACCCTCACCGCCTGCCAGCTGATAGTTTAAAGGGACCTGCCGTTAAACTGCCCAAACCCCAGCCCCCCTACCCCCTAACCTCCAGACTTACCTTCCCCTGCGGTGCAGTGTCTTTCCTGTCCTCCCGGGAGGGGCAGGAAGGCCGTTATTCTTTCTCCTCAAATGGTCACTGTGGTGGCCATTTGAGGGGCAGGGAGGCCAATTTCAGCCTCTTCTGCCACCCTGTGGGCCCCCAGGGTGGTGGAAGATGCCGAAAATGTCCCCTCCTGGGAAGAGAGGAAGGACGACGCATTGCAGGGGAAGGTAAGTGTGGGGCTGGGGCTGGGGGGGCTGTGGTTTGGACAGTTTAAAGGGACCTGCTGCGGCAGGTCTCTTTAAACTATCAGCTGGCAGGGGCCCTTGCAAGTCTCTTAAAGGGGCATTTAAACTGCCCCTGTAAATATGACCCAACGAATCAGTATACAGTTCGTGGAAGTTCTGTGAAAAGGAGCTTCCATGAACGCTGGTTTGCGAACCCTGAACCGGCATGGTTCGTGAGTTTTTTTGGGGTCGTATTTAGGTTCATGCCCATCTCTAGTTAGCACTTGCACCAAATACTGCCTGTGCAGTCTTGCAGTGGAGCAAAAAATACCCAGAAGAGCCATTTCAGCTTGGGAAAACTGGGAGGGTGGGGGGAGGAAGGCTGGAGTCCATCCTTCTTAGCTTCATGGTCTCAATCCAAATCGGGCACTGTGGTGCTTGGATAAGTTTCCCACACTGCCTTGCAGCTGCAGGGAAAGCAATTTGGGTCCTTCTGGACACAAAGATGTTAAAGGCACAGGAAGACATCCAGAAAAGCAGCAATTTCAAAGGTAGCTTATTGAAGAAACCTCTCTCACTAGCTTGATTAGAATTGTCTTAGGTTTCATACCTGCTGCATTAGTTCTTCCTCTGAATACATCATCATAAGCTTTCCACTGGGGAGTCACCTGGTAGGCGTGGATGAACACCACAAATACCACTACCAAGCACATTAGTGGTACCAGCACAGCAGTGAAAAGAGCTGCGTAAGTATTTGGAATAAAGCACCTGCAGGAGAAAAAGAGAAAAACCGTGTCATTTTTAAATGGAGGCATATTGGATGGTTATTATAGGAACAAGTTCCAGCATATCTAACAAGCTGCAAATTGGCTTAATTACTTACACAAATAAACTCACTTGAGAGTTTTTATTTACCAGTGACACTTAATTATCTGCTACAGCATACAATAAAAAGGAGAACATTTGCTTTTTAGAATGTGGTTCTTCTTTTTCTCATTCTAAATGAACACTAATAGGAATTAAGCATACAGAACATAGTGACTTTTTAAAAAATGCTGTTTTCTTTATTTAGTCTGGGTACTTGTAGCTACAGTATTTTAAAAATCCATTGTGCAATTGTTCACACTGCATATTTTTAGTCAGAGTATTTCTTAGAAACATACTTATATAAATCAAAAAGATTGGCCTACAGTGCAAAGGCAACCATTTCTATTTTAGCAAGACGACTCACCAAAAGCCTAATGACCCTGACTGGGACCATAGGGGGCACTTTCCGACAACAGACTAACCAAGTACTGAATGCCACTCATATGTTGTAGGTTGAAGCTATTTTCCCTTCCTTCTCTCTTTCCTCCTCATCCTGCCCCCCCTTCTTGTGGCTTGTGCTTTTATATGCACTTATGTCATCACTGTTTACCATGGTATTTTTACACTGAAAGGAAAATGGGAGGGGCTAGAACTGTCCCTTAAAGCTCAGCGAGCATAGCAGAGAAGTTTAAGTAAAGCAACTAATCCTTTCCTCCTGAAAGTCTCCTGGCAACCTTAGGAGGGAAAGAGGTTTGAGAATCACAGGGCTCAGGGATGGAGGGGACATGGATATGGCATTAAATGAAACAGCACCAGTGTTAGATCCCCTGAAAAAATGTGCCACATCTGTGATCACTTTGTTGGACTATATTGTGCAATGCATTTTTATCCTAGGCTGTCAGCAGTGTTACACCCTTCTAGGGTCACAGCAGTCAATCGTTAACTCTGCTTAGGATGGCACTGTATACTTGTGAAAAGGGCATTAGAAGAATTTGCTGACTCTTATTGTTAAGTCTTTTGCACTTGCTTGTATTCGTATTGGAAACTTTGTCCCTAGTACATCCCAACATTAACGCTGCTGCCATTTTGTACTCTTACTGTCAAACGGATGTACTTTTAGCTGTTTTTATTTTAAGTGGTGGGAATGAACATGAATGGGAGTAACGGGATTATGGCAGCAAGCACATACAGTGCAGCAGTTTGCCACTATAATCCTGTTCCCTCTCCCAAAGAATTCTTGCCATGGCCTTAGAATGAATGGGCTGCTCCACAGAGATTTTTCCCTGCACGGAAAGTAGGAAGCCCCCACATTACAGGGAAATACCCACATGATGTCATGCTCATTAGAATCGCAATTTGTGGCATTCCCAAGACTTTCCCCTGTAAACTGGATTTAAAATAAACCTGCTTTGATCTGGATCAAAGGGGAATCCCCAGAGCAGCTCCACATGAACACTTCCATCATCACCACTATGGGAGAGGAGGGTGGAGATAACTCTGTTTTCAAACTGCTGCAGTGTTGTTCACTGCCATTTGCCATCCCCCCCCCAGCCCCCAGCCCTTTAAAGGCTTTCCTCCCTTTTCCTGCCAAGCCATGCTGCACTGCTATAAACCAGGTTTGTATGTAAAGTGATGGCAAGGAGGACAATTCAGAGCTTGGGAAGGGGATTTTGTGCAATTGGTATCATGTTTACACTTTTGCACAGATGTAGAGGAAGGGGAGGAGTGGAGGGCAGCAGCACCAAGTGGTACAGGAACAGGATTGTGTGGATGCAGCCTGTCACTTCTGCCTTGACAGGGGTGTGTTTTTGTATTCCTGTGTAGATTCAGCCTTGAAAAAAGCTTGTCTCAATGAAGTGTGTAAGATTGGCTTCCTAATGCATATAACAATAGTGAAAAATATACCATCTTTATTTGGAAAACGAATAGTCCTTCAGCTCCACAGTTGTAAACATTTTTTAAAAAATCTTCAATAATGCCTATCAACAGGATGTTCCCAACATTAATAATATCTTCAAGGAAACACAATCTTTGTGAAAGACTAAATACACACACACACACACACACACACGATCATCCATTTCTAAGGAATATAAATGGAAACTTTAAAGCTGGAGAAAAAGAAAACTGACTCCTTTTTCTGTGGCATGTAGTTCTATGTAGACTTTGCTCTTTTGTGCTTTCATTTCTGAACTGAGCTATTTCCAGGAGAGCTTTAAACACATAAAATAAGGAAGTTTTCTTTGCCATCACCACAAAAAGAGACTTGCATGCTATTCTGAGGGCATGGCACATAACTGACAATGTTTTTCAAGACTAAGAATAGGCTGAGAAAGTAAATGCAAAACCAGAGCTCTTTATGTCCATTCCTAAATATACATATGCAATATTTACCAGTGCACTCATTATGATTAATTAATTAAGGGAACAATTCATCCTTGTGCAAGTGATGCCATTCATGTGCAGATGGATCGCTACATGCTTCAAAAGAACCCTGTTTCTCCCCATTACTGGCATATGTGCATGGATTCATGTGCACTGATCTATTGCTTGGACATGCGATGTGTGTTGTGGTTATTGCATGCCCTTTAAAACACATGTACTGAGGATATGTGTGTGAGTGCATTTCTACAGAAGGGCTCTAAGAGAGGCTCATGTCGATCCCCTTCATGTGCAGACATGTCCCTATGTCCTAAGTATATATTTACTATCTTCTATTGAAAACGAACTCACTCCCCTTCGAGCTCAAAAACTGCATTATAGTCTTGGTTCAATTATATATATTCACTTTAAACAAAAAGCAGTCTTACAATCAAGTTTGACAGAACATAAATATCTATTAAAGGTAAAGGTAGTCCCCTGTGCAAGCACCGAGTCATTACTGACCCATGGGGGGACGTCGCATCACAATGTTTTCTTGGCAGACTTTTTACGGGGTGGTTTGCTATTGCCTTCCCCAGTCATCTACACTTTACCCCCAGGAAACTCTTTTTACCAACCTCGGAAGGATGGAAGGCTGAGTCAACCTTGAGCTGGCTTCCTGAACCCGGCTTCTACCAGGATCAAACCCAGGTCGTGAGCAGAGAGGAAAATGCTTAGCATAGCATAAAGGAATGATGCGTTCTCTATTGCATTCTTCCTGCATGCTACCTACATACATTTGATTCCAATCCACTCATCCTCCACATGCACAGAATTGTTCTCAAATGAACATTTTGTGTATATAGGGGATAGATTGATTTGTTCCCTAGGGTTACAATACTATCCATACTTACCTAGGAGTAATTATGCATATGAAACAGCTGCCATGTGATTCATGGCCAAAATAACAGAAACAGAATCAAGGAGACATCCTTTCCCAAAAGTATCTGAACTTAATGTCTGATAAGTTCTCATGGAGAACTTTATTACTCCAGGCCCTGGAACGCCCCCTGCAGCGACGGAAAGTTATGCCACGAAAAAAGAAGGCGTAGCCCATAGGTGCCCATTGAACGGGAAAACTTGGGCCATCCTCCCGGTGCCCGGCCCCGCCCACATGGTCCAAACAGGGCATAGGATGGCAACTACAACAGGGACCAATCTGCGCTTCCGAAGTGGGCGAGTCCCCTCCTTGCACCCAATCGGCTGCCCACACACCCTACATAACCTCCAGCTGCACTGCTCATGAATTCAGGTAAGTGGGCGGGGGCTGGAGGCTCTGCCTGGCAGCCTCCTGCCGCAGGACTTTGTGCACAAGGTGGGAGAGTGGGTACACACGGAGGAGGGTCATGAGTGCACTGGGGAGACTTGGCGGAAAATTAGGAGCACTTTGCACTTGCTCAAAAGAAGAGCAAAGTCCAGAATGTCTGACTAACAAGAACCATCCAAATCCCCTGGCAGGTTATCCGACTCTGGAGTCCCAGCTTTGGAAGGGGCAAGGGAGCACTGACGGGTAAGAAGGAGGTGAGGCGGCAGCTACCCCGGCTCACTGATTTATGCCAGCTGCCTTCCTTACCTGAACCCTCCCAAATGCCAGCCTCTGCAGGTGAGGCTCACCAGTGGGGGGGCTTGGTGGCACAGAGACCAGAAAACTGCTCTTGACACAGCCATTTGAGGGGAGCCATTTGGGGACTCTGTTCAGACTCTCTCAGCCGAGGACCCGTGGCTGCAGGTCAGGTTGACAGGGTCTTCATAACCCCCTGTTGATGGATGATGCTTATCCCCTTGACTTTCTTCCTCATAGGATAAGACCATTCTGATGCACAGCACTTTCTCACCAGAGGGTCATGCATCATTTGGTTGTGGGCTGGACCTCTGATACTGGAGCTGCCACAGCCACTATCACCCATGGACCCTCTCCCAGAAAGTGGCAGACTGGGCTGGCGCTTGGACCAAGCTGGGTCTCTCGCCACACATGTCTCTTTCCCTTGTATATAGGTCGCAACTTGTCAGGGAGACGAAGGAGAGTGGCTGTTTCAGTCTCCGGTGATCCTCCTTGAGTGCCATTCAAGTCTAGCTCCGGGAGCAGTTTCCCACAGCAGCCCACATCTCTCTCTCGCCCCTGCAAGGGCAGGATGAGGGATGGATTTTGCAGCTCTGACTGCTGCACAAACTGCCTTTTCTCCCTTTCTAGCCAAGGGACATTGAAATATGTCCAGAGAACCTCTTCACCTTTTCCAGTTTAATAAAATATGTTGAAAAACAACAAACTGCCTGTCTGCTTGCTTCCTGACGATGACAGTAGTCTCCTCCCCAACTTCCTGTCGAGATGTCTTTTCATACATCCCTGCAAATGTTTCCTGGATTAGGGCTGGGATGGATGGGGTGGGCTCTGCTGCCAGAAGGAGCAGGTGTCAAGTGGTGCCTTGGGGCCCCATCCAGCTTCCCTGCCCCCTTCCCCTCCTCAATGTAACTTAGGGGCTGTGGGGTAGGAATTGAAGTGTGGCCAATGAATGTCTGGCGGGGCGGGGGGGGGCACCACAAAGGACTTTAATTTTCTGACAGAGCTGCTGGCATATGATAAGCCAGGCAGATGACTGCTGCATGCAGGGGAAGGGGGAAGTTGCTGTTGGGAGGTGGGGGATGTGAAGTGACATCTTGGGATCTCTGGGTTCCTCCTCTAGGAGGATGGACCACCATCCTTTTCACTGTTTGCAGAGGCAGGGATGGACTTAGGAAATCTGGCACAGGGAGGGAGGTGGACGATGCCCCCCGGAGCACTTTCTCTGCTTCTTCAGGCCATCAGTCCACTCTGGGGGGGGCATCACCCCAGGACCAGAGCATGGATATCCTGGTCCAACCCATGTTCTCACATATTTGTGATGCGTTCAAATGGTGCTGCCACAAGTCTGTGGGCACTTTTCACTCCCATCACCTCCAATGAGCTTTCTGGTCTCTCGTGCGGTTTCCAATGGGCATTCCTGTCACTCATTGAAGAACCTGCCCCCCCACCTGCCTCTCCAGAATCTGGGGGCTGATCCCAAGTGCTGCAGGCTGTGAGTGCGACCCTGGCCGAGTCCTGCTGCCTTTCTGGTCCCACTTTTCAGGGAGGGGAACCTGTTTCTCATGGAAGCAGTGGCAGCAGGGGAGGGGATTTGCAGGCTTGTGGAGCTGCAGCCACCAACCTGGCCCTCATCAGAAATGGGGGTTGGACTGGCGAGAGGGTGCATGCTCGATTCACACCTTCAGTGTTACCTCTGTCCTCCCCCCCAGCAGGGATGCCTGCTTCCTGATGGAGGGGTGTTGGTGGGCAGCAGGGATCGCCACCTTCCCATTGGCTGCACCACTGCCTGCCTGTCGCCCGCCTGTCAGGGGAGCAGTGTGGCCATTGGCTGATGTGGGCGGGGTTGTCAGGGGAATGACGGGCAGGTTCTCTTGGCAGTGGCCGCACCTCACCTTGCCAAACTCTGGGGCAGGTATGGCTCTCCTGCAAAAGTTCATAGGGAGTGACGAAGCAGCACTGCTTTTACGTCGCCACATGGACAGGAGCGCTGCCCAAGGTCTTGGGATTGCGTTGCCCATTTCAGCATTAATTAATTCAAGACAAAAGAATTTCAAAAGAAGCAACAATAGTTTTGATAAGACTAGCTAACGTTCTCAGGAGGTTCCACCCATCCATACTGCCTCTATTGAACCTCTGGGTTTCATATTGTTTTGTCTACATGAGTCCTGATCAGCTTTTAGGAGGTCTCAGGTGCCTTGTTGTTCATGGATGGCAATGAACAATGAACACCATGTTCATTTTTTTTCTGTTCGTGCCCATGTCTAATTGGGGCAGGCCTACATTTAAAAATATTCATTGGTCACTGGGCACAGAGTTCAGCCTTAAAGGGTATTCCTTCCTTTCAAATCTTTGAAAGGATTGTTCCATATTCTAAAAAGCAACCATTCCTTAGGACATACTGAATACCCCATTTTATTCCTTTCTCATGAGCTGTAAGTATGAATTGACTCACTTTTTATATGTTGTAATAAACTCAACCAGTTGTGTGAATTGCCAGTCAATCGGTCTTTACCTTCTTCCCCCACCCCACCCGATTCTTTTGAAATATACATTTAATTGCAGCTCAGTGAATATATATTCAAATGTGTGCATGTCCACAAAGGATGCATAGCTTAATTTGTGTCCTACTTGACATCAAAATAGAAAATCACCATCACTTACCCTAAAGAAGCATAGTCCTTTAATATATATTCATTAAATCTCTAAGCTGTATGCCAAAATCACAAATGCTTAGTCATGCATTGTACAAGACAGAAAGCACTCACAGTAGCAAATGAAGTTATGTTCAAATGTGTTTCTCACTCAAATGCTATTGCATCTTTCTCGGTCAAACTAAAGAACACAAAGCAAGATATTTTAAATTGATGTTAGATTGCATAAATGAAAGCATTGTGACTCACCAATGTCTTATAACAAGTGTGCATGTGAAAAACCTAACCAATTTAGAAGGCAAAACTCCTGCCTGCCATAGAAGGTCATGTTTTACCGAAATACTTATTGAGATTTTGATTTTGGCATGCACAGGCAGATTTGGATACTGAAATAGGGCAGGAGCAAGCTGAACTGAGCAGCCTCTGCAACACTGGCAGTCCCACAGGGAACTGCTCAGCTTGGATTCAGCCACTAGTAGCATGGAAGGAGGTGAGACAATACTATGCCTACCCTTATCACCAGTGGTGACATCTGAGGCAGGTGGCTCTTGTGGTACTTTTGTGCTGCTGGGGCTTGGTGTTCTCCTAACCTCCTGAAGCCTTCAGGCTAGTGACCTACCAGGAACTTTCTTAGTAAAGGAAAGAGCAACAGTCCAGTAGCACTTATAAGGCTAACAAAATTTGTGGTAGGGAATGAGCTTTCATGAGCCACAGCTCACTTCTTCAGATACATTTCTTAGTAAGGTTAAAGAGCCCTTGGTCATGCAAGGAGATGAAGCCCCTCTCCTATGTAGTCTTCCATCAAGAAGAATGTTGATTTTGCTAGTTGTAAAAGTCTGAAAGGAAGAAATTCACTATTACAAATATCATGGGGTTTCTCTCTTTCTTTAGCTACCAAAATCCATTATAGCCAGTGCACAGGCAGTGAAAGAGGGAACTAGGTATTCTGGCAGCAGCCACTGTCTGTGCATGGGATGGATAGTGGTGTCTCATATTGTTGTTGCAACCCCTTTGGGCTCTCTTATGTAATAACTCTCCTGTTCTATGCACTCTGTGAGTATGTATGTGTGCATACACACTGTCTCCTTGCCAGGTCAGTGCAGTCATATCTAGTTCCTGTGTGGGTTTGCTGGGGTTGAGTGAGTAACTGATATCCTACACAGCATGTCAGCCCTGTGACCTGATTTTTCTGCCAGTTTATAAGTAGTAGCTGCTTTGGGTGAGCACATATTTGCGTGTGCACTAATTCTCTCCTTGTAGCAACCTTTGCTGACCTCAATTTGACATAGGAAGGTGTAACAAATTCATTGACAGAATTACTTGGTTTGTTGTTCAGTCTTTAGCAGTGATACCACAAAGTGTTCTTTTTAAAAAACACACTGTCATATATTTATACCCAGTGTCATGTAGATAAAAAGAGCAGTGCAGAGTGCATTACAATAGACACAGTACTCGTTTGTTCAACTGCAAATAGTCTGTAATCTACATTTGAATGACTGGAGCAGAGAATGTGAACCCAAGTGGTTCTTATCAAAAGAACTGCATCTGGCTTTCCCAGATCATGAACAGGAAATTACGGATACACACTGAAATACATGGAAAACAGCAGAATGTGCTGCACACTGTTGCTGAGCAAACATCCACACAAATGCCATTGGTTCAGAGGTTAGTGTGTTTGTTCACTGGAAGGAGGGGGTGAGGGGAGTTGTGGCTGCTTACTTTTAAACCAGTCTTGTCTACTCTCTGCAATACAAAGAAAACATGAAAGAGGTTGGTATAAACATCTGCTGCTACACAATTCCCATGGAATAAAATAGGGAGATGCCTCTGAATGGACCAACTCTGATTGGTATTAAAGGTCACATAAACCAGATTCATTACCCTTTAAACATTCTTGTTGCACTCACAATCAGAGACATTCTAGATACTTTCCAGGAGATCTGAACAGACATCCTATGTCTGACTAGATGATGCTGCCCTGGCAAGAGTACCCTTTTTCCTAATAAATAAACTTCCCAGGAATCAGGCCACTAACAGCAATTCCTGGGAACCAATTAGTTTTTGCTCCCATCAAGCATGACTATCGTTCAAGGTTTTCTGTGGGGAACAGTAATATAGTAGTGTCACAAGCACCTAGTGAATGGCACTCTGGGATATCACTTGTAAACAGGCCAGTGGCCTCTCTCCACATTTCTTTAAAAACAAATTCTGCACTGACTATGTGTTTGCCCTTGCCAGTGCTTAAAAACATTGCACAAGCTCTACTTGAAGCACAATGCAAGCACCCGCTTGGTAGCTGGGACAGAGCATCAAGCATATAGTCAACAAACCTTGAAAGAACTACTCTAGTTGCTTATTTGTTTTGGAGTTCATTTCAAGATGCAGGTTCTTACCTATAATATCCCCTTCATGTAGGGTTGCCAGCCTCCAGGTAGTGGCTGGAGATCTCCCGGAATTACAGTTGGTCTCCAGGCCACAGAGATCAGTTCACCGGGAGAAAATGGCTACTTTGGGGGGTGGACTCTATGGAATTATGCCATGTCAAGGTCTTTTCCCTCCCCAAACCCCACTTTCTCCAGGTTTCTCCAGGTTTCACCCCCCAGATCTCCAGGAATTTCCCAACTTGGAGCTGGCAACCCTACCTTCATGACCTGGGACCAACATTTCTGAAGAAGTGTCTCACCTCATATTAGCCATCTACTTGCCAGCTTTGATCCTCTAACCACCCTCACTGATGATGCCCTGAATGTGGTGAGTCTATATGGCAACAGGTAGACCTTATGCTTTCTCAACAGTATGGCTACATGAATGTTGGTCCCAGGTACCTCAATAACTTTTTACAAGGCATATAAATCTGTCTTTATTTGTAAAAAACAGCTTTCCCCTCTCAGGAATGCAATACATAGGAATGAGCATTATGTAGCAGTGATGGCACAGTGCTAGCAAAGATCTGATGTCCTCTTAGAGAGAGGGTGATTTATATTTTTAAGGCCTTCAGAATAGTTCAAGAGCAGATATTAGCAAGAGAGTTGTCCACTGAATTTTGCTTAAATTTCTAGAGTAACATTTGTAGGAGTTTTGAGGAAAGCAAAAATAATTCCAATAATATTTGTGACTCTTAGAGTTTCCCTGGATCTTTTTCTATGGATGTAAAAGGAAACTGGATTATCACTAGTATTGGGTATGGAAACCTTCCAGGCCTTAGGGTTAATTAAACATTTTGTGTGGTAAACCAGGAAAAAATTATTTGCTTAAAGGCAGATAATAGCATGTCTTTTAATAAAAAATATTTTGTAATTGGTTAGAACAGAAGAAGACAGTAAGACATATTCCTTCTATAGTTCCTTAGATACATGGGGAAAGTCTTCAGAAGAGTTTGAACAACTAGAAGCCAAGAGTAATTGCTTAGAGCCAAACTAAATGTGACAGCAAACTTGTGGCCGCCATTTGAATTACTCTAAATGGCAACAGTGAACCCATAATGGCCACAAGTTTGCTGTCATATTTGGCCCTTAGCAATGATTGCTAAGATGACTAGCTCTTTAGGCTATACCTGGAATTCAATACCAGGTACAGGCAGCATGCTTTCGGGAGACATCAGATAAAAAGAGCAGATTTACTACTGAATTCCATCTAATGTGGAATCACAGATGGATTTGGGGGTCCTGGTAGGGTAATTCCTAGAGCAGATATTTTAGAGGCTGTATTAAAATCTGGAACAAGTTCTATGCCATTGTTAAAGGTTCTCAGTGCCATAAACAATGCAAAAAATGGAACTACAAAAGTAGAAAATATTTCAATAAGAACAGATACAATAAAGGGTGGAATAGACCACAATCCTATTCCCTTTATAAAATTGTCCTCCTGAGCTATTCCATTATACTACAACCCTATTCCCATTATAAAAATACTTCCTGAACAAATCTGTTTTACACATTCTGTGGAATGACAGAAGTGTGAGAGCCTTTCTGACCTCCTCATGCATGCCATTCCACAAGGTGGGGGTGACAACAGGGAATACACATGTACAGACAGCTATCAATCTTACCCATTTGCTGTGTGGCACCTTCAGAAGACATTGCTCAGATGTGTGATGCTGTCGCACTGGAGCATAGCAAGAGTGGTGGTCCTGCAGATATGAGGGCTCAAGGCCATGTAGGGCTTTGTCTTGTGTAATAAGTACCTTGAATTGAATTTAGTAACTGATAGGTAACCAATGGAGGGGCTACAGAATGGGTGTAATACACATAATCTACTTAGCTCCTGATAATAACTGGGCTGTGATATTTTGTACCAATCAGAGTTTCTGAGTTGACTTCAAGGATAGGCCAATGTATAGTACATTACAATAAACTAGTTGAACTCACGGTGGCATGGATCCATATGGCCAGATCGGGCAAGTCAAGGAGCCAACTTCTGGCTAAATGAATTCTCCCAAGGTAGGATGTGTCCAAAAAGACTGGAGTCAGGATAATACTGTTGCCCCAGGCAACTCTCAAGTGTTTGAGAACTGCCACTGGCAAATGGCACCATGGGGACCATATCCATACAAGACCCAGACCAGGGGAGGATAAGCAGGGCTTGCAGAAGTGCCAGGAGGAGGTATTGGCTTATTCTCTTCCAACCTAAGAGAAAGGAGCAGCCCAATGGGGAGAGGAAGAGGACCAGGGTGAAGGCAAAACCACCTCCTCTAAACATCTGAAGCCTCTAGGGGGTTGGCATGTCATGGAGCATTTCCATGGAAGGTGGTGGAAACAAGCAACACCTCTCCAAACCCTACACTAGAGAAGGGCACGAACCAAAATATGAACCAAAATTAAGCACGAACCAGGCCGGTTCATGGTTCGCAAACTGTGGTTCAACAAATCCCATTTCTGACGAACCGCCATGAACTTTGGAGTGGTTCGTTTGGTTTGTTTTTTGGTTCATGACTGCAGACAGCCTGGTGCCACTCAATCAGTTTCCTAGGCAATAGGGGATGGACTTCCTGCAGACCTTCTGCTGACCCGGAAGTGACCTTCTTCTGGCCCGGCAGTGACCTTCTGCTGAACCGGAAGTGATGGTTTTCTGAACCGGATGTGACGTTTTCATGAACCAAGTGAACCGGTTCGTGAACCAGGGGCAGGTTCGTGAAAGTTCATGGTTTGTGAAATTTGATGAACCACGAACCACATGGTTCATTTTTTTCCCGGTCCATGCCCATCTCTACCCTACACTACTGAATTTTTCATTTTGTTTTTTCTTCTCCTTTGCACAAATTAAAACCTGTGACTATTTTTGGACTATTTTCTGTTTCCATGTGTTGAAGTTTTGCCACATAATTTATGCATTTATCAATGCTATTTGTGTCTCTCTCCCTCTCTCCCTGCCTCCTTTCCACTCTCTTTCACTCTAGTATGTATAAATTACAAGTGCATATAAAAAGCACAAGAAATGAGCACATTAGCAATAAAAATTGGTGGACTGAAACTGATCCCAATGACAACATATAGGGTAAAAAAGGAAATGAAAGACAGTACATTCATCCATCCCTATTAGAAGAGCAAATAAAAGGAGAACTTTAGCTAAATTATCTTTTCATAGTGGTTTTTCCCTCCAGATATCATTAGGAACCTCTTTATGTAATCATTTATATTTAGTGAATAAACTATGATCAGGAAGAACTGTGAAGAAGGCACTTTAGCATCACCAAGGTATCAATGACCTTAGTACATAAAGAGCTAGATTTTGCCACTCCCCAATAATGTCCAATATTGTAGCCTACTTAATTTGCTTCAGAGAACCCAGTGGATGTCTCTGATACCTAAGACAGTAATTCTAGAGGAACTATCATTAGGGTTGCCAGCCATTGGCAACCAGCAGGAGAGGGAGGAGGCGGGGATGTCAGGAATGACAGTATGCTGATGTTGCAACATCACTTCTGACAAATACCAGAAGCAACATCATGTTGCTGGTGTGATGTCGATGCAACACTCTAGGTTTCAGACAAAACTCTATGGTTTTGCCTGAATCCTAGACTAGTGCATTGGTGTCAATGGGTATCAACTTTTTAAAACCTTTTTTCTTCCTGTCAGCTCTCATAGGTCTTGTGGGTAATACAAAGGGAGGTCAGGAGCAGCAGACTCGATCTCCCTAGTTGTCATGTTGATCTATTGCTGTGAAAGGAAACAGAAATCTTGTGGTATTTACTATTTTTTATTCTAGCATAATCTTATGTGGATTGGAGCACATTTCATCAGATAGGCTCTGGTCCACAAAATCTTATGCTATAAAAACTTGTCAGCTTTAAAGTCCACAAGATTCCTGCTTATTTCTGATAAGTAAGTCCACAGTTGTGTAGCCTGGCTATTATACTGGAAGATGTGATGAATTCAGTGTGTGCCTGCAATAACCATGCAAATAATTGGCTCGTTTTTCCAAAACATAAGGTTACTTGTAAGGGAAAATGAAATAGAAAGGAAAACAAGGATGCTGCATTTAAAAATATACACACTTTGGACTTTCCCTTTATCACTCTTCACAGAGTTGAAGGTTTTGTTTCTCTTTCAACCAAGTATAGCTGCAAATATGACCTCACTGGAAAACCCCCTAAATGCCAATACAGAGTGAGCAAGGGATTAAAAAAAAACATGCATTGTGCTCAGAGTGTCAATAGCTTTATGAATTAAAATAAATAGCTCTTAGATGAACTAGATATATTGCCCAGCTAGGGGTGCCAAAAGACCTGGAGAAAAATTCCTGTCCCTTTAATAGACATTTAATGTGTGGAAATGGCCAACTGAAGCTTTTCATGTAGTGGAGATAACATCATCTGGTAAATAACATCGCATTAAACCTCTGTTAAAGAGACAGGGGTAGGGGTGTGCAAAGGCACCTCGATTCGGCTTTCCTCTCGTCCTCCTTCCTCTCGGCTTCCTTCTCCAGCGGCGAGAGAGGCGGCGGCGGCGGCGAGCAGCAGAAGCAAGAGCGCCACTGCCGCCGCGCCCCAGCCTAAGAGCACCCCCCCGCCACTTTCCAGGCTCCTCGAGTCCCTCGCGCTTGGGAACGGTGGCAGCCGGATGAGAGGAGCCCTCCTCCTCCCCCCTCCTCCTCTGAGCGACGGGAAGGAGAAATGCCTACATTTCCCGTCAAACCTTGAGGCAATTCAACCCAGGTTGAATTGAGGGAACTCGTCTCGTCTGTTTCGGCTCTTAGACCCAGAAGAAGCCAAGAGTGGAGAAGGAAGTTAACCTTGTGCTGGTTAGCTGTGTAGATTGAACTAAATAAACATTCCACAATGCCAGTGCTCAAGAGTCTTGCTTAGGAAGTGGTTTCAGCATATGGCAAAATGGGAAAGGACAAATTTCCACACAGCAACCTGTCAAAATCACATTTATGCTCTAAATCTTCAAGAGACAATCCGTTTATGTAAAGCCTGCCCAGGGGGATTGGTATGCAAAGAAACAACAAAAGATCACAGGGCCCTCTTCACCCTTTTCTTCCAGCACTGATTTTAGCACCTTCAGGTTTGTTGTCTGCATGTTCCAGCTCATCCTTTAAGATCTGTGGGTTGTATTACAAATTCAGATGGAAGAGACTGCCCTCCAGCTATTGCTACATAACTTCTTTTAAGAGGGCCTTGTCTACAATACCAAAACAGCCAGGCTGCAGAACAGCATTTAAAAAGAACTGATATAACTCCATTTCTAAGCTGTATCTTTTTGGGCATGTTATACAAGGTATAGACATATATGCAAATCAGGACTTGCTATACTTCTGCTGTCAATCAAGCCTAGCTAGCACCCTAATGCAGCACTCCTTTGCAATACGTTTGAGAGCTCTCCTGGCTAGTTTGGTGTAGTGGTTAAGAGCGCGGGACTCTAATCTGGAGAGCTGGGTTTGATTCCCCACTCCTCCACTTGAACCCAGCTGGGTGACCTTGGGCTAGTCACAGCTCTCTGAAGCTCTCTCAGCCCCACTTACCTCATAGGGTGTTTTGTTGTGGGGATAATAATGGCATACTTTGTAAACCGCTCTGATTGGGCATTAAGTTGTCCTGAAGGATGGTACATAAATCGAATGTTATTATTATGTTATTATTATTATGTTATTATGAAACAATGGATACATAGTTTGTCCTGCCCCATACTTCATGCAGGGTGTGCATCATTTACTATTTCTCAAAACATCATATATAAATTAATTCAATTACATATACATTTATGCCTACTTTAAAAAAAATAAATGCTGAAAAACTGCACTGGGGAGCAGCAAAGAGAAGGGCTAGTGACAACACTAGTTTCTAGGCAATTAGTGCTATGTACATCCACATTCTGCATTAAACACAAAACCCAGTTTCCCTTGACCTTGATCCAAGAAATTTAAACAAAGGCAGTGAGTACATTTCCACACTGAGATCGTTGCTCAAATTATATATGTCTCTATGTCCTCTAAGGGCTGAGTTACATGTTACGAATTCCTTGTGGCCACCACTAAGACCTTCAGTAGAGAGTGCTGGGAATCTTGTACAAGGAATTCAATTTCCAGGCATGAATGGACACAATTTGGATCAGGATCACAATGCACAGGGAGGGAGTATTTAAGCCTCCTGGCACATCTTTTTTCTGATCTGAAACAGGCCACGGTAGTTACTGTTTGCCCCCACTGGGCACATGTACGGATAGTTATATATAAGCTTCCCCAAGAGAACAAACAGCAGCTCCCCAGGGTATTTCAGGTTGGGAAATGGCAGCGGGGAGGAAGAATAAGCACAAGCCACAGCGCTGATTCTGACCTGAGCAGGAAACGACCAGACCACAAGTGTTGACCAAACATGAATTTTGAAATGTGGGAATCAGCCTCAAAATCTTTACTAGTTTACTGTATGACAGAGTTCTGGATTTCATATTCTGACATCTGCTTATTACAGGTGTTTGAAAAGAGGAGGAAATAAAAGATCTGCATGAAATGGTGGAGAAAATAAGGAAGCATCACCAGTCAAATAAAAAATATATCAAAATGATGTATGCTTTTAAGTTTCAGTGATGATGCTTTCATTTGTCTTGACCCCAAGGGATACTGGGTTGAATGCTAAGATGTCCTTCCACAAATGGAATGTGCTAGCGCACCTCAGGTGCAGGATTTTTTTGGACATGTAGACGCCTGTAGAAGATGAGTGCAGGGAAAAAGAGTCTCTTTTACTCATGTTTCTTTGGATCCAACCCCTAAAGCCAGCAACAGAGAACTGAAGTGAACAGCATTCAAGATCTATTTCCTTCTCAACATAACATAACTGGTTCAGAATATAACTCAAAATGATGGTTTATTTTAATCAAGATTGAGCTCACAGATGATGACTCAAATCCTGGTTTGCCTCATAAAATGTTGGTTACATTGCCTTCTGTCTGCAGTCGGTATGGCATCACCAAAGAACTTGCCAGGATTAAATTTAGCTAAGGAATAAATAGCTTGCCAGGATTAAATAGCTAAAATTAATTGGTTAATAAACCAACTTCAGATCACAGTTTGATGGATCCTAACTAACCATAGTTAGTGGAACAGCTGCATTCAGACTAGGAAACTAACCATAGGTTGTGCAATTAAATCATGATTTCATGTGATGAATAGAAATGGGCACGAATTGAAATATGAATCAAATTTCATGACAAATTGGACTGATTCATGTTTCACGGAACGCGTTTTGTGGGGCTGCAGTTTTCATGAAATTCATGACTTTTGGGGCTGATTTGTTCGATTTGTGAATGATTCAGGCTGCTAGACAGGCTGGTGCTGATCCATTGATTCCCTAGGCAACATAGGCCTGGAATGTCTGCAGACCTTTTGTTGCCATTGGAAACCCCAACCTTAGCCACATAACCTTGATAGACAGCTCTCCCAGCCAACTGGAGAGCTTCCATTCTGCCCTATACAGCAAGGAGAAGGGGGGGCGGTTAATCCCCTAGGCAACTGAGGAGATGGGCCTTCTGTAGCCATGGGAACACCAATCTCATCCCTCCAAATCCTGTTAGGCAGGTCTATCTGCCAATCAGAGACCTCTTGTTCTGCTCTATGTGAGAATTTCCTATAGAAGGCACAGCTCTCTGCCTCGTGCTTTTCAGTTTCAGTAGACAGAGAGAGGGAGGGCCTGCTGCTGAGATTTGGAGTGAGAAAGTGGAATTGGGATCTTTTGGCTGGATTTGCTGCTGCTTTAAAAGAGAATGAAAAACATCTTTCTTATTTTCAGCTCTTGGCCTTGCTGGGAAGGTTGTTGGGTGAGGGTGCCTTCTTTCCTCCACCCTACCCAACCCCAGTCTCAGGACATTGCCTGGCTCTGGGGCCTGGCTTGACTGAGGCCTACTTTTTTTCCTTTAATTTTCTTTGCTTATATTCTTATTTAGAACATTTGTTCTTGCTGGCTTGTTGGGTGAGGGTGGGTGGAGGAGAGCCTGCTGATGTCTCCCTGCAAGTTTGGCATCTCTGGGTATGAAGAGGGCCATTGAAGTGCCCTGGATTCTGACGAATCATGAAACCAACTAATCATAAAATGGGACAATTTCATGAAAGTTCATGATTCGTAATTTGTGGAATGCGACAAAATACAAAATACTCATTTCGTTTTTCCCATTTCGTGCCCATCTCTAGTGATGACTGAACTAGAGCTAATAACTGTGACTAATAACTGATGACTGAACTGTGGCTAATAAATCTATTTTAGACCATACTTTCTCATCTTGGTTTGATAGACTTTAGCTAACCATAACAGGAGGGTTCCACATTTAGGTGATCATACTGGACATAGTTACTTTAATTAAATCATGATTTCATGTCATGTCTGATCTGCCCCCCTGTCTGTCATGATGATGGAAGTTACCTTTTTGGATTTTGTGAATCAAGAATTTTGGAAGAATTTGTGTAAAGGAAGAACCACCATCAAGGAGACTTCTGTAAGAACTGAAATTGTAGAAAAATATTTAGTAAGGCTTACAGCACAGATTGCTGGCTATAAAACCAACAAACAAATACAACAAAGAAAGACAGTGGGTTGGATCCAGCACAAAATTTCTTGTGCTAGAGCCCTTACACAAGTGGTAAAGCAAGTGGTGGTTGCATAAGCTGAACTGCACTAGTCTACATTTTCGTTTACAGATTGCTGGATCCAAGCCAGTAACTATATGATTATCAACTTTATTTTTGCAGATAGACGGAGTCTGAACAGCAGTTCTGACAGTAGAGGTAGACTGGCCATTATAGACACTGCGGAATCTCCTAGTGAGCCAATGGCCTGATCCCCTGACTTTGGTCAGTTCAGCCCAGGGTGGAAGAGCCATGCTTGGCCTGTAGAAGGCAACTCCTGGCTCAGGTAAGCTATGTGCAGCTTGGGGAAGTTGGCTCCTGGTCAGTGCAATCCTTGCTCAACCTGGAAAAGTTTTCTCCTGGCCCATGTGAGCTAGGCACAGTGTGCAAATGGCCACACCTGGGTCCAGCAGAATTGTAGGAGGCGATCCTCCTACGCTGTATGAGATGCAGGGCTGGCTGGCTCCTTTCCCCCCAATCCTTTGGTAAGTCCTCTGGATGGGCAGGGGCCTGCTTCTGGCCATCTGCCATCCTATACCATGCATCCCTGAGGGCTTCTGGCAGGCCTTAGTTGTGGAAGAATGGGACAGGCTTGCTTCACCTCAGTCCCCAATGACTCCGGGGGGGGGGGCTGCCTTGGGTGGTTGCTTTCTTTCTCTCCCTCTCTCTCTCTCTCTCTCTCTCGCACACTTGCTTACTCACCTACTTGCTTGCTCTCTCTCTTTCTCCACTTCTCATGCTGTTGTCTCTCTCCTCTCCTCCTCCCTGGCCTGCCTTAGGAGCCCTCCTTTTATCTCTCCCCTCAGCTTCAGCCCTACCCCCTAATCCTCATTCCCAGTATCTGGACCAATCCCATGGCCATAGAATGGAGGGCAGCCTGTTAGAAGTGGGCTGCAATAGAGTCTCCTTGAGGGGAAGGAGAGGAAGTCTGCTGGTTTGGGCCCCACTATAGGCCCTTTGTTCCCCTCAGCAGGGTCTCATGGGGTGCCTGCCTCTATTCCCCTGCGGTCAGGGATCACATCAGCTCAGTGGGTGGAGGGAGCGTGGAGATCACCTGACTCGGCAGGTACGTGGCGGTGTTCCCAAGCTTCATCAGGGACGAGTGCTTGGGCTGTGCAAGGGATGCCCAGCTGGGCCAAGAGAACCCTGTGTGCTTCAGCAGTGTGACCAACATGTGCCTGAGTGGCGTTGGGGATGGCTGCCCAAATGCAAGGGAAATTGCATCCCCAGGTAGCGAGGGAGTCGTGGGGCCTAGTCAAGCAGGGGTGTCCCATCTTGGATGAAAGGGGGGTTCCCCATATGCCTCCAAGCTAGTGTAGCTGGGGTGGGTATCAGCATTCTGGGGCCATTGGGCGTGGCCGTGTTTGACTCAGGGGGGTGTTGAGTCTGGGGCACCAAGGGCTGGCATCCCTGGACACCTTTGTGTGAGCAAGGCTTAGTTGGGCCAGAGGTGGAACCTGTTCTGAGAATAAACAAAAAAAAACTCCCTCACGCATTCAAGTGCAAAGATTGATATACACAAGAGAAGTATACCTGAATATGTAACTGATTTAACATGCCTCCAGTAACAAAACAAAAACAGATCTGCAGCCACTTCGAAAGGATATGGAAAGTTATATTCCATAACAATGTTGCATCTATCAAACCCAGAGTTGCATCACAAACTTTTCAACAGTGCTTCAGTATTCAAACATTTTACAGTATCTTCCCCAGATTTCACACAAAACCATCTCAGGTAAAGTGTTCAAGTTCTTTCAACATTACGGATAAAGAACTGAAATGGAGAGATTAATTTTTCCCAAATAAATCTTACACGGTGTAAAATGCATACTTTCCACTTTTGCAACAATTCTTTATCTGATGCTTTCTTATACCCAGGCAGAGTCATGCGGACAGCTCAGCAATTAATCCATCCAAGTGTCTGCTCACCCAAACAATTATCCAGTGACTACTTCTAGGAAGCCAGTGTCATACATGGAAACATTGCATCATGCATGGGTGGCTCCAATGATCCAGAAATATTACACACAGCAAACTTTCTGAATTTAAATCCGCAATTGTGTTATTCACAATCTAAAAATGACTGCTGTATGTGGACTTCATGATCATCTTGCCACAATAAACCACCTCTTCTGTTTTAAACACTCTCAAGGCATATCCCATGGATTCACACCTCTTATTTTGGCAAGGGACGGCACCAACATTTGTTTCGCCTAGAGGTCAATATTTTCAAAGAGTGTTCGAGTGGAACAGGAAAAGTTTGTTTTCACTGAATAGGATTTTTTTCATCAAAGCCATACACCTCCAATGAAGGAAGGAATAAAAAATATTTGGCACCTTGATGTCTGTGATTGCATAACTCTGATGGCACAGAATATAACCCCTAGTAGCATATCTAAAGCACTATGCTGTTCAAGAATAGTGGGTGGGAGAAATCTTTTCTACTCTGTTCATCAGTTGCATTTCCATTGCATTCTATTTCAGAATTTAGGCTGCTACCAGTATAACAACAACATAGGTACATTTCGCACTTGGTTTTTAGAGCGCGTTTGTACCTGTTCCACATCCCATGTTTGCAAGGTTTTCACACTTAAAAGCAGTCATGGGATGCAGTCCCGCTTTTTGTCCGCTGTATCCCCGATTTTTCCCCCTGCGGACATACCCGATGTTTTTTTAAGTTCGCTGCCGACTGGCAGCTGGCCCGCATTTTGCTAATGTGAACACTTTTGCCCCCTTTTTGCTTCTCCCCCCCTCTCCTTTTCCCTGGGAGCTGATTGGTTTGTGCAGAATTAACCACTCCCACCCTCCTCAGCTCTCTGAACTCCTTGTCCACCATTTTTTTTAGTAAAGCGAGGTGAGGGTCATAAGGCTGCTTCTTCGTTGGTTTCCTTCCTCCCGGTATGCATGCTCTTTTATTTTTTTTCAAAAGCCAGGAATGATTCCTAAGCTTGCTGCTAATTCCCTAATAGCTTTAAAAGCAAGGAAAGTGTTAAATAGCTGCTTTCTCCTTCCTCCCTTAGGGTATGCACACACATTCTTTTTTTTTTTTAAGACAAGAATGGGTTGCAATGTTGTAATGTTACTGCACTTTCTTCCTGGCTTTAAAAGCCAGGAAAGGATTAAGTGGCTGCTTTTCCCTCCCTCCCAGGCATGTTTCAGACTTTGCCAAAGAGGGGGGAAAACCCAAGCATTTTGCATAGCCCTTTGGAAACAAGCCTCTGCTTCCTGGGAGGAGATGAATCGGCAGCATTTTAACCCTTTCCTGGCTTGATTAAAAAAAATGAGAGTGGTACATGTTTTCCCTCAGAACTCTGCCACCAATTGCCTCTCCAGTGGGCAGGGGACAGCCCAATCAGCAAAAAGGGGGGAAGGGTTCCAACATTGCAACGTTACTACGCATGCCCAATTTTTTTTAAAAAAGTGTGACGTGAATTGCAAGGCCCCGAAAGCCCAAAATTGCAACGAGGTTTTGAAATGAAGCACAGACACCAAATCGAAATTGCAGTGGACAATGTGAAATGAACAGGCGCAATGCCGAAGCCCCTGCGATCGGGGCGAATGCTCATAAATGGCGGTTTAAAACTTAATTGCGAGAAGAGCCTAAGAAGACCTTAGGGAGGCAAGTGAATCATCTCCCCTTCCTCTCCTTCCATTTCAAAGTTAGGCAATGGCTTTAGGCACCACTATTTTATCACATTTTCAGTACAATCCTTAGAAGAGTTACTCCAGTCAAAGCCCATTGATTTCAATGATCTTAGACTGGAGTAACTCTTCTGAGGATTGCACTGTTTGTCATAGTAATTCTTGCCAATACCACTTGGTAGACATGTAGAGGTCTACCTTTTAAGAAAGTGTATCACAAAATTGTGCTGTAGTCCCGTATCTATGTCAAAATATATATACTTTTCATGCCATGCACTAGAATTACCTCCAGTCTACTGAGCAGTGGAGCAAGCAGCAGTGCAGTACCTTATATTGAGAGCCAGTGGAGACCCAGGCTTGAATCCCTACTCTGCCATGGAAGCTTGCCGAGTGGCCTTGGGCCAGTCACACATCTTTAGCCTAGCCTACTTCACAGGGTTGTTGTAAGTATAAAACGGTAGAGAGGAGAATGATATAAACGAGATTGGGCCCTATTGGGGAGAAAAGCAGGGTATAAATTAAGTAAATAAAGAAATAGTACATTAGAAGGAGGCTGAAGTGTAGAGCTGGCTTAGGGATGCCAGGTCCCTTGGGGGCTAAATTGGAAAGAGGGGGAAGCATGGTATTTACCCTCACATGAACACACGTTTCTGTGCTTTCTCGTCATGCCGGAAAATGATATCATTTTCTGGAATGATAGGAGATCTATGGTTTGCAACAAGGCATGGTTAAGTAAAAATCACCTCTAAACATTTGTTTGGATGGGATTTTTACTTAACCTCACTACAGTAGCTCCCCCGTCATCATCATCATAATATAATAATAACATTTGATTTATATACCACCCTTCATCATGACTTAACACCCATTCAGAGCAGTTTACAAAGTATGTTATTATCCCCACAACAAAACACCCTGTGAGGTGGATGGGGCTGAGAAAGCTAGAAGCTGTGACTGACCCAAGGTCACCCAGCTGGCTTCAAGTAGAGGAGTGGGGAATCAAACCTGTTTCTCCAGATTAGAGTCCTGCGCTCTTAACCACTACACCAAACTGACAACATTTTTTGGCACAATGGGGGAGCACAGGAGCGTGTTTACACATTTCTCCCCCCCCCCACCGCCCCAACACCATTTGCCTTTCCCTTGCTGGCCAGGTCAGTGGAGCAGGGGGTGGCAGGTGGGGGCAGGGGTCTGATAGCCCTAATATGGCTCTGTTCTAGTTAGGCCCACATTCCTCCTCTTCTGTCTGTCCAGGTGTACTGCAAACTCTCATTGCCAGTATCACCAGTTGCCAACCAACAGACTAATGCACTGTCATATTCTGATCAACTTGTGTCCTAAGCAATGATACACATTGTCATGTCAGTTCTTGCTTAATTTCCAAATTATCTGGTTGGAAATATGCGTTTTCCAGTTTATATTGTTTGGCTATATTACAAGCTAAACATTGCTTTCCTCCAAAACCCCTTCCCTCTCTTGGAAGTTTAAAACAAGTATCTTTGCATGCATGATCAGCATTCAGCAGATCAGTCATCAATCATCAGCAGTTCCGTAGCTCCATACATAGAAGTTCCTTAATGTTCAACCCCTTACTCTTAATAAAAATGTTCTCTTCGCTGTTAATTATGTCACTACGGCTGCAATCCTAAGGACACTTCCCTGGAACAAGCTCCATTGAATAACATGGAACTTACTTCTGAGTAAACTTGGTTAGGATTGCTCCCAATGCCACCTGAGCAGCCATTTTTATGAGAAGTATCTTCTTTTGATTGTTTCTTATAAACATCATGTGTTGATTGTCATCTAGATTGAAAACACTCTCTTATTCTGAAGGGTTATTTTGTGGAGGCTTTCATTTCCCAGCAGCTCTCTCCATAGCAGGCAGGCGCTGGGGAGTAAGTGCAGGGCAGGTGAAACCAAACTACTGTTCACCAATTGCATATACACCAATTTTACAAACAAGAAGAAAATCTCAGAAAATTGATAAGATTTTCTTCTACAGTATTGCTAAGAAAGCTCATGAATCCTAAGATGTTCCTAACAGAGCCAAACATATCTCCACTCAACTCAGTTTGAAACCAACTTGGAAATTTCCTGAGTAAAGATTTTTTAAAAGTGCATTTGTTCTTGTACCTGAGCCTATATGTCCACTTCCTGAACTCACATGATAATGAAGCAATCACATTTTTAACAGTTTTTACAGCACATATTTAATATTGTAGAATATATTATACCATGATGCTGCATGAAGGCACAGACTCTGCCCTGTATAACTTGGGCCAAAAAACCTAACCAAAATAGGCATCAGCTACAGATTATCAATTACAATGATGATTCATAACAACATGTATGGGGTATTTTTGATGCAGCAAATGCATAGTAATTCACTGTGTCTGAAAGTGTATGGTGATTATTAGAAATCTGTTAATGAAGATTACTGGTTTCCTCCTAATAGATTTGTAGCATCAGAATTACATTGACTTCAAATTGAGACACATGGGCATCATTTCATTCTCAGCCTTAGTATCTGGATAATCTCTTGAGTAGTGTGATACCAGCTGTTCCATCATCATTACAAGAAAAACTATAGTGTTCACTGTGATCAGTGTAGAAATGGAAGCCAAATAAGTCAATTGGGGGATGATCTTAAGTCTGCTTATTAAAATTAAGAAGACGCAGTGAAATTAGCGAAATTTATCCTAACCAAAAGGAATAAAACATAAGCCTGAAAACAATGCTTCAGGCAGGGAATATAGTATTTAAAACTTTTCATTATCTGTACTGCCCAATACAGCTGCTGAAGTACTAATTCAGGTCTGAAGTTAGGTTTTCCCATTGCATGGCCTCACTACTGCCAGGTAAGATTTCCAAAGAGGAGGATTTGGTGAGGTGAGGAAGGAGCTCATAAGGATTTGAGATACCCACAAACCCTGCTGAGCTTTGGGAGCATAACTGAGCCACAGTTCAGAGGGAGGTTAAATTTGAAAAACCTTAATTTGGGCCTGAGACAAATTAGCTCAATTGAGATGAGCCCATTCTCAACTGAGCCTGGAGGAGCTTGCCCACCAACATCTAAAACTACATACAGGACTTTGCTTGCTCAAGGTGTCTGTCAGGAAATCCTGCAACTCGGTGTCCTTAGGGTACAGAGTCTAGTCTGGAATTCAGATTCTGATTAAATGCTGGATATGATTCTTACTATTAGTTTTACATTTTGCAGATTTCCCTGCAAGATTGTTAAGAGTGCCACATACATTAAAAACAACACTAAGATCTATTCCACTGCATTTATTTTCATCTTCTGTTGAGCATGGAAATCACGAAATTGCAGATGCTCTCTGTAATGATTTTCTTAGTTTTGAACCACCCTGTAATGATTTTCTGTTGGTTTTTACCCTTTTTAAACCTTTGTTTTTGGACCTTTGATCAAGCTCCACCTTTCTTTACCTTAAACCTATACCTCAGGAAGGCTTTGGTCACAACTAGACATGGGCACGAACAGAAAAAAACCCCACGAACATGCCATCCACGAACAACAAACAACGAACATTGACGAACAAGACCTGTTCACGAACATGTTCGTTGTTCATTGTTCGTGGGGACCAGCAGGCTCTCCTCCAGCAATCAAGATCCCTACCACACCACTCCCAGAAACCCTACCTGAGCAGACAGCAGGAAATGTACCAATAATAAACATTAGTTTGGCCCCAGAGCCTGGCAGCAGCCCTGGAACCTGAAGGGGTAGATCCCTATCCCACCACACACAAAGAAAATTCAAGCTCCAGTGCACTTTCCCTGTCTCTCTCTCAAAATGCCAACAGCAACTGCCTCTCCCTTGCTGCCTGCAAAACCAGAGCTGGGAGCTCCCCTCCCCCCTGCTCTTTGCTTCCTTGTAACAAATTTGGAGCTCCACACTTGAAAGGAAGACCTGCCTATCAAGCTAAATTGGGCTTAGATTGGGGTTTCCAGGGCAACAGCAGGAGTTCAGACAGAGTTCAGACAGTCCCTGCCTCCGGCTGCGAAGGGAATTGATTGCAGGTGCCAGATTATCTGGTTTGACGAACAGCAACGAACAAGGCTTGCAACGACCACCTGTTCGTTTAGAATGGAGCCTCACAAACAGCTTGTTCACAAACAGCTGATTGGGCTGTTCGTGGCTTTTTTTTAGTTCGTATTGCTGTTCGTGCCCATCTCTAGTCACAACCAACACTCTTTTATTTCTACTCACACAGAGCTTCAGGTGTTCTCTATTTTACTCAGGCTTTTACCTCAAGACCACCTTCTCTTTTTTTGTTTGTGTGACCTATATATTGCAGCCTCCCTGACTCCCTCAGTGCCATCAAAGGCTTTTACCTCCGATATCCTCAATTTAACTGGTAATATAGAAAGGCTTGTTATAGTTGGTAGTTTGAAAGAACAGTCAGCATGTGAGATGGTTCTAAGGTTAAAAAAAGGATCTTTTTTTCCTTAAACAAATCAGACTCAGTCACACTGAGTAATTTTCCACACAGGTCTTCACTAAAAGAATAAACTCTCTTTTCATTCATACAAATATGGATTCACTCAGGGCTTTGTACACAGCTTGCCTGACCTATATAGACTAATCTGTCTCTCAGATATACACAGACTGATCCAGGCTAACACACAGTTTGCCTGACTTAGATAAGAATTAGGCCCTCAGGCTTCTACACAGTTTGCCTGATTTAGTCAGAATTCTTTCTGGTTGCTTAACTCTCTCTCAGAAACACACAGATTCTCTTCAGGCTCCATGGAGTTTGCCTGACTCAACTAAAATCTCTCAGAACTTCATACAGACAGGTTCCACATAGATTGCCTGACTAAACAAAAATGAACACTTTCTCTCAGCACCTGCATATGGCTACTCTTCAATATTTCCTCAGAGGCCTGCATTCAAATGCACAGTGAGAAATTAAAACCCTCACGTTAACCAGCAGAAACAAAATCCAAATTAAATACCTTACAGGCAAAAACATAACACTCTAATAATCCTGATTGTAAAGAAAACATCTGTCTGAAGTAAAAATGTATCTGAAGTTCATATCATGTTAGGGTTGCGAGGTACCCTTACTCTCCTAGTAGGAGGCAAGGATCCAGTACCGTCAATGGTGTTGAAATCTTCGTGTGCATACAGAACACCGGAGGCAGATGATTGCCAGGTGACTTGTAATATCCCTCTGATTGCCAAAAGTTACTGGGCAATGGGGCATACTGCTGGGAGTTTGCCTGCCACCAGCGGGCACCTGGGGAGCATACATGAGATGGATCCCAAGGATCCTTTCTGCTAACTTCCTTGGATGCAAGGAGCCTACCTTTAATGCAAGATGATCTGACAATGGAAAAGCTTTCTGATGGTGGAAATATCCTCTAGTAGAGGAAAGGATCTGCATAACCCAAGCCAAAATTTCGCACTGAATAAATCTTCCCTTTCCTCAGTCCATTTTCTGGGGCCTCAGTGTTCTCACTTTCAGAAGTGAGGTACCTGGGACACTGTTTTCTCTATTCTGTTGACAAAAATGTTGAACTCTTGAGATCTGTCAGGTGCTAAATCAGTTTTAGGTACCATGAGAAAATGTTTCTATATTTCCATGCCTTTATTTCTCCATACCTTGTTCCTTTTTCTCATTGGAATTTTTTAACGACTGGCCTACTGTTTTATGTCAGCTGGCTCTCAGAGTTTATTGATAATTTTAAAATCAAATGTGACTGATTTTACCTTTCTTAAAAATATGTTGCTTTAATTATATTTTGCTTCTAGATTTTATTGTTGTATTTTAGTTTGTTTTTATGATGTTGTGAACAACCTTAGAAATACTGAAAGTACATGACAAATATTTATATAACAAAACATTACAAAATAGTCTCCATGGCAATGAGTTCTCAAAATGTTTGAAAATTGCTGCCAGTTAATTTCATTACTGCCTCCAGACTTTTGTAATCGGAGGCTGAAAAAAAGATAAAATTTCTCTGGAAGTTAGAGCATGGTATTTATATTACAGCGTTACTATTTTCAATATTTGGAAGCATTTGGTGACTGTCTTACTGACACCTGCTAAGGCTTATCATGTAAACGAGGTTGTCATGTAAGCACTCATCATTATAAGAGCTAAACTACACAAGACGCCCAGCACATGTCCTTCATGTGTTGGGTTCCTGAAAGTTTCCCTGGGAAGTAGTCTGATAAAGAATGGCCGCTCAATGCGATTCTCCTCCCAGGTCGGCTGCTCTCCCTCACCTCTTGCTCCCTTGCTCTTTGCAGTTGCTCCTCACCCGCACTTCATGGGGCAAATGGAGCTTGCTTTTTTTGTTGTTTTAAAGATGCATCTCAGCAGATAGTTATGGGGGGGGGGTAGCTGTTCTTCCTTCTCCTTCTCCTCTCCCTTTTCCTTCCAAAGGTACTGTAATCACTTTACCAGCTTTGCAAGAGAGTGAAGGGGAAAAAAAGCAGGAACCTCAGCACTGGGGAGATAGGACTCCCCCTGTGGTGCTGCAGGTCACTCTTTTTCTCCTAGTCCAGTTCAGGGCGACTCATGCTTTTCTTCCTCTGGCAGGCAGCATGGGGAAGGGAGAAAAGACTGAATTCCAGCAGTGAGGAACAGAAGGGAAATGGCATGATCAGCAACAGGGATAGGAGGGGGGAGGAAGAAAGAGAGTCAACAGAGTAAGTGGGATTACTTTACTGCTGCTGTTGGTTTATAATACTGTTCTGAAACTAGGGATCCCAGACTCCCGGAGGGGGCGGGGCATCCCCCACCCCCACTCCGCCCCCACTTACCTAACCGGCAGAGGGGCGCACACCTTCCCTGCGGGCTCCCCCGTGGCGCTGCGCACTCCCGTGCACAAAAGCCACCAGGATTGGGCCCGTTTTGGCCCAGATTGGGGCCGCTGGGGTGCATGGGAGTGCTCCTGTGCTCCACAGAGCCTGAAAACGGGCATGGCAAACCAGGGTCATTTTTGGGCGCTATGGAGTGCAGGAGAGTTCCTGCGCTCCACAGAGCCCCCAGATGGATCCGTTCTGCCGTGGATCCGGTCTGTTTTGAGGCGCTGCGGAGCACAGGAGCGCTCTGCAGCGCCTCAAAAACAGGCCCATCTGCACTGAAACGAGCCCATTTTGAGGCGCTGCAGAGCACAGGAGCACTCCTGCGCTCCGCAGCACCTCTAAACAGGCCCAATCCGCGGCAGAACGGGCCTGTTTTCAGGCGCTGTGGAGTGCAAAAATGCTCCTGCGCTCCACAGCACCTCAAAAATGGGCCCATTTCAGTGCGGATCAGGCCCGTTTTGAGCCCCTGTGGAGCCTGGACGTGCTCCCAGGGGATGCACGATGACATCACTTCTGAAGTGATGTCATTGCGCCTGTAGGGCCGCACGCACACCCCCTCTCCACCAAGTTAAGTGCCAGGCCCCTATCCCCTGTCCAGAGGCTGAGGGGGCCTGGCAACCCTATCTGAAACTGTTCAGTTTGTTATTGGATTTTAAATTGGTTGTATTAGATTTTTTAAAAAGAATTTCACAAGCTGCTTGCAGCACTTAAATAAAAAGCCAGGATATATATGACATAAGACATAAATGTTTTTGTCTTACTTTTGAAGTTAAGTTTGCATTCATAATCACCTTTTGGCTCACACAATGACAGTAGGTAGGTCCTGTTGGTATAAATAGAACACTAAAAAAACTTTGTGCAGGCTTGTAGGCATTATTTTAATTTATACCTGGACATTATTTTTACCTTGGGAAAGTACTGTTTATATGGAGAACTAAGTGATACATTTTAGACTGTTTTAGAATTTTAAAATTAAAACAGCAAAACTCAGAATTTGGAAACCTTAAAAGTAGTAAGGGATGGGAGAACGGTTACTAACATCCTTTCCATGCTCCCAAGGAAGAAACTTGGAAAACTGCTTTGCTCATTTGATAAACAGTCAGGTCTATTATGTTAAAGGATACTAGAGTTCTCTCAGACATGTAGGCTCCAAAGGAACTGCAAATATCTTATCTTGTATTTCCCAAGAGGGGGGAAACTACATCCCTGCCCCTTCGTAATAAGGCCAGACTTCAACTTTCTTCTACACATGTTATTCTTTATTTGTTGTGTCATTTTTATTTATATTATTTTTTGTTCTAAGTTGTGTTGGGGGGTAACACATAGAAAAATGGGATATATTTTCATCCTGCCCCCTTTTCAACTTCTCCATTGACACTGCAAACCTAAGCAGAGTTATATCCTTCTAATGCCATTAACGTAAATGGGCTTGAAAGAGTACAACACTCCTTAGGATTGTACTGTGAGTCACCCATTGAAAGTTGTCCAAGTCACTGCTTGTTCCTTCTTCCATCTGTCTCAAATGGGAAGACCTAAGAAGCTCCAAACTCTGCCAGTTAGGGAAGGCTCTGTTTCCATAAAGAGGGGATAATTAATATGGTTGTACTGGGGGAAAAGAATGAATATAAAAGCCAGGTTGAGCAAGTTACTAGATAGTCTACGTTCCACTTTATCCATTTTCTTTTCAATAAACTCAAAGGAAAATCCACCACAGAATTATTATTTTCAGTATTTTTAACTTGCTTATACTGTAAGTGGAGATAGTCAAAAGGTTAAAAAGTCGTTATGTGACAGGTCATTGCAGTGACCTGTACCCAAGTCTTTTCCAGCACTTCCTTTTTCAGTGTTTGCCGTTTAAATGGCCAATTTGTTTCATTTCTGGCCTCAACTCATCAGGCTTCTTTGTTTTTGTTTTTTTAACTCTACCTGCTGTGGTTTTGAAAATAAAGAGCTGCTGGCAACCAGCAAAATAATCTGAGGTAACCTATCTAAAAATAAATGTGTGCTGATCACATTTTCCTCTTTTTTTAAAAAAACTACATGACTACCATAAAGCATTCAGAGGTAGCATAAAAGCATTCAGAGGTAGCATAAAATCGTTTCTCTTTGCTGCAGAAAATTCCTACTGTATTTTTTTCTGCTACTGAAATGTGAAGCCTCAGGAAACTAGTGTTGAAAGCACCCAGCTCTTCCCAACCTCCACCCCTAAAAGCTCCAGGAATTTCTCAACCTGGAGCTGACAACCCTAAAACATGCCCTAGGTCACAAAACCCAAGGTTCTACACACAACCTGATAAAGTCACTGTTACAGCTACCTGAGACAGCCCTAGGCCCTTTCCCTAAGTTAAAAGAATGTTTGTTTCACAGACACATTTAAAACTGCCCAGAAGGACTACATGGCACGAAGGGGCAGGAGTAAGAGGAGCTCCTTTACCCATATCCATCATGCTATTTTCCTGCATTAAATTGCCCCTTTAGCAGTTTTTTCACCATTATTAGATGGTAGACCAAAATAGTGGTTAGCTAGCAGAAGGGGATGTCATTAACTGTGATTCCAAGGAATACTTCAGGAAAAATATATTTGACTTTGAAAATATTATTTTTCATTTTTAAATTGTTAGGCTTTAAGATACAAACATTTGATTTCCAAACAGAAATGGAATTTGAATTGAAATAGGTTACTGAGGTTAAATATAATTGTAATACAGTCCACATTTATTTTGCATCAGAAGGATACAAAATCCTTTTAAAAGTACAATATTTGTCACTTTTTAGAACCACTTTATAGCAGTCAGTACTGACAAGCAAGGATGTTTAAAGTAGTTATAAAAAATAGGAGAACTCAGGCGAGAGTCACCTCTTGCTCTTCCTGATTCCCACCACTGTCCATCACTGAGTGTTTTAACAGAAAAAGAAAGAAGAAAAAATAGATGAAGAATCTGCTCCTGGGATTCATAAGTGATCTACAATGCCATCTAAACATGGCTACTCAGAATCCTACTCATGTCTGTTCAATGGGGCTTACTCTCAGGCAAGTGTTCTTAGGATTGCTCTGTTGTAGATTTTAAATCCACATTCTGATAAACTTTCAGAAAGTTTAAAAATCCGAGGATGACATAGTTAAAGGATCACCTCTCATGATATGAACATGGGCAATCACAACAGGATCTCCGAGCATTCCCCTTGCTCTTCAGGATACTATCTGCTACTGTCTGGGTCTGAGGTCTTCTCTGTCCTGGAAAGGGTGAGGGAGGTAATTATTTTTGGGATCTTCTGGCAATATGAGACAGACTTATTCAAAAGAGCTTATGGGCAGCTTGGAAACTATAGAGGTGGGCTTTGACTTACCTGTTCTAATTGTTTTAATGATGTATTTTAATAAATGATTATTTTTGTATTGTTATTGTTGTTACCCATCTTGTGCTGCATGGTGCCAGAGGAAAGGTGGGACATTTATGGTATATAAATGTATGTATATAAATACATACATAAATAAAGCCACTGAACTTAACTTAACCGTTTTATTTACGTATTGCAAGGAGTGAATCAGAAGTTCAAATGCAGAAGTTCAAATTCTCCTTTTCCAATGAGTTTGCAACCAGCTATTTAGAAAGAACAAGAAGAAGCATTAGGTGTTCTTAATATCCCAAATTAAAATACTAGTTTCACAGAAGTAGAGGAAAAAACTGGCTTTTGTTTTGTTTCAGACTAAAGAAAAAAATGTTTTCAGCAGAAATGAATAGCTATAACATAAACATTATTTGTGAGAATGCTAATAATTAATCATATGATTAAAAGAAGAAAAACTGCTCCTAGCTTTAAACAATAATAACAATAACAGTGTGCAAAATAAGCAGAGGTAATGTTTCTGGAAGAAAACCATTTAGTTAATATATACGCTTATTAGAAAAATTTGTAATGGTCATAGGTATGTGTGTTTGTGTGTATGAACTAATACAGCAATTCCTTTGTGTTTGTATTTCCAGTGTGTGTGTGCATGTGTTGGAAAAACAAACACACTGGAATTGCTATTTTAGTTGATGACAGCACTGGAACGCCAAAAGGGAACTAGTAGACAAAGATGGTAGGTGTACGTTGGCTAAAGAGCTGCTACCCAGCATTATCACCTTTACTCTCATTAGAATCTATAGACTTAACTGTAGTTGATAATTAACAGGGTTGACTTCTCAGTAAAACAATATTTTGTCATTTAGAAAAGGAGAAAATTGGATTTTGCCAGATGATTGAAATAAGATGGTTTATCTTTGTTTAGATAAATCCAGAAGTTATAATTAGAGATGGGTACAAACTGCATTATGAGCATCAAAACCACACAAAAATGGCGATTGCGCGATCGTGACCCGGCGGATCGTAATCGTCCACGGCCAACGATCTAGCGGTCGGGAGAGGCCTGGATCGTGGCGTTTGGGCTCAGTTCGGGAATCCAGACACTCAGGTGCCAGCAATCTATTCCCCTGGCAACGGAGCCAGGGGAATGCCTGAGCTCTGTCTGCCCTCCTTCTGTCACCCTGGAAACCCCAATGGAAGCCCAGCTTTCCTTGATCAGCACTTCTTCCTTCCAACCATGGAGCTGCAAAGCAGTTACAAGTTGGGAGAAGACAACCAGGGGAGGGAGGGGGAAGGGGGTGTTCTGTAGCCATGGGCACTCCAATCTCATCCCTGCAAACCCTGATAGGCAGCTCTGATGGCCAAACACAGACCTCCTGTGTTGCTGAATGGGACCCATGCTTATAAATAGCCATGGGCTGGGAACAGCGGCGTGCCCCGCTGCGTTTTCCACGATCCATGATCTGGGTTTGGTTCGGGGATGGGAGATGGTCGTTGCTGTTTGGGAATTCGGGATCATGGTCCACACCGAACCACGATCCGTTGGTTTGATAAATTTTTTTGGTTCGTGCCCATGTCTAGTTATAATGTCAAAATGGTATTCCTAGCATATTTCAAAAATGTAAGCGAGACAGGATGTTTGAATGGTACATCCTATAGCTTGTATCCAGAGAATTATGAATTGAATGGAATGACAGAACGGATCCTCTCCTCCTCCTTGCTGTGAACCTCTGTTGCCCACCAAAAGCTTTTCCAATGCTTTTCCAAAGCTTTGAGAACAGTGCAGGATGTAGGATGATGGGCTGAAATGGGAGGGAAATTGGTGGAAATTGCCTTCCACTTGCACTAGTGGAAGTGCCCTTATACCTTCAGCAAAGTAGAGGAAGGACAAAGCACCTCCAAAATCAGCTCCTGAGAACTGGGGGACTTCAGCAACAGTATGAGATGCAGTGTGTGTGTGGGGGGGGAGGTCTATTTCTCAAGTAAGAAAAAAATGGAAATTGCACCCCACGCTTGAACAAACAGTTCAGGACTGGATCAAACCCAATGTGTGTAGAAGAAATGGTGTTTACATGAAAGTAGTTGAAAAATACTATTTATTGGTATTAGAATACTCAATGTCATAATCTAAAAGTAGTGTTTTTGCCCATTTACTGTAATAAAATACATGTTCCTTTAAAAGTTGAAGTTAGTTAAAAGATCTAACAAACATCAGGAATGACTTGTCTCTCTTTCATCCGCAGTGATGTGAACATGGTAAATATTAATGTTGTCACTTCAAGTTCACAGTTTTGTAGAGAAACACTGTACAAGGCCCATGATAGGAAGGGAAGGGTGTGTATCTGAGAACATCCTGGAACATCTTGATCTCACTTATACAGGCAGGCTTGTTATAACAGAGGCTGATATAACAATCATGAGATGATAATCTCAGTCTTGGCTAGGAATTAATCCCTTAGCTCGAGGGGGGCAGTGAGCAGTATGAGTGAGTAGTGCACTAGAGCCCAATTTTTCCTTTCCAGCTTTCCTTTCTCTAGCTGATCTACTGGTTCCAGAGTCATGCTTTTCCATTCCATTCCTGACTAGGCATCTTTCTCTCACATCATCAAACACGCCTAAAAAAGTAGCTGAAAACGACTACCTAGGCTAATATGAACCACAGCAGAGAACTGCAAGATATCGGCTATATATGTTCTTCCAAAGTGAAAAAGAAGCTCCAAAGAGCAGGGTGAAGGGGAAATGCAGCTGAGTAAATGCTGAAATTCCCATGTGTCTATGTCTGAGGTGAAGTTAAACTTATAGCTTTAGTAAGACTTGTTTTCTCATTCACATTTGTTCTGCATTTATTGCTTCTCTCCAAGTAACTGTTCTCTTAAAGGGGAAGGAGGATAGTCCTAAAATGAACCAGGTTGCCTAGTCCGACACCAGCAGGAGACCGGGGCGGGGGACAGTATATGGGGTTGAAACTCAGTAATTCTAGGGAAATATAACTCCCTTCAAATTACCAGAAACTTTATGGCAAAAGTACAGGCTCAATGCTATATGCCCAAAGGCAATATTTAAAAAAATTCTCCCAATGCCCTTCAAAACAGTGGCAGGAAATGGGAGATACTGGACTGGCAAACCTAGCCACAATACTTTTTATTCTGTGGAACCTGATTAACAATTCTGCAGTTTTGGTTTCTCTAAAAATTAAAAACCTTTTTGAAAAACTTTAGGGCTCAATTCAGACCCTATGGTTAGTATGATAAACCAGATGTGGGCCATTTTACTAACTACAGGTTGTTAGGGTCTGCCATAACAGAATCTGAAATTATTGTTTGACGTTGATTTAATAACCACAGTTAGTCTTAACTATGGTTTTCTGTGCAGAATGAATGCAGACACCCAGGTATGATTCCCAGAGCTACCACTGTGCACTTCCAAGCTACAGACACTTGATCAGAATGGAAGTAATGAAATCAGCATTTGCTGAGGCAAACCAAGATTTGAGTGATCATCTGTAAGCCAAATCCTGGCTTCAGAAAATGACCATAATATTAATAAAAGACAAACAAACCATTGTTTGGTGTTAAACCTGAATAGATCTTTAAACTATATAATAAGAGCTGAAACAGACGTTATGAATTACACGTGTGAAGCTATCCAACTTCACCGTAATCTTTCCTTCTTCCAAATATGAAGTATGAAACCAACTCATTGGTTTTTACTTTGGATAATCCAAGGAAGTGGAAAAGAATTGGAAATGGCTGCAAAGCACTGCAGATATTAGCACATGTACCACCTGAATATCATAGTCTGTTAAAAAAATAAAAGGATACTGTTTGACAATCTTAGTTTTGCATAGTCTAGATTAGGGGTGTGCACCTTAAAAAGATTTGGGTTTCCTGATAATTCAGGATAACCTGAATCCTGAAGTGGCAAGCCTTCCTCCCCCTCCCATTGGATAAAAAAGTGGCAGGGTGGGAAGTTTGAAACTTTTCTTGCTGTTTGTTGTTACAGAAGCCAGTACAAGACTTATCGATACATCCTGCACAGGTATTGTCAAGGCTTTTTTTGGCAGTCCAGTCGGGAAGCTTTGCTTCGGGAGTTCCAAATCAGCTCAGCAATGCTGGAGCCAATTTGGGAATCCCGAATCTTTCCAAATCAGGCCTGGAAATCTGAAGCACACACTCCTAGTCTAGACCACAGATAAAGCAAGAAGAATAATGCACAAATGTCCACTCAATCTGTGGCATGAATGTTTTCATATATAGAGACTTACAGATCATTGTGGACCAGGCCATAAATCTGTGACACGTTGTGATGATAGATTCCTCGGAGGATAATTAAAAGCAGAACAACAACAAAAGCTGGAAGACCCCAACCCAGAAGAAAAAACATCAGATAACGCCGTTCCGTGTGTTCATCATTCATCACCAGGACATACCAGAAATTAACAGCCTAGAAAAATAATAGAAAACTGGATCAATAATGTATATATGAATTACTAACTAGTCTATAAAATAAAAAAATTCAGAAACATATCACTGTAAACATTCAATAACAAACTGGTTAAAAAAAATCTCAAATCTTGAAAGTGGTATTTATGGGATTTTTGATCTGAGTTAAGTATGCAATCATCCTGCCACAGCAAGATACTAATTCAGCAAAATCACTACAAATTCTTCTTGGGACAAACCCTCTTATTTTTATGAGTTTCAAATGTTGACAACAAATATAATATCATAGTGATGCCTAATTACATTGTAGACAACAGGCCAGTCATACAGATCTAATATGAATAATTAGAACACAGTCAAACCCCATTTAAGTAGTTTTAATACAGATGGAAATTTTTACCACAAATATATACTATGTTGATTTGTTTGTTTATTTAATTCAGTTTTACTTGTCTTTCTCCCCAATGGGGATCAAAAGCAGCTTATACCATTCTCCTCTCCTCCAGTTTTTCCCCACAACAACCCTGTGAGGTAGGTTAGGCTGAGAGAGTATGACATGTCCAAGATCACTCAGCAAGCTTCCATGGCAGAGTTGGGATTTGAACCTGGGTCTCCCAGATCCTAGTCTGGCACTCTTACCGTTATACCATGTCCCCCCGCTCCCAGCTCTGTGTTGCATACTTCATATTCATGCATGAGCAGACAAAGAAAACTGCTGAGGGGTAACATGGTGAACTTGAAAATAAAGACCGCAGCATCAAAAGATGCACTTTAAGATCAGGAGCAAAGCCACAGCATCAAAAGCCTCTTGTCAACAATCATGCACATCATCTATTGAAAGCAGAAGTCATCTGCTTCCAAATCACCTCATAGTTCATTAGCTAAGTGCTCTACAGGTGACAGAGAGTAAGCCTCAGTCTCAATTCAGTTTCCCTCACCACACCTACAACCCTACTGGGAACCAAGATCCGATGTAACACTGCCACAATGAGTAAGATTCATCTACCATGAAAAGGGGATTTATGTGCACAGGCATGTATTCATATTCTCATGCACAATGGGAGAGACAACATGAACTATGGGTTTACGGCAGTGCCTTACGTTGTGTATAACTCTATATGCCTGGACTGTGTTTGAAAAGTTCTTAAGGCAAACAAGTAAAATATATCATGCAAACTGAAGACATTTACCATAAGCACAAACTCAATCAATTTTTAAATGTTCAGTCCTCTCACATCACATCCATTGTTTAGTTACATTATCATTCAAACTGTTCTTGTCCTTAAGAAATGTATTAAGAAATACAGTTAAAAAAGAGACCAGGGAAAAAGAAATTATATCAGGAAGTTAAAATGCTTCAGGAACAGTTAACAGCAATGAGTAATGAAGAATTGGAGTGGAACCTTAAGGGACTGGGTCAGAGGGCGTTTGGAGGTGCAAATGAACCTGGGAGGTATCTGGCATGGCAACTGAAGAAGAGAAGGGAAAAGAAAATAATAAATAGAATTTGCGAAGATAATAAAACGTATTTGGAACAGACTACCATTAGTAGAGCCTTTTACAAATTCTACGCTAAGTTGTATAATAAGAAAGAGGTAAATAAAGAGTCAATAGCGTTATATTTGGAGAAAATGAATCTTCCAGTAATTTCGGAAGCTTGGAGAAATAAACTGAACAGTGAAGTAACAGATGAGGAACTAAACAAGGCAATACAATCTGCAAATCTAGGAAAGGCGCCAGGGCCAGATGGACTTACAGCGAAATTTTATAAGGTAATGGCCAATGAACTGGCACCATTCCTAAAAGAGGTGATCAATGGAGTTTTAAAGGACCAGCGGATTCCAGATACCTGGAATGAAGCGAATATATCATTGATCCCCAAAGAAGGCCAAGACTTGACTAATGTGAAAAACTACAGACCTATATCGCTACTTAACAATGATTATAAAATCTTTGCGAAGATACTGGCGGAGAGACTGAAGGGGTGGCTTACGGAAGTCATTGAGGAGGAACAAGCAGGCTTTTTGCCAGACAGACAAATCAGAGACAATTTAAGGACAGTGATTAATGCTATTGAATATTATGACAAGCGTTGTGACAAAGAGGTTGGTTTCTTCTTCGTTGATGCTGAAAAGGCGTTTGATAATTTAAACTGGGACTTTATGTTTGCCACTATGGAAAAGCTACAATTGGGAGAAAGATTCATTAGAGCAATTAAGGAAATTTACAGAGACCAGACTGCAGCAATTGTGGTGAATGATGAAGCGACTAAGAAATTGATTATAAGTAAAGGAACAAGACAAGGTTGCCCGTTGTCTCCACTGCTGTTCATTTTGGTATTGGAGATCCTGATGATACAAATACGACAAGATGAAAAAATTCGAGGAATTAAAATAAAGGACTATTCATATAAGGTCAGAGCATTTGCGGATGACATAATGTTAATTGTAGAAGACCCATTGGAGAACATGCCAAAAGTGATAGATAAGATTAAGGAGTTCGGAGATTTGGCAGGTTTCTATATTAATAAAAAGAAGTCAAAGATACTATGCAAAAATATGACTAAGCAGAAACAACAATTGTTAACGGAAATAACGGATTGTGAAGTAACAAGTAAGGTGAAATATTTAGGAATCGAACTGACTGCTAAGAATATAGACTTATTTAAAAACAACTATGAAAAACTATGGACTCAGATAGAGAGAGATTTGATTAAATGGAACAGACTAAATTTGTCATGGTTGGGAAGGATTGCAGCAGTTAAGATGAATGTGCTACCAAGAGTAATGTTTTTGCTACAGACAATACCAATCATCAGTGACTCTAAGCAATTTGAGAAATGGCAGAGGAAAATATCAGACTTTGTATGGGCAGGCAAGAAGCCTCGAGTGAAAATGAAAGTTTTACAAGATGCAAAGGAAAGAGGCGGAATGCAACTGCCCAATCTAAGACTTTACCATGACGCAATTTGCTTGGTGTGGTTGAAGGAGTGGATGACGCTAAAGAATAAGAAATTACTAGCCCTAGAGGGATATAAAAAAATATTTGGATGGCACGCATACTTATGGCATGATAAAGTAAAGGCGAACTCGATGTTCCTGCATCACTATATACGGAGAAGTTTATATATAATCTGGAAGAAGTATAGAATCTATCTGGAAGAAGGAACCCATTTGTGGGTAGTTCCATATGAGGTGATAGATCCGAGAGCTGTTGATAATGAGCAACAATGTCTAACTTATAAAGAAATAACTAGAACTGAAGAATCTAAACTCAGAATAAAGACTCAGGAGGAACTATCACCTTATTATGATTGGTTCCAGTATAGACAGATTAGAGATTTATATAACTCGGACTCTGTAAAGGGAGGTATACGAACAGAAAACTCGGAACTAGAGCAGACCCTTCTTAAAGAGGACAAGAAAAGAATATCTAAGGTATACCAAGCACTGCTGAAATGGTATACTGAGGATGAAATAGTTAAAGGACAAATGGTGAAATGGGCCATAAATTTCAACAAAGAAATAACAATGGAGGCATGGGAATACTTGTGGAAGACTACAATGAAGACAACGACATGCACTAGTATTAAAGAGAACATTTACAAAATGATTTACCGTTGGTACATGACACCAAAGAAGATTGCGCTAGGGAATTTGAACACTTCTAATAAATGCTGGAAATGCAGGAAGCATGAGGGCTCCCTCTACCACATATGGTGGACGTGTGAGGTAGCTAGGCAGTACTGGGGGGAAATAATAAGAGAAATGAGTGAGATATTACAATTTCAAATTAATAAGAACCCAGAACTCCTGCTACTAAACTTGGGAATGGAGGGAATTCCAGCCCATCATAGGACGTTGATATTTTACATGACGGCAGCAGCTAGACTTTTGTATGCGCAAAAATGGAAAATACAAGAAGTGCCAACTATTGAAGATTGGATCCACAAATTGCTGTATATGGCAGAAATGGACAAAATGACAAGAAAATTGAGAAACCTGGACTCAGGACAGTTTAACACAGACTGGGAGAAGCTGAAACAATATTTGGAGAAGAAATGGGAGGTGGGAGGAGAACTGTGGCAGTTTGAGAACTACTGAAGTACAATAAAATGTAGAGGGGGGTGACTTTACCGGGGAGGAGAAGAGGTAAAAGAGAATTTCTAAGCAGTTATGATATTAGATTGATATATATAGAATAATAAATAGAATATTGATAGAAAATAATTAATCATAAGGGTTAACTATAAGGATTGATTAACTAATAATATTTTCTTTTTGATTCCGTACAGTGTACCAAACTGAATATGTTTATTTGAAGTTGTATATGAGTCAAATTGATTGATATCATATATAGACTTATGACTGAAGGGGAATAGAAATACTAATGTAAACAAATATAACTAAAATAGAAAGAAGATAGAATGAATAACATATAGAGTATAAGTTAAACTGGTTGATTTATATGAATGTGTGGTTTACATAGTTTATGATATATAGAAATATTTGAAAGTGAAATAATGAAAAATGGGATAAATTGTTTATCCATTATGGAAAATGGGACTCATAGTCAGGGTACAGAGTATTAAAAATAGTTAAAGAAGTATTGCTTAGAATAAAGGGAGAATATATATTTGTTAGATAGAGGAGATTAAAAGGAGTAAGGGAAAAGGGACAAAGGGTTGGAAAACTGTTGGAAGTCAACAAAAAGGGGGAGGAAAGGGAGGGGGTTAGAAATTGGGAAATGGGAATATTGACTGTAATGTGTAAACATTTGATCCTAACCCAATAAAAAAATTTTCAAAAAAAAAAAGAAATGTATTATTTTTAAAAAACACATACATATACACAAAATATACAGAGAAAACTTTTGTCAGATTTCTGATCATGTACAGATAAGTTATAGCATATCAGTCTAAGATCTAGGCCATCTCTGAACGGATGATTACCATATACAAAAGAATATAAGCAACTCATAGTCAAACAGATGTTTAGCATTCTAGAAGACAAGTTTCCTAGCTCAGTGAAATCATTAGCAAGGGCAGACAGAAACAAAAGTAATGAATACATTGTTGTAATAGACTTGGTTTTTGATGTGAGACTGAGCCACATCACAGTTAAGATGTAGACTGAACAGACTTCATCCAATCTGTTCACATAGGACTTCTAGCCCACTTGAAGGGCACATTTAGGGCTGACTGAAATACAGACATTTCATCAAACAAGTCATCAGAGATAAAACACCACAGGCAGAACTTTCATACCTTGTACATCTTAACCACAGTGCTTTTCAATGGACACACTGAAGGGAGTGGAGTAAACATTCTGAACCCCTATATAAAGGAGAAGCCACTAAGGGAAAATTGTTCCCACCACTGCTCCTCTGTCTTAAATCACTCCCTCCCAAACTGGCCTTTCTAAAAATAAACATGTTGTCAGTGAGGTGAAGTTAGCCTCTTATTGAGAGATAAGATACAGAGGACCATGAATATGTGCATCAAATCCTGAATGCCAAGGAGGGTCAAAGGAAGTTCTGTAGCCACAAGATGCTCCTCAGAAAACTTCAACTTGTGAGTTTAGCCTCAAAAGAGGCACTAATGGTTTCTAGGAGGGACACAAGCTCCTCCCAAGTACAAACAACCTTGGAAGGACAGACAGGCATGCATTACATGTATAATCAATTAACAATATCTAATTCTCAATCCAGTCAAATCTGAGGGTACCTAAATCAGCAGACTGGAGCTGTGAACAGACAGGACAGATCTTTCTACAAACCTGAAAAATGTCCCAAGATTGCTGACAAATCTGTGTGTATGTTTGTGTGTGTGTGTGTGGGGGGGTGAATTAGACAGTTTAAAAACTCCAAAATGATAAAAGAAGTACCTGTAGCATTAAGAAAGGGATGTCCTCTGTGGCTGTTGCCAGACAACCACAACAGTTTTGCCTGCATTTCACACTTGGTTTCTGTCAGTAAAAGGCATAGGGTGGGAGGGCTCCTTCCAGGGCTATTTTGGCCATTGAGAGAGGGCTCATTGAGGTAGGGCTGCTATATCCACTGGTGGGGCCAGGGATTCCCCGTTCCCAGCCTCTGCCCTCCCTCACCAGGCCAGTGGGAGGAAAGGCCTGAGGAATGGGCCTGGGAGGCAAGAAATATCCAGAGCCAGTGTGCAGTGGGTGTATTCACACTAGCTGTGATGACGTCACTTCCTTAAGTGACGTCATCACACCCCACCAGTAGCATGGGCGTGCTTTGCATGAACGTAAGATCCTCAAGGTAAATGCCAGGTCCCCCCTCTCCCACAATGAGGGTAAGGGGACCTGGCAACCCTACACTGAGGCCAGGCCCTGCAGCAATCATTGGACATCTTGCTACCATACAACTTGCTTGACTCACCCAGGCTCAGAAGCTATCCTACAAAAAGTCATTGTGGTATAGTGGTTAGAGTTTCAGACTAGAATCTCAAATCATTCTGCTGTGGAAACTCACTGAGAGACCTTAGGCCAGATATACATTATCAGCCTAACTTATCTCACAGGCAGGGTGGATTGGCCATTAAGAGCACCACTGATGAAGACACGGGAGAGTTGACATTGTGAGCACCACTATGTCTATGAAAACATTGTGTAACCTTCTGCGTTTAGCTGAGCACAAGACATTGGCCTTATATTTTATACTTCTCCTACTGTCACTTGGAGCAGCAGCAAGGACAGGTGTCGGCAGGAGGCAGCCTTACCTCTTGGTGGGGCAATGGCCTCCCCCCCACTATCTGGGCTGAGCCCTGCACTATCTGGGCTGAGCCTGAGACGCGGCATGAGAGGCAGTGGTTGGCCTGCAGGAGCCTTGAGCAAAGCATGGTGATGGAAGCACTGCCCAGCCTGCACAAGCCCTGCCCGAGGTGGAACAGTAGGCTTGGTCTTGAAGCTTATTTTATTGACCCTTGTTGCACATAGACATAATGGAATATAATCTAATTTAGGCTGGAGGAAGTTCCTTGAGCCTAAGCAGACTACCTCCAATCGCTTCCATTGGAAGAAGCTGGAGGAACAGTCCTTGGGCTAGAGAGAGCCTTCAAACTTTGGTCAGTGGAATGGTGGGATACATGCCAATACACCTGATGGGGTTGTGTGCAAAGGTTTCATTGCTTTAATGGAATCTTCAATAAATTGAAAACATCTCTTCTAATGCAGGAAGGCTCCTTGCACCTAAGGAAGGGTCTATCATAACTGGAACAAAAAGTTTACATCCAACCAGATATGTTTTGGTTTAAATAAGATATGATTCGAGAGCTTCCATAGGACAAGAATTCTCAGAATTCTGCTTCTCAGTGAGAAACAGATGGTTATTTTGTTGTACCTCGGCTAGCACTGCAGAAAATCAGACTAGTAAGTGAAATGGTAAGAAATTGTCTTAGTGTAACTGGGGAAGAAATGTGGTATACTTACAATCAAATCTCTTTCCATTTAATGTACTCCTGTATACTACCTGTGCTTCATGTTGTTTAATGTCAGCCCTAGAATTATGTTCTGTTTCAGCAATTCTTCAGCCCCATTTTGAATCCTTACTAATGCTATGTCTTTGTAAACTTGTATTCATTTACCCTATGACATTGTTTATGGAAATGTTCTTGACAATGTATGGAAATGCCTGCCTTTGTCCTTCCCACTGATGGTACTAATCTCACACTATGTAATACGCTTTGAGTCTCAGTGAGAAAGGCAGACTATAAATGACATAAATAAATAAATAAATAAATAAATTTATAGACTTTCCTCCCATTACTTGCTGAACAGTCATTGTGATACCACTACCACTCCCCCACTCAAGCTTTCTTTTCTCTGCTATCATTTTATAATATATGAGGCTATTTCCTGCCTATAACATTAAAAGAACAAACTGGCAGAAAGCAACCAGCTTCGTGGCCTTGTTGACAAAACTAGGCCATGGTCCAGCTCTAGACAGATGAACCCTGGAATTTATTTATGCCATTCTGTTTAGTCAAGGAGATGTGATCCCATTAATTTTCTCTGTTAGAACACGTCTGCTTATTCATGCAATTCGAATTGTTTCTAAGAACTGGTACTATATGTCCTTAACCTTGTTTTCTCTGTCTAACTATATTTACCTACCTTCTTATCTCTTACCACATGAATGATGACTCGGACTCTACTGGGCCCTACAAAGTTTTGGTCTGTTTGTTATCTCCTGTCCAGTGTCATTTTATCTTGATAGCTATAAGTCTGATCGTCCAAAATTAAATAGGTGAAATACAAACAGATCTAAATTTAGCAAAACCTTTCCTGTTGCTATGGTGTAACAATAACCAACATGTAGAGACCAAAAATGTACAGCTAGTTTCCCACTTTTCAGATGAAGGAACTTTTGTGTTAATATCACACTGGGGAGAAAATTCAAAATGATTGCCTTTTAATATAAAGCTTAATGGAAGCCCAATTAAATATATTTCATGTGAGGGTTTATATTGGGATGGAGGTCTTCAAGCTACTTTTCAGATGACATATTTAATTTGAATTTTTAAAATCTCAAATACTTAAATAGTTACAAGTAGTGCAGACAATATTGTTCGTGCTAAGAAAAAAAATCAAGCTTTATCATGACGACTTTCTGCTCTCTCTGGTAGTGGCAGAACAGAACTTTCCTGTGTCCCCCTAGGGCTGCCAACTTCCAGGTGGTAGCTGGAGATCTCCCAGAATTACAACTGATTTTCAGAGCGCACAGATCAGTTCCTCAGGAGAAAATGGCTGCTTTGGAGTGTGGACTCTGTGGCATTATACCATGCTTAGGTCCCTCCCCTCCAACAAACCTGAACTCTCCAGACTGTACCCCTTAAATCTCCAGGAGCTGGCAATCCTACTCCCCCCTCTCACTGTAATCTCCACAAAATGCTGCTTTTACAGGATAAGAGACCCTGAAGAATTACATGAGGGTAGTCTTTAGCAGAATCAACAGAAATTGACAATTTAGTCTGAATTCAGCAAAATATATTTTACAAACAAATATTTATTGCTTGTTTGATAATAGTAGGTAGTTTCCACAAATGGGAGGATAGTCTTGTATAGTTTTCCCACTGATGCTAGAGCTGCCAGTACAGTACAGAAACAATAGGGCTTCCACAGGGTAGGTTTTCTTGTAGTTTCCCTGCCCCACTCCCCCAGCAGTGGCTATCACCCCTTCCCCATGCAGCACCAGTGCTTATCCAATTTTTTTAAAAATCAGCAATTGAATATCATCATATTGTTACAAGCAGAGAACCTGCAAAGACTTTTGAGGGCACCTCATCTCTCCCCAGTCTTTGTGGGTCCTATGTTTTATCTGTTTATTAAATTGTTTATGAATTTAATTAATGAAGTGCTACATGAATACCTGTACAAAGGTGTGGTTATTTACCTAGATGATGTGTTGATTTATTCTCCTGATAAAGAATCCCATGGGGAATTGTCAGAAAGGTGTTGACCGCTTTAAAAAAGCATAAACTACCAGTAAATTGTCTAAATGTGAGTTCCATAAAGAGGAACTGGACTTTTTGGGATACTTCTTGTTGTAATGGTACAGGGATCTGTCTGCCATATCCTGTCATCCATAGCCTGAAAATCTGTCCCCCATCTTAATCTATTTGTATTATTTATTTGCTTCCTTTATACCTCTCCTTTCTCCATAAGGGGGGCTTAAAGCAGCTTTCCCTTCATTTTATCCTCATAGCAATCCCATGAGGTTGATTAGACTGAGTATGTGTCACTGGCTCAATGAACTATGAACTTCCACAGCGGAGTGGGGATTCAAACCTGGGTCTCACAGATCCTAGTATGAAACTCTAACCCTGACAACACACTGGCTTTTATGGGGCAGCTGCTTTTAAACACTAGCAAGCGTTAAGTCATACAAGTTGCATAGTAACAAGCCACTCCAGTAGTCGCTGCTGATCCTAGCACCAATCAAATTAGGGGTGTGCACCTGAAAAAAATGCGAGCTTCCTGCTTCGAGCTTACCTAAAGCAGGAAAATGACTCGTAACAACCCAAAACTTGAAGTGGCAAGCTGCTTCAGATTTGGGTGTTCAAATCGCTTTGGTATGCTCCGTGAAGATTCGGACGATACTGAAGTGAGGGGCAAAGCTTTGTCCCCGCCCCCCACCCCACATACCTGGCCAGGGAGGAAGCCAGTAAGACTAACTGGGTGGCAGGCTGGAGCTTCCACCTCTGCTGCCGCAGTGACCATCTGGGTGGCAGGGAAGGCTAGAGCCACTGCCTCTGCCCGACAGTGGCTAGCTAGGTGCTGGGGTAGGTTGGAGCTGCCACGTCTGCCTCTGCCTCTGCAGCGGCCAGCTGGGTGGTGGGAAAGGCCAGAGCTGTCACCTCTGCCACCACACGTGCAGCCAGCTGGGCAGCGGGGAAGACTGGAGCTGCCACCTCCACCACCACAGCGGCTGGCTGGGAGGCACTGAAAGCCGTAGCCGCTGCCTCCACTGCAGCTGCAACGGCCAGCAGGAAGGCCCAGGTAAGTGGGGTGGTGGGAACTTCAGCTGACCCATGGGGGAGGATTCCCCCACGGGCCAGCTGAAGCCTAGGAAGGGTCCCAAAGCTTTCCGAAGCAACCCAAATTGCTTTGGGAACCTTTGATTTCCGAATCTTTAGAGATCAGGTCCCAAATCAGAAACCCGAAATGCATACCTCTACCAATAATTCCTCCTTCAAATGCCAAAACAGCCGTGGAAAAGGCCAAGTTGAGAAGTAGATATAGATTACATTAGATATTTGTTTTATCATACCCCCAATAATTGTTAATGGTCCTCCTCCCTGTTCTCTGTGTTGTGTGTGTTTTCACTGAATTCTTTTAATACTATTTTAAATATGATTTTAAATTTAAATGGTTTTAAAATGTTGTTTTAAATTTGTAATGGTCACTGCCTTGTGTCCCCTCCAGTTGAATAGTACGGTTGCCATGACAGCCTCTAGGAGGTGGCTGGTTATCTCCCAGAATTATGAATGATCTCCAGGTTTCAGTGATCAGTTCCCCTGAAGAAAATGACTGCTCCAAAGATCCATAGCATTATACCCAGCTGAGGTCCCCACCCTCTCCAAACCCTGCATTCCTCAGGCTCCTCCCCACAAATCTCTAGGAATTTCTCAGCCCCAATCTGGCAATTCTTGGGTAGAAAGGCAGAATACAAATGTTTTAATATCGATATCAATAAATAGGTAGATAATGATATAGCAATCTTTGTATTAGGTTCTCTGAAGTCTTTAGCCTGCCTTCTCACTTTTATCTTTGCAAAGAAAGGGGCTAGAGATTTACTTGATTTTTAATGAAAGCTAGGAATTCAGAGGACCTGATACATAAATTGTTACACCATTATAACAATATTCAATTGTGGAGTTCTTTTTTTAAGTGCCTCTAATGGTGGGAGGAGGAAATTGATGCTGCTAGGACAGGAGCCATGTGGGCAGGACTAGATAAATCCGAAGTTCCCCATCCACACAGCAGCCATCCAGGCTTTGCTCTGATCTTTCCAAACTTTCATGGCAAAGCAGGTCGGGGAAAGACTAAAGAAAAACCAGAGACACCCTAGGAGGTACACAAATATATGATAATACCATGGGGAAGTAGAAATAATCCCTACTTCCCAAAAGCATCAAACCTGGGGCAAATAACCCTTGTGAAAACAGCCCAAGAGTCACAATTACCTCCTTCATTTGAGATGTTATAGCATCCATCTTGTGTGACTGCTTAGATGTTTCAATCATAAGCCAACTATGAAAACGCCATAGAGAACCTGATACCTCCAGGGGATAGTGCAGTCCAACAAGCAAGAAGAAACATGTACGGAGTGTGGGGTAGGCCTGCAAAACCTCCTACCCTGCCCCAAAACTAGCCTCATAACGTCCATGGAAGAATTGTGTGCCTTGGTAGCAGAGAAAACCTAACATTTCCCCCTTCCTACCTCACATGTGCAGAGGGAAGAATATTTCACTGAAGATATGATCACTCACTCATTCACCCTCCCCCCATTATAAACAGCCATCTTTCCTACGCAAGGGCACAAAGATTAGTATCTCAGACTTAGTTAAACGTCTTGTTTTCGTATGACTTAAAGGTCTCCATGCCAAATCTCTAAAATAAACTGGTATTGTTTGATTGCACTTTAGATATGCTCAGAGGGACACTTCTAGGGGCCTGGGAGAAACTTAGGTAACCATTCAGGTAACACATTCCGCTAGGATTGCCAGCTCTGGGATAGAAAATTCTTGGAGACAGCAAAATATAATACCATAGAGCCCATCCTCCAAAGCAGCCACTTTCTCCAGAGGAACGGAATACTGGAGTCTGGAGATCAGTTGTAATTCTGGGAGATCTCCAGGCCCCACCTGGAGGTTGGCAAATCTATATGATGCCCTTAGAAGTTCACTTGCATTTCTTCAATCTCTTGTATGTTTTTATTTGAGCTTGCATGTTTCCCCATCATACCTAGTCTTCTTGCATCTTTCTAGACCTGATCCTGCCTAGCTTCCTGCCTAATCCCCTTCAGTATTATTTTTATTATTTATTTTATTCAATTTATATTCTGCTCTTCCACAAGCGGGATCACAGTGGATCAAAATTATTGATTAAACTGAAAAAAGTTCTGGATCGCCAGAACTTGTTTCTGGGTCTGCATATGCATGTCCAAGGCATTTTGGTGCATTCTACACACCACACACAGACATTCAAGGGAACCAATATATACTTCAGCCACTGATATACAGCTTCCAAGAAACAACTCCCTCCCCAGAATATGGGGCAGGGCCTGTTTGTTTTCTCTTGAACAGTGTCCCTGAAATCATGGCAAGAAAGTAAAGTAGTGATGTAGCTCAATCCTTTCTGACTGCCCAATAAATTATACTAAAAAAACCTGAGGTATTGTAGTATGACATCAAGCCTGAGGGACATCTTTTTGTACCCATCTCAGTGATGTCCCCGAGTGTAGTGCTTTACTTTACTCCGAATAAATGATTGATAGCTATATACTGCATATCACTGGGAAACAATCTCTCCCACCACCCGAAAGCATAGTATATATACACCATACAGCCATCATGAATTAATGCAGCTGATCTTAGAAGTTCCTGGACATCTTGTTCTGTAGAGAACTTCTCTGTTGCAAAATAAAGCAATAGCAAAAGGACAAGAAAATACACATGCTAATGGATGGAAAAAGAATGGAAACTTTGTTAGGCAGCTCATATAAACCTATTTTTACACGAAAAACCTGTGGCAAGATCAAGGGATTTGAGAGTCTGCATGAGGTTCACTTCCTTAGAATAGTATTAAATACAATTTGTAGGGACAGAAACAAAGCTAGGCATAGAAAGCTGAAGAGTGAAGACCATTAAAAAAAACCTAATCATGGTTGGAAAAGAAGAGGGCTGGCTAAATAGCCAGCTGCTAAGGCTCTAAATTGTGTAGTTGTTTTATTTTGATTTATTGTTTAATGATATATTATGTGAACTAATCAATTTAGCTATGGAAACATAATTATTTTATAGCAATAGTTAATTTCCTCCCTTTTGGATTTTTGCTGTAATTCTATGACTCACTGGAACTGTATAATTATAATGAATGACAGAGTGCAAGACATTTTATTTCCATTCATTATGGATGACCATGCACCAGTTAGCAAAGACTTCACTTTCTTCTTCATGAGCAACGTAGCTAATCTGAAAATAAAATTAATCCACATTATTCAACCAAGATGATGGGAGTGAGGGAGAGCTAAACAATGGTATTCCTTCAAACCTGAATTGTGGCAAGAATACGCATAACTAGGACAACCTAGAATATATACACTTTAGTGGAGAAATAGGCTTTTCCTAGATATAGGTTTCTCCCAGGATAGCACAAAAATAAAAAGGCCACAGAAATGGGATTTAAGCATTCTACATTATATATCCAGGATTAAGGGGTAAAAGCACTATTTGTTAAAGTTGAGTAACAGAAACTAACGCAATTACTAACCTGAATAAGCATCCAGCTGAACTGGCAAAGATAGAGGTAGTGGGTGATTGCCCCCAAAGCTGAGCAGCTTTCTTCGGAGAGTTGCTGACTTACATAAGCTGAGGCTAGAAATGAGACCTAGAAGAAAAAATTATATTGGCATCAATTAACAATGATATTCATTCCAGAGCAATGTCAGGCCTTTTAGAGCTGCCAACTGAAATACAAGGTTATTGGTTTACCTGATGTCATTTTTATATGGTTTGTGGAATATTTATTTTATTCATGTTATTGGTCACATCTTTGCGGATGACCAAGGTATCCAGGAATGGGAGTTTTCCCTCGATTTCTTTCGCCATTGTGAATTGTATGTTCAGGTGGATGTTGTTGAGATGATTCAAAAACCCCATCAATTCTTCCTCCCCATGGCTCCAAATGATAAATGTATCATCCACAAACCGGAACCATACACTAGGTTTGTGGGGTGCTGATTCTAAAGCAAACTTTCAGTTAGGTCACAAGGTCTACAGGAAACCAACTCACACTGATCGGTACTTACACAAAAACTCCAATCACCACCCCCGACAGAAAAGAGGCATAATGAAAACATTAGTGGACCGTGCAAGACGGATATGTGAGCCGCACTTTCTCAATGAGGAAATTAACCATCTAAACCACGCACTTCAGGCAAATGGCTACTCCAGAAATGAAATCCGAAGAGCAATCAAACCCAGGATGAATCAAACAACCAAGGAAAAACAGTCTCCTACAGGAAAAGTGTTTTTGCCATATATCAAAGGAATTACTGATCAGATGGGAAAGCTTATGAAAAAGCATAACCTTCAAGCAGTATTCAGACCCACCCGAAAAATACAACAGATGCTACGATCAGCAAAAGACAGTAGAGACCCCTCACCTCTGCAGGAGTATATCGTATACCCTGCAGCTGTGGACAAGTTTACATCGGGACCACAAAGCGTAGCATCCAGACAAGAATAAAAGAACATGAAAGACACTCCAGACTTGGACAACCTGAAAAATCAGCAGTGGCTGAACATAGCCTAACTCAAACAGGGCACAGTATCTTATTCCAGGACACCAAAATACTGGACAACACTTCCAACTACTTTGTCAGACTGCACAGGGAAGCCATTGAAATTCACAAGCATAAGCAAAACTTCAACAGGAAAGAAGAAACCTTAAGAATGAACAGAGCATGGTTTCCAGTTCTGAAAAACACCAGGCTAACAAAACATTCTATCCCCGACAATAGCCCTGCAGAGAAGATTAGCACATCAAGTACCAATCCATATGCAAAAGAACCTCCTCAGGATACAGTGAAGCCTCCCGCCATTAGCATTCCACACCCTGGGAAACTCTCACAGGATGACTCAGCTCAACCCCACCCCTCCTGAGTAGATACAAATGACCCACATCTTTTCCACACTGTGACACTGAGAGATCTCTGTCTTTTGGTGCTACACCTCTGAAGATGCCAGCCACAGCTGCTGGCGAAACGTCAGGAACTACAATGCCAAGACCACGGCAATACAGCCCGGAAAACCCACAACAACCATCGTTCTCCGGCCATGAAAGCTTTCGACAATACATTCACCAAATGGCCCAAAGGCCAGACATAGCCCACAATGGCTTGTCTTGCATCTCTTTGGTTCCTAATGCCTACACTCAAAACTATAGGTAGTCTACTAATTTTTAAATGCTATTAGCAATGGCAGTGCTACTAGGATTGTTTTAAAATGAGCTACAGATGCTGAACTACTGTCAGCTAATAGGCTCTACAGATTAAGTCTAAGTTCACATAGGCATGTTTCTCACTTAGCTCAAACACCGCTGGGGTTGGGTGACTCTTATATCACCTCATTTTACCTCCAACAATTATTTTCAATTGAGGCATTTGCATCCATCCATCTGTGAGGCCGTTTTCACACTGCTTACCGGCCACAGAACATCGCGTCAAGCTCCTGGAATGACAGCATCTTCCTGGTGCGATTTCGCACGAGAATGGCTGTTGTTCTGGAAGCTTGGTGTGATGTTCCGTGGCCAGTAAGCAGTGTGAAAATGGCCTGAGGCACTTGCAGTGCCATCCTAAGCAGAGTTATTCCTTTCTAAGCCTATTGATTTCAAGGGACTGAGAGCCAAGCTACAAGTGACGCCTGACACAGGTTGGACACTTGTCAGCTTCCCTCAAGTTTTGATGGGAAATGTAGGCGTTCTGGTCTTGCAGCTGTAATGGAGAGCCAAGCTGTAAAACCAGAATGCCTACATTTCCCATCAAAACTTGAGGGAAGCTGACAAGTGTCCAAGCTGTGTAAGGCGTTACTTGTAGTTAGGCTCTGTAACTACTCTGCTTAGGACAGCACTTGTTGTGAGTAATGGACAATCACATGCGAGCCAGCTGTTTCCTCTTGTTCATAATAGTATTATTTTGAATTGCATTTAAGCACATACTTTTTCTCAAAAGCTAATGAAACATTTTATGTATATGTGCATGTCTTGTCTGACAAAATACCATGGGGCAGAGTTCGTTTTTTAAAAAACACAGATTTTCTTTTGTACCTATATAAACCTAGAAAGATGCATGATTGCAGTTTTATACCTCTTTCGTAGCTTTCAAAGAACTCTACCATTTGATAATGAAGCACAACTAACAGCATGGAAGGCAGATGCTAGTACAAACATGCATTGCAGGAAGCAATATGTTACTCAACAAAATAAATTTTAAAAATAATAATTTAGCATCTTCTATCCTTTGTGGGAGGGGCAAAGAGAAACATCTGAAATACAGCAACTACAGCATCTATTGGCACATAGCTAAAATAATATTTTGATACATAAGGTAAATATGTGTTCAGGACAGTTCTATCAACTTTAGGAAACACAATCATGTCTGCCATATAAAAAGACAGCAGCACGCAATACTTCCCAGCCAAGGCATTTAGCTGCTATTTGAAACAAATCCATCAAGTTCCAAGCACAGTCTTCCCACTGCGTCATTCATTTATATAAGACACTCTGCATTCTCAAGCATTACACATTCAAAGTGGCATCCAAGTAAAAACTGAGAACAATATGCAATAACCAAAAAGCAATTTAACCAACCAGAAAGCCAAAAATATCACCATCCAATACAGTCAGCACAACAATAAAACCTCATAATCATAAAACAACCAGCCTAAAAATAACTAGCACATAAAGCAGAGAAGAATATAACCAAGTCTCTGAAGACAGAGAGAAAAAAAACTAATACAACCTTTAAAGAAAAGAAAATCTCTTAAAACAAAACTTAATAGAAAATATAGGGGAAAAAAGAATGTATTTACCTGGCACCTCAAGCTTGGTGGCAGGTGAGTTTTGTTGGGAAAGAAGTTTGATAACCAATGTGAAGGTCCATTTCCATGTGCTTATCCATATAACTTCTAAAGGAACACTAAGATCAGGACTAGACATGGGCACGAACCAAAAAAATTTAGCAAAGCAGTGGTTCGCAGTTCGGTGCCAACAATGATCCCAAGATCGCAAACCGCAATGAAGATTTTCTGTTGCCGAACCGGTTCACGGTTTGTGGGGTGCGGAACAGCCCCCATGGCACTTAAGAGAGCCCATATTCCTGAGGAGCCTTTTGCAGGCTCTCCTACAGCCATCACCCAAGTTTGGACAAGATTGCAAAAGGGATCTTGTAGTTATACCCTCTCCAATCCAAGGCCCCCAGGAAACTCCCACAAAAATCCAAGCTCAATTATACTCCCAAAGGCTAGCAACTGGCAAGCAAGAGCTCTGTTCCACTCCACTGCTCGCTGAAAGTGAAACCCAGCCTGGGAGCCCACGGCTATTTATAAGCACAGGTCTGTGTTTGGCTGTCAGAGCTGCCTATCAGGGTTTGCAAGGATGAGATTGGAGTGCCCATGGCTACAGAACACCCCCCTCCCCCTCCCTCCCTTGGGTGTCTTTTCCCAACTTGTAACCGCTTTGCAGCTCCATGGTTGGAAGGAAGACCTGCCGATCAAGGTAAGCTGGGCTTCCATTCGGGTTTCCAGGGCAACAGAAGGAGCGCAGACAGAGTTCAGGCATTCCCCCAGCTCCGTCGCCAGCGGAATTGATTGCTGGCACCTGACTGGCTTCACGAAGTACGGCCGAACGCACCGAACCAGGCCTCTTCTGAACTCTGGTTCGTTGGTCGTGGACAATCATGAACCGCTGGATCGCGATTGCACGATCGCCAATTTTGTGGATTTTTGAAGTTCATTATGCGGTTCATGCCCATCTCTAATCAGGACTTCTGAAGCAGATTTAATTGACAGGTAGGTTTATGGGCAGGAAGGCCATCTTATGAGTAACAACATTATGCCACATAAAGAGCAGTAACTACAGTCTACTATCAATGGAAGCAATTATTGCTTAAAATGGCCAATTGTACTGTACTGCATGGTTAGTAAGGAATACAGTGAAACAACCTGCCAAAAATACAAACAGCAAGCTGTGAGAACTACCTGATGGCTGTATGTGTGCAGTACTTTTGCAGCACACACTTTCCTGGGTAAGGGGTGGGTGCCCTGTCTGTCATAAGGATGCCTTTCCTGTAGGCACTGGAAAGGGGCACTCAGGCCTCTGTTGAGTTGTGCTGCTGCCAGGTCTTTCCTTCCTGTTTCTAGATCTCCATGGAGGTGAGTGGCATCAGAGAACAATGGCTCGACTGGTGAACAGTGATTGGCTGTGCCTGTGTGCCACTCACAATGGTTGCCGTTGTCTGATTGGTGAGTGTTGCTGGCGTTGATATGAACTCCAGCATGCTTGGTATGCCGTTTGTGCCTTATGGAGGGGTGTGTGTTATTTCTCCCTGCAGAATGTCCATAGGGAATGGACCAGCAGCACCACTTTTGCATCAGCAGCTACCCACCACCACTACAGCAGCCCTCAGGATATGCTGTCCAGCATCTATTTCTCTGTCTGTCACGGTTTATCAGATGCCTCAGCAGCACACAGTGCCTGGATCCAATGGCTATTTTGCTATGCTTAGTTGCCACATTAGCACACTATTTTGGTATAAAGGAATGGCAATTCCCTTCACATCAGCACTGAAGCATTCAATCCTATATACATCTGCATCAGGGTCATATGATTGGTTATCAATGTGTATAATAATAAACAAGTATTTAAATGATCAAACATGCTAAAATATTTCTGCAAATTAATATTATACATTTGTAGCAGGGTCATGCAGAAATCTTGATTCTGTTAGGCAGGTTTAAAAGGTGGTGCTAGTGGTCTGCTATTCTGCTCCGTGAGAGTTCTGTTTTTCCCTCTATGACTTTTAACATCTAATTAAACTACAAGTGGAGTTCATTAGGGGATATAGACTATAGTGTCTTCCGTATACTGACGACATTCAATTATATATTTTCTTCTCAACTCCTACAAGGACAGTGGAATTCCTGAATTCTTAAATGGAATATGTATCAGTCTCGATGATGGCCAACAAACTGAAATGCAGTCCAAATAAAACAGTAAGTTTGTTTATGAGATATATATATTCTTGCCTCTGGGAAAGATAACAGAGAGAGAGTACTAAATGGTGCTCCTGGGGGATAAGAGGGGGGACTGCAGCAGGAAGGGCCAATCAGTGGAAATTGCTACATTAGTCTACCAAGATTTAGAGCCTTCCTGGTGGTGGTTCTCCAGTTATGCAACTCCCTGCAGCTGACAAAAGCTTTTAACCGAGTGAAGTTTTAAACTGAAATATTTACCTTTTACCTATTATTTACCTTTATATCACATATGGTAAGTCATTGATGGCTTATATCAATTTATCATTATACCAGCCTTATATCATTATACCATTGGTCCATCCAGCACAGTGTTGTCTGCTTTCACTGGAGCAGTCCTCGGCAGCAGCACTGCTACTTAAGATTAGAGGTGGGCACGAATCCAATTAAGACCCAAAAAAATGCATGAACCAGGCCACTTCATGGTTCACGAACCACGGATTGTGGAAGCTCCTTTCTACGAACTTCCACGAACTGGTTACTGGATTGGGTTCGTTTGGGTTATATTGGGAAAGGGACAGTTTAAATGGCCATTTCCCCGAGGAAATGGCCATGTAAACTTTTCCTGCAGCTTGCAAGCAGCAGGTCCCTTTAAACTATCAGCTGGCAGGCAGCAGGGGGGGATCCCCCCATTTCCACCTGCCAGCTGATAGTTTAAAGGGACCTGCCGCTTCCAAGCAGCAGACCCCTTTAAACGGCCCACAAACCCCACCCCCAGCCCCCCACTTACCTTGAGGACTCCTGTGGCCTGTGCCATCCTCCCCCTCCTCCTGCGAGGGGTGGCAAGGCTGTTTTTGGCCTCCTCTGCCCCTGCACAGGCCCACAGAGGGATGGAGGAGGCCGAAAATGGCCTTTCTGCCCCTCAAATGGATGCCGCACAGCCATTTGAGAGGTGGAAAGGCCGTTTTTGGCCTCCTCCTTTCCTCTGTGGGCCTGCACAGGGGCAGAGGGGGCCGAAAACAGCCTTTCTGCCCCTTGCTGGAGGAGAGGGAGGACGCCGCGCCGCAGGGGAAGATAAGTGTGGGACTGGGGCTGGGGGAGTTGGGGTGGTGGGGGCTAGGGTTTGGGCAGTTTAAAGGGCCCTGCCACTGGCAGGTCCCTTTAAACTATCAGCTGGCAGGCGGTGAGGGGGGATCCCCCCACCGCCTGCCAGCTGATAGTTTAAAGGGACCTGCTGCTTGCAAGGCAGGAAAGGGGCCTTTAAACTGTTAAATGCCCCTTTCCCTGCCACTGCTAAGCAGCTGGAAAGGAGTATTTAAACCCCACAAACCATGAACTGGTTCATAACTGGCCCCAGTTCCGTGCCAGTTCGTGGTTTTTGGTTTGTCAAAATCCACGAACCTCATGGTTTGTGTTTTTTTTGGTTCATGCCCATGTCTACTTAAGATCCCCTCAACTAGATAGGTCAGCATTTGCTTGTTTTGTTTTTCCTGCATTTTATTGCAAATATCAGAAACAGCTTTTCTATGGAACGGTACAGAAACACAATAAATAAACGAGTTGTTCAGAAGCCAACGCTGGTCAGCACATGATAAAATATACAGATCTTTCTTCAGTTTCCTCCCACTGTGATTATTTAGAGTTAAAACAAATTCTTACTAGGCAGAGGACAATATCAGCATGTGTCTACTGTGAATAATGTTGATTTTGGATCATTTCTCCTCAGGATCACATTGTTTTCAAGTGAGCTTTGTGAACTTGTGTTCAAGAAAAAGCCTATTTTAATGCTTCTGTTTCAGTTAACCACACATTTAGCTGCAAGGTCATTAATGGGTTTTATTAACTCTAATAATAGCAAATATAATCTTTCAAAACAGTTGGTATTAATCTTTTGCTATTTCTTGAAGAAAGGCTTTAAACAAATCACTGAGATCATTTAAGAAGCCTGATGAAGCCTCTTTTGTTGCAGCACAGCACGACCTCTGGTCCGCACTATTTAAGTGCACGAAACAACGAAAAGCAAGGAAAGAACAAAAGGCAGATCTAATTTATTTTCTTTGTTGATTTCATGTAAGACTGGGTTCCACCTGCTGTGCATGGGTACTCTATGAGGGGTTTTTAAGTGTCTCTCTTGCAGTGGCAGCTTCCTCGCCCAGCCACCATCCAAGGTCAGGGAGCCTGCTGGAGGTGCACTTTGTGAAGCATGATCCCACCACAGAGAAATGTTGTTCCTCTCCTGTGGGTGAGCAGAAGTACTTTCACCTTCACTCTGGAGAGTTTGGATCCCACCTCTCATATATATTAGGCATCTATGAAGCAAGCATGTTTGCTACATGGACAGTGGCATTTGCAGTGCTAAATTCAGTAGCACAATTGACAACAGTCAGGGTGCCATGGGCTCATCACAATGGTGACATGTTCTTTAGCACTTACAGACATGTGTCTATACTTTCACTGCAAATGCCATATGGAAAAGTACACTTGCTGTGTAAAGTGTGAAAAGGCTTTTAATGAGGATGCAAAAATAGCTGGGGCTGTGGTTGTGGATTTCTGGAACTATGAGGAGAAAGAGAAGGCTGAATATTTCCTTTTGTCAGGAGCTCCAAAGCCTTCAAAATACTGTTTCTCCTAAACAATGGTAAAATGCTGAAAGAGGAGGGGTATTTTGAAAGCTTTGGGGGCTTGTAATATGGATAGACCCTTTTATTCTTGAGGATTAAAAAGGAAGTTAAAACTGTTTTATTAAGGTAACAGAACTATTTATAATAACATTCATATTTCCAATGGCTCAAGACACTACCCACTGACAATCTCTATGACTCATACCTTTACTTGCTCCACAAGGAGCCAATGAAGAGTTTGTTTTTATTCCTCTACAAAAATCTAAGCCAAAAGTACATACAGAATCAGATACATGGCACAGGGATAGGTGGCAGAATGTTTCTCCTTGAGAATTTTGAATGCATGAAAAAAACTGTTGATAAACATGGAAAATAAATAGATACAAGAAAAGTGTTACATTACAAAAATTGATGTAACAATATAGATAACTTGTCTTTGGGAGGAGAATGGAAAGCCAGGGAATAATTTTCAACCCATCTAAAAATCTGCAACAATATGAAATTCAATAGTCAACAGAATTGTATGCACCTTAGAAAACAACTAGATTTCCAGGGTGTGAGCTTTTGAGAACTGAAGTTTCTTACCCATCTGTAACCTGAATTGTACGGCAACAGATGCAATCATCAAGCCTGAAGTCAATGTGACTTTGACAAAGAAAGTGATTAAATCAAAATGCTTCCCAAGTACAAAGTGCTTCTGGTCACAGAAAGGTACCTGAAAGGAAGCTGTGCTGAAATAAAGGAATCTTCCTTCCAAGTAAGCACCCCTGTAAACAGGAAGTATTTGCATGCCTTTACACAGATCAGCTACAGAATCTCAGCCAGTCTGCTCTACTTTAGTGGACTTTCTGAAACACTAAATATATGTTTAGGATAGGGCAATAATGACAACTGTGCCAAGGCTTCAGTAATGTAGGCGCACAGGTCAGTTGCAGCACAAACTTGGAATCTGATCTCTGCCACTATTTGGCTTTTATTAATGAGAAACCATAATCAGCTCCAGTAAAACTATGGACTGTTTTCTCTGACAGTGTCTCCTTTGCATTCCAGAATATAGATTTCCTGTAAAGTAAAACAAAATAAGCTAGTGAAGCTATGAATTAGATAACAGTTGACGTTTCCTACCTACTTATGAAAGCAGTTGTTTACACAGTGCATTTGCAGGGTGTGTCTCACCCTGTTCTCCTTTGGCAATGAGTATGTTTTTACAATCAGGTGTGAGGAGAGTTAAGGGCATTGTTTACTTACTCATACATTCCATCAACTTTGCTGTAAACAACAATTAAGACAGATAACCTGAAGCAAAGCCAAGACTAGAAATCTGCTTTTCTCATTAAAAAATGCTGACAAACATTAACCCCTTTGTCAAGCATTTCTATGTGTACCTTGTGTAAGCTCTCTACCTTTTCACTTAAATGTGCTTGATTCAAAGTACTTTATTTCAAATAAAAAGTTGTGAATTCTTACTTTAAAAAAGGCCGCTGCAGTTAACCCTGTATTCTTATGATGGTTTGCAAAAAAAATCACAGAGGCTTGCACGAATTATAACTCACCAAATCAAATACAACCATCTAGATATGGAGACCTATCAATTTGGTTTTTACCTAGTACTGCATAAGCATTCGGTAGGACACCACCCATTGGTAGTTAACATTTCATTTGGTGAGCCACAATCTGCTGACATAGAGAAACTTTCTCATCCCCCTCAAAGGTACCATGTGATCTTGGAACTGGGTTAAGTGATGAACCATGCAATCCTAAACAGTTATACCCTTCTAAATCCACAGAAATAAATGGGCTTAAAAGGGTGTAACTCTGCTTAAGATTGTACTCTGGGGCCTCTTATGCCTGGCCAAGTAGGGGCAGGGGCTCCCCTTACCCATTGACCTGAGCGCTGGTGAATCTGATTTCTATCACCCACCAATTTATTCATCCTACCTCATCAAAAAGATCTAGAGAGCTTACACAAGTCAAAAATGTATTGTAAAGGCAACAATGTTAAAAACTACATATACTGTACATGTGTAGAAGGGAACAGAAACATGTCTTCTGGCCCACTCCCAATGCCTGCATCTTCACATGACCAGGAAAGTTGCAATGTTTTCAATAATGTAGAGTAGACATGGCTTTTAATACCTGCAAAGGGCTATAATTAGGGTTGCCAGGTCCCTATAGGCTCCTTTTATTATTTGGGAGCAAATGTACACTATGTTAAACATTATTATGTATTACTATGAAATTGTTTGCATTGATAGATAAGCTGAAAAAATGTACTGGTATATACAGATGTGGTTATCCCTACAATAAATGTACTGGGAAGCAATTTTCCCTAAACATTTCCTATTGACTCTTGTTTGGACTTGCAATGTGTTCTATCTGGAGGCATAAAGGAAATGTAAGGTGGTGTAGTGGTTAAAATGTTGGGCTAGTATCTTGGAGACAGAACTTTGAATCCCCTACTGCAATGGATGCTTGCTGGATGATCTTGGACCAATCACACACTCTCAGCCACACACTCTCACCCTGACCTGCCTCAGAGGGTTGTTGTGAGGATAAAATGAAGGAGCAGAAAACGATGTGAGCCACTTTCAGTCCCCAATGGAGAGAAAGGTAGGATATAAATGAAGTGAATAAATAAATAAATGAGATTTTTAAAATGCACAGATGGCAATCATAGATAGGCATGTGGTTAACATAATCATTTGTGAATAAAGCCTTGGAATAGCGCACCTTCACCAGACAACTGAACCAATCAATTTTGTAGTTGCACTGTAGTGTGATGAAGTTTCATTTCTTTTCTTGTGCAGGGTGGATTTGATTTAAATCTAATCGATTTAAATCACGATTTAAATCACTAGTCAGTAAGATTCAATTTAAATCATGGTTTGCGCAGATCTATTCTACTCTCAACCATCTTCTATTCATTGAATGTTTTGAAACTTAGCACTTAAGAGGTAAGGGTGGTTCTGTGTACAAAAATTTGCAAAAGAACAATGGGATTAAGGTCTTTTTCTCATCTCTGTATGTTTATAACCTTTTTGCTGTGAAGAAGAGACGTGTGATCTCTGCAGACACAAATTCACAGTTTTGAGAAATATAAAACCAAGCCTCTGTGATAATATCTTCTAGACAGAAAAACTGCCCAATAATCTTACAGAAACCTCTGGAAGGGCATGACATTGTGAATGGATTAATGGAATTCATTTACCAAAACATTTAAACATTGCATGAATATACAGCCTCATGCTACATAATTAAAAACTAATCATTCATAATGATTAACCTTTGGACTATAATGTATCTTTAATAGAAAACTATCTTTAGATAGATTTTTCCTCCAAAAACATTTTATTTTTTAAAAAATCTGATTTAAATTTTTTAAAATCCAATTTTTGGGTTGGGGTCAGGTGATTAAATTACATCAGTGTGTATGTGTGTAAAATTATTACTCCTATCAGCCTATGTGAAAATGTGCATGCACAATCTGCTTCAAAGCCAAATAGACTGACAGCCATTAATTTTGATATGAACCAAACAGACTTAAGAGGGACATCAGATATTAAAAACTTTTTAAAAGTACACAGTGTTTACATGACTGGCTGTTGTTCTTCATTCTTTGTTTAAACAAAGAATGTCCACATCGTTTTTGTGGACGATGTGACAGGGGCAGGTGGGGGATTAATTTGACCATATATATGCATAGAAAGTAACTCACTGAACAGGCTCAAACTGTTTGTGAACAACCAAAACTACCTGCTGAACTATCAACTTCCTTCTTGCAACGGGTGAGCAGTATAACTGCTAAACTAGCGGGTGCTCAAGCATATCTAGAAAGAGTTTGTCTTTTGTCTTTCTCAATCATCCTGATGTATTGTGCAGTTTGAAACTAAATGCTTTATTTAAAATGTCCTGCTGAGTTCAATTGGACTGGTGTGTAATTGTTGCAGTCTTTATTTAGCTATTAGACTGGACATCTCATAAGGCAGGAATGGGAACTATAATGCAGTATGCGTTTTTATGGTGGTTGGTGGTGGTGATGATGATAAAGGTGCCAGTAAAAGAATGGTTGAGCTATCCTAATGCCATGGAGAAATTGGGCAGGCTACTCAGATACTTAGGCAGCTTCTTGTGAGCTACTCAGATACTTGGGCAACATTTGGATCCAGTAGCACCTTAAAGACCTACTAGATTTCCAAGGTATGAACTTTTGAAAATGTCAAAACTCCCTTAAGGGAACTTTAAGGTGCTACTGGACCCAATTTTTGCTCTTCTATTACAGACCAACATTACCTACCTGAAACTAGGTATTCCATTCCCTCGGCAGGGATAGGGGATCCTTCACTCCCAGTCTCTGCCCCCGCCACCTCTCACCAGACTGGTGGGAGGAAAGGCATAGGAGCAGGTCAACAACCCACCAGAACTTGTTCCTGCACACTCTGGAATGCTTCTGTGTTGCACTGGAAATGACATCATTACTGGCCCGATGCATTACTGGTCACACCAGAGGCTGATTGGATAAACGGGAGGGGTAAGTACCCCCATCGCACCACCCCTTCATAATCTCCTGTCTTCTGGTTTGCGGCCCAGGGGACCTGGCAGCCCTACCTGAAACTATCAGATACTTGGGAAAGGCAGGCAAGATGAAGGGCTTAGGGAAGGAGAGAGCAAAGAAGAATAGACTTTCGAGGGCAGAAGCCAGGGGCAAGAGAAGGCAGTAAAGTCCAGAGAAAGAAGCATGGAAATTAAGGAACTGAATGGTGGAGTAGGAGAAATGATTCCAAGGCCAACGGGCCAGAGGCAAGAGTCTAGGAAGAAAAGGAATCTCTGAAGAGAAGAGAATTATATGGTTCGAGTTACAGAGGTAAAGAATCATTAACTGGTCTGAAATAGACATGGGCACAAACAGAAAAAAAAATAACATGGTGTTCATTGTTCATTGCCATCCATGAACAATGAACACTGACGAACATGACCTGTTCATGAACATGTTCATTGTTCATGGGGGCCAGTAGGCTCTCCTCCAGCCATCAAGATCCCTACCACACCACTCTCAGAAACCCTACCTGAGCAGACAGCAGGAAATGTACCAATAATAAATAATAGCTTGGCCCAGAGCCTAGCAGCAGCCCTGGAACTTGAGGAGGTAGATCCCTATCCCACCACACACAAAGAAAATTCAAGCTCCAATGCACTTTCCCTGTCCCTCTCTCAAAATGCCAACAGCAACTGTCTCTCCCTTGCTGCCTGCAAAACCAGAGCTGGGAGCTCCCCTCCCCCCTGCTCTTTGCTTCCTTGTAACAAATTTGGAGCTCCACACTTGAAAGGAAGACCTGCCTATCAAGCTAAATTGGGCTTCGATTGGGATTTCCAGAGCAGCAGCAGGCGTTCAGACAGAGTTCAGGCAGTCCCTGCCTCTGGTTGCCAAGGGAATTGATTGCAGGTGCCAGATTGTCTGGCTTGACGAACAGCAATGAACAAGGCTTGCAATGACCACCTGTTTGTTTAGAATGGGGCCTCAGGAACAGCTTGTTCACAAACAGCTGATTGGGCTGTTCGTGGCTTTTTTTTAGTTCGTATTGCTGTTCATGCCCATCTCTAGTCTGAAATAACATTTGGCCATATTTGTACTTAATATTGTTAAGTACTGATATGCTGCTGCAGTACCCAAAGAAGTCCCATTTTACTTAAGACTTCAGCCAGAGCCGCACAATACCAATTGCTCAGCAGAAGCTGCTGAGGTCTAACTGGAACAAAAAGCGTAGGGCGAGCCCAGCGAAGCAAATCAGGGGAGGGAGCATACGGCGTGATTAGATCTTTACAGTGCTGTAAGTAACTCCAATTACATGAAACTGTTAGGGGAGATTTTTAAATAGTACTCTGCTTCCAATTTATAAGTCCCCTACTACCACTAACCCATATATATATTTCAAGACACCAAACAGTGGTTACAGAGGAAAAATGGGCTTATTTCTTACATGGAATAATCCCACACACTGCCTCCATTAGGGGGATACATGTAAAGACCAGTAGCATTGGAGGGCCTTATATACTCTTCAGTTGTGATTATTTACAGAATAATTGCTATTTATTTACAGAATAAAAGATCAGAGGTTAGGATGCAACCCTGTCAAAATGACACATATACCTTGTCAAAATGACGTACAATGACACGTTTTCCCAGAGAACATGACGTCTGACAAGTTTGAATGATAAATGAATTATACAAACATTTGAGAAGCTGGAGCCATGTATCTGATATTTTCCTTGGGAAGGAATTCAATCAAGGTTAAATCGTACTTTATTTAATTAGAATAACCAAAACAACAAATGTTTACACATTGCTCCAGTGACCTGTCTCCATCAGAGGAGACACATATAACAAGCAGGATATCTCAGAAGAAGGAATGTGACACTTAAGAAGAAGGCTTTATTACTTGTTTACAGATTTCTGTGTGCCAGTAGCTAGAATGTATACTCAAAATAAGATTTTATAAAATGGGGCCTAAAAATTCCCTAACAGAAACAAGGTCCACTCCTAATGGCAACACTTCTGTTTGGGTTAGAGGCACTGTATTTGACTTTTTAAAGATGTGAATGCCTATGTACATTATCTGAATACTGTGTAGGCATTAGTGTGCACGATTGGAAGAAATAGGTTAAGCCTACAGGTCTGCTTTCAAAAGCAGGAATCCCAATACTTTTAACATTCTCTTTGTTCAAAAGCATTTTTGCTGTTTTTCAGTTACTCAAAAGACAAATAACAGCCCGTCTTTAAAATCAGTGAATGCAAATTTAATGTTATGTCCCAGAACAACAGCTTGCTGAAGGCCTGTTTTAGATTCCACGCTGTGGGTACATTGTGTGATAATCACAGATGTGCATGTTTCATAGGGTGTGTGCATGTGTTTGTGTATAATTTGTAATATGTCTCGAGTCTCAGTGAGAAAGGTGGATTATTAATAAATATAAACATACATACAAACACACACACACGAATGCTCACACACAAATGTCAAATAGATATGGGCCGTTTCCACACGACTTACCGGCCTCTGGAACATTGCGCAAAACACATGAAACATAACATCTTCTCTCAGCAAAACTCCCGGAAGATAGCATTTTCCTGGCGCGATTTCGTGTGAGAAGACACTATCTTCCGCGTGTTTTGCACAATGTTCCAGAGGCTGGTAAGTTGTGTGGAAATGGCCCTTTACACAGAAGGGTTGTTATATCAACGAGAAACCAGAAGGCCACCAGAGACAAGTGTGTCACTTACTATGCAAAGCACAGATGAAAACAAAATGCAGTTTGCAGTTAACATGGCTACGTTCCTGGAAATGGAAAGCCTTGACTGACTGAAAAACATTGGACACATGAGCATTCATAATACATGATAGTGTACAGGCAATATATGTGCTTTTTTCTATATGGGGCCATATACAAGTATGGAAACTGTCCTATGTGATGCAGCCCTAAAGTGTCTCCCAGATCTCTGCCTCACAATAAGCAATAAACCAAGTACAGCAAGGCATAAATGAACACACAGTGTGTGCCTTTTCATTTTGAATCATGGATTTGGCCTGAGGTAAGTGGCAAGATAGGACAGCTTTGACAAGACAGAGGTATGTAGGAAAAAAAGAAACTAGAAATACAGCAGCCAGCTGAATGACCATGCTAGAAATCAGAAGACTGACTGACCTGTCAAAACAAGCTGAAACGCATTTTGTATATCAGATTCATGTCAGGTTTATACCTGGTTTTGAAAAGAACTTGGTCAGGTGACAGAAGTTCACACCTTTGTCACTGACTCAAAATCATGTTATAAATACTTTATGATATTCATGGATTGGATCCCACTAGCTTTTCACTTAGTCCTGCCCAGACCACCCCCTCCTTACTGCAGCCCCTGTCTCACATAGTTTTGACTCATGCTGATCCTGTGATCCTCAGTCTAGCCTTTTCGGAGGTCAAAAGAGAAACCACCTCCCTTTTTTAACAGCAGAAAAGTTGCCTGGATCGAACCCCGTGTCTCATTTATCCCCTAGTTTAATTAAAAGAGGTTGCCTAGCTATTTTTCCTGACAGAGGAAAACAACAGCTAACAACAGGTGGAGGAAGGTGATTTTTATTGGGGAGAAGAGCAGGAGCAAAGTGTTACCCCTCCAAATGCACCCTTGTTAGGTGCATTTAACGAAGATTAAAGATGGTGAGAGATTTTAGGGTTCTAATGGTTCTTTTGTTTATCTTTTCTCCCTAAGTCTGCCTATCTCCCTAGTGTGACTGTCACAGATCGCAATACATACATTATTGAGAAAAGACACACTGCCTGACATCTGGGGTGAGGGACAGTAGCATTTGCCTATATTTCTCCCTCCAGTCTGTAGCACTGCCTGTGGTCACAGAGGCACATTTACCTCTGTCTGCCCACCATAGTGGCAACATCTTGAGGTCACTCTAGCATTTGTCGCCATCTCCCCCACCCCAGTGTATAACACACACACACCCTGCCCTAGCAATCCCTGCACCAGAAAGAAGATCAAACATATAGGAACTATTGCACAACACTTCAGAAAATCCATCCATGCCATTCCCCTTGGTGCCAAATCTGAATGTAACTCTGCTGGTTGGAAAACACTCCTGTCAGTAACATATATATCCAGTCACTCCCCTTCTCACTGAACTACTTGAAACCTAAATTTGAGAGTCAGGTGCCAGAATAACAGCCATATCTGAAGAGCTTCAAATATTACTGAATGGCAATATTTCATAAATTCAGATTATTTATTTATTTATTTTACTTCATCTATATATCACCTTTCTCCCCAATGGGAACCAAAGTAATTGTTGTACCTCACCCTATGAGGTAGATTAGGCTGAGATTATGTGACTGGCCCAAGGTCACCCTAAAGGCTTCTATGGTAGAGTAGGGATGTGAACCTAGGTCTCTCAAACCCTAATCTAACACTCTAACCACTAAGACACTCTATTTAATATGATTATAGTAGCCTGGTTCAGGTACTGAATACATGAACACACACCACCACAAGTACAGAACATGCATGTCTTAATCTGAAAAGGAATAGTGTTATGTGTGTTTGTTATTTCTTTATCATTAGAGAGACCTCAACTATGACACTGAAGCACCAGTGTGGAGTAGTAGTTAGAATGTTTGATTAGGGTTTGGGAGACTCTGTTTCAAATTCCCACTCTGCCATGGAAGCTTGCTTAGTGACCTTGGCTCAGTCATACTCTCTCACCCAAAGTTACCCCATAGGGTTGTTGTGAGTAGAAGATGTAGGAGAGGAGAAGGATATAAGCTACTTTGGGTCCCTGCTGGGGAGAAAGGCAGGATATAAATTAAATAAATACATAAATACATACATACATACATACATAAGAAGAAAAGATTGGTCAAGATTAGGATTACCAATCCCCCGCTGGGGGCAGGGGATTCCCTGCTCCCACCCTCTGACCCCTGCCACCACTCACCAGGCTGGCATGGGAGAAAGGCATGGGAACATGACTCTCAGGAGTGTTCCTGGGCAGCATGACGTCTCTTCTTGGGGGTGATGTCATAGCTGCCCCGAGAGCACTCCCACGTTTTGCAGCAGGCCAATTTGGGCCTCAAATTGGCCTGCTGAGAAGCACATGTGCACTCCTGCGCCTGCATGATGACATCACCCAGAACTGCTGTCACTGGAAGTGATGTCATCATCATACAGGCACAGAACAAGGAAAAGATGAGTGCTGGGTTCCTCCCTGCTGCTGGGAGGGTAAGGAGGCCTGGTAACCCTAGCAAGATAATATGAAAACATACTTAAGAGACATATGACTGACTTCCACTTCTGTGGTTAGTTCCTTAGGTTAAAAAGACTGTGTGTGTAAAATCACAGAACTACAAATTATTCCAGTGTAATCATAGAGCTAAAAACATTTGTCAAGCCAGAAAACAACAGAAGAATCACAAATGTTCACAATATGCATTACATACTGAAACTAATATGTTCACTTGTCCACATAAAATGATACCATCTAGCCCACAATGCAAGCAGATAATCTAAAGTGGTTTTAACTGGGAAATGTTTAGAAGCTAGCTGCTTCTCAACACAGATGCCTTTTTTCTCCCTGTGAGTGCCTTTCCCTCCCCCATCCCACCTCTACTCTCTCTGTCACTGCTAAATGGTGCCGGCTCAAACTGGCTAGCTCCAGCCTCAGCAGCATCTTCTCTTTCTCTCTTTCCTAGCTTTTGTTCCTCTTCTTTTTAGAATGCAGCACTATTCTGGATTCTAAGCTGTTCATGCAAGGCATCTGCTAACTGGCAAATACTGAAACGTCTCATTGAAGAACAGGAGACAATGTTATAAGAGATTAAAAATGCATCCTTTTAGGACAGACATATTTTAACAATATATCCTTTTAACTGCAGCATTAGCTATGTTGTAAAGTATGCTAGCATCAACTGTGAAACAGATTCAGCACATCAGCCATGTTCTTAATTCATAGTTACTAAGTTGCCGTTCTTGTGATTATTGTGTGATCCACTTAAATCTGATTTGAACAAAAGAGAAGCTTATTTCCAGTAATGAAAGCTACCCAAGAGGTAGTTTTAAATCTGCAGTTGTCTTAGCTTAGTGCAGAACAGTTCAAGTATATATGGAAATGCATTTTAGAGGAAAATGCTTGTATGAGAATAATTTGTGGATGTGATTAAGGCTGATTTCCATGAATTACATGAAACGTGGAGTCTGAAGAATAAGCCTGTCATGGCTTCAGGAAAATAACTTGTCAGATACAGCATTCTCTGACGCAAATGAACAGTGACATTTATTTATCTCACTATCTATCAATAAGACAGGGACAGCCAAAGCCACTGCCATGCCAAGTAGTGCAGCCGAGGAGACTGAGCCTCCACCTTTGGAATGCACGCAGAAGTAGCACACAACCCAGCGACTGAGCCCCAGGATCCTTTCAGTCCCTGACAGGCAACTCGGAGGCACGCCTCTCAGATCATATGCAATTTTTTTAAAGAAACAGATTGTCTCCTCAAGCACCTACTGGGTTACTTGTGCAGTCAGTACTTGTGCAGTCAGTAGGGTTGCCAGCTCTGGGCTGGAAAATTCCTGGAGATTCTGGGGATGGAGCCTGGAGAGAATAGGGTTTGGGAAGGGGAGGGACCTCAACAGGCTATACCACAGAGTCCTAAACAGTTTCTCCTGGGATCATATGTGACCTGGATATGCGATCTCTGTGACCTGGAGATCGGTTGTAATTCCAGCAGATTGCCTGGCCCCACCTAGAGGTTGGAAACCCTAGCAGCCAGGTTGGCAATAGTTGCACAGCTGAACATTGTAGCTTATTTTGTTGAGGTATACCGTGTGATATATTCCATGCGTGCACCGAATAAAAATTCTAAGGTTGCGGTTTTGTTTAGAGAGTGACAAAATGCCTGCACAGTACTAGCCCTTTCTCATCCTTTCAATGTTTTCAACATTGAACAAGTTTACAGAAATTGGTTCCATAAAAGATAACACCTCACCTATTTTGCATTTCTTCTTGTCTGGAACCGACATACCAACCAAAATCTTTACATGCCACTTGGAGCAGTTGCACAAACCATTGCTCTATAGATAAGGATGGAGAAAAAGCCAGACCAGCTTGTTCGAAACAGATCCTTGTGCAGTGATAGATGCTGAACTCTATTTACATTCCTTCCCTGAGGTGATTGCAGTTACTCTGCAGTTCTACCCTCAGAAACTCTAGGAGCTGTTTAGATCTAAGAGCCCTAGGAGATAAGTACTTCTGCTGGGTTTCAAGCAAGCGAGCAAGCAAATCTAGATATACAGAAAAGCAGTTCTAGTAATTAAAATCAACAAAACACTTGTCATAAAGGCAAGGTGTTCTAGTAGTATAAGGGAAATCCCATCAAACTTTGATATTCCCATGGGCAAGAGAGTGAAGTAGTGTAGTTCAAGTACCAGGGATCAAATTCTTTTTAAAATTCTTTCTGGTTTATTCATGGCTCCTTAAAATAAGGCAGTACTTTGGCTAATGTTCATTTCTGGGGATCCTCACAAAACAAAGAATGTGACATTTCTGTAAATCATTTCAATTATTAAAATGAAAAATCAGCCAGACTGAAAAAATGGTTAGAATTAAACACTCAAAAAAGCAATCTAAGGGCACCCCAACCATCTTGGATAGCACTTGTGTAGAACATAACAGATGAAACATCCCACACATAGAATAGTTGCCACAGTTTCTATGATTGCATACTAGCTGGGAGGGAAAAAAACCTCATGTCTCAGTTGCAAAAATCACTGCTGGGTTTCTACAACTGTATCCAGAGATATATATTTTCGATGGGATCATGACTACAGATGCTTCACATGGTGCCACTTCTCACTTGAATTTGCCGTAAGACCTTGAAAAACAGATTCCATGCCCCCTAAAACCTTTAAAACTTACATCCGTTGTTTTTAAGACAGACCTGGTTCATACTGGTGATGAACTTTTTGTAGTGGTGGAGCAACATGGATACCTCTGCTCTCCACCATGTAGATGATGCCATTTGTATATTGGGTGCTCCATGTGATTGCCCAGGCACATCAAACCTTACACGCAATTGAAGAAACTGGGACTCTACAAGTTCCAGCATTTGTATGGATCATGATCAAAATGATGTTATGTGTAAGGTGGAGGTGAGACATGTCTGCACCCATCCTCCACCACATGAAGTCCATTTCTGGCCCTGTGTGATGGTGCTGGTCTAAGAGGCTGATTTGGTACTCAAGTAATATTTGTGACTTCAATCTGTGTGCCACTTGCATACACTCATCGCTTCTCCCGATTTCTTCCTGTACTCCTGAAAGTATAAATAATTTGTCCTGTTGCTATGTAGCTTCAGAAAACTGAATCACTATATTGTGAGACCACACACACCTTTAGAATTTCAAGAAAGGGTACTGGGTGCCAACATAAAATGGCTGCCTTGGAATACATTAACTCTAACTCTCCCCATATATAGTTAAATGAAACACTGTTGGCGAAAAGGGAAGACATTCATTTTTGAAGGGTGGCAAAAACTTTTATTTTGGGAATATGTGAAAGTATTGTGAATGTAGCAGGATCTAGGAATTTAAGTGGGTTTCCCTGGCTGATCTTGGAAGAACATAAATACTCCATTCTCCTCCTCCTTCCCTGTCTTTTTAAAATCTCATACTTAGTTTAATGTCTCATATTGAGGATCCTTTTTTAGGCAAGCAAGAAGGGAAGCAAATCACAAGTAGGTGCCATGGTTCCCAGTGGTGCCACTTGGAAGGTGTAGCATTAGCCTTTTAAGCACAAGGTTGCATAATTCTGACATTATGCCATTGTTTTGTGATTTATTAGATGATATGCTAGAAGCAGTCCTTTTGAATTATGTGTCAAACTAATGCCCGCATGTCCTCAAATGTATCAGAGACATCATAAGGACAATAGACATTTAGTAGTGCAATTTTAAAAATCTAATACTGCTATCGACTATTCCAACATATAATTGCTCATGCAATCACAAGAGTTGAAATCCACAGCTTCTGAATTAATATAACTTTGTGCTTGGCTTGCTCCTCCACCATAGCAGAACATCTTCAGAGTATAACTTCATTATGTGTTCATTCACTTTTTTGCATTATTTAATTTGCACTTACTATTTACAAAAATGAATGCCTATGTAAACATGGGAGTGAAATAACAGTAGAAACAATCCTGCTAAAATTAAACATTTTTAAAGCCTATTGATTTAAGTGAGAAAGACTGAAATGTGTTAGCTCTCCTGACAAAATCAATGAGACTGCTTTATTTTGGAATGAATCGTGTCCTGCGAGTTTTACAGCTTTTTTCAAGCTGGAAGGGATTTTTCCCTCCTATGGAATTACCATATCCAGTTGTAGTATTAAGGTAGGGCACATAATTCTGTAGCCAACTTTCCCATTAGCTGTCTTACAATTTATGCTATGTATACTGTGCTACACTGCCTTCAGGGTCTGCCTCAAAGGGATAGATCCAGCCAGCTTTTCCACTGGTGAATAAAGGAGTCCCCCTGAAATTAGGGCTGCCAGACCCCCGGTGGGGGCGGAGGATCCCCCGCCCCCACACTCCCACCCCCGCCCCACCTACCTGGCCAGTGGGGGGCACGCACCTTCAATGCGTGCCCCCTGCGGAGCTGCACGCCCCTGCGCACAGCAGCCACCAGGATCAGGCCTGTTTTGGCCTGGATCGTGGCCCCTGTGGAGCGCGGGAGTGTTCCTGCGCTCCACAAGGGCCCACAACGGGTCTGATCCACGTCAAAACGGGCCCGATCCATGCCAAAACGGGCATGGATCGGGCCCGTTTTGGCACGGATCGAGCCGGTTGTGGGCCCGAGGAGCGCAGGAACACTCCCATGCTCCACAGGGGCCTAAAACAGGCCCAATCCGCACCAAAACGGACCCGATCCATGCCGAAAGGGGTGCAGATTGGGCCCATTTTGGAATGGATTGGGCCTGTTGTGGGCCCCTGCTGAGCGCAGGAACGCTCCTGTGCTCCAAAGGGCCCACAACGGGCCCAATCCACGCCCAAAACGGGCTGCGTGGTGACGTCACTAAGTGCCATCATCGCGCTTGCAGGCGCGTGTGCGCTCTGCGCGCACCCCCCCACACTCAGGTAAGATCCAGGCCCCAATCTCCCGCTGGAAGATCGAGGGGGCCTGGCAACCCTACCTGAAATGGCTAGGAATTATGGGACCTGCTTAGACAAAATCCATATGGGATGGTAGCTGGTGAAGAACGGCTGAAAAAGCTGGCTAGATCCAACCCAACACACATTACTAGGGAGGCCCATCAAACAATTTTTTCTTTTTGAGATCCAGTAGTGCAGGTTCCCAAATGTTAACAGCCTTTTGCTTTATCTACAAAACTTCCTTCATATATTTGTGGGTCCTGTCTGGATATGATATTTGCTAAATGCTGGCTTTGAATTTCGTCGGTTCATCTCATGCTACCATAGACATGTAATTATTTGAATATCTCATGCCAAATTTGTCATGTCACAAGGACAGATTCATGATTTTAAGGTTACAAAAGAGCAAATTCTCAGCCCCACTACAATGATTTACTGTTTTAAAATAAAGGGTAGTTTGAGTCATATTGATGTAACTTTTTGTCCTGTCAAAAGTGGCGTGTTTCACTGCATTTCTATGACATCGAGTACAGAATGATCCATTCAGGAGCTTTGCTAACGGAGCTTCACAGATCCACACATGAATTCGGTGTAAAGAATGGCCTTTGCAGAGCAAATGAGATGAAAGTACATGAATGAAAGATTAGAATGGTTCATAGCCCTCCCTCCCCACTCCTATAAGGAGCATGGATAAAGAGTGCCTCTTAGTGGACAGTTAGGTTCAACGTAAAAATGAAAGTGATGGTAGGAAATCTGGCTTTTGAGAAAGCGAGAGTGGATGCTGTGTAATCTCTTACATGGACTGGGCAGTGAATGTGGCAAAACAACAGTCCCGTGTACTTTTTTCTAGCTTTCACCCTCAAACACCATACTTTCAAACAGTTCACAAATGTAAACTGTTTAAAATGAGTGGAAGAAGAGCTGCTTTCACTCATGGTGTGTGTCATGACTAGAGGTGGGCACGATCCAAAAAAAATTACCGATCAAGCTGATCGGGGATTGGAGCCGGAGATGACCCCAAATCACCGATCCACACCAGTCATCTCCCGTTTCCGATCTGTGGATTGGGGATTGGGGAAGCCAAAGCGGAGGGGCGCCCCGCAGTTCCCAGCTATGTGGGAAGGTGGGAGGTGGTGGCGACCACCGGGTCCGGCGGGCACGGGGAGGCGGTGATGAGCCGCCACCCCTCAGGGAGGGGACGTTCACACACACACACACACACTTAGAGCAGAGGGGAGGGGGAAAGTTTTTAACCCAGAGACGAGCCGCCTCCCCTCAGGGAGGGGACGTTCACACACACTTAGAGCAGGGGGGGGGAGTTTTTAACTCGTCCCTGCCTCTCCAAATAGAGAGAGAGAGAGACCCCGTCAACAAGTTTCAGCCAGCTTTTTAAAAAAAGCAGGGGCAGAATCCTCCATTCCTCCCCACCCAATTTTAAAAGCAAGTAGCCAGTCTTCCAAAAGCATATTTTAAACACACACACACAGAGCCGTGAATGAGGTTTTCCCACAAAATAGTGTTTTAAAAGCAGGTTAAAAACAGAGAGTGACAGACAGAAAAACAGCCATTCCTCCTACAAAGCCCCGTATTTTTAAAACGCAAAAAACGTTTGGAGTGCCCATGGCTACAGAACACCCCCTTCCCCCTCCCTCCCCTGGCTGTCTTCTCCCAACTGCTGAATGCGTTGCTGCTCCGTGGTTGGAAGGAAGCCCTGCTGATTAAGGCAAGCTGGGCTTCCATTCGGGTTTCCAGGGTGACAGAAGGAGGGCACAGTTCAGGCATTCCCCTGGCTCCGTTGCCAGGGGAATAGATTACTGGCGCCGGAGTGACTGGATCTCCGATCAGATACTGATCACACCAATCAAGCCCTGATCAAGCCCCCCCCCCCCCGAATGCTGGATCGGTCGCTGTGGATGGCACCGATCCGCCGGGTCCCGATCGCGCAAACACCATTATCGTGGGTATTTTTCTATCGTAATGCCGATCGTGCCCATCTCTAGTCATGACTTACTTCCTTGAGCCACCTAGATTTGTTTCTTAATAACTGTTTGTAATATGAGACACATCAGTTCTTCTTGCTTCCTAATTATGACACTCTAGTAATGAATATAAAAAATCTTGCTGTATTATTTTTCTATATGGGTTTACTCTGTCTGTAAGCTGGGACCCCAACTGGTATGAGAGTCCCTGTAGAGGTGCCATTTTCGGCTGCATTTTGGAAGGTCCATGCTGCTGCTGTACATGCACAGACAGTGAGGCTGCCACATCTTTCGCCTTATTTTACAACACACTCAAAGGAACAGAGCAGAATGGTAGAGAAGATTCCTCCATGACTCTGACCTTCTTCCTCACTATGGCACACTTCCTGATGCTCAGCATGTGCTTTCTGTCCCCGACTCTCTTGGCCTGCTGCTCACAGTCCTGGCCTTGACCCCATTGACAGGATAACTCTGATTTCCCTCTTCATATCACATGCCCCTGATGTCAAAAGGCTTTCTGTCATGTGCTTGAAGTTCAATAGGACATATATTCAGAAGTACCTGGGTCTGAAAATGTTGAAAGACCAATGAGTTAAGTAATCAGTCAGGAATATTTGGCTTTGAAAAATGAAAACCGTTTAAAAGTGATCTGGATTCTGTACAATCCATTCTGACATTACTGCAATTTTTATATGAAAATCACAGAAATCCAACAATACAAAGTTCTGCAATAAAAGTGAGGAATAAAAGGAAAGAGCAGAAGCAAAAAATGAGTCTAGATGGACCTGGACACTTAACAGCTTGTAAAATCAAAGAAGAATGTCTTACAAGACTTTGGGTGCCATGACAATTCAATTAAAAATGCACTATGTTAAACCTGGCAAACACTTTCCATAAACACCCTAAGCACTCTCTTTTGGGTTTTCAAATGATGGAAGGTAAAATGCAAAGTCAACATGTAAGCTATTATCACTTGTCTTCACAACTTCACTTCCTAAGGCTCCCTTAGCCAAATAAGAAAACCAAAGCCTAGTGAAATGCATATAATGCAATGCATTTATGGGTCAGACTGGCTTATCAGAAAAGAACATGCCAAGCAAGGATACTATATTTATTTTTTAACTAGGACAGGAGAAAGATTAATCCACATCTGTTGTTGACCTAACACTATATATATGTTACAAAGAACTTTTCCAAATGGGCTGTTTGCCCTGAGTTTGATGCTGTTGGCACCAGCCTCCTTCCCCAACAGCTTCATCGTGTATTTCTGCACCTCCCAGTTTTTTACCTGGCTTTTTTTCTATCTTTCCTAAACCTGCTTTACTCCAAGTTTTGGGAAACACCACAGCAAAGCCTGGATGGCTGCTGTAAGGTCAGCAACGTTCAGATTTCCCTGGGCCTGCCCACACTGCAGCCATTTTTCCTCCTCCTGTCTCTGTGGTAGCCATTCCTATTATTAATGGGAGACACCTTTGTTTTTAAATCAGCAATTGAATGTTATTACGATGTTATGACTATCTGTGTATCATGTTTTCTGAACTCCCAACTTCTATTACAAAAAAAAAGTGTGTCTGAAGGATGTCTCTCTCTGACTCTTGAAAGCTTATACCCTGAAAATCTTGTTGGTTTCTAAAGTGCCACTGGACTCGAATCCTGCTGTATTACAGAAAAGGTAAGTTTCTAACCCCTTTCATTGCAGAGATATGCCTTTCCCTTTATATCTCTGAAACAAAAGGCCTAAAGCCTTTTTTAATGGAAGTTTTGAATTCAGAGAACCAGCTACATAGATTGTAATAACGTTATAATGCCATTTAATTGCCCACTAACACCCCCCCCCAAAGTCTCAACAGCGAGGGGGAGGAGAGTGGCCACTACCAAGGGACTGAGGCAAGGAGAATGTGGGGAATAGCTGATAGCTGACAGCACATATGAGGCATGAAAAGAGTTCTAGGGAGCTAGGATTCTAGAGACCTGCAAAAGATTTTAGAGACGTGTTTTTAGAGGTCCTTTTAATAAATCAGTTTAGATGTGTCCATTCATCTTCACAGCTCCCACATGATAGAAGCTCTGGTCACATGATCTTCACCCTATGTGAGGCCTGCCCTCTGTTTTGAAGTCTTTTGGGCCTCGTTACTTTTATTTACCCAATTGGTTAATATGGATAAGGATTTTCACATTTTCCATATTATATACTTATATGGAAAATATATTAATAAATTTGAAGAGAGAAAGCCAAGTTATATTCTTAATATCATCATTGAAAATGACCTCAGGGTATTTCAAAGAATCCATACCTGTACAAACCACATGAATTACACTGTATCAGGCTCCCTTTAACTTAGACACAGTATACTCCTTTTTAAATATACTGACTTGGACCAAAACTGATGTAACTCTGTGTAGGATTGCACTCTTCTTATGGTTCATCTAACTCAGTGGACTATGCCTTGATGCAAGGACACAGATTACTTTATTTTCAGGTCCTTTCTGACCTACAATTTAGTGCACTTTAAAGCAGTAACAGTCACTAAAAAAAAAGAAAAGAAAATCTAGAATAAATAGGTGTCTTGAATATCATGGTGGCACAGCAACAAACAGGGATGTTATATAAACATTTGGGTGAAGGTCAAAACCTGATTGTCAACACAGGTTGGGAGGAAAAAATAATTAACTGAATACCAATCATAGCCAAGAAAGGGGTTCCAGTAAGGACACAGTCTTCTTTTTTTCCTTTAGACATTCTTGTTCTGGCACTCAGTAAAACAACAAAAGATAAACGGTGTGGGCTCCCAGTAGAGGCCATGTGGCTTTTTCTCAGACCTGTCCTGATCAAAGTCCATGTAAGATTAACAAATAATGCCATTTACAGAGAGGGCTAAACAGCAATCCAAGCTCCACAGCCAAAACATACACTATTTTTCCTAGTATCTAAACTTACTCTAGATTAAATATAACTGGCTTCTAAGGTCCACAGAACTGGAACTGACCTCCTTGTCACCTTCAGAATTGTATAATTTGAGAATGTTTCTCTTGACTTGTTAATGTAATGTTGGGATATGCCCACTATTATTAAGCATTTCAGCTCATTAAAAGTCTGAAAAAATAATATCTGCCTGGAATCCTGTGCATGCCATTAAATCTCTACTTACAGTGTTCACGGCTTTTTGAGAACCCAGCATATAACCAGGCAGACTCCAATGACACTGCCTAACGTTTTTGTTAAAGTGCTATTTGTATGATGTTTTGTTTTGGTCTCTACTACAGATCTCAAAAGATTGCATATTGGTTGTATTTAGTTATTCTCTTTTTACAAAATTTGCTTCATATTATTGGTCAACAGATGGTCAAAGACAGTAGAAATCTGTTACTCATGATAGAAATTTGGAAATTCTTCCAATAGTGACTTTTATGACTATTACTCAGTTTTGTCTTCTGGAGTACAGAAACGGGAAAGTGATCTGTGGACATGCCAAACATTTCACAATATGGCAATGAATGTACTACATAAACAGGCTGACACAGAAATACCACATCATTTTTGAAATTGTATCACACATCAAAAAATCTTTAAAAGAAGCAGCCTCCCAGGCTGTGTATAGAACTAGATCCATAGGCTCCAAATCTGTGAAGAGCTCCTCAGACACCACCACATCTATACCAGGAACTGAGCTCTGTGCCTATCCATCCCACCTCATCCCACCTGCAGTATCTTTCCAAATGGATTCCGCTGACAGTTGATGCTTCTGCTGGGCAGAGGGGATTTCCAGTACCCAGTACCAAAGATTTATTTACCTCCTTCAGCAACGCTCTGAATTTATCTTTTGTACCACATTCAGGACTGAGCTCTGGTACCCAGCTTTATATTATATGAAATTATTATATGTTAGATTGTCAACTCTTTGGAGACACAAAGGTGTTTGCGGAAACTACTGAAAACTACTCTGAGACCCTGAAATGGAGAAGGAACTAAATCAAATACGTAACAGTGCAATCTTAAGTAGGAATGGTCACACACCCACAAGTTCAGCTCATATTCTGTTCACCTGTTGAGAATAGGTACCTGATTTTTAGACAATCAGTTTAATGGTTCGTCAGTCTGTGTTTGACAGGCTGCTTCACTGTACTGCTTCTTAACCATGCAGTACAGTGCAACTGGCTTTTCATGCATGTGTATCCTCATACAACCTGACTGAGTTCTACTACCTTTCCCCATCCTTGCTGTGTAACTGCTCTGCTCAGCAGGCAATTGTTTAAATAGACAGATCACTTACAAATCACATGAATCAGTCATAAATAAAAGCTAAGCTTTAATAAAATCCTACCCTTCAGTGTTCATCTAAGTAGTCTTCAGTGATGCTAATGGCTGCCAACCAGTTTGAATCAGCAGTACCTTTGAGCATGCAGTTTTGAAAAAACCCCAATGCGTTTATGCCTGTTCAGCACAAACTGAACAAATAGGGTGACTAACTTGCATCTGATCTGCACCTTCAAACCTGATAAATTTGACTGTTGAATGAGTTTGTACCAAAATTCATAGATGCAGAGGAGTTAGCCGTGTTAGTCTGTAGTAGCAAAATCAAAAAGAGTCCAGTAGCACCTTTAAGACTAACCAACTTTATTGTAGCATACGCTGACGAAGAGAAAACAGGGTTAACATACCTGTAACTTATGTTCATTGAGTTCTTCTGTGCTGACACACATGGGACTGCGCAGGTGCAGGCCAGCCGCCGGAAAATTCTTTATCGCTTCTCTAGCTCCGAAGGGGCCGTTAGTCGCGCGCCTCAGCGACCGTTTCCCGCCCAACGGTCACGTCCTTCCAACGACCAACAGCCCCTTCCCTCAGTTCTCCCTTGCCGCCGCTATCCAATACACATAGCCATAATTTTTCAAATCACCATTATCGTTCTTGTCATCATATTTATTATTATTCTGCATTGGAATTCACAGTGGGGCAGGAGGGAGGGATGTGTGTCAGCACAGAAGAACTCGATGAACATAAGTTACAGGTATGTTAACCCTGTTTTCATCTTCGTTCTTCTGTGCCTCCACACATGGGAGAGTACCAAGCTTCACACAATAAGGAAGGTGGGGTGAAATCCAACTCAATTTTATTATGTACCATAACCCATTGTACAAGAACCAAGAGATAAATAGATTTGTTCAATAACATTAAACTTGTTCAATAAATATATACATATATACACCAAGTGTCATTGTCAATTATTGCAGTAAGACCCTCCAGTATCCCTCTAGGAAAACAAGGAGTGGAGGACAGCTTTGGCTACAGCAACCTCTTGCTCTGCATTGACATCCACAGCATAATGCTTAACAAACGTGTCAGCAGAGGACCATGTAGCCGCCTTGCAGATATTAACCAGCGGCACACCCCTGATGAGTGCCGATGAAGCTGCCTGAGACCGCGTGGAATGGGCTTTGATCTCCAGTGGACAATCCGCCCTGGCCAGAGCATAGGCCCTATTAATGGCCGACACAATCCACCGTGGCAGAGTCTGTGATGATGCCTTGTGGCCTTTGTCCTTTATCCCAAAGCAAACAGATGGGGACTACTACGGAAGTCCTTTGTCCTGTCCAAATAAAAGGCTAAGGCCCTCCTTAAATCTAAAGTATGAAGGGCCTTTTCTCCCCCGGTAGATGCATTTGGAAAGAACACAGGTAGCGTAATGTCCTGCGACAAATGGAAGGCTGACACCACTTTGGGCAGAAACTTAAGACATGGTCGCAGGGCCACCCTATTTTTATGGAAAAGAAGAAATGGGGGGTCAGCCCTGAGTGCTGCTAACTCGCTAACCCTTCTAGCAGATGTTACAACCACCAGAAATGCCACCTTGTAAGACAGTAAGTCTAAAGGGCATGTAGCTAACGGTTCGAAGGGAGGTAGCATCAACCTAGATAACACTAGGGAGAGAGACCACTGAGGCACTGGCGGTGACACGGGCGGGTAGAGATTAAATATCCCTTTCAGGAACTGACAAGATTTGCAGTGTGAGAACACTGTACTACCGTCAACCTGATCGTGAAAAGCGGAAATCGCTGCGAGATGGACCTTCAGGGAGGTAACCCTAAGTCCTTGGTCCTTTAATCGACATAGGTAGTCAAATATTAACCCCAGGGGACTACTGGCAGGCACCACTTTCTTTGAAAGCGCCCAAGACTCAAACCTAAGCCACTTTGCCTCATAAGCCCATCTAGTGGACGGCTTCCTTGCATTTAGCAAGATCTTCTCCACCTGCTCAGAGAAAATTACAGGCGGGGCCGAATCCGCCAGGCAGACAGGTGCAACCTCACTGGCTCATGGTGAAATAGGCTCCCGTTCAGCAGGAGATCCTGTCGGGGAGGCAGAGTCACATACGTCCGATTGGACATCCGCAACAGTTTGGGGAACCACACTTGTCTCGGCCAGAAGGGTGCCACCAAAATGCAATCTGCATTGTCCTTCTCTATTTTGCACAACACCCTTGGTATCAGCGGGAATGGTGGAAACATATAGTGCAACTTGTGGGTCCACGTAAATTGGAAGGCATCCCCAATAGAGAGGGGGTCGCTCCCCGCCCTTGAACAAAATATCTGGGCCTTGGCGTTTGCTGACATTGCAAACACATCTATGCTCGGTTGGCCCCACATTTGGAAGATCGGCCCAATGTACTTTGCGTTTAGTTCCCACTCGTGGTCCAACATGTGCACCCGGCTCAGGGCATCTGCCCGAGCATTGTCTGATCCCGCTACGTGTATTGCCCGAAGCATCACACCATTCTGGATTGCCCATTGCCAAATGAGTGTAGCCTCCCTGCAGAGAATCATAGAAGCTGTGCCCCCTTGCTGGTTTAGGTAATACATGGCAGTCGTGTTGTCCGTCTGCACCAACACCTGACGGCTTTGTAGAAGTGCTGCAAGGGACACAAGTGCAAAACGAATAGCTCTTAGTTCAAGAACATTAATATGCAGGTTCTTTTCCCTTTCTGCCCATACATCTTGTACACATACAGCACCACAATAAGCCCCCCATCCCTGCAAGGATGCATCCGTGGTCACTGTAACCTCTGGATGCAGATAACCAAACCGGGTTCCTTTAAACAAGTTGTCATCCGCCAGCCACCAGTCAAGGGAGGATAGAATGACCCTAGGTACAGAAAACTTGAGAGACGGCGGGTGCTGTAGAGCATTGTACCTCCGCACAAACCATTTCTGAAGCGGACGCATACGCAGTCTCGCAAAGGGGACCACTGAGGTGGCAGCTGCCATATGACCCAGTAAACATTGGATGGTCCGAACAGATTGGAACCAATTCCTCTTAAACATGGAAACCAACCCCTTAAGAGATCTAGCTCTTTCTTGTGGGAGTAGTGCTTTAGCCTCTACTGAGTCTAATACTGCAGCAATGTAAGAGACCCTACGGCTGGGTACTAGTTTTGACTTATCAAAATTCACCAGCAGACCCAAACTTTTGCAAGTGCTCAGTATTAACTCCACATCTTGCAAAAGCTGAGCCTCAGACCCTGCCACGATGAGCCAATCATCGAGGTAAAGAAAGATGGTACAGCCTTTCTCTCTAAGGAAAGACACCACAGGAGCCATACACTTGGTGAATACTCGTGGCGCTGTGGATAGGCCGAAGGGAAGTACCCTATAACGGAACACCCTTCGCTTGTAAACGAAACTCAGGAATTTCCTGTGCTCCTCTAATATTCCAACATGAAAACAGGCGCCCTTCAAGTCGAGGACAGCAAACCAATCCCCTTCCTTTAGCAAGGAAATTACAGCAGACAGTGTGACCATCATGAACTTAGTCACTTTTAGAAAAACATTAAGGCCCCTTAAATCTAGAATGGGGCATAAACCCCCATCCTTTTTGGGGACCAAGAAGAGTCAAGAGAAGAAGCCTTTCTCAGACTCCTCATACGCCACCTCCTCCACAGCACCCTTGGCCAAGAGTGACCTTATTTCTGCGTCCAGCTCAGCCATGGTATCATTTACAGCTGTTAGGGGTGAGATACACCTAGCCAGTTCAGTGAATTCCAGCCCGTATCCTTTATTTACAATCGTTAAGACCCATGAGTCAGATGTTATCGACTCCCACTCGAAGAGGAAAGGCTTCAGCCTGTCCAAAAAATTCAAGGATGCGGCTGGTTCATACTGTCAAAATTGCCTCCCTGCTCCCTGCTGATCTTTCTGTTGGGCAGGGGGCTGAGGCGTGTGGGGCTTGAAGGGCCTACGCCTCCTGGGCTGTTGTGCAGGAGTGAAGTGGCGCTGAGAGGCAGGGTACTGCTGGTAGTAGGGATGCTGTTGGTATCTGCCATGGTACTGATATGGGTTGTATCTCGCAGGGTACCGTGGCCTAAATGTAGACCTGTCCGTCGAGGTCACTCCCAACGACCGGGCCGTCTGCCTATCTTCCTTCTTCTTTTTTAGCGCCTCGTCCGTGGTCGTAGAAAACAAGGAGTCCCCTTCAAAGGGCAGATTCTCGATCCTTGTTTTCACTTCCTGCGGGAGAGCTGTCGACCGGAGCCAAGAGTGATGCCTAAGAACCACCGCTGCCGCCATTCCACGGGCCGCAGTGTCAGCTGCATGGCTCCCAGCATTCATCTGCTGCTTGGAGAGGCGGATGGCTTCATTCTGCAGCACGGACACCACTGCCTTCTTGTCTGCAGGCAAGTCATTGACATAAGACGCCAGCTTCTCCCATAGATATAACTGATAGCCAGCCATGATGGTCTGGTAGTTGGCTATCCGGAGGCCCAATGCCGAGATGGAGTACTGGCGCCTGCCCAGGGCGTTGATCTTTCTGCCCTCCTTATCTGGGGGTGCAGAAGAGGGGCCTGATCGTCGAGGCTGGACTTCCTCAGCGATCAACGAGGAAGGTGGAGGATGCTTGACCAGAGATTGCCACGTGCCTTGTTTGATCTTATACATCTGCTCGATGCGCTTAGATGTAGCTGGCAGATCCGAGGGCACCTTCCACACCTCCACAATTTCCTCTATTCCTTCCAGCATCGGAAAGCCCACTGTAGCTGGGTTATCGCCGTAGATACGGCACAGCACTTGTCCTTCGTCTTAGGCGTGGCCAAAGATCTCCAACGCCCTGGCCATACGGGCCATCTGGTCAGCGTAGATCCGGAGGTCCTCATAAGGGGAGCTCGTACTGGGAGCCACATTATCATCTGGGGACGGTTCCGATAACGATTCCGACCAATATCCACAGCTGACATCAGCCTCCTCTTCATCGGAAGCAGGCACCGACAAATCCCCTGGGAAAGGTGGAGGCAACCACCCCTGTCTGGAAGTCGACGGCCTCGGTTCCGAATACTCAAAGCCCGCAGGGGCCCCTCTCCACTGGCAATGGTAGGCTGGAGGGATGTACGAGGCCTGTCGATGCCGAGACTCCAGGGAACGTTTGGAACCGACGCTCTCTGCCTCCGAACGGCGCTGGCTCCAAGTAGAAGAAGCCGGAGACACAGGAGATGGTCCTCTTTGTGTGCGTCAGATCCGACGATGGGTAGCCGAGCCCGGCTCCATCGAGGGGGAATGATGTTCGCTGGAAACCACGACGAATGCACCCGGATCCGGCACCTCCTCTGGAGCAGAACGGTCCGGCGAGTTTAGATGAGGGGAAGGTGTGCGTGGAGACACTAGCACCACCTCATCAGCCGACCTGCGCAATGGGGACCGAGAGTGCCGGTGTTTGGCCTTCTTCGGCTTCTTCGACGGCGGTTCCGAGCTAGCCCTCGGATCCGAAGCCCTTTCGACGGTCGGCCTCTTGGTGGACTCTGGTCTTGGACCCGAAGCCTTCTTGGGCGTCGACTTTCCAGCACCGACCTCCTGCCTCGGAGTCGCGACAGCCGTCGGTTCCGATGTCGGTGCCGGATCCGACCCCCTCGGCTCCGATCCTGAAGACGCCTTCCTCGGATCTGGACACAACGACGCCGGCTCCAGGGGAGATCTCGCAGATCTTTGCACTGGATAGCCGGCTTTTGAGCCTGCTGCACTCGCCGGCCAAGATTTTGATGCCGACTTCGCAGAAGTCACTGAGCTCGCTCGTGATTGCCTTTCAGCAGAGGAGCAATGGGCCAGCCTTTGGGGAGGGTAATGGAGTCTTCCCCACCACAGAAGGGGTACCTCCTCCTTCCAGCACCTTTTGCCACAGCGACGCGTTTAATCGCACAGACCGTTCCTGTCTGGCCTTGTGCGTGAACTTTTGGCAGATTTTACATGCTGGAACATTATGGGTCTCCCAAAGGCAGAACAAGTACAACTCATGCCCATCGGTTTGGGCCATTTTCGAGGGGGAATGATGTTCGCTGGAAACCACGACGAATGCACCCGGATCCGGCACCTCCTCTGGAGCAGAACGGTCCGGCGAGTTTAGATGAGGGGAAGGTGTGCGTGGAGACACTAGCACCACCTCATCAGCCGACCTGCGCAATGGGGACCGAGAGTGCCGGTGTTTGGCCTTCTTCGGCTTCTTCGACGGCGGTTCCGAGCTAGCCCTCGGATCCGAAGCCCTTTCGACGGTCGGCCTCTTGGTGGACTCTGGTCTTGGACCCGAAGCCTTCTTGGGCGTCGACTTTCCAGCACCGACCTCCTGCCTCGGAGTCGCGACAGCCGTCGGTTCCGATGTCGGTGCCGGATCCGACCCCCTCGGCTCCGATCCTGAAGACGCCTTCCTCGGATCTGGACACAACGACGCCGGCTCCAGGGGAGATCTCGCAGATCTTTGCACTGGATAGCCGGCTTTTGAGCCTGCTGCACTCGCCGGCCAAGATTTTGATGCCGACTTCGCAGAAGTCACTGAGCTCGCTCGTGATTGCCTTTCAGCAGAGGAGCAATGGGCCAGCCTTTGGGGAGGGTAATGGAGTCTTCCCCACCACAGAAGGGGTACCTCCTCCTTCCAGCACCTTTTGCCACAGCGACGCGTTTAATCGCACAGACCGTTCCTGTCTGGCCTTGTGCGTGAACTTTTGGCAGATTTTACATGCTGGAACATTATGGGTCTCCCAAAGGCAGAACAAGTACAACTCATGCCCATCGGTTTGGGCCATTTTCGTATGTTTAAAGCCTTAAACAAGGCTTTCGAAGCCATTGTAGGGGTCAGGCAAAATCGCGTCGTCAAACAGTCCGAGTTATACACTACCGAGTCCAGAAAGAGTCCAAATCAGTTAGAAGAAGAGTAGTCAAGTCCAAAATCCTAGTCAACACCGAAGCAAGCAATCATTCACTGTAAAGTACCGGAGCTGCGAAGCAGATGTTCACTTCTAGCGGCGGCAAGAAGAGAACTGAGGGAAGGGGCCGTTGGTCGTTGGAAGGACATGTGACCGTTGGGCGGGAAACGGTCGCTGAGGCGCGCGACTAACGGCCCCTTCGGAGCTAGAGAAGCGATAAAGAATTTTCCGGCGGCTGGCCTGCGCCTGCGCAGTCCCCATGTGTGGAGGCACAGAAGAACGAAGATGAACTGTGATTCTCGAAAGCTTATGCTACAATAAAGTTGGTTAGTCTTAAAGGTGCTACTGGACTCTTTTTAATTTTACCAAAATTCAGTTTCCCAATCCCTAGTCCTAAAAAGAGTCATACCCTTCTAAGCTCATTGACATCAGTGGACTTAAATGGGTATAACTCTGTTTACGAATGCATTATAAATAATTCAACAATTTGTACATCTCTGTGCAGTGAATAGACCCATCATTTGAAGTTGCAGGAAATGGTCAACTAATCTGCTTCCTTGCAAAATTAAGAATGTGATCTACATTTGCATCTCTTATCTAGTAAATGGAACAGCAGGTTATCAGTCCAGTGGCACCTTGCAAACCAACACGTTTTTCAGAGTGTAAACTTTCAAGAGTCAGAGCTCCCTTCTTTAGACATGAGTAGGAACGAAGATCCCAAGCCTTTATAGCCCAGCCAAAGGTGGAAGAGGTGTTACAAGGGAGAGCATCAGGAATGGAGTGAATGGAGAAAACTGACTTAAATTTCCTGTCACTCCTTTTTGCTAGGCAAAAATAACACCTTCTCACAAACATTGGGGCACTTAAATCAGGTATTTCTGAAGTAATTCTTATACTCATTTCCCATATGCATCCATATGCAAAGTAAAATTGTAGCTGATGAATGTACTGGATTATAAATTTTAGGCAGGGGGTGGGATAGCTTTGTTGACCTGCACTACTTAGTTTGATATTCCTGGCTGTTAAGTAAATCACTGATTTAGTATCCTTGGAAACACAACAGGAATGAATAATATAAGTTAGATCCTACTGTGAACTTTTAAAAAAGTACAAAGGTACATGGCCATGTACTCAGCAGATGAGTGAAAGTCAACATTTGGATATGTAGATTTTGGCACCTCCATGTGTTTACATATGTAAAGTTATTTGAACTGCCATGCAAGTGCAATCATAAGCAGGTCAACTCAGAAGTAAATATCACTGAGTTCAATAATGCCTTCTCCAAGGAAAGTGTTCTTTCCAAATTGGACTTTGCTTAAACTTGCTTCCTAAATGTACAATCTTTAAAAGAAAAAAAACTTTTCATAATACTTCTTTGAAGGTGACTATAAAGCTTTCCATGCAAAAGTTTACAGGTTTAATTTTGGCAATCTGTAGTTAAAGTATCTCTGTCTGGGACGCTGCAAAACTATTAACAGTTCTGACTCAGGAAAAAGCTCCTTCCTATATGTACACAGTTCAGACATAAACATGTTCATTGGTGGTAAATTTCATTAAGTGGCATCTGCCTTTAAACAAATAATCTACAGGTTAAATTAGATATGAAAGAAATTGTGCTTTCCCACATTTGTATTTCCCTTCTAATGGTAGTTTGCAAAGTGGAGGAAAGTTTGCAGAGAAAAATCAGTAGGCAAAGGGAATGCTTAACTCTTCTCCCACAAATTCTCCCTGCAAAGTCCCTCCATTTTATTTATTTACTTACTTACTTTCCATCCACTTGCCTCCAAAACTGAAAATGAATCTAGATGGGGACACACAGCTTTGGGGAACAGACTAGTTGCTGGAGATTACCTACCCCACCTTAGTCCCACCCAGTATGTGCAATCCCTGTAATTTGGGCAAAATATGGTTGGGGCCATGCATTCACATGCTGCGATAATGTCTGACTGGGCCCTTAAGTTGCAACCAAAACATTCCAGGGGGTTATTTGTGGCTAGGGTTGTTCAAATGGTTAGATGTGGATATTAGAAATTCAGTTTCTCCTCCCTGAACAGCCGTTGAGATTAATGTAAGTAGCTAATGATACCTCTTTATCCTGAAACTCAGTTATATAACTAAATGGACCAGACTCTCCTACCTTCACACATGGTTCAATATTCTTCTAGCAGTAATAACTTAGCATGACAAAGTCCAGCCATATTAAAAGAGTCTATGAAAAGGCAAGGACAGAAACCTGTCACAAGGAAATGAGAAAACAGCACTGATTACAATTGTCAAATGAGGGTTGAATAAGATTGTCAACTGGCCTGGTGATAAAATGCCCTGTACCTTTAATACGCCCTACCTGGATGGCCCAGGCTAGCCCATTGACATAAGTTGATGGTAACTTGATGACACTTTCCACCACCAACACCTATAACACAGGCTTAGTGTGCGGAAATGGGCAGTTGAAGCATTTCATGGCAGGCATATCACCGGATGACAAATAGGCTATTAAATTTTTATTAAAGAGAAAGGATATTTTTCTGCAGGTCATTGCCAGCCTTAGCATCAGGGCAGGATACTTTCATTCACAGATGTAGTCTGGTAAAAATCATTTAAAATATTCTGTGTTCTGCCTTTCCCATGAAGTGCCTGAGGTGGTTCACAGAATAAGCTACTATCTGACCAACTCCGCATTTCACTTGCAGCCTGGAACTGGACGACAGACAGCAAGAGGGCTTACAGACAGCTGAAAAGTGTACACAAAAAGGTAGGCAGGCACATTTGTAGCAGCTGATGCTCATAACATCAGTCCAGTCCAGAACGTGTTGCATAACTCTGAGTCACATCAACTGAGAATATAAGCAACATAAAATTAACAAAATTAACAAGAGCATGATACACAGAATTGTTTTGGCTGGCCTCAGCACATTCTTTCATCCAGGTTTTATAATCCATTGGTTAACTAAGTTCAACAAACAGAAGTTCATTGTAAAGTTAACCATTGTAAAATAACAATGTAGTTCAGATAACATGGGTTAAGTCTGGAAAGGTACTTTTGTTTCGTGAAGGTGGATAGAAGAAGCCATAAACATTTATAAATCTGAGAGCTGATATGACATTGTGTTTACAGTATTGAACTAGAATCTGAGAGCCAAGCTACAAGAGACAAATTACACAAGGAGGAGCACACAAAGGCAGTCGCAATGTTAGTCGGGAAGCTGAGTTTTAAAAGAGATCAGAAGGCTTTGTCAATTTCCCCTCTCTACAGAGCCAGGGAGATGCAGTTCAGAACCTGTATTTCCTCTTGCCTCTTGGAAGGGGAGGTGAAACTGACAGAGCCTTCAGGAGTGGGGGTGTGGATCTTGATTTATAAACAGATTATATTTAAAGTGAAAATCTTAGCATATGGACCACCAAGCCCTACGGCATGGATAATCATCAGTGAAATGGCTTAAAAGCTGCAGTTGAATCTGGCAATTTCTTAAATATGTACCAGAAGTTTCCTGTGTGTGTAAAGATATTTTTAACTTCTATAAGTTAATGAGGTTCCAGTAAATACTTTCTTGACTACCTAACTGCAAATGATTAAACTTGTAAATTCTTTAAACCAAACATCTGCACTATAAATAATTTACAAGGTCTACTACATGTATACCTAAAAAATGGAGAACATAAGTTCAGTTAATAGACCCAGAGGAGTTAGCTGTGTTAGTCTGCAGTAGCAAAATAGCAGAGTCCTGTAGCACCTTTAAGACTAACCAACTTTAGTATAGCATAAGCTTTCGAGAGCCACAGCTCTCTTCATCAGATATAGAACAGCACTATGCATGCATCTGACGAAGAGAGCTGTGGCTCTCAAAAGCTTATGCTACAATAAAGTTGGTTAGTCTTAAAGATGCTACTGAACTCTTTGCTAAGTTCAGTTAAGGACAGTAGAACTGAAGACATATGCCCAGTACCTTTCATAAGGAATCTTTAATATTTCTATTGCAGTGCCAACAGAGAATATAAACCAGGTATTAAAGAGTTGGCACCAATGTTCGTTAAGCCCAGTGCTTTTTCTGTTTTTTAAAAAGTGCAGGTACTCATAGATATGGTCACACTGATTCCCACCAATTCCCCCTCAGAACTTGGGAGAGGCCCCCACTCCCTGTCAAAGTTGCTGGTACTAAGTACCTGTGAGTACCATGACCAAAAAAAGCCCTGCTTAGACCTCTCTCTCTCTCTCTCTCTCTCTCTCTCTCTCTCTCTCTCTCTATATATATATATATATATATATATATATATATATATTTAAAATACTATTCCTTAAAATGTTTTAACTTGGCATTGGTGGTAGAGAGTGCCATCAAGTCATAGCTGACTTATGGCATCCCCTGCTGAGGTTTTCAAGGCAAGAGTCGAATGGAGGTGGTTTGCCATAGCCTGCCTCTGCATAGCAACTCTGGTCTTCCTTGAAGGTCTCCCATCCAATTAGTAACCAAGACCAGCCCTACTTAACTCCTGAGATCAGGCTTGCCTGGGGTATCCCGGCCAACACAACTAGGCATTAAAGTATTCAAATTACTAAATATCCATCTAAATCACTCCCTTAAAATTAATTGCTGCAACTGACTTAGATATAGAACAGTACAAAACAGTACACTATAATACAAAATACAACATATTCTAATCAATATAGTGAAAATTCTATGTAAAATCAATAATGTTGCCTCTAGATCACCCTCTAACCACCACCCTTAAGCTATCTTTTGCCCCAGAGGAGAAAACATTCAGGAACCCTGAGAGGACCTGCATGCTTTCCTCTGTGGGATAAAAAGTAGCTCAGTGTATGTTTGTGTGTGATTTGCACTAGAAAACTACATGGGGGGAAAGGTAAAATACTACCCCAAGCTGCTTTTAAGCCTAAAAAAACTGGTTGAGACCTGTTTAGAAAACTCCTGCTGCTACATTGAGTTTGATCCTTCTTCTTCTACGCATCTGGCTATGCTTTTATGCAAACCCTATGTTGTATGCTCCTGTCTCTACTATTAAATGTTTAACACATAGGTGAGTCTTAGCCCATTACACCAAGAGCATGAACTTAAAAATGGATGCACAAGACATTGGCTTCTATAAAAGCCAAGCAAAGATATTTTTCTGAGCAGTGGTCCTAGAAGGGAACAACGAAAAATACAAGGAAGCAGATTATTAAAGAGCTTATTAAAATCACTAGCAACCAACCGAAATTGGCCTGCTGCAGAGCACAGGAGTGCGGCCGGGGTGGCACAAAGGGACCTGGAGTGCTCCTGTGCTCCACAGTAGGCCAATTTTGGGCGCATACAGGACTGATTCGGCCTCAAATGGGTCAAAATTGGGCTGCTATGGGGCACAGGAGCACTCCAGATCCCATCACACTGCCCTGTCCTGCTTGGGGCTACTGCTGTGTCGGGCCTTCCTGGGCCTTTGGAAGCACCGAGGTGGCAGGAAGGCCCAGCACCTTCCTGCAGCTGTGCTGGGCCTTCCTGGGCCTTTGGAAGCACCGAGGTGGCAGGAAGGCCCAGCACCTTCCTGCAGCTGTGCTGGGCCTTCCTGGGCCTTTGGAAGCACCGAGGTGGCAGGAAGGCCCAGCACCTTCCTGCAGCTGTGCTGGGCCTTCCTGGGCCTTCCTGGGCCTTTGGAAGCACCGAGGTGGCAGGAAGGCCCAGCACCTTCCTGCAGCTGTGCTGGGCCTTCCTGGGCCTTTGGAAGCACCGAGGTGGCAGGAAGGCCCAGCACCTTCCTGCAGCTGTGCTGGGCCTTCCTGGGCCTTTGGAAGCACCGAGGTGGCAGGAAGGCCCAGCACCTTCCTGCAGCTGTGCTGGGCCTTCCTGGGCCTTTGGAAGCACCGAGGTGGCAGGAAGGCCCAGCACCTTCCTGCAGCTGTGCTGGGCCTTCCTGGGCCTCCAGAGGCCCCGAGGAGGCAGTGGGAAGACAAAACGTGTTGCCGCTGACTCAATTTTTATCCCCTGTGCCTGTGTGGAGATAAAAAGTGAGGCATTGGCAACATGGTTTGCCTTTTACGTCTTAGGAATAAAGAGTTTTTACATGGTGGGAAGCAGTTCACCAAGACCTTCTGGCTGTTCTATAGGGTTGCCAGCACAAGGCTGGATACTGGTGGGAGTCTTACCAGGTGAGTGGAGGCCCTTGTTGGTGACTGAGTGATGTTGCTGGCAACATCTTGTCACACCAGAAGTGATGTTGTCATCTCACTGACAATGCTGATTGGTCCCCTTTCTCCCTTCCCATTTTTCTGGTGAATGACCAGCAGGGGCACCCCTGCTCTTCAGTCTTAATGATTAAATAAAACCCTACTGGAACTGTCTAGAACCTTAGTGTTTGAGACAAGAAACAAAGCAAGATTTTTATGTTCTCTCTCACTAAGTCTAGCTGACTAAATAAATGCTGAAAGTGTGACTTCAAGGAACTAGTAAAAGACCTGTTTGCATAAAATCCTAAAACAAACAAACAAACAAGATTCCATTTGGCCAGAGAGAAGGAAAATAAATTATGACAAACTCAACACATCCTGCTGAATTCACCCTGCCAGCTTAGAAAGCAAGAAGATTAACATCACTGTTTAATTTGACAAATAAAACTAGACAAACAGGTGAACCTGTCATCAAATTAGCAGAATTTAGCCTTCCCAAAGTTGAACCTGAAATGAAAACATCTATGGTATCTGTGTCAGATGTTTCTAAATTCTTAGGACAAAAGGAAAGGCACTGAATGGAAAAATACAAGATTGCAAACCTCCCATAGTAATCCTATAATGAAGGTCTCAAACTAACATGAACCTATTAAATAATGTCACATTTAATGAGTTCTTAAATAATATCATTAATAATGAAGTAATTGGACCTATTTACACCAAGAACATGTATCTAAGACAGCATTCATTTCCGGCAATACAGGTTACTCAATGCTGTTTTATTCCTACTTATTATTTTTTCAAAAACTTAAGTAATCCAACTATAATGAGCAAATCTGACTCTTCCGGGAACTGCAGCCCAATCATTTAATCTCTTTTCTCCTAAACTATTGGTATCCACTTTTAATTATACCAGGTAGGGATTCACAATTACGGTTGTGCGTGTAGCATCTTGGAACTTTTTGAAGCTTCTCAGTACAACTGCTTAGGCAGGATCCAAACGGCAAGCAATTTCACAGCAATTATCACCCAAGAACACAACGAGAAACAGCCTTCAGCTCTATATGCGTTCAACTATCACAGGTGCCTTCCATGGATAGGGAAAGAGGGAGGGAATAAGGTGGAGGATATTGTTAATCAATTTTAGCAAATTTATTCCTTTGACTCTGTGGAACTGCTAAAAAGGACAACTTATTATGCAATATGAATTCACTGCTCTTAAAGAGTCAGCATGCTTTGTAACACAGGATTTGTTGAGCTGAAGCCTTGGATTCATCTAACATTATCAAGGAAATTAGAAAAACACATAATTAATTGATTAATTATTTTTTATTTATTTATGTTATATATAGTCTACCTTTCTCACTGAGACTCAAGGCGGATTACACAGTGTGAAATTAGTACAGTCAATTTCAAGGACATTTCCATAAACAATGCCATAGGGTAAATAAACACAATTTTACAAAGACACAGCATTAGTAAGAATCCAATACAGAATTGAAGAAATGGTGAAACAGAACATAAGCAATTTTAAAGCTGACAGACTACATAAGCACAAGTAGCTCATAGGAGCACATATTTAAGACAACAGGTAGTATATAAGGCAATATAGTGGTGAAGTCTATGGTCCTTAACTCCCTACAATACAAACGCCTTTTTGAATAATTTGGTTTTGCATCATTTGTGGAAAGCTAGGAGAGTGGGGATTCAGCTGACCTCCTCATGCAGGCTGTTCCGCAGGGTAGGGGCCACCACAGAGAAAGCCCGTGTATGGGCGGCTGCTGATTTCGCCCATGTGCAGGCTGGCACCTGCAGAAGATCCGTTCAGATGAGCGAAGCTGCTGAGAAGGAACAGAGGGAGGGAAGCAGTCCCATAGGGAGGGGTCCAAGGCTATGACGCGCTTTGTATGTGATAACCAATACCTTGAACTGAACACAGTAGCTGACAGGTAACCAATGGAGTGACTGCAGAATGGGGGTGATGTTCATGCTCCTGCTTGCTCCTGATAGCAGTCGTGCTGCAGCATTTTACACCAATTGGAGTCTCCTTGTTAATTTGGATGGGAGACCTACTTATAGTGCATTATAATAGACAAATCTTGATGTTACCATAGCATGGATCTAGGTGGCCAGGATGGCCATGTCAAGCCTGGGGAAGAGGCGCAGCTGGGGCCAGCCGAGGAAGCATGGAGCTGCGGGGAAGTCCCTGCCAACCAGCTGGGCTGCATGGGAAAGTCCTTGCAACAGCTGAGCCATGTGGTAGAGCGGCAGCAGGCCACAGAGCCAGCCGACCAGCGGGGAAAGGTGGTGGCGCAGCTTGTGGTGGGCTGGTGGCTGGGGCCCATGGGGACACGCCTGCTGCCGGAGCCTACAGCGCACACCCTACGGGAGCCCACTATGCCTGCCTGAGCAAGTGCAGGATGCACACTGGAAGGGTAGAAGGCGGAAGAGCCATCCTGGAAGGTGGGGTCACGGCACCTGGGGAGTCCTTGGCCCAGTGGCTGGGAGCCTGAGAAGGGGGAGGGACTCCCGTGAGAGGGACAGGAGTGGAACCTGTCCAGGGGCAATGCACCAGGTGGGGGGAGAGAAGAACCTCCAGGAGTAGGCAGAGCTGGAGGGCCAATTGGTGGCCCGTGGAAGGGAGGGGCAGAAAAGTGCAATAAAAGAGAGAATTCCCTGGGAGGCTGGTGATGACTGTGCTGGTGTGTGCTGGCTGGAGAGAGGGCAAGAGTTCACGTTCCAGTGGGCAGGAGGAATCCCGGGGTGACTTAACCCCCTCCCCTGCCAAGCAATAAGGCCAAGGGAAGGCTTCATTGGTGCACCTGGGAGGATGGCGGAGGGTGGCAACCTCACTGCGGGCAGGGTGGCGGCTCACAGCTTTCATACATGTCAGGATCCTATTAATATCTGTCATTGTAATTGGTTCAAGGCAGTCCAAATGCAAGCCATTAAGCATTTCTACCATCTCATCTACATCACAACTAGCATCCAGATCAGAGCGTATTTGTGCTATTTTATCAACAAAAAACTTGGCAAAGACCTCGCAGCTGATTGTCTGTTTTGGGGACTGTAAAGGTTCAGATTTAGGGGTTAGGAGGTGTCTGGATATCTTAAACAACTGGGATGGTTGTGAACTATGTAGTCCATGGAATACATCTCTAATATTTTGTAACAGTAAAGGGAGACAGGATGGATACCAAATGGCGGAAGGCTTTGGAGTGAACTTAATAATATGGAATCTCTCAGTCTTAGCTTGCTTTCTACGCCTATCTAATCAATAACAACGCCATCCTTGGTTACCTTTAAGGCTCCCACATCATATTTTCAATCACAAGCTGACATTTTGGGACACAGAATTCTATGTTCCATGGAAGTAATCCTCCAAATTAAAGGCAGTTAAGATTACTTCTAAGCATCAGATATGGGCTCTTTCACAGATGTGGTTGATCCTCAGAGTCAGACTATACATTATATACAACATTGGACTTCTTGGACTTTTTATCATTAAAAAAACCCTGATTTGGATGGGGGCCATGGTGCTGGGGAAGGAAGGCACATCTTTCCCCACTGTGCCATTTCTTAAATAGAAATCCCCTTCTAAGATGCTATTAACTGCAGAAGGGGGGAGTTTCTATGCCTATTTGCCCACCCCCGCCAAATAGAAAAATGCAGTTACAGGAGTGGTCATGGTTAACTTCACTAATGCAGAGCTGTAACCTTGATCCAGATCAGACCTCTCCTCTAAAGAAATGTTAACAACAACAACATGTGATTGATATACCACCCTTCAGGACAACTTAATGGCCATTCAGAGTGGTTTACAAAGTATGTTATAATTATCCTCACAACAGACACCCTGTGAGGTGGGTGGGGCTGAGAGAGCTCCTAGAAGCTGTGACTCACCCAAGGTCACCCAGCTGGCTTCAAGTGGAGGAGCGAGGAATCTAATCTGGCTCTCCAGATTAGAACCCCACACTCTTAACCATTACACCAAACTGGATCTGTTGGGAGATCCAATCAGGGTTTTAGTATTAAAGAAGAGCCAACTAAAGGAAGGATACAGGAAGTGATTTATCCAGCTTTGCTAGCTCTACTGCCCCTCTGAAGCACTGATGTTCTCTGTACATATGAATACTGTATAATCCTCCCCAAAGTTTGGCCCTCACATGAATCTGAAGATTTGCCCAGAAACCAACTTCATAAGGAACAGGCCTCAAGTAGGGTGTATTTTACTATCCAGTGAACAGTTTGTAGAACTTGAGAAGTATCAGGGAATTTTCTATGGCATTTCAGGAACAAGTGTCCCTGTCTAATGAATGTTCTCTCTTTTGTTTGACTTTTAGTAGCACCTATGGATTCTTTTCCTCTTTTGAGACCACTGACTGGAGCAGCCTTTCTGCTTGTTCAATTGTCATTTCCTGGCAATCAATTAAATGATGAAAACAGAATTATGACCATGCAATTCCTCTCAAAAGTCACTACCAAATAATTCCTCAATGATGCAGCCTCTGTTGCCCCATGTCTCCTCAGAAGCAGGTCTCCGCAATATCCCGTTAATCTGAATGCAACTTAACTAGCCAAGCATTGTGGCCTAAAATGTGGTGTATTAGGCTATCATCAAAAGCAGAAAGCTTATGAAATCCACAGTGAGCTGTCATATATGACTATGTTCAGCTCAGTCAGTTATAGTTCTGCCCAAAGTATTGTTTGCACTGGATATACCCTGTTTCCCTTTGGACCACTGAACTTGTAATATCCCCTAAATCCCTTGTTTGGATATATATAACCAGCCAGTGAAAATATGTAAAACGAAACTGGAAGACAACTGCAACACATGGTGGATTTCAAAATGAAGTAAGAAAATAACTATGATAAACATGGATTGGAAAAAGTTGTTTTGAAACTGCTATGCTTAGCAAAAGGTTCACAACTCAGACAAAGCTAAAGAAGATTTCAAATGTTCCTGAAAACTTTTTGTATTATTGTTACAAACTGTTCCTTTTCATTCAGATGTAGTTGAATCTATGATTGACATTGAATGTGAACAAGCAGTAGCCCCAACAGTATATTGGTTAAGACTTCGCTACCACATGTAAACTGAACTGCACTGTAACTCAAACAGACCTCACTGATAGCTAGGCTGGATACCTTCCTCCCTCTCCGCAGCTTTTTACAAAAGTCTTTAGATTCTGCTTCCATCTAACTCCAAACAGCAACCATTTCTGTTAGCAGGCTTATTGTTATTGTTGGTCCTGTTAATAACTCAGACATAACATGTAAGGCTCGTAGTGATGTTTAAACAAAGGAGTACATTTTGCAAAGGTACCATTTTAGACAATGCAGTTCACATGTGATTATTGCAACAGTATTAACATTTGGTTCCTTATGCTAAGTGGTTGAATATTATCCAACACCTATTTAAATGAAGCTCCTGTCCTGATGTTTATTTTATCACTGGGCATTAGTTTTGTTTCTGTTATTCCATATTTGATTGGAAAGATTGCTATAACCATGATTTCTGCGAAATATCCATCCATGTATATCACAAAGATCAGAGAAAATGAACTGTATATTCTAGAATGGATGAATGGATAGATGGATGGATAGATAGATTTCCACCAATTTTACAGACATAGGAGAGCCTATCCATCCCTCCATCCCCTAGAGCATTTTTGTGAGTGCTACACTCCTTATGAAACAGAAGAGCTAAAAATAACCCTGCAGGCTGTTTGTGGTAATTTAAAACAATTAGATATAACCTTTCTTCTCTGCACGAAAGACATATATAAAATATTGCACTAGACGCACTATAACTTGCACCAGCAAAACAGCGCTAAGTACGTTATACTTTCCGCTTGCAGTTCACAGGATCCAATCCCATTAATTTAAAAACATTTTTACTCTGCCTATTCCTGAAGGTAGCTAAGAGTATAATTATTTAAAATAATCTCATAAAAACAATCCAGAAAGCTCCTTTAATTATAAATAAATTAAAAACCAACCTATTAGCCCCATTAAGAGCATTTTTTCACTCTCAACGATATGGAGTAAATCAGCAGGGCTGGATTGAGGGAGGGAGGGGGGTAGCCTGCCCCCAGTGCCACCAAAGAGGGGGTGCCGGGTGTGGCTACCAGCCACCTGGAGCACGCCAGAGCTGGTGGCTTGCCGTGTGGGAGGCTGAGCGCAGGGTTGGGAGGCCCTTGCCTGCCCCGTCGATGGGGTGGCTGGCTTGCTGCATGTGCAGGACCTCCCAGCCCTGTGCTCAGCCAGCCGCCCCAGCGGACGCACGCGCCACCAACAGCTCCACAGCGCATCGTGAGCTGAGGCGGTGGGCTTGCCGTGCGGGCAGCACAGGTTAGTGGGGCAGGTGAACTGTGCGGAGGGCCTCCTAGCCCTGTGCTCAACCACCCGCGTGGCAACCCGGCCGCCCCAGCGCATGCTTGCACTGCCACCACCAGCTCCATGGCGCACCGGGTGCTGGGGCGGCTGGCTTGCCACGTGTGCAGCATGCCTCCTGCCCTGCATGATGATGTCACGGAAGTGACATCATCACACAGTGCCAGGAGCATGCGCGCGCTGTGTGCGTATGCATGGAGGGCTGGAGAAGGGTTGCACCGGGCACCAGCAACCCTAGATCCAGCCCTGTAAATCAGCACCACTAAACAGCACATTGGTTGTGTTTAACGATTTTAGTTGGAAAGTGAGACCTGGACAACCTGTCCAGTCTCCCATTTTTATTAATAAAAGACAGAGAAAAGTCATCCTCCACTACTTACTTTCCTGCAAAGGAAACCAAAGCTCCTTCCCTCCCTTTCTGCGCCCTTTTACACATAATGCAAGAAATGCTGGTGTCCAGCAGCAACCAACCCCTATATGGAGTGGGTGTATCTTTCATGTGGGATTAAAGAGGAAGGGCTCTGAGTCCCTGGCTGCTACAAAGTCTCATGTTTTGCAAATTAGGTTGGAAATTGGAAATATTAAATAATTATTAAGGGAAATCCACACTGAGGCGGATCTAGGCATATGGATCAGGTTGCTGCCCATTCAGTGGCCTTCTGCTGCTGCTGTCCTTCATTCAGGTAGCATCGCAAGTCAACTGTGACTGTAGAAATCAACCTCAGATAGTGTGTCAAGGAGCACCAGGAGACACTTCAAATCTGGGCTTTGATTAAAACTGTTAAGCTGATGTTAAATGAAAAGAGAGAGCTCATTTCCAGATTGGTATTCCACATGGAAGCACTAGTATGCTACAATTGGGCTGCCTTCGTTTTCTTTATTGACGTTATGCCTTTGGTTTCAGTTTAACTTCTTTACTAATAAAGGTTTCCCACCTTTATTTGTTAAAAAAAAGAAAAGAAAAATAAGAAGGCAATCCCATCCCATTAACAAAATCAAACCAACACTGTCCCTCCACTCTCAATCTCAGAGTCGTGGAGTGTTTTAGGAAGAAAAGGGATCACTGGTGTGGAAGTTATGAGTGAAACATGACATCATGTTGATGGTACGAAAGCACCCCCCAACATTTCTCTGCCAGTGCTCTATCAGGCATCGGATATGGCACGAAACATTATTGCCCAGAAAGATCGAGGGCCAAACTCAACGGATCATAGTAATGTGGTCTGAATGGTCAAAAACACAGTAACTTTCGCAGAACAACAGGTGCTCAGAGGCAGAGGGCATCATGTGAAGTGCCAATCACGGTTCCAGCAGGTCTTTCCACGCATGTCCACTGTGACAAAAAAATCTGATCTTGAGATAAAGGTCTTTATTTGGAGCACTTCACTCATAAAGTCTAGGAAGAGCTCTACAATGCTCTTTCTATGCTTTTTGGTTCTGGTGTTCAAAGATCAGAGCTGAGAATGAACTCAGTCAGATCCACCTGCATCGACCTCCTGAGTGTTGAAACTGATGATTCGCTGCTCATCATGAGACTGCAACTACAAATTGTAGGGAAACATGGCATCAACAGCAACAGTAGAACACAAAGGTAATTTACTGGCATTACTATGAAGCAGGGAAGTTTTTAAAAAAATTGTGCTGTGCTGTTTGGCAATGGAGTGCTCTCCTGCTTGGGTGCTGGCCCACCACTGCTGCTTTGCCACTCCAGTTAGTCAGGCCATTGTGTGTGCCCACCAACACTAGCCTTCTTTGGGGTCTATTGTTTTGTGTTTTTGTGCTTGAGGAGAAACCCATTGGATTGATGGGCTTTTGTACTAGGAGGGAGGGGCTAAAGGTTGGCAATGAATTTGTGTTTTTTGGTTAAACATGAATAAAACCTCATTTCTGTAACTCCCCCTTTGAAAAGAACAATGTGTGTGCGCGCAAAACTGCACAACACTTGCCTTGATGCCTTTCCTCAAGCATTCATCAGTGTCCATAAACACCAAAACCCACTGTTGTGTGTGTGCTGAAACTTGGTGGGTTGATGATTTGGAAGGAGGACTGTTTTCTGTGCAATTCTGGTGCCATTATGCAAAAATGGCCATCCTAGAGCCTCACTTCCCTACCCCCGCCTCCTGAAAAGAACAGCACAAGTGTGCATATGCACAGCTAAAACTTGTCTTGCAAACACCTTGAGAACACAACAGGCTGAAACTTATGAAAACAGAAAAAATCAATCGGATTAGATCTGAGCTGGCAGTGCCCCAGCCAGAACAAACCAATAATGGAACCAAGTTCATTTAGAAGCCACAGATCCAAAATTCTCTCACTGAACAACTCTAACAAGTAACTGAAAACCAAAAGTTATTTTTGAAAACTGTTTGACTGATGTTTTGGAAATAAAGGTAAGATTCTGTGGAACAAGAAGGCAATTGACAGTGAGAGATAAATTAACACCCAGATTTCTAATTTTAGCACTGGAATTTGATTTTCTGCAAGGCGCAGTCTGCCAGAGACCAATCCTTACCACCTAAATTTCCCAAATCCGAAGTCTGAAAAGATCAGTAATATTAAAAACTGCATTTCAGCCTATCACAAGTGGCAGAAGTCGAGAAATTAGCAATATTATAATACTGAGATGAAAGCAACTGACCACTTGGCTTTAAAAACACCCTTAGGGCCACTGTAACCACACAAGAGTAGGTAGCATTCTACCAGCTTGGACCACACAGACAGCTGACATTATCAAATACCCAGAACCACAGAGGTCTGGTGGTAAGATTTGGCTCACTGTGTGGATGAAACTTACAGATGACCGGATCCACATGCAATTATATTTACTGATTTAAATATTTCTGTACCCTTATGGTAACCTCAAGGTGGCATACAATAAATTTAGACAATCATAAAACAATAACAATAAAACCAATACAAATAAAACAACAAAGCAAGCCAGCTGCACTGAACTGGTCAAAAGCCAAATATAACACCAGTCATTACACACAACAGATCTGCAGCCTAGATTCCAAGGGCCCCCTTAAAAGCAGCAGTTTTCAGCAGATGCCAAAACACTGGTAAGGACTGGAGGGGGTCAAGGTCGACCACCTTTAGTTGGGCATTCTAAAGTTATGACATCACAACAGAAAAGATCTCTCTCTTGTGACTGTTCACAATACTTCAGAAGAACCTCAAAAGAGGATCTTTATGCCTGTATGCAAAGTAAACTTTCATTTCAGCTCTCACTTTTCCTGAACCTTAAATGGCAAACTGGAGCAGCACAAAAATGCATAATGTGCTACAGACTTACAGTGCAATGCTAAGCAGAGTTACACTGTACCAAACCCACTGACTTTACGTACTTCCTTCAAGCACTATGTTATACAATAATTCCATCAATATTATAAAGTCCTTGTACTTTTTTCCTTAATATGATGAAAGCTACCCTACATGGGCTTGACAAGTAAGACAGCAGATAAGATCACTCATATTTTGGAGGACTACATGTTCTCCGTTCATACTATAACCAGACCTTTGGATCTCCTAACAGCATTGCTCACATGTTAAAGAGTTTTTGGTCAGTTGCAATGACAATTTCATACCTTCTTCCAATATAAATTTAAGGGGGGGGAATGGTGACAAAATCAATAATTATTAGAATTCCAGTTCCTCTATACAAAGAAGAGGGAAGGGAGATCAAGACACTTACAGTGGCAGTAGAAATATAAGGAACCTGCTGCCGTTTCCTTGTAAACAGTTCTGATCACACATTGTAAGGTGAAGAGAGAACCTATGAGGTAGACTAGAGACAAAAAAGAACATTACGTTCCTTTGGAAAATGCTAGAAGTGTACAAAACAGAAAAAGCCTCACCCCCTGGGTGATAGTTTCTTACTCTGCACACTCTTGCTCAACAGGATAGCAAGACAAGAAATAAACTTTGGCTCCAAATGCTTTTGAGTGTTATGCAAGAGTCCTGTAAAATGCCTGTTGTAACAAAGTGCTCAGCTTTCTCCACAGCAAGCGGTTTTCACTTGTGTGCGTGTACATCTTTGCTTTCTGTATATTATTGTCTTAATCTTGCCAGAATTTAACACCCATATGTTTTAATTAAGCAAGGAACAAAGCGCACACAATAAAATGACTTACATTTTTTTCCAGGACCAAGAAAGGTGTCTGTACATATGCAAAATTCTTCCCCAGGCATATGGATAGTAGCCAAGTTCCGTTTCCAGCAGCACCTCCGTATGCCTCATAGGGAGCTGCTCTCAAGGGTCCCCCAAAACAATTTGCAATGCTTTTGGAAGTAAGGAAGGCTGCTACCAGAAGGAGAAAGGTGAAAAGCCTCCATATAATACTTTGATCACAAATCCCACCCACTGTAAATCGGGACACTATAATTTGAGACTGAAGACTGAATGTTGTAAATGGCCTGCTTCATTATTGCATTTGCTTGTAAACTGTCTTTAGAGAAAGATGTACATGTTACCCCCAGTTTGCTTCATTTTCAAAGATTATATTGCTGTTTTATAATAGCATTCACTAATTGTTTACACTTGTCACTTCTTTTTAGAAAATCATTTCCAGCTGTATTCTTTTTTGTTTTCCCTTCAATTTGAATGTAACTTTCAGCAACTAATTCTTCTCACCAAGGAGATCTCTCTGCCAAATTTCAAGCAGATACCAGAATGGGTCCCAGTTTTATGGGTAATTTAACAAAAAAACCTCATCTATGGCTGTACCATCTTTGTTTCTTATCCAAGTGGGACAAAATTGTATCAATACCCAAAAGGTTCCTCCCTGCCAAATTTCAGGCAGATAAGGGAAATGCTCTAGATTTTATAGGCAACTAAAATCTTTTTAAAATCATAGAAATATATAATAATATTATATATTATTAAAGTAATAATAATAATACTTCCTTTAAAACAGTAGGTGAATCAAATAAAATTTTAACAAGACAAGAAGAATCCTACAGCGTCCTGGCACAGAACTCCTAGATAGAGGTGGGCACGATCCCAAAAAAATTACCGATTAAGCTAATCGTGGATCTGTGCTGGCGATGACCCCAAATCACCGATCCACACCGATCATCTCCGGATCAGGGAGGCCAAAGCGGAGGGGCGCCCCGCTGTTCCCAGCTATGTGGGAAGATGGGTGGTGGTGGCGACTGCCGGACACGGCGGGCACGGGGAGGCGGCGTTCACACACAGAGCAGAGGGGGAAGGAAGTTTTTAACCCAGTGACGAGCCGCCTCCCCTCAGGGAGGGGACGTTCACACACACACACACACACTTAGAGCGGGGAGGGGTTTAACTCGGCGATGAGCCGCCTCCTCTCAGGGAGGGAACGTTCACACACACACACACACACTTAGAACAGGGTGGGGGGAGTTTTTAACCCGTCCCTGCCTCTCCAAATAGAGAGAGACACCCCGTCAACATGTTTCAGCCAGCTTTTTTTAAAAAAAGCAGGGACAGAATCCTCCATTCCTCCCCACCCAATTTTAAAAGCAAGCAGCCAGTCTTCCAAAAAAATATATTTTAAACACACACACAGAGCCATGAATGAGGTTTTCTCATAAAATACAGTGTTTTAAAAGCAGGTTAAAAAGAGAGAGTGACAAACAGAAAAACAGCCATTCCTCCTACAAAGCCCCGTTTTTTAAAAAAGCAAAAAACATTTGGAGTGCCCACGGCTACAGAACACCCCCTTCCCCCTCCCTCCCCTGGGTCTCTTCTCTCAACTGGTGGTGAGTGTGTTGCATTCCCCTGGCTCTGTTGCCCCGGGAATAGATTACTGGCGCATGATTGTCTGCATCCCCGATCAGATCCCGATGGCCCGAATCAAGCCCCGATGAAGGCCCCCCCCCGAACGCTGGATCGGTCGCCGTGGATGGCACCGATCCGCTGGGTCCCGATCGCGTGAACGCCATTATCGTGGGTATTTTTCTATCGTAATGCTGATCGTGCCCATTTCTACTCCTAGATTTACAACCTAATCGACACAAACTTTATTGCAGTGATGAACAGAACAAAATATTCCAGTGTCTCAAAAGTGAAGGTTCAAATTCTGCCTCAACAAAATCAAAGCAGACGTCCAGGTTTTCATATATACAGAATTTATATTTGATAGGAAAGCACAGCAATAGCTGACAGGGCTCTTCATTTCAGGCATTGCAGACTACTATGGAATTTAAGGCAATCTCCTATGGCAGGGGTCCTCAACCTTTTTAAGCCTGCAGGTACCTTTGGAATTCTGACACAGGGAGGTGTGTGAAACTACAAAACAACTGCCACTGGAGGCAAAGTCAACCAAAAAATATCAGAGGAGGCTGGTTATGCATAAATCTAAATAGTAACTCTTCAACATTTCAAAAGAAGCTCTGCTTAACAGGATGTCCTGTTAAGCAGAGTATGTTTTAAAACATACTGTTAAAAAATATATTCTTGCACACACACAGCTTATCTTCAGTCATGAAATGAAAATCCTTGTGCTGTGGTGGTAGTTGCTTCCAAAGCATTTTTTAAAAAATCTGCACATTTAATCAGATCTCCAATGGCCAATCAGAAGCCATTCTTGGCAAAAGCCCCATCTGGCCCACCTACTTTCTAAAAAAATTGGTGGGCACTAGGAAAGGTATTGGCAGGTGCCATGGCAATCGTGGGCATCACAATGGGGACCCCTGTCCTTTGGCTATGAAAGGGGAAGCAAAAGGAAATCTGAAAATTAGGAGGTACAATGGATTTCTTTTAAAAATTTCACAAGGAAAGCACACTGGAAAGACAAAAAGAAAGGGAAAAGAGACAAGGTGCACCTTTAACAGGATGAGTATTTTAGCTGTTAGTGTTACCAAAGTAAGAAATACCACTTTCTGGTTTTGTTTCAAGGTATGGCCTGTATATGTGTCACATGCAGTACAATCCTAAACAGAGTTATTCCCTTCTAAACCCATTGAAGTCAATGAGATAAAGAAGGGTATAACTCCGTTAAAGACTGCACTGTTAGACACATCTTGTGTGAATGAGCTCCCAAACTGGAATTAAACGAAACAACCAAGCATAGGAGTAAACCCTCTTTTCTGTCATCTTTTGCTTCCTATCCTGGCAGAAACAGTTATTCTATATTTTAACAATTGTCTAGAAGGGAATATATCTAAAAACCTGTTCGCAGACCACCATGTTTTAATTCCAGATATTTTTGACAAAGTGACAGTGCTGGAATGAGGACAGAAATGGAAATTTAGCAAAATAATCAGGGAAATTATTTTATAGAAATCAAAGTATAAGCATGCCATCAGAGTAATATCCAGATATTGGACAATATGAGGAATATTAAAAATCCCTTGGATACTTCTTGCCAATGAGAACATCCACACAATACTTACCTATACCATACAACATTTATTTCAGACAGCAAAGGATTAAAAGGAGGGAGAAAAGAGCTGAGAGGTTGGAAAGTTCTGGAATGCAAAGATGCAGAAGAATATTGGACCTATACTAACCCAAAGGTAGCAGTTCTTCAAGGGTCACTTGGTGAGAATGCCAAGCAAGGAATGTGGGTAGAGTTTCAGGCACTAAATCCCAGATATGTCTGACAAGCCAGACCCAGGGTACACAGACATAATTCCAGAGCTGAGCTCAAACTGAAAGGATGAGAGCAGTTCTTGCAATAGGGATCAGAATAATGCAAACAAAAGTTTGATTTTTTTGTAGAACTGGGGTGAGGTGAAGGCACCTAAAGTAAGCCTTGGGACGGGTTGAGGCAAGGGGTAATGCCTGAGGCAGTGCTTGGGAGGAGCTCTCAAAGTCAGGTCACCATCTCAATGGCCTCCTTTTGTTACAGATTTTGCAATCTTTGGAGATCCCTTTTGTTAGGCTACGGTTCAGTATGGGGAATCAGGGCATGGTTCTTTGCTTGAATCAAACTGTCCTGCACTGTCCTACAGAATTTACAGAGCATGACTGAAATTCAAATGCTAACATGAACCACTCCTGCCTTTCTCCTGGCTAATATAACCACTTTTCTCTCGCAGGACTCAAGTTCACCTAACCTTTCTGATAAACAACTCTTTGGACAAGGATGAATGAGATTTCTCCACGAAAGTCAGAGAGGTAGCCTGGTAACACACCAATGACATGCTGAGATTGGAGCCACAAAACGAAAGGTAAAATGGTCATGGCAACAGTCTACAATTAAATAGATAGATATGGTCTTTCTGTGATTCTCAGCATGTTTCCTGAATGTGTATTTATATGTTTTCATTGAGCTCTGGTCACTCAGTTACAAAAATTTCAGTCTTTCCTCAAGTGACAAGCTTCCACAGATGTTGACTCTAGATGCCTTTTTACAAGAGACTGGGGATTATGGTTTATGGATTGCATCCATAAAATGCAGAGTGGCATTTAGCTCAGAGTTATTACCTTCAGAGTGTTTCCACTGCCATACTGGTTCCTCAGAAATTGAAGGAGAAGAGGTAGTATATTTTATTTAATGCACTTCTGGTACTAAATGCACACAGCCCTTAATACAAAGAATGCAGATAGAATAAAATAGTTGCTGCTACATCAGAGTTCACATATAATACCGAAGATAATGCTTGTCTACAAGATATATTGTCGAAGGCTTTCATGGCCGGAGAACAATGGTTGTTGTGGATTTTCCGGGCTGTATAGCCATGGTCTTGGCACTGTAGTTCCTGTAGTTCAGGAACTACAATGCCAAGACCACAGCTATACAGCCCGGAAAATCCACAACAACCATCCTTGTCTACAAGGTAAGCAACATAAACTCTCCATTTTACCACCAATCAAATTGTATTGCCTGAATAAAAGTTCTGAGTATGCTACAAACTCATGGAACAGAGTGATTCCAAATAATTAGCACTGGCTATGATCTGAGGGTCAAATCAGATGTGATGTTGGAATAACTAGTCTTCCTAGTGTTTTTAAAGCTAAGTTGCAACTTTGTGGGACCTTGATCCCAACTGAGGCCATGGTGCGGGAGAAGAAGTTTAATCCTTTGCAAATATTTTCACCAGTAAAACCTAAATGTTTAAACTCTCCTCTCCATGGAGAGGCACAGGTTTCCAAAAAAGCCATTGAGAAGAAAACAGGGTTGTACATATCCTATTACTTCAACTTTGTATTAGTTCAACTTTTCAGCACTACAGAAAAGGTTTCACTGCCACCTGCAGGTTTGGTAGTTTATATCTGTCCAATTTAAAACATGTAAAATATCAACACAATAAGGCTCCTTTGTCCTCTGTGAATTCAAGTATTATCTAATAATGAAAGCTTCAATCTATTCTCTTTAGTCAGTAGCCTACCCTATTTATGTCTGGAAAGCAGAGTAACATTTAGGCAAATGTCAGGATTGTTTTCACTGCAGCAATGGATACAATCCATGAGAATATCTCAAGTACAAGCACCACTACAAGAAAAGGGAGATTATTTTATTTGTTTCATTTATACCCTGCCTTTCTCACCAAAGTATCTTAAACCATTCTCCTCTCCTCTATTTTATCCTCACAACAAAGGGGGTGACTGAACAAAAAGGTGCAAATATCCTCCTTGGTCTTATAGAGACTTTCTGACTTCCTGGAGGTAGGCTGAGCTGAAGCAGGCTTTTCACATATTGTGTTGATTAGTTCCACCAGCCCCTCAATGATAGGACATGTTAGAAGGGTTCCCTGAGTAGAGGTGTTGAAGTATCCTGTCCTTTGGTTTAAGGTCTACAGCAGATACTTCTATCTCTAGCGAACGAGCCATCCACAACATTTGTTCTGTGTATAAACAGTAGTCCTCAGTAGGAGACACCTGGCCGGTTCTCATAACTGCTTCATTGGGGGAAGGGTCTGATGCTGGGCTGGGACTCCGTTCCTGACCCCTCTCTGAAAGCTGGTAGAACATTGCGGATTCAGGGATCTCATACGGTGACCTGGATCCTCTGGGCTCCTCAAACACATCAAATCCCGATGTTATAGAATGTGTACGGTAGGGTTCCCCAAAATTCAGACCATACCTGAATGGAGCCTGCCAAGACTACTCTTGTCCTGATCAAGGATAATAAGGCTGCTTATCTTCCAGATCTGACTGCCAGGGAAGATCAGGCAAAAATCCCTCCAGTAGCTCACCCTGCTCAGCAGAGGAGTGATATGATAGGGACCTTGAATGAAAGGATGGTGTCTGCAGTCTGTTCCCTGGGACAGTCTCTGCCGGTTCAACATAGGTTTGCAGATGCTTAGTTTTACGTTTGGCTTTCTTGCAGGGAGGCTGAACAAACTCAGAAGTCACCTTGGGTCGATCTGCACTCTTTGGATCCATGCTCCTCAGATCTACGCTCTAAGGATCTGTGTTCCTCGGATCCACACTCCTCAGATCCAAAATCCTCAAATCTTCGGAGCTGAACTCTTTGGCTCTCACCCTTTTGATTCTGGGCAACTCGGATCTGACCGTTTCTTCTTAGACTTCACCACCGCAGTTGGCACTGGTTCAGATCTCGCAGGCGACTTCGAAGGTGGTTTGTGGACTCGAGGAGCCTCAGTGAGACTTGGAGTCTCAAATGCCTGGATCTGGGGTTGATTCCGAGATGGATCCAAAGACAACAGACCCAATGCTGTCGAGTGAGCAGAGGGGTGACGGATCTGTGTCGACTCCAAGGTCGGATGATCTGCGCTCCCCAATGGAGGTAAAGGAGTGGTTTTTGGAACATCCAACATCTTAATCACCGTTTCCCACAATAGAATCTTAAGCCTCATTGCCCTTTCTGCTCTGGCCTTGGGGGTAAATTTATGCAGAGCTCACAACCCTGCACATTATGCCCTTCCATGAGGCACTCAAGACAGACAGAATGGCTCTCTGTTCTGGTCATCTTGGTGGCACAAGTCATGCACCTCTTAAAAAGAGCTTTGCCAGTCAAAATAGCAAAGTTTCTCATGTCTCCTTTTCCTTCCTTTTCCTCTTCTAGCACAAGTAGAACGAGCAGAACCTTCCTGGTTGGTGGCGAAGAAGGAACTGGAGGGGGGGGTGCTGCCTCCCAGTGCCATTTCGGCGCGAAAAGCTGTGCATGTGCACTGGGGAGGCAACCACCCCCTAGCAGAATTTTAGCTTAAAACCTACCAATCGGCAGGCCTGCGCGCGTGCACAGTTCCATGTTGGACTGCATAGAAGACAGGCAATGAACCAGGCCTGAACAACCTATGGTCATTTATAACTCATTGGATCAATCCATAAATCTTGTCTTTGTGTCCCACTCCCACTACTGTGTAGAAATAGCTAAGATCCCCAGAAGCCCATTGACAGTGGAGATAAATATGGGAGCATATTACCCCACTCCTGGGGTCCAGAGACATGTATATGTGGTGATTTTCTCATACCTGTTCTAACCATTCACCAACTCTGCACAACTCACCTGTATCTGAGAGTGGAGGCATTGTGTGCTGCTGCTACTACAGACTTCAGGAAGGGGGAATATACTTAGGAAGAGTTAGAAACAGTAGAGTGGATGAAGATGAGGGTGGAAAGACAGACCATGTGTGGAGTTCTCTTGAGAACAGAAAGAGAAAAAAAGGCAAGACAACACATGGAGTACAGAAAGGAGCAGTCAACAAAAATGAGAGGGGTTGAGAAATCTGGCAGATGCAGTGGTGCAAAAAGAGACGATCATGGTATGGGGAGCAGAGAAACAATAGAGACAAAAATAGAGAGTACACAAAAAACTAGAGAAATGGAGTGCAGGAATTCCTGAAATACACAGGCAAAAAATAAGAGTATGCACTGTTGGGTATGAGAGAATAGGCCAAGAAAACTGTAAAGAAAAATGTTTTTCCATGGTCAACAAAGTGTTATGGCTCTCTTGAGTCAATAATACGATAGTGCCACTCAGAGGGATCTGAGTTGCCCACCTCTGCTGTATACAGATACAACAGGCAACAGCAATTCCTTGACATTCCACCTGGAAATATGGCAGCCCCACCTAATGACCAAGGCTGGCTATGATCCTCCTAATAGCAACTTGAAAGTCTCAAGACTGAGTGAAACCATGAAACAAAGAAAAGTACATATAACAACTCCAAAATACAAGTATAAAAGTAACTGCATAAAAGTTACTTTGGTTGCAATGAAAGAAAAAGTTAATGGGAGTGCCAATATCACATCAAAGGTTCAAAGAACTTTAGCAACTTCAACTCCCACTATAAATACATTTGAAGGTGTATCAGTTTAGCCTTAAAGCTCAAGTTCAAAAGTACTCTGTAAAAGAATGGCCGTATAGCCCAATTTGAAAACAGAACTCTGGTCTACCCCAGAGCAAACAGAGGTCTTTGTGGCCAGACTAACCATTCCAGCATACAGCATAGCCAGTAGTGTCTATAAAGTGAGGACCACAGCACAAAACAAAGGCTTACAAAGCAGCTTTTGCAGGAAAGGAAGACTAACTGGAGACAATGGGTTGGATGCAGACTGAACTGGTCATTTACACCAATTTGCTCTATCTACTGCAGACTGTAGTTCCTCGGGGTCTTCTATCCCGCAGGCACAACATTTCATGGAAATCAGTGAACTGCAGTGGGAAGAGGGAAGCAGGGAAGTTCCAATCTGCTAATGTAAAACTTAATCTGGATTCAACACAATGGACTTCGGGGTTTACAGAAAGCACCATTATCATCAATGACAAATAAATGAAGACCCTCAGACAAGACAGACATTTGGTATTTTTCCCCTCATAAAAACAGCCTCAGAAGCTGTATTTTTTTAAAAAAAGTGTTTTGAAAATCCTTACAAAACGAAACTATGCACAGCTGTATCCTACCTTTTCCAGAGAATCCATGTTTATAAAACTACATGAAGACAAGGAAACAAAACAGAATCTGTTCACATCCTGGGAAAACCCTAGCCCTAACATTTTAATAAAGCATGATATGGCATAAAGGATAACAATACTCTAATTAAACTTTTGTGTTACTAAGAACATAAGAATAGTGAGTGTTCTGTTAAATTTGAACTCAGATTTTGATTGAAGTGGAATTGGACCAATTACTCTTTCTCCTCAATGGGTAAAAGGTAAGAATGAATTATGAGAGCCAGTTTGGTGTAGTGGTTAAGAGTGTGGGACTCTAATCTGGAGAGCCGGGTTTGATTCCTCACTCCTCCACTTGAAGCCAGCTGGGTGACCTTGGGCTAGTCACGGCTCTCTGGAGCTCTCTCAGCCTCACCCACCTCACAGGGTGTTTTGTTGTGGGGATAATAATGACATACTTCATAAACCGCTCTGAGTGGGCATTAAGTTGTCCTGAGGGGGGGGGTATATAAATCAAATATTATTATTATTATGTTATTATCTGACTTGCTTAAGAAAATTCTGCTTTCATAGCAATCCAGGATCTCTCAATGTATTCATTACCTTCTGTCCATAATAATGAGAGCATAACAGAAAGTATGCAAGCCTGAACAGGTTCAATCTTGGAGGCCAATTTACCCTTCTTTTTTGGTAAGAAGATCTCTGCTGGATCAGACCAGTAGTTCATCAAATCCAATATCCTGTTTTTGACAGTGCCAGGCCAAGATGCCCTGGAAGGCTCTGTCCCAATGAAAATGATCATAGTAAAAGTTAAGCACTTTAAAGTTATTGATTTCATTGGGGTTGCAATGCTTTGTTCCTTCTAGATTTCAGGCACTGTGACTAAAGCATACCTGTATAAATAACGAAATAAAGCTAAATCACCAGCTGGGGTCCAAACGTCTGCACTGGCATATCTTTCAGTGATACTGCAATAATTTCCTTGTAATGCCACCAAAATCATTTTGCTAGATTTTAGCCAAACTTTATAGAGGAAGAAAGAAATGGTTGAGTGTCGAAGGGGTACATTAAATGTCACATCTAGCATAATCCCACTCAGACAACAACAGATGCTTTTCATCAGAAATATTTCCTTGCAGATTCCAGAATACATGAAATGCAACTCTCAGTCCTTCACCCAGTATTAATCGTTACATAAAATGAGAAAAGTCTTTTTTTTTAATTGGCAATGAAAATTAAAAGAATGAGATAATGAGTAAAGGAAGCAAATTACTACAGACTGGGTCCTAGCTCTTGGCTACAACACATATCCTGACTGCCTTCATTACTTTACTTTACTTTACTTTAATTGAATTTTTATACCGCCCATCTCCCAAAGGACTCAGGGCGGTGTACAGCAAAGATAAAACATACAAATATAAAACAATAAGAATATAAAATATAAACATATTAAATAATTTAACTCAGAAACAGGACAACTCAATTAAAACAAATTTAGGCCAGCCCCACTTGTTGGAATAATAGCGTCTTAAGGGCACAGTGAAAGGTGTGTAGGTCAGGGACCATACGTATCTCCGGGGGCAATTCATTCCAGAGGGCAGGTGCCCTGACAGAGAAGGCTCTCCCCCTGGGGGTCACCAGCCGACATTGTTTGACCGACGGCACCCTGAGGAGGCCCTCTCTGTGGGAGCGTACCGGCCTGTGGGAGGCTATCGGTAGCAGCAGGCGATCTCGCAAATACCTAGGCCCTTACCCATGGAATGCTCTAAAGATGGTAACCAGCACCTTGAAGCGTACCCGGAAGACCACCGGAAGCCAATGTAGCTCGCGCAGGAGAGGTGTTACATGGGTGCACCATGTCGCTCCCATAATCACCCGCGCGGCCGCATTCTGCACTAATTGCAGCCTCCGGGAGGTCCTCAAGGGGAGCCCCATATAGAGAGCGTTATCAGAACACTTATTCAGCATTGCCAGTATCCATACTCAGAGAGAATAAGAGATAACTAAATTAATCCTTCATCTAATGTATTCATTCAGAGGCCTTTTTAGATTTACATGGACGTCTTTAGGGGAACATATGAAACTGTCATATCTATCCAGGCTATGTCCTTTATTTTCTCGCTTCTTCAGTTTTTTCCCACTTTCAGAAAGCTTCCTGTTCCATGCCTTCACACATCTGGCTTATTTCTGTGGCTTTGCAGGCATGCTCTGTGATGTCTATTATTTCCAGCACTTCCTAACTCTTTTGTTTCACTTCCACTTGATATCAGGCCAATCCCTTGACATATATTTAGTATGCCTAAGACAGTTTTTATTTCAAAATAAATCAGTTCCCTTATAATTTGCATTAAGGAATTTTGGTACCATATTTAGTATGTGATCTTCATAAATAAAGAAAAGACTTCCGGTCACAATGTTTCTATTCTCAAGTTAGAACAAATACAAACCTTAACAGGACAGCATAACGACTACAAAAGTTATTTTTGACTCACAGCATTATAAGAGTAGAAACATTTATCAATGAGATTACAGTCTGTGCATGATTAAGTCCTTGTACATACTGCAGATGTTAAATTCATTACAAGAATTCAATGAAAATCATTACAGTGTTGCAATATTAAATATTTCATATTCTCCTGTTAAGGATTAGAGATGGGCACGAACCGGGAAAAAACCGAACCATGCGGTTTGTGGTTTGTCAAATTTCACGAACCACGAACTTTCATGAACCTGCCCCTGGTTCGCGAACCGGTTCATTTGGTTCGTGAAAACATCACATTCAGGTCAGAAAATCATCACTTCTGGGTCAGCAGAAGGTCGCTTCCAGGTCAGCAGAAGGTCTGCAGGAAGTCCATCCCCTGTTGCCTAGGAAACTGATTGATTGGCACCAGGCTGTCTATAGTCATGAACCAAAAAATGAACCAAACGAACCATGGCAGTTCGTTAGAAATGGGATCTGACGAACTGTGGTTCACGAACCACGAACCAGTCTGGTTTGTGCTTAATTTTGGTTCGTATTTTGGTTCGTGCCCATCTCTATTAAGGATATTACTGTAGCCAAATCCAAACCCAAATCCAAATCCAAATTCAATTTATTATAGCAAAAGCCAGCAATATAAGACAACACGGTTACAAGTAATAAATCAATAATATCATTACAGAAGAACCAGAGGTATAAAAGGGATAAAAGTTAAAAAAAAAATTATATGTTTTTTTCTAAAAGAAGTTTACGTTTTCTAATAGCTAAAGAGCAGAATTTGGCCACAGCATAGGTTACTGAGCTGTGAGAATCTTCTAATAAAAATTTGCGCAGAGCTTCTGGTCTGAATTCCAGATAGGATTGCAAGGGGGTAAATTTAGACAGAAGAGGTAATATGAGGCGAGACCGTTCTTCACAATAGAATTCACAGAATAGAAGTGTATGAGTAACAGATTCCACCATATTGGACGTGCATGGGCATAAGCGCTCATGCATTGGTATCTGCAAGAATTTGTCGTACAATACAGCTGAAGGCAATGCCTCAAACCGGGCTCTAGAGAATGCCCATCTGTAGGGCTCATGGGTAATACTGGATAAATATGGAGCAGCTGAGAAACTGGGCCAAGATTTTAAACACCTGAAGTTCTTGGGAAGTAAAGCTTCTTCATTTCAAAGTTCAGTATCAAGAAGCCTCTGAGTAATAGCTGTTTTTGCCATATTCAGGGTTCCATTAAAAAGATCTTCAGGATTTAGACCAATTTGCTTGATCTTGTTAGAAATTTGTGTCAACCAAGGTGGATAAGGGTCCACTGCTAGGAGATGAATTATCATTCCCTTTGGATTATAGTGAATTTTCAGCCAGAGGAATATTGCCTGTTCCCAGATTTTTAATTCAACTCTGGGTAATCCTGCCTCTTGTCTAAGTATCACATTAGATGTACTCTTGGGAGCACCAAATAGTGATCTAAGGAATTTTGATTGAACTGTTTCAAGAATCTTAAAGTTGGCAGAGAGTCCAATTTGTGAGCCATACAAAAGTTGGGCCAGAGATTTTGCCTGGTAAGTTTTTAAGGCCATAGGGAGAAAGCCAGCGCCTTTCTTTCTAAATAATTTAAGGATGGCAATTACACTTCTCTCTGCCAAAGTGGCTGATGAGGTCAAATGTGCTGAGAATTTGGCATTATAGGAGAAAGTTATGCCTAAATACTGAAAGTTCTTAATTTGTATGTTGTAATATGAGGATAAAAATGCTAACCTTTATCTTACAGGGTATCATAAGAATTACAGCAAGATGCGGGGGGGGGGGCTGCAAGAACCTTCAAATAGGTGATTGACAGCTGTCTGTACATGTGCATTCTCTATAGTGGCCCCCACCTTGTGGAATGGCCCACCTGAGGAGATCAGAAAAGTTTCCCCACTTCTGTCATTCTTTGAAGTACGTAAAACAGAATTGTTCAGGAGGGCTTTTTAAATACAAGTAATAGAATTATGGCATAATGGAATGGTTCAGGAAGCAGCTTTTATAAAGGGAACAAGACTGTAGTCTGTCACTGAGTATTCTCTGTTTATTATTATTCTGTTCTTTATGCATTGTTTTCTCATTTTGTAATTCCATTTTCTGCAGTGCTTGACATATCATGAAGATGCCCTATGCTGAATCAGACTGTTGGTTAATAATCTCAGTATTGTGAGCAGTGGCTCTCCATGGTCTCAGGCACAGGTCTTTCACATCGCCTGCTACCTGATCCTTTTCACTGAAGGTACTGAGGATTGAACTTGGAACTGTTTACATGCAAAGATGCTGTGTCACTGATCTATGGCTCATGTCCGATACACGTGGCCTCCAGAGCTATTGTCTCCCAAGAACTGTCTTTGTTTTTACAAATTAAGCTCTGTATACAGCAAATTTTTTCCAATTTTCAATAATTATGTGAATTCTACAATTAGTGTTCTCATTTTGCCTCCAACACTTCTACATCTCTTTGAAGAACATTTAGGAAGAAGGTAAAAAGTATTATATTTAACATTTTTCCTACCTGAGTACCCAAGCAGGCAACCATCATATGAGTAAGAAGTTTAGCTGCAAACACTGAAGCCCTGGTACAGAAGAGGTGTGCAAAAATAGCCAAGATTAAGCCTGTTATAAAAGAAAGAAAAAATGGAGTTATTGATAAATAGATCAAATGTTGTGTATGATAGCTGGAGAATTGTTAAATTCCAAGGACCTTAATATCAGGAAAAAAGAGCATATACTTAACTTAGGCTATTAAAAAAAGTCCCTGCCTCTCTTTTTGCAACTCTGTGCCTTATGTGTCTCCTATTTTTGAGCTATTTTCATATAATGGTTCACATTGGCCTGGAGTAATAAATATCTTACGGAAACACTTAATACTGAAATTCATGCATAAGCAAATGCCCACTTCATTAAAGCAGGGATGGGTAGATTATTTGGAAGAAGCTAGTAATTCTCCAAGTAATTATAAGGTGCTGTCAGTGCATCCTCCAATGTTGCTGTTATCTTTCATTTTAAAGCTACCACAGTAGCTTCTCTCTTTTTCTTTTGTGTGAAGGAAGCACACACATGTACATATCTTTCTTCTAGATGGAAACACCACAACAGCACCCTTCTCAGTTGCCCCTTTCCTTACACATGCCTGGAGTATGCTATAAACTCTTTCCCCCTGCATCAAAACTGCAATTAGTTTCTTGCAAGGAGAACATAGAGGTAACGGTGCATTTTTCTCCGGCAGGACATATAACAATTTGGGGTGTAGTTTGTCCTGGGAAAAGGGCCAAGGGAAAGTTTCCCCACCTGGGCGCAGCAGAACTGCTCTGCTTACAACACTGTAAGATGTGTACAAGCTGCCATTTGGTAACTGGTAGCTCCTAAGATTCTTGGGGGGGAAATTAAGTAGCTCTCAAAAACATCACGCCTGCCCACCTCTGCATCAAAGCATCTTCTTGGATGCTTTGATGAACTCCTGTGATTAGAAATTATTGGAACTTAGGGCAGAAAATTTTCTTATATGAAATGTAATTGTTCACTCTATTACATGATAACGTGAAATGACTGCTAATCTATCCTTTTTGTTCACCGTTCTTCTTGAAATTGCTAGAACCCAATGTGTTAATCAGGACATCATGGCTTGTCTACATCCCAATCGCTTGTATTGACTTCCCACAGCATCCCTAAACCAGTCAATGGTGTTATTGTGTTATATTATGCGAGCAGCAATTCCAAGCTCGTGATCAAGAATGTTCATATAAGGATCGACCACCAATCCAAACTTTCTGATTGCTCATTAATACATATTTCCAAACTTTTTGTATTTATACAGCCCATTTTTAGTTATATCTTTAAAAAAAGTCAGACGGCCTAAGTGACTACTAAGTTCGTAAACTACAGGGTAAGGTTTGATGTACTTGGCATAACTAGTGAAATTACTTTACTATAGCAATTTTATTTTATTTGCATTGACCCATGAAACATGTTTCACTATGCTAGTTTAATTTTTTTCCCCTTCTCAAGTCAATGTTATGTCCTTTTTTTTTAGCCACTAAGGACAACTTCCTTCATCATTCTCTGCTTCAAAGTCAGTACACTGTTCATCAGAATGAAAATAATAATGTAGAAACTGACCTGAAATACAGATGAAACCAGATGAGAAAAAAGCTTCATTGTAAGAGGACAAGGTGTCTGTCTGGGCATAAGCTGCATACAGAGACAAGTGTGAACAAGAGCATTCCACATAATTTGAGGATTCGTCAATCACTTTACAGAACTGACTGTCAGTCAACCAGCTGCAGAAGAAACAAAAAGATTAATGATTTTCATTCATCTTCAGATCAGTGATCAATAATCATAATAAAAATATGGCTAACCATTGGTACAAGCAAAATACTGTCAACATCACAAGAACAACTAACATTTGAAACCCCACACAAATTATGTCTGATGCCCGTGTAATACAAGGTATTAGAAATACTAATTGAGATGATGGCTGAGTGAAGATGAAGGATATTGACAAGAAAAAGGAAATCATTTGACCAGGAATGATACCAAATCTAGTGAAAAACAGATTCTGGTGACAGATTTTAGGGGTTGGCTTATACGGTTGGAAGACTTGAGAAAAGGTTTGAAAATGTCTTTCCCTACTCTTCTACACTAGGATCAAAGCCTAGTGGTTCAACTTGGGTTGATTATATCAGTCTTTTATGCAAACTTTGGCTAGAAGCTTGCAAGATCCAGTATGCCATTTAGCTGCTATACCAAGCCCCAGTAGTTCCAAGCTAGATATATATACCAAAACAATGAACTAAAAAGTGTACCTTTCAGCAGCCTCATTCCAAAGGAGGCACAGTGATTTATGAGGAACAATTCGGCTGTCTGGAGAATGAATTCGATAGGTAACATCATTTTTATCTTTCAGTAGAAGTGGACTCAAACTTTTCAAACTCAAGGAAAAAATCTGAAATAGGTAAAGCGGATTTTTTTTCTATTAATTTGGACATGAAACATAAAACTGCCTAAATCAACCACTGCCCTGCTAGCTCAGTATTAACTTTTTAGGGTCGTGGCTGAGACCTTCCCTGGCCTCAAACCATGTATATATAAATTCCAAATATCATTTGCATCTGTTTACATTCACAAAGATTCTGTTGTAAACTAACTATATTAATTGCCCTTATCATAATCAGTTTCTGGAGAAAGGTTTTGAGATTACTTAACTGATACACATTATCAAGGTATTATTTAAAAACCTATGACAATCACATTACAGTAAATTTTAAGTTTGCTTAAAGCAGCCATAGTCCTTAAAATCCAAAAGTCATCCCACAGCTTTCAGCAGTCTGGCCCAAGGCTTGCAAGATCCTCTCTGGCAAGCAGAAGCTGGGATATATGATCAATGAAACCAATACAAACCAGAAGGTCCATGGTTCTTGATGCCCACACCAGATCCTTTGATGTTAGAATACCTTGCAAACCTAGGACCAGGCAGATGAATCATTTGAAGAATAACACAGACTAGTGATGGTATCACAATAGGTCAGACACAGAGGAAGAGAAAGGAGAAGGAGAGAATGGAGAATGCATGGTCCCCATCACATTGACAGAGCTCTTAATTAGCAGTCTACTAACCAAGTTTCTTCACAAACCATAAGCAAATAGGCTTATTTTCCTTAGTTAAATTTACATATCTGATACAAAGTTGTTGCCTATCATAGCTCAGTGAAACAGTCTCAAAGGCACAAGGACAGTTTGTGTTCATCTTCTGGATCACATGTAGATTAAGCATCTTTTAAAAGTTAGACACCTTATGCTTAAATTTAAAAAAGGAAACTCTAAGCCTTTAATAATAGTAACATTTGAGGAGGTATGGACTTGCTCAGTGCTTGGATGGGAAATGATTAGGAAGCCCAATATAAGCAGCTCTGAATTTTCTATAGGAAGCCCAATATAAGCAGCTCTGAATTTTCTAAAGGAAACATAAAAGCTATCAATCCAATCAATAACAACAAAATTAGGCATACCTTGTTTTTTAGGGCAGTTCCTTTATCACCAGTGATAAACCATTGTTGGCTGCTATACTCAGTGAACTGAATAAACCAACAGGTGTCATCTTTAGAATGAGATGAATCAGAAATCTCTAACAAGCGTTCAGGTATTCTGATAAAATCACCATCTTTCCCATAAAATATGTGCCCATTGATTTGCTGGGGATACCAGGAATGGGCCATGATCACAATGTAAGGGCAATGGTCAAGAATAGTTTTGCCTCTGTTAAAACAGAAGTAAGGAAATTGTTTACAACCTGTGAAAGAAAAAGTGTGATGTAGACACTCATATTCTCTTGATACCTTTATTGGGTGGTGTGCTTATTATTAGCAATATTAATAATTAATATTAACAGGAGGGGAACTGTTATCAGGGATATGTGGAAATTTCACATATATGCATACATGCCCAAGTCTCTCCATTCCATGGTTCTATAAACTCTCATAGGGCTGAGCAGGTCAAGTTCTCAATTTCCATCTGCTGTCCACCCTTTAAATGACTCTCAATTGCTCTCAACATTCTGTGCTTTCAAGAGTATTCTCAATCCTCATTTTTCCATTTACTGAGTATGTTTTCTTTTGGACAACATACAAAATAGTATTTTTCTGCATACTGTTAAATATGTCTCCAAGCATTAGTAAAGAAATTTGTTTTCATTCTTTATCTGCATTTTATTTTTCCTAAAATATTACAAGCATGAATTTTCTATGTTAAGAGAATCAACAGAAAATGCAGAACTTACCAATTAACAAACAATGTATAGATTATTAACAAATTGCTGTGGGGTAAGTTGTTTTGAAGGCAATAATTCAGTATTCTGCATGGAAACACTGATCCGACCATGCTGCAAAGTTGCAAGCAACATGGTCAGGGCCACAGCCCCCCCCCCCCTCACACAGGAAGGATCCAACAACCCTCAGCAGGGCCGCAGGGAAGCCACGGACTTGTGACAGGCCCGATTAGTGACAGGGGCTGCCCCTGTGGCTGGGATGACCTGTGATGCTCCTCTGCCATGGCATGGCCTTGCCAGTCAATGGCCACCATGCCACAGGCACCCTCACACCCACTTGGTCACACTCCTATCACTGTGCTCAACCATGGGCTCGGGTGAGCCGGTGGCTAGGGCCCGTCCCAGGGCTCCTCCCCCAGTCCCTCCAACAAGGACAGAGGAGGCTGTTGCATGGTGGTGATGCTACAGAACATCACACAGAGAGCCATGAACTTGGCGACCACAATGGTCTACATCGCCCACCAGTCTCCTATATGGTGCTGACCTCAAAATCAAATCTTCATCTGTCTTAATGCCCTCTCAATGACCATCTGTGTACTCTGGGGGGGTTGGTTGTAGGCAGCATGGTCTATTGCCTCATCTGAGGAAAATGTGGCCAGGAGGTATGGGAGGAGTGAATAGCCCCAGTAAACTGCATGGGGAAGGGAAACTGTTAGACATCAGTTCCCCTTCCTGTGGCAGCCTCCCGCCCCCCGCTCCTGAGCTACCTACCCAGCAGCCAGCCCTTGCCCTCTAGCCATGCAACAAGGAGGCAGTTCAGGCCGGACACCATGAAAATCTGGGCATCGTGAACACTCCCCAGCATGAATGGAATGCCAGATGTAAATGCAGAGTGACCATTAACAAACTGCCCCTTTTGTACAGTTCCAGGAGATACTTTGCATTTTCTTTCACACCCCTGACAACAAACAATCAAGGTAATCAAACCTTTGTTATTCCCAGGAACTGACTACTGGAGTCTTTGTTCCAACGGTTGGGAGGGCTCTCCCACCTCAGGGCATGTTTTGCCCTATAAGAACAGGAACCCTTGCCCCATTCAAACTGTGCACACTTATTGGATCCAAAGTGCTGCTCCCTTGAGGTTACTCTAAGCATCTTGCTCTCCTCACCGAGAACACAGGGCATTTGAAGCTACTCTCTTCCTCCATGGATTGAACTACTGTCCAGGATAGGTAGATATACTCCCCCCCCATTCTATTCCAACTTCTGGCTAGTTTCCTAGGATTCTGTGCGTGTATAACCATTTTATTATTTACTCCTGTGTGCGCGTGTGTTTTTCCTCTTAAATAAAATATCGATCTTTGAATTTATAAGCACCAGCCTAGTCTGCTATCTTGGGGGACTCCGTAAAAATTGGTGAAAAGATCCCATTGTTACCCCTTTTGCATAGCCATGTTCCTTGCTGCTAATTCTCCCCCCACAATTCTATTACTCACAAGGAGACCAATTCAGGTAACACTTGCAGGCCACTAGTGCCCTTGTTTCTCTTGTGCAGATGAATTGGTTCACTTGGATGCCACTCCAGAGCTGTTGGGTCCCATAGGTGGGGAGTAGAGATGGGCACAAACAGAAAAGCAAATGAAAGTTCATGATGAATCATGCTGGTTCATGGTTCACGTCAGAGCCCATTTCTGATGAACTACCATGAACTTTAGGCTGGTTCGTTTGGTTCATTTTTGGGTTTGTCACTGCAGACAGCCTGGCACCAGTCAATCAGTTTCCTAGGCAACAGGTGATGGACTTTCTGCAGACCTTCTGCTGACCCGGAAGTGGCCTTCTGCTGGCCCGGAAGTGACCATTTGCTGACCTGGATGTGACATTTTCATGAATCAAATGAACCAGTTCGTGAACTGGGGCAGGTTCGGGAAAGTTCGTGGTTCATGGTTCGTAAAATGCAACGAATCACAAACCGCACAATTTTTTCCCGGTTTTTGTCCATCTCTAGTGGGGAGGCTGCAGGGGAGGGGACCCCGTGTTTAGCCTCCTGGGAGGAGATGTAGCTGAGCGATGTGGTAAATGAGCCCGATGCTGGGGATGTGGACTCAAAAGGGGATGGAGATGAGAGGCAGTGGCTGGGGAGGCATCCTGTACACCCGACCCAAACACCTGGTTTCTTCCCCACAGAAGTCTGCAAGTTGGCCATCTCTGATGAAGTGGTGATGCATCTCTGAGCCATAACCTCCTTGCAACCAGCTGCAGTGGTGGGAATGGCTGTTCTCTAGGCTTTCTGCATTGGCGGGTCCCTGGAGCCAGTGAACATAGGGGATCCTGTGGTGCAGAAAGACTCTACATCCTTCAAGGGGGCAAGGTGACTCTGCCAGGAAACACGGATGGGGCCAGCGGGCTGGCAGAGCAGGTGAATCAAAGGGTGGCTGTTGTGAGCTCTGGAGCAGAGTGGGGACATGGGGGACACAGAACCCATGCCAGGGGCCCTTGTGCTGCTCAGTGAGGCCTCCTACCCTCTCTGCCAAGTGGGTGGTGATCGAGAGAGAGCAGCTGGAGACTCAACATGAGTGGAGGGAGGCTGTGTCCCAGGGCCATGAATGCATAGTTAGCCTGGCCGTATGTGCAGTGGCAGCTGCAGACTGCCTCGAGAATCTGCTGGCTGTGACGTGCAAGGGTCAGGTATGCACTGAGGAGCTGCTTGGGGAGCTTGTAGCTGTGTCTCATGATCCACTGCCAGCCCCCCTCCCATTCCCCTGCCTGTGGTGGTGGTCTGGGGCACACCACAGGATTGCTCTTGGCAACATGACCAGGCGGCCCCCCTTCCAGTGAGTATAGCTCACCTCCAGGTGGGTTGCGAGTCCTTCTCCATTGTGCACAGCAGCTGCTCCTGCTACATGTTCCAGGGCCACCTCAGTCCTTCCCCTGTGGAGGGGCAGCTGCCCTCCATCCCTTGCAGTGGGATGTGTCTCCAATGTGGGGAGGAGGGGAGAGTGTGCTCCACCTGCCACTCAGCTGGGCAGCTCCCCCCATGAATGGGGCACCTCCAGGGATGGGTGCTCAGCTGGGCAGCTCCACCCATGAATGGGGCACCTCCAGGGATGGGTGCTTTCTAGGGACGTAGCATGCGTGTTTCTGGGAGGGTTATTTCATTTTGGTGCCTGCTCTCTGGGGGGGCAGCATTTATAGGCAGTGCTGGGGAGACCACCTGCAGGGGGCAGGGGATCGAGACTCTCCCATAGCACCAGGGCTCCCCTCCAGACAGTTTCCCCCTGGCCAGGCACCTCATTGTGGGTGCTGTGACTGTGGAGGCACATGGTCCTCAGCTGCCTGCTGCTCCAAGAACAGAAGTTTTGACATCTGATAGGACCACTGCACTCACCCTCTACCCAGCAAGTCTAGGATGTATTTCAGTCATCTACAAGTTTTTGTAGATGACTGAAATACATCCTGAAATAATTTTATAGCATGTCAGATTTTTAAAGAGTTCACTGTTCTAGTATTGCCCACCAAGATCTATACTGTTCCAAGGGATTATAACATATACATAAAACACCAAGTGAGCTTCAAAACTCACTTCAATATCAGGGACTGTTTCTGGCATATTCTCTATGTGAGAAGTCTCTTACCTTTCACCCAGTGACCCACACATTTCTCCAATAGGAAGAGAAAAGGCAAATTTCTCAGTAATATCGGCAAGGAAGCTGTAGCCCTGGGTATCCTTGCGTTTGGGATTAATAAGTGCACAAAGGATCTCATACAAAAGATTTCGGTTTATGTTGGTGAGGGGATGCTTCTCCACTTTAGACATTACCTTAAAAAGCAAAAGTTGGAAAAATAATAAAATTATTCAGTGCTACACAAGTGAAAATCATGTAATTCTTTTATAATGAAGTTATTTGATAAGAACAAAGATGTCCAAGGACTGAAATAACATACTTTGCCTAAAGGTGTTATCAGGTAAGGATGTACATTTTAAAAAAAATTTATAATTTAAAAAAATGCTATTCAGTTTCTTTAATATCAGTATTAAAGCTATTAATACAAGTTTATAAATTCAGTATTCATTTCCACTGACTTGAAAAGGAAACCATATTTCTGGGTGTGGTTATCTTTCCTCATTCAATTTGAATGAAATATTTAGGGGTTGTACTCCTCACCCCAAACTGCAGACAAATAGGCAAAATTGTCTTCATAGTCATTAAAAATGGGAATGATTTTTTTAAAACAAAAACAGAGTATGTAGGTGACAAAAATAGAACCTTGATTCCAAATGCACATAGGAATTTATTCCACCCCCTCCCAGGCTACCTGACTTCTGCTATAAGAAGTGTTCTGGGAGTAATTTGCTTCAAACAGCAGAACACAGAAAGGTTAGATGATTTCCCCTTATCTATAATGCTTTATTTTTGTAAAAACAATACTGATCCAACCATTTTTGCACAGGATCAGACAAATTCATGCAAACAGGGATAGCCTGGTTTAGTCCTAACAACAACAAAAATTGCCTAACCTTTTCCCAACCCCACCCCTGATGCTTTTAAATTCTAGGATCGGTTGACTGATCTCAGATCCTGAGTCATTGGTTCTCCTGCACAGCGGTATCTGATCCTTTCTCATCACTGATCTCTCATGTCTTGTCAGTAAAGCTTCCTACCAAAAGGGGCAAAAACTCGAGCCTCTACTTCTATTTTCTCCTCTCCCACAGTGTGCTCAGGCCTGGCTGTCTGCAAGCAAATAAACATGAGCCATCTCATCACTGGGTGGTGCACAACCCCTGTCTAATTGCCAACAGATACAACCAAAGCCTGTGTCCACCGCCATCCCAAATCTGCACAAATATGTCTGCCTGCCTGGCAGTAGGTACAAGCAAAACTTTGTCAAGCAGGCACAACCCCAAACAACAAAATGGTTTATGCAAACAAGAATAATAAAGCCATCATAAGGTCACTGGCATGGTGCAGTAACTGACAGAAAGTAGAAACGTTTGTATATTTATAAGAGCTGAAAAGAAAAAAAATAGATCACAGTCTTCAGCTTATACTGTCACTTCTTCTCCCTCTACCCTTCCTACTACTCAGGAAACTGAAAGCAGACAGTAAGGCATTACACACAGTCATATTGGATCTGAATGTCAGAAAATATTTCAGATTACATATATCTAAAATAATGTATGTGATTCTGATCAGATTTTAATTATTATTCAAATATGTATCTCTGTTTCCTGGAGGTAAATACAACTGTTTTTACTTGAGCCATTATACACAAAGAGAACTACAATATTCTCCACTAATTAAAATGTATATTTGAACCATTTTCTTTAAAATTTAATACTTGATAAATTTAAAAAGGTAGTCCCCTGTGCAAGCACCGAGTTATTACTGACCCATGAGGGAATGCTGCATCACACATTTTCTTGGAAGACTTTTTATGGGGTAGTTTGCCATTGCCTTCATCTACACTTTACCCTCAGGAAACTGGGTACTTGATAAATAGAGAGGCAATTATCTTAATAGTGTGTTCCCCCTCTTAAAGGTTCAGTTAACCTTTCTTTAGAACTAAAAATCTTTTGTCACAGGACATCACCTGCAGGTTATCATTTTGATCTTTCACGTTTCCAAGACAGTTACTGCACCTCCATCTAATTCTAGGGCAGCCATTAATCAGTACAGAAGGAATATCCAGATACCTACCTTGTCAATTATGTACATCACAGCAGCAAGCTGCTCTTCCGTACTTTCTAAGACTACTTTGATGTTTAACAACTGAAGGACTCTATTCAAAATGGTTTCATCAATTGGTTGGTAAAGCTGATCTGCCAGCCCCCAGACTGCTTGGGAGTTTGAATCGGACACAATAGTTATGTTGGCAATACCATAGATGTCATCGACTCTGGCACCTCCAGTAGGATTAAAAAGCACAACTTGGAAGCGTTTAGGAAATGGGTTTAAGGATCCAGTCTCTGGAGTGAGCATTATATCTAGAATGGTATTTCTCTGTCCAGGTTCAAAGAACAATGTTCCCTCAGATCTGGTAAAATCCTGCCCAGAAATGGCTGGTGATATGGTTATTCGACCAACAGCTTCAGGTCTTGTAAGCTCCTTGAAATCAAACAATAAACTCATGGTAAGAATTCAACAATTCTACACAAAAACATTTGTTTCAAGTTATAATTTATTTTAAAAGTACATTTGTAAAGGTAAAAGTCACCTTTCTCATTTAGACAGACAGACTGACAGAAGACTATCTATACACTTATACTTACAAACTTCTGGTCAGATAACTTCTCTGAAGATATCAAGAAAATACATAATTCATCAATCAAACTAATCTCTGGAAGCATAAGAAATGTGTGTTTATCTGTGCAACTGGTCTCTACATGTGCCTGTCTTGGCTGTGTGGCCTGTGTCCATTACGTGATGTTTGAACATCAGGAAGACAAAAACATCTCAATTCAGAATGGTCTGTTTTTATGGAGTGGAGAGTTTCCTTCAAGTCATAGCTGACTTAATGCAACCACTGCTGGGGTTTTTCATGGCAAGAGACTAACAGAGGTGGCTTGCCAGTGGCTGCCTCTGCAGCCCTTTGTTGGGAGATCTCCCATCCAATTACTTGCTTTAGAGTAGCCGCCATTTTGCTCTGGCATGGAGATTGAGAGACACTGTCTGCTTCCTGCTGCTGAATCTTGGCTCTCTCTCTGTGGTCTGGCCTACTTTGGACTGCATCCTGCTGTCCTACTTTGGACTTGCATCCTGCTGCTGCCTGCTAAGTCAGGTTGCACCTGGAGGACTTCTGCTGCTACCTGGTTTGAGAGTTGTAGATTCACTGGGGTTTTTTTTCTTTCTTGGGGAGAAGGGGTTCGCTTGGTGTCTGGAGGAGTTGGGGAGGGGGGGATATGGGGTTTTTTTACTTTGCATTTTAAAAACTTTGCTATGTGGGAGGTACTTTGGTTGGGCTTTTGTGTGTGGGGGTGCTTTAATTTGAAGTTGATTATATTTACTGTTCATTTTGCTGCTTGTTCTTGTGGAGGGATGTCTTTTTTGCTTTATCCTTTTGTGGGTGATCCTGTTGTGAGTGTTGTAGGCATTTTACAGTTCCAATTAAGTTTATTAAATTCATCTCTGGTTTTGCTGGTTGTTCTTTGGGTGGGCTATTTCCCCCTGTTGTTGGTGCTTGGGGTGCTGTTTCTTTATAGTGTTCACTGGTTTTTTTGCTTGGTGTTTTCTGTTGTCACAGGTTTGGTTTAGTATTCAGTTGTTGGTTCAGGGTTGTTGTTCTTTGGGGGAGGGGTGTTTGCTTGGGTGCTTGGTTCAGTTTAGCTTAAATTACCTAGTGGTATTTGGGTATACTTTCAGGAGTAGGTTCGTTGCAAATTTGGTGGATTTTGCTTGCAAAATGCTACCCGCAACCCACTGGATAGTAGACATGGGCACAAATTGAAATACGAAGCAAATTTCATTATGAAATGGGCCGTTTCGTGTGTCATGAAACAATGTTTTGATGGACCATGGTTATCACAAAATTATCAAGAAATACATGACTTTTGGGCCTGTTTCATTAGCTTCATGAATGATTCATAATTTCAGACAGGCTGACGCTGATCCATTGATTTCCTAGGCAACAATGGGCCGACCTTTTGTTGCCATTAGAAACCCCAATCATAGCCCACTTACAATTGATTGAAAGCTTTCCTAGCCATTTGGAGAGCTTCCATTTTGCCCTATACAGCCAGGAGCTGGGGAGGGGGTCATTCCCCTAGGCAACCAAGGAGGGGGGCCTTCTGTAGCTATGGGCACACCAATCTCACCCCTCCAAACCCTGTTAGGCAGGTCTATCAGCCAACCATAGACCTCCTGTTCTTTTTCTGCTCTATGTCAGTGTTTTTTTTATAAAAGGCACCTCTCTCTACCTTGTGTTTCAGTCTCAGTAAACAGAGGGAGAGGGAGGAGGACTTGTTGCTGGGATTGGAGTGGGAGAGTGTGTGGAAGGATTTGAGATTGTGCTTTTGGCTGCTGCTGCTTTAAAGAGACCTCTTAAATAAGAAGCCTCTTATTTCCAGCTCTTGGCCTTGCTGTGGGAAGGTCTTTGGGTGAGGGTGCCTTTTTTCCTCTACCCCACCCCACCCCTCATTCTGTCTTCCCAGCCCAGCTCCACCATGGCCAGTCCATCCTCCTCTGATCCAGCAACTCCCAGTCCTCGTTTTAGTCATGCACTTTGGCAGCACTTCCCTTCCCACTCTTCCCATTGATCTTCCCGATCAACGTATTGCAAACTGGGAGGGTGGATGGAGGAGAGCCGGCTGAAGTTTCCCTGCGGGTTTGGCATCTCCAGGTATGAAGGGAACCGTTGAAATGCCCCGGGTTCTGATGAATCACAAAACTAACAAATCATTTCGGCAAACGTGGGCAATTTCATGAAGTTTACTGATTCATGGATCGTGATGAAATATGAAGCAGCACAAATCTCAGATAGTTTTCCCCATAGGGAATAATGGAGATTGAAGGTAGCTAGGGGCGCCTTCTTTGGGGGGCCATAAAGTGGCCCCCAGGACCAATCTCCATGAAACTTGGGGGATTCTTTAGAGGACAGTAGTAGGTCCCCTGCAAATTTGGTGGAATTCAGTCAAAAAATGACCTGTACCCCAGGCAACAGGAATTGTGTTTCCCATAGGAAACAAAGGTTGAATTTTACTGAATTTGTTCTGTACTTCCAAACCAGACTAGATAAAGAATTTAGTATTTGGGGAATACTGATTTTTTTCCTGCGCATACCCCCTAGCAACAAGTGCGACGGACAGCACTAGCTCCAGCTTCACCTCTCCTGAGAAACAATCAATGAGAGGAAGAAAAATGCTGGGCCAGTGACAGTTGGAGTCCACTGGAAAGAGTGAGAGGAGGGGAGAAGGTTTCTGAAAAGGCTGAGAGAAAGCAGCAGAAATCTTGCTGGCTTTTACAAACCTGTTCTGTTACACGGAGACATTCCCTGGTTAACTCCAGTATATTTATGAGTTTAAAAACATTCACTCCTATGTTCCATCTTGTAAATAAAATTTAATTTTCTATTGTTTAACCCTCGCTGGTTTGAAATTGTTGGCTGAAGGAAAATATCATACACATACCTTAAACTCTCTGGTCACGTTAAATGGGCCAAGTTTAAGTAAATGGTGGCCAAGTATACAGGGAAAGTAAACTCTTCTTTTCCCCAGTATCCCTAGGCTGTAACTGGGTGAATGGAAGGAAAAAGAGGGAACCGGCTAGCTGTCTGGTGAAGCCTCTGGAAGAGGAGATAGGGGACCCTGTGAGAATTTGGGTCAGGGCTCTCTGCTTGATAATAAGGATTAGACAGGTGGTTTATAGTGACTGCCTTTTATTGCATGGGAAGCCCCCAAACCTGTAAAGGAGGGTTAGGATGGGTGGCAGTGTGAAAGATAGTCATCATAACAAGTTCCCAGTGCATGGTGTTGTGGGAGCTAGCTCATTTGTGTGTTTGTCTGTGAAGCTGGACTCTGTATGTGCCTGTCTGGGTTGTTTGTCCTTTATGTGAGGCCTAAATTTCCAGGAAGAAATGGCAACAAAACATACATTGAAGGGGGATTTGTGAGAGTAGATTAGTGGGAGTGGGGCGAACCATCAGTATGTCACTTGATTTAGGCAACAATTGTTCCCACTGATTAATAAGTACATTTGCGGCATAACTAATAAATAGTATACTTAAGCCATAGTTGATAGAAGTCTGTCTAAGCAAGTTTCAGAAGAATTGCCTGTTCTTCTGTAAGTGAACTGGTATGATTACTTACATGCTGCAGAACAAAGACACTGCCTTTGTCTGTTCCTGGAAGCAATAATTGTTCATTTCCCAGTGGCTTAGCAAAACCAGTAAAAATAAAGGAAACAGGGAATGATTAAAAAAATCCCACCCCAACCTAAAAATATTTTCAGGAAAAGGAAATATGTACACTCTGGGAATGGGATAAGGATCTCAAAGTGAATTCTTTATTCTTCCTGCCTCCCCCTTGACTTCCTTTCCCTAAGTTCCTTCATGCTTTGGCATTCTGCCATGCATGCTTAAAACTACAAATATTAATGGACAAAATGTATGAGCTAAATCAGTGAAGTGATTACTTACCTGCAACCCCTATGGTTCCACATTTATGTACTAGCTTCATGATTGCAACAATTCCCTTTTCTAAGAATGCAAAAACCTACTGCTGCAATGTTTGATAAATGCACACACAATATAATGTATCTAGAAAACATACACACAAGAATCAAATGCCTTGGTTGCTCTGGCATATGACTCACATCAGGAGAGGGATAGGGGAAATAAGAACTTAAGAAAATCCCTATTGAATCAGCATTACCTTTCTAGAGTCTGAGGCTGAAACCTTCCCTAGACTTGCTGCTTAGGATCCCTCTGGAGGTACTGGGATTAAAATGGGACTCAAAGCAAAGCATCTGCTCTACCACTATGTAGGAACTCTTTCTGTTTTTAAGGTAAAGGTCTCAATTTCCCCTTAACTAGGGTCATGATGATCCTTGAGGTCTGACAAAGGAAGTGTAAGGAAAATTGCTATTTGCAGCAGCAACAAGAGCTGCACACAAAATCATCTCAGTGTGGAAGTAGCCATAGTGTCCCCTAATTGAATCCCAGCAAAATAATCGAGAAGGATACCAGGGAGAGATCCAGTAAAAGCAGCACAGTTACACCCATTCAGTGCAATCATTGGGCTGTCACTACATGCCGAAGCACCATGCCCAAGTAAGGCATGCTTGAGAGTTCACTCCAGATACTTTTTTTCAGTGAAATCCAAGTGTGATTTTTTTAACAAGGGTCCCAAAACAGTCACCTTCAGTGTCATTATGACAATCCCCTCAGAGAGACAGGAATAACTTCCATCGCTATAAACCAGTCCTGTTCAAGCCATTCTAATAATCCAAGAAAACTGTGTGTCAGGCACACATGTAGTGGGCATCATTTCACTAAAAATCCTGTCCACATCCTCAGGTTGCATACATTGAAAGATATCCCCACAGAAGCATTACTGAATGGAACTAAAGCCATATCCAGAACTCTGTTCCATAAATTTATGTGAGGAGTTCCATCAGATCCAGACAATTTTATCTGAAAAGTGAACTGGACACAGCATGCCACTGAGAAATCCTTTCATTCTTTCTGGAGTGAGAATATAAAAGACCTTTCAGCACATAGGTTAGTACCAAGTAGATCCCATGGTGATGGGAAGTGTGGTAACTTTGCCACAGTTATCACCATAGAACAGGCACTAAAACAAGCTCTAGCCTATGCTTGGAGTGGATTTGTTCTGAATTTCTTCTACTAGGATTCTAGCTATCATCCCATCTCAGCTTTCTGAGGTAAATTAGACTAACAACTAGTCACCGACTCAAGGTCAGCTCAGCTTCATTGCTGAGTGGAGATCTGAACCCAGGACCGAGTTGTCTATCAACTACCCACACAATTCTCATAAGAACAGCCATTGTTGTTACAAGTATAACCTGTGAGCCTGTAACTCATCAATTCCATCTGTAGCAACTTCAGTAATTTCTGAAATGACCATTTCTATGGACAAAAAACTGGCAAACTGGCGTCTAGGTGAAGTTTGACAGTTAGAGGGTACTGTCTAAGATTACATTTTCATGATTTCAGAGAATCAGTCCAATGAGGGAAAGTCTTCATTCTGTTATAGATTATTGTTATGCTGTTAAAGCTTTATGAGAAAATTTAACATCTACTAACTTGTTACTTGAAGAACTAAAGACATGACGGTATAAGCATTTATGAAGCAGTCCTACCTGAGTTCTGTAGCCAATGGAGATGGTAAGTGCTGTGCTAGAATCTCTAACCACCTGGAGACTAATGAAAGTGGTTTTCTTATGGGCCACAGCCAGACGAGACCCCACAGCAAAGTATATCAGGCCCCGAGGAGAGTCACTTTCCGGGACTAATATGTAGGCAAATCTGGCACTATCGTTTAACGCTGCTCCTGTGCTCACATTGTAAAGCTCCACAAAAAAAGCAGTCTCAAATTCAGGTACCTGAGAAGCAAAAAAAGACACTGAAAGCATGGTACCAAAGGAATATGTTTTTAAAAAGGCACTGTTAATAGTGCTTTTTTGCTCTTCATGGTTGTTTTTGCACCATATGCTTTTCAAACCAAGGGATCATCTCCACAAGGAATCTTGTAATTGAAGAAAACAAAGTGAACAAATGTCTGCTATCCTGGGCACAGTAGCTCTGGAGACTCTCCACTGCTTCTCCCAAGATCACAGGTCTTCCCTTGCTTATGGCATTCACATTAACATGCTTGGCATCAATACAACTGTCATCCTACGGCATGAATATTATGCCATGTAGAGGATCTCTTAGGGCCTGATTATATGAGACACTGAACCCAAGTTAGGTTGAGAGAAACTTGCATTTAATGTGATTGGCACTCATATTCAAAATAGTGTGTGGTGTGTGTGTGTGTTTGTGTGGAAGGTGATTGTTCTGGTGAAAGAGACTCTACTGTATTTTGGCTCCCTTCAAATGCTATAATTATATGGATTTTCATACTATATTTGATCAATTATCTCACTACCACCCCTCAATTCATCATCCAATTATTAAAGAAAATGTTCTCAAAAAATCCCCAAGTTTTCTAAAATGTTGCAATGTTTCAATAAAATCATTTAACATTCAGAAACATTTTAAATTCATAATTTCACTGGAAATCTCAAGTTGCATTATATAATCTTATATACTAACAGCCAAGTGGCCCTGACTGGAGGATACTTAAATCTAGAGACTGGAGCCATGAATGGACAGATCTTCCTACACACCTGAAAAATGCCCCAAGTTTGCAGAAAAATCTGAAATCTAAAAAAAATGCATTCAAAATAGAAGCACCTGCACCTTTAACTAGATGCCCTCAGATGCTGTTGCTAGGTAAATCATAGCAGTTTAGCCAGTATTCCAGGTTTGGTTTCTGTCAGTAAAAGACAGGGGGAGGTGGCAAGGCCCTTTTCAGGACTGTTTTGGCCATTGAGGAAGGACTCATTGGGGCCAGGCCCAGAAGCAACCACCCAGTGTTTCGATACCTCGTGACTTGCATGACTGGCTGCTTGCTACTATTCAACAGCAGTGTAGTGTAGTAGTTAGAGTTGCAGAATACGATCCAGGAGACCAGGTATGAATCACCACACTGCTGTGGAAACTCACTGGGTGATTTTGATCTAGCTACACCCTCTTAGCCTAACCTACCACTGAGGTCCTTGTGAGGATAATATAGAGGCACAGAGAATGAGGTAAACTGGTTCCCATTGAGGAGAAAAGCAGGCATGATGGTCAGATGTGGTCTTGGAATGGAAGGCCGTGGAGATATGGGATGGCTCCGTGTACTTCCACCGTGCGTCCCATCCCAAGGCATGCTGGTAGTGGAGCTAGGATGAGGAGCCTCCCTCTGGCACTGATGTTGTGCAATGCCAGGTCCATTACCAATAAAACCAACACAATTCAGAATGATTTTGCTGAGAATAATATGGACATGGTATGTGTGACCGAGACCTGGGTGAGGGATGGCAAGACAGTTGCCTTGAATGAGCTGACTCCCCCAGACTGATGGTCGAGGGGGAGGAGTGGCGATACTCATTTGAGAGTCTTTCTCTTTCAAGCTGCTCCTCACACCAAAGATCATTGACACTGACTGTGTGGGTTGTTACCGAGCAGCCCCCTTCTGCCCTGAGGCCAGCCACGAACCGTGTCTGAGTTCTACACTAAAAGATTGCCTTGCACGTGTGCCCTTAATACACGTGTCAGTTTCATATCTGATGCTGCAACAGACTGCGTCAGTTTCCTGGACAATTGCTTTCAGGACCCTTGTGTAGCACAGCCCTGTTCAAGCTTATATTTGGACTTTCCCTTGTGGTTCTACCCTGCTGCCAACCACGAACTGTGTCTTAAACGCTGCTCCCTTGCTTGCCATGAGAGCTTGCCTTACCCTGGACCCCAGCCACGCTGCTAGCAGCCAGGTGCCAGCCAGGGAGATCTTCAGCGAGCCCGACCAGGCGCCTCCTGGCCAGCTCCCGCTGGGAGCCTCCCGCGGGCTGGTTACCAAGCTCGCCCTCGCTACTGGGCAGCCTGCTAGTAAGCCCTAGCCATGCACAGATGCCAGCCTTGTTCTCAGGCAGCCAGGAAACCGAAGGGAACAGCCTGCTTTGGGAAGCCATTTCGAAGCGAGCTGACCACGTACACAGCGAGAGAATTCCGCTCTCCTCTGCATATCTTAACACCTATCCAGAATGAAGATTGAGTGCCAGTCAGCCAGAGCAATCAACGAGCGCACATCAAAGCAGCCCCCGCAAGCCGGACTTGATGGCACCAGGATGAGCACTGTTAATGTGCAAACCACCCGGATCCTCTTCCTTCCCCCGTCCCCTCTCCCAAAAGGTGTCATGATATATCAATCAGACTTCAAACATCGTCCAATCAAGGCTATTCCGATAGCCCCAAATCCTTTGATTTAAGTCGTGAGAACCAGTAAACGGGGCGTCAGCCCCTGGGTACTTTGAAGGTATATAAGCTAGCCCCTCGAACCTGAGGGCGCGCGCCATTCCTATCCTAACTTCCTTGCTGCCTTTCTACCCGTGGTCCTAGTGCTGGCACTAGACCCCCTCGCTGCTAAGATCTCTGCTCAGCCTCAGGATTGTAAGTATATCCTTTGTCATCGTGGGGTTCCCGCTCATGCAGCTGTCTCTAATTTTCCTACTCTGTATTTCTTAGCTCTTGTATGTAATCTTGTATGTGTGTGTAAGTTCAGGCATACGCCACACTATCAGAAAATACACCTTATTGATTGAATAATTGTAGTCTGCCTCTTTGTCACGTGAGTCTCTGGGAAAAGGACCTTGGTATACATTGGTTAGATCCGCGCTAAACTTAGTTCTGGACTGCTAAGATAATTCCCCATTCAAATAAAAGAGCAGTTCCAGTAACAGGGTCTGATATAGGATGCTGAGGAGAGTTTGGCTATCTGTTTAGTGTACCAACTGCCCAGCGCACCAGCAGTACCCTGTCGAGCCTGTTGAAGGCTGTAACCTGCAAGTGATCTTGATTTGATATGGTATTCTATAGATTTTTTAAAAAAATGAATTGGATATTCCATATAAAACTTTTTAAACCCCCTAGGATTTTCCAATTTTCAACAAACCTGAGGCTTGGTTTCCTATGTCTTTAGGTGTGTTTCATCAATCTGCAGTTATAGTGAAGTGGCACTTTAACCTCATGAAGTTCAGCTATATGAAAAAGTAGATGGGTGTTGCATCACCCTTCTACTTTTTTCATTAAAAAAAATTCAATAGAATACCATATCAAGTGAAGATCACTGTGTGAGTGCAGCCTACAGCCTGCTACAACCATTTAAATTATACCACACAATACAAGAGGTAAAATTGATTTGGTGTTTTTTAAAAAAATATTTCTAGGGTATAGTGGTTGTCAACACTAAAAACATTTTTTCCTCCCTCCTTTCTCTTTTTGCATTTTAAATAAGTGCATTGGATAGAAAGGGTTAACCACCCAGCCCCAATTCAGATTAAGGGTCCTACACTTCATATCAATACATTAAAAAGCTGTAGAAAACTCTTGCTGTCTGTTTGTCACTTAGGAGACATAAACACCTTGGATTTTTGAGAGGTCACTGAAGTGACCAACCTTTATAATAAATACTTACATTATCAGGCTTTATCTCAATAGAGATGATGCATTTGGTTTGACTGGCATTACAGGTAGTAACTCCTAAGACTGCCACCAGTTCATTTGCTAGATTCACACCATGCTTCTGCAGGATAACTGATGTTTCATTAAAAGTCACACGCCACGAGATTTTCACTTCTTCAAAAGCCCTATCAACAAAGCAAACCAGTATACATGCATTGACAGAGGTTTAGGAAATACTAAACCTTCTCACCTTTTTTCCTCATGCAATTCAAAATGGCATTCCATTGTAAAACAGTGTAATAAACAGAAGGAAAGAAATAGGGTTTTTTGTAGTGTAATGTATCCTAATACTACTCTGATACTCTGTACAGATAAGTTAACTAGTTTCAGTCAGTAGGCTTCAATTCAGTATTTTAGTATATGTACATATCAGGTTTCAGGCCAGCAAATGTATAGTGGTGCTTTCCAATTCTGTTTCCATGTCAAGATAAAAATGCTTTGAACTACTCCAAGTCAAAATAAAAATGGGATGGCTGCATTATGCATTTTTAAATTAATCACTGCTTATTTTACAGTGCTTTCCTAAGCATAGTTATGATTTCTATGCCTATTGACTTCAGTGGGCTTAGAAGGGTGTTGCTTTGCTTAAGATTGCACTGTTAATCCCTTAAATATATAGGCATCACAATGCCCTTGGCTTCCCCAGTATAAGAGATGAGGTACCCGCTTACAGATGAATGTAGGGAAGGTTAGTAATAAGAACACATGAATTCTGAAGCTACAATTTCCAGCCCTAGCCAACTGACCACTGTGCCTTAGCAGAGTAAGCAATAAATCACATATGTGTGCAAATAGCAAGGAAATTAATTTCACATCTCAGCTATTATGCATATGAGTTAGAGTGTTTAATTCTTTCATTTTTGTTCAGTTCTGGTAGACTGACTGACTCGCTGAAATCACATTCTAAATTTACGAGGCAAGTTTACCAAATTGCATCGAGCTATTAGAACATCTGAAAGTCAAAGATTTATGATAAAATTCCATGATAACCTCTTCTGCTAACAGCAGCATCCTTGATTTCAACACTGCATACTACAGCATGTGGAGACAGCACTTTTTAGCAGCCGTTGCCTGCACCTGTTTGGTTGCCTGGTGACAATGAGCAGTACCTCCCTCTTCTCAGAATCTTCATCAAGCAGGAGGCCACTTTGTGCCTCTCCGGTGAATCCCAGAACACCATTCTGAAGATCATTTCCTAGATGAGAAGCAGATCGCACAGAACTATTAGGAAAACTGTCAACTGCTTGATGATTTTTGGTACATATGTGTTAAATTATTGGTTTTAATTATTTATTTTCTTTACTTATACTCCACCTTTCTCCCCAATGGAGACCTAAAACTGCTTACATCATTCTTCTCTCCTCTATTTTATCTTTACAACAATCTTGTGAAGTAGGTTAGGCTGAGAGAGCGTGACTGAGCCAAGGTCACACAGCAGGTTTTTATGCCAGAGTGAGGATTTTAATATGGGTCTCCCATATTATAATTTGACACTCTTACCACTACATCATGGTTTGGCCAATTAACGCCCTGTCATACCATTTCTTAAAAAATTATGCAGGAAACTGAAATATTTACTCAAACTTTATGAAATGTTATCACTAAATCAGTATTTAGTTGGAACTAAACCAGTACTCCATAGTAATCTCTGCCATTTAAACTGAAAACTTAAGAGACGAAACAATTTTCCGATTTAAGCAGCATTACAACCAACTATTCTTGTTCTGTCAGTCTCATGGAATAGGTAGGTAAAACAAATTAGACTGAAACAAATTACATTGAATGTTATTTAAAATGTACACATAGACTTTACAATAGACATGGCATGTCATTAAGTGCCAGTAATTTAAGACATTAAAGAAACCCAAAGTCTCCCTTTGCAGGTATGCAGATGCCTTTAGCAGCTTCAACCACTGTAACAAGCCAGGATTACTTTTGTAGATGGCTACTGTCAGGCTGTAGCTTATTTTCTCCATTTACATAGAAACAATAGGAATCCATCCTTCCAACTTTAAAAAAAAAAGAACAGCTGAAATTCTTGTTTAGAGCTTGCCTGAATCTTGTAAACTTTTTAAGGTGAATTCAGAGAGCCCTTGTATTGAGAGCAAGGAAAAATTCAGTGCTAGTAGCATCATTGATAAAATAAAACTAGACAAAGTTTAGGTAAAAAGAGCAAAATGTGTCCTCTTTTTAAGGAACTACCTAACCTACAGCATCCCCCTTTAAGCTTTTCTTGCTGATTTTTCAAGTGTTAAGAGGCCAATGCCTTTGACTAGGCTATTTCCCCCACTTTTGACTTAGAAATGGAAGCAAGGGATCAATTGCCATATACTGTTACCTTCTCTTTTCTGAAAGAGTTCTGTTTTGATCCTTACTTTCCTGTTCAAGAAATGCTTTGGAAAACAGTGAATACTGTAATGAATCAAATGGGCCTTCTCTGCAGACACTTAATATAAATTATGTAGTGATGGCAGCATGATTCTCTTCCTCCATTATTATAAACAATATTCATCATGCAAGCACACAGATGCGTATCTGCTTTAAAAAATGTTACCAAGGGAAAGTAAACAGTCGGTATTCCCATATGTATTTTTGACAATTATTTGAGAAAAGAGCACTGAATAGTGCCTATGAGAAAGAAGTTGCAACAGGTTTTAAATGAAAACTCTTCGCACATGTCTCTTTTGTTCTTCACCAGTGTCAAATATTACACTCTAAAAGTGCTTCTCTTTTATGGAGTAAGGGGTAGGGGGCTCTCTGTTTTCTTCATGCTACACTGTAGAGCATAACATTGGGACCCCCAGAATCAAGGTGTTGAGAGGATTCCCCCCATTTCTGGAAAAATGGCTAGATCTGAAAACAAAGAGACGATGAAAGAGAAACAGACTAGAATTGAAAAGTATGTCATAACTAGAGATGGGCACGAACAGAAAAAAAACCCAAACATGATGTTCATTGTTCGTTGCCATCCACGAACAGGGACTCACAAACACTTACGAGCATGACCTGTTCACGAACATGTTCATGGTTGGATGTTCATGGGGGACAGCAGGCTCTCTTCCAGCCATCATCCAAGTTTGGTCAAGATCCCTACTGCACCACTTCCAGAAACCTGACCTGAGCAGGCACCAGGAAAGGTACCAATAATCAATAATAGCTTGGCCCCAGAGCGTGGCAGCAGCCCTGGAACTTGAAGGGGTAGATCACTATCGCACCACTCCCAGAAACCCTACCTGAGCAGGCAGCAGGGAAGGTACCAATAGTAAATAATAGCTTGGCCTCAGAGCCTGGCAGCAGCCCTGGAACCTGAAGGGGTAGATCCCTATCCCACCACACACAAAGAAAATTCAAGCTCCAATGCACTCTCCCTGTCCCTCTATTAAAATGCCAACAGCAGCTCTCTCTCCCTCTCCACTGTCTGCAAAGACTGAAAGCCAGAGCTGGGAGCCCTCCTCCTCCCCTCTAGTCTTTGCTCTCTTGTAACAAATTTGGGGTTCCACACTTGGAAGGAAGACCTGCCTATCAAGCTAAATTGGGCTTCGGTTTGGGTTTCCAGGGCAACAGCAGGAGTTCAGACAGAGTTCAAACAATCCCTGCTTACGTTGCCAAGGGAATTGATTACAGGTGCCAGACTGTCTGGCTTGACCAACAGCAATGAAAAGGCTTGCAACAACCACCTGTTCGTTTAGAATGGGGCCTCACGAACAGCTGTTTCACGAACAGCAGATTGGACTGTTCGTGGCTTTTTTTTGTTCATATTGCTGTTCGTGCCCATCTCTAGTCACAACTCTAGTCACATTCCTGTATGCAGGAGTACAGACAAATCCACAGAGTGAGAGAAGGTTTCTGAAAACTGGCCAGAGTTCAGAAGATCATTCTTTTGGGCTTTCTTTGTATGGACTCTCTGAAATTTGGGGAACAATCTACTAATTCTTTAATCAGTTAGCTGCTGGCTAAGTAGTCTGCACAGGATAATGACAGGAAATGTGCTAAGAGGATGTACTGGAGCGAGCTAGGATTGCTAAAGCCGTCAGTACTTACCTGTCTGTCCATGGCTGCTCCTGTTCATGAGCAAAAGACCTTGTCTTAATAGGGTGTTGTAAACTACCTTTGACATAACATTAGAACTAACAGAAATGTTCTTATACAGAACTGAAGGTTAGCTGTTAGAGATCAGAGTAGTTAGAAGCAGCAAAGATCAGAGAGAAAATCATTCCCAAACTAGCTGCATAGCTGACTCAAACCTTTTAAATGTTGCAGGACTTAAAACTAGATGTTGGGCTGAAGTGACACTTCACTCCAGGCATCTGTTTAAAAGTTGACAACTCTGCAAGGTTAATGTTGAATTTGCACTCTGTGAATGCTAGGAGACTAAACTAACACTACTATGTTTTTCCTTTTAAATTCCAGACTCAAAAGGCAGCTGGATGTCAATTAAAATGTACTGATGCAATTAACCAGAAAGGACAAAAGATATTTGGGGGGCTTGGGGAAGCAGCACATATTCAATGAAAGTGGAAGGAACCTTCTGGAATCTGGCTAGTATTTTCCATTAGGGAACAGAGGAGGATCTGATGGCCTGTCCTTTTGTGAGGGATCAGAGCACATGGTGGGAAAAGAAGAGAGATTTTGAAATTCTTTTGGAAGGCTGAGGTGAGTCAAAGGAAGATGTCTATAAGAAGGCAGAGAAAAGTAGAGACATGAACAGAGGCTGAACAAGAAATCTAGAAATCTGAAGATTATTCTGCCTTCCTCCTAATTCACCATCAGAGTGGGGGATGTCAGATGACGTGTCAAAGGACGTGGGTTTTTTTCTCATTTGTTCAAGGGTTGTTAGGCAACACTTGCTCAACTATACCCCTTTTTCTTTGTGTAACAAATGACAGCTTATACAAGTTACATATATTATTTTGTGACACTGGTGTTATGGTTCATGCTCACCAAGTTACAAAGAGAAGGTAAGGAAGACACTTGCTTGAATTGGAATGAGTCAAACAGGTGAGTTTTTCAAGGTTCTCCCCTACTTTCATGATTGGAATAAAAGACTGATTCTTAGCTCTTCTGAGGGACCATGGAATAAAGTACAAATGGTTATTCCCGGAAGGAATATGGTTTAGATATAAAGATCAGGCCTATAAGATACTATCAGAAGATCAACTAAAGGATTTTGAGAATAAAAACCCGGAACTCTGCTGCACCGAGAACGAAGAAAAGGAGAAGCCGGAGGGGGGGGGAGGAGGAGGAGAGCACCGCAACAGCGGTTGCACAGAGAGAATTGCGTCCGGGACCTAGAAGGGGGAGGAAAGTTTAATCAGAATTTGAAATGTTTATTCTCTGTATGATTAACCACTCCATCATTATCTTATGGAGCTATTTTTGTATTATGACAGTATGAAGGGAAAACATTGAAGTGTAGTGTTTAGTGTTTGTAGTTCATTCTCCCCCCTTTTCTTTTTCCATCCCCCTTTGTCCCTTCCCTCTCCCCTTTCCTTGTGATAGTCGTGTGTAGTGCTGTGTAGTGTTTTGTAGTTATGAAAAATAAAAAAAATTATAAAAAAAAAAGGAATAAAAGACTGATTCTTAATTAGAACTAAAGTCTCTTAAGACACAAAAACGATCACAGTTATGGCCATGGCTGCCTGCTTTCTCCAGAGATTCTTGAGAAGCCTGAATCTAATTTTGCTCCCTGACTCCCAAGCTGAACAACTGGCCACTCGGCATTCTTCTAGAGTGAATAATCAATGGTGAAGTAATATAATGTATTTGTATGCACTTTCCTTGATTATTTGTTATCAATATGAAATTATGCTACTATACTTCATAAATCAGTTTGATTTGTAAATCTAACCCAGCAGTGTACATGGTTATCAATATCATAAAAGAATCTGTGCACTGTAATTTACTACAGGAGTGGATTTCGGCATAGGAAAAATGCCAAGTACAATGACAGTGCTGTTAAATAAACAATAACAACCTTACCCAACAGTATTTAATTATTTACTGAATGGGGGAAAAAAAGTATTACCTTTGATAACTATGGTGGCAAAGCCTGCAAACCCATATTCATCACTGTCTTGCGAAATCAGCGCTCCACCTTCGGGGTCAGAGAGGACAACATAAAAGAATTCCTGTCCTTCAGGTTCATCATCATCAAGAATTCTGACAGACACTAGGCTTTCTCCTTCTCCATCCAGCAACATCACAGAAAAAGCCAGCTCTTCAAAATCCACCCCTTCAGTCGCCCAGGTCAGGTTGGAAACCCAAGAAACTGTTTCAAAAGAGAATGTATCTATCCCACTTTGAGCACTTATTCCACCAAATGTTTTAACGGCTACTGAGACATTGCCCACAACCCCCCGAGTCCTTTTGATATGAATCAAAACTGTGTTTGGCATGCTATTATTGGTATCTTCTTCAGTGTAAATAACAGATGGCCCAATGCTCAAGATTCCATGATGGATATCGTTGGCCAATAGGACAATTGATGCAACACTAAGTTCTGGGTTCAGACGTGGATTCCACATCAAGTCTAATTCCTGTGTAGGTAAAACTTCCACAGACGTTAAGTTCACAAAAAATATTTCATCTTCTTCTGATATGCTGTCATCAATTATCAAGATTTCAAACATGGCCTCAGTTTGAAAGAGGCCAAAAACAAGCTCTCCATTATAAACAGACTCAAAGTCTTCTAGTGGTTTGGCACTTCCTGCAATTGTCTGATAGAATAATTTGGTGAAGTTGCTTTGGTAACCAAACAGTCTTTGTACATATAATCTGACCACTTGAACATCTTCCTGTACCAAAATATGCCTTGAGTTAGGAGCAAACTGGAAGATTCCCATTGGCTCAATTTCAGCAACAGTGAAGCCTAATCTACAACAAGAAACAAATATGTACAAGTTGAATTTGGAAAAAAAAGCCATCTGTGGAAGAAAAACGTGCCCAGTGAAAATGGGAAGGACAAAAATAAAAACAATGGGTTCAACACAAGCAAGGATGGTTTTACTCTACTACCACTTTCACTTCTCTGAAAACAATCTTCCTCCAGCCACATAGCAGAGCTTTACCTTTTGCAACAGCTGAAGTCAAATCAAGACTGGTGTGCAAAATTAAAAATCCATACCTTGAACTTTTCTTCTATCAAGTTGAACAAGAATCCGTTGATTTTACTAGAATTATTGTTCCATTATACACACACACGTTTAAGATATAGACATGGGCTTGGATTCCAACCTTTGTTTCTGCTGGCACAAGACTTCCAATCATGGAGCATAATCCCCTGCCTCCCGTTGTATCCTGAAATGTTCCCTGAAATCTTGTGCCTGGGGATCTCATGTACCCTACACCAAACAGCATTTCAGGTGGTGTTTTGGACTGCTGTAGGACAAGGACAATGGGGAAATCATACTCCATGATTGTGTCTTTGTACAATTCTTTATGCGAGTATTTGATCCTGTGACAAAGTCTAGTTGGTTCCAGAGACTAGTAGATAGTCTCTGTCTATATACTATTAGGTACGGATAAGTGATGTCACCAAAGTTTGTAATTATTTGCATTGGAATACAAATTTAGGCAAATCATAAACCAACCTACAGTTTGATTTCTTCACCCTCCCATTTTCCTGGCTGCTCCACTGTTGTGATAATGGAGGCAGAAAAACGGAAGGAGTTCTCTCCCCAACCCCTTCCCTTGCGGTCTGCAACACAGCTAAAGGCAGTATCCCAACATCTGGGAGTTGTGGGATGTGTCCTTGTGATGGACAGCAATAATTCCAGCTCCACCTCTTCTGTGAAAACAGCCAATGAGAGCTGGCAGAATGCTGGGCCAGTGACAGTTGAAAGTCTGTTGAAAGACCAGTTAACGCAGTTACTAACAGAAAAGGTTTGGAAGCTGCTGAAGAGAAGCAGCAGAGATATTGCTGACTGTTGACACTTATTCTGATACATTAACCACAATATATCTTACTAGCAACAAAGCCTGTTTTTTTAAAAAAAAAACAGGCCCTAGAAAACCCAAGACAGTTGGCCCTCCCACCACGGCACCTTCCGGAGGGACACCACACCTCGCTTGGCCATCCCATGACAGTGGCGCCCTCTGGAGTGACGGGCTGGCTCGCCTGGCTGTCCTGTGGTGGCGGTGCCCTTTGGAGATGCGTCATAGGCAATACGGCTTGCCTTTTATATAGAAAGATGTGTTTTAAAATCATTCACTCGTGTTTTATCTTATAAATATAAATTATTGTTTCTATGTTAAACCTGGCTGGCTTGAAGTTGTTGGCTGAAGGGAAATAAGACACACACAAACCTCAAACACACTAATCACGACAAATGTGTTAAGTTTAATTAAATGGTAGTAGTGTATATAGGGAAAATAAACTCTTTAAGTTCCCTGAAATCCCTTGTGAAGGTAGGTTTATAGTTGGTGGCAGTGTGAAAAGGGATTACATATTGTTGTCTCCACACTGCCACCAACCTTAAACATCCCTTCACAGGTTTGAGGATTCACAAGCAGCTAAGGGCAGTCACAACCCACCACCTGTATAACCTTTATTATCAGGCAGAATTATTCCTGTCCATCACAGTCCATTTACTACAGTACCCAAAATTCATACTAAGAATTTAGTATGGGGAAAGGAACTGCACAACTACTCATGACATATAAATTCTGCCCTAAGCAGGTTAGATTCTACCAAGCTGCATGTTCTAGACTCTACCTGGCAATCATAACCCTATGCTGCTCTGAGTTCCCAAGATGAAGAAAGGGATACAAGTATGATTAGATAACTAAAAGAGATCAAAAGAGTTTTTTAAACTGTCTGCATACAGCTGCTGAGCAACACACAACCAACCAATAATTTTCTTACCTCAGCTGAACCCCACCAGATACATTACTATGAAGTTCTGATAGATGTACAGCAAATGCCTCCGGAATACTTGGATTTGGAGTAACATGAAATACAATTGCTCTGCTTGGCTCACCATGAGAAAAGGTAGCAGAGCCTAGAAAAAGAAAGTCAGAAAAGGAAAGAAGGGTAATTTGAGAATGATCAGATTATACCCTACTTAACAATCATTTTACAGATGAATGTTCAGTGTTGAAGGCAGGACTATTCTCCTTTATGCCAGTGCTGAAAGAACCTTCTTCCAACATAACAAAAAATGAAGTGGTCAAGAATGGGGGTCAACATACTTTCAGAAAGATTTGGAATTTGGGCAAGGCAGAGATGAAATAATTATCTATTTAATCCTTAATGAGGAGCAAACACATGTGTTCCAAGTAAAAGGTCCCAGTGTATCTCTCTACCATCTCTGGGACAGGGCGGGGGACAGGGTTTTGTGTTGTGGTGGCTTTGCCTTTCCAATGGTATGGCAGCATGCCTGGAGAATGAGTGGGTTACTGTTCATCTCCTCATGGGTTGGAAGGGGTGAAAAGGGCCTCCAACCCCTGTATGACCTCCTCACCTGCCCAGCAGTGTGGCAGCCCTGCTCACTCATAGGCAGCCTCATGCTTGCTGGTGGGGTGCACTTGGCTGCTCCAGCCGTCCTGCACCCTGGGGTATGCGGAGCAGCTTAGCTTTCACACTGCTGCCATTTTGCCTTTCCAGTGGCATGGCAGCATACCTGGAGGATAAGTGGGCCACTACTCATCTCCCTGTAGTTCGGAAGGGGCCAAAGGAGCTTTTGGCCCTCATATAGATTCCTCATCATGTGCTCAGTGGTGCTGTGGTCCTGCTCGTTGATGGGTGGCCTCGCACTTACTGATGGGGAGGAGTAATCACTGCCTCTGGACAGCCCACTCCATGCTGCCGTGGCCTCATTCCTCCAGAGGCGCAGCAGTGCTAGCCTGAGACTGGTGGGTTGGTGCTTGACTCCATGGTGGTACCGGGGGGATGGGTGTGGAGCTGCCTGGCTTTCCAGCTGCTGCTGCTCTTTTCCCCTTCAGTGCCATGATTCCTACAGAAGAGGCCAAATGGGCTTGCACTTACTGTGCACTTGGCTTGCATGGGTTGCCTCTGGCTGCCATGCAGGGGTGGGATGGGGGGCTGACAGGCCTTAGTGGGTGTGACCCTGTTTTTTCCCTGGAGGTTGAGCTGCCCCAGGATCGAACATGTGAGGGCTACCTGTTCCTCCAATGCCTGCCTCATGATGACCATCTCATGTGACTCACCAGTGGTAGGATTGCCAGATTGTTGCTTCTTGCAGCACTTTCTTGGCACTGGTGCAGTGGGGGGTGGGGGAGCAGGTTGGATCACCTTGCTCCTACCACAGGTAGAGTTGCCAACTTCCAGGTAGTGGCTGGAGGTCTCCCAGAATTACAACTGATTAGTTCCCCTGAAGAAAATGGCTGTATCGGTAGGTGGATAATTTGGCATTACACCCCACTGAGGTTCCTCGCCTCCCTGGACTCTGCCCTCCCTTTCTCCTCAATATATTGGACATTATATTGGAGAAGAATTATTTCAGATTTAATTATTGTTACTATTTCCAGTTGAGGGGGGTAGCCATGGGATGCGCGGCCGCTCCCAGCATCACGAACATTTTTATGTCCGCCTTGGAGAACAAGTGTATATTTAACAATGCGGTGAACCCCTTTAAGGATTTAATCCTCTTGTATAGGCGGTACATAGATGATGTCATTATCCTGTTAAAGCATGAGGGCATTGCAGAGGAGCTCGGTAACTGGTTTAACTCTTTACATCCAGATATTCAATTTACCTGAACCGGTAGTAACAGCAGCCTAGACTATTTAGACGTTACCATTTATCGGGAGGTAGACAACAGACTGGCGGTGCGCCCCTTTAGGAAGCAGACAGATCGTTGCTCCTATCTACATTATCGGTCCTTTCACCCGAGGAGCCTAAGGGACAATATTCCCTTGGGTCAATTTCTGCGGTTGAAACGGAATTCCACAAACCCGTATTTTTACAGGTCTTGTGGCCAGGAGTTGGGTGATAACTTTGCAGTGAGGGGGTACCCGACCCAAGTCATTGAGCAGGCCAAAGAATGATCGGACACAACAGATCAGGCTGCCTTATTGACCCCTAGACAAAGGAGGCCGGACAACAGAATTAAATGGGGTTTGGAATATACCCCCCTGGCCCCAAAAATTACTTCCATCATTAGGCAACACTGGCATATTATAAGCGGGGTTCGTGGTTGTGAATCCGGACTGTCAGTTGGTTACAGACGCACGAGGTCAATAAGGGATATCTTGATTAGATCAGAATTCTCCAGCAGCCCCCCTCCCACAAATGTGCCGAAGGGCCATTTTGCATGTGGCACATGTAATGTATGTAGTCTGATGGTTAGGCTTGATCAAATTTTACCAAATCATTCCTTTCATAGGAACAGGTTTTCCAATTGTAAGTCAGCAAATGTGGTATACATTATTCAATGCAAGTGCCCCTTGCTGTACATAGGGAGCACCACGCGCCCTTTAAGGACGAGAATCCAGGAGCACATATCAAGAATTAAGAACAGAGTGTCAGAGGCGCCTTTGGTTAATCATTTCCATGAGCATAAACATCTTCATAATGATTTTAAGGTCTCGGTGATCGAACATCTGGATTGCCCACACACTTTGGACGCAGGAAAATTATTAATGCAATTGGAATCCAAGTGGATTTTCCAACTAAATTCTTTGTCACCACATGGATTAAACTTAGAGATTATTTTCTCCTGCTTTTTATGATCCCTTACTGTAAGTTTTCGCGTTCCTGCCGGACCTCCCTCCAGCTTTAATTGGCTCCAATGGACCACTAATTAGCCCGGCCCCATTCAGTGGTATAATACAGTAGTCCTTTTCATTTGTCATTAGTCCGTGAATACCATCCTTTTGCAAGCGGTAGGAGAGTGTGTTCTGTGCCTGTAATGTACTGTGAGTATAATCCCAATTAATGTTTTTATTGTAGAATGGTGTGTACATATATATTTGCAATTCGCTTATTGTTACTTTCCACTTTCACAGTATGTCCGTTTTGAATTGCTTTATGCCCAGGATGAAGTGAGTTTTTTACTCACGAAACGGGTTAATAACAATTGCCTGCACATACCCGTCGGCGTTTTTTAGATATTTATTCAAGTTCTTGGACTGTGAATGAACAACATCTTGCACAACTCCCTATCTACCGGCTCCCTTCACCATTATTGGCATTTTGCATTTTAAAAATCTGAATTATTCCGGACAGTGAAGATTGATAATTCCAAGTTTCAAAACGAATGGACTTTGTATTTTTGTATTTGTGTATTTATACTTTATGATTAATTATGTATTTATTCACAATAGCACTTTTGCACTTTGCACTTTAAAAATTGAAAAAATATACAAAATTAATTCTATGCTTTGAGTATCCCTGGTCTTGTCGCTTCCTCTCGGTTTGTGTTCCGGGGTTGCCCGTTGTCTTTTCCTCCAACTTCCAGGTAGTGGCTGGAGGTCTCCCAGAATTACAACTGATTAGTTCCCCTGAAGAAAATGGCTGTATCGGTAGGTGGATAATTTGGCATTACACCCCACTGAGGTCCCTTGCCTCCCTGGACTCTGCCCTCCCTAGGCTTTGCCCCAAACCTCCAGGAATTTCTCAGCCTAGAGGTGGCAACCCCAGATACTGGAAGGTGGTGAGGTGGTGTGTGCGGGGAAGAGGGCATGGTGCACACCCTGGTCTTTGTGTGCAGGGGATATTGTCTTGGGCAGTTACTGGCTCTCAGGCCCTGCAGAGCTTTGGGTCTGTGGCAGCTTGCTCCTTTTGGGTATGACACGAGTGCTGGCAATCTGGCACAAGGGTTCAACTGGCTGTATGGAGTGGCCCCATGACTAGTGGACAGACCAGCAGGCTGGAATCCAGGACAATGCTGGGTCCCTGAATGGGATGGGTAGCTGCTATCTTCTCCTTCTAGGTGAAGTGCAGGCCCTGGCTGTGGATGGCTCCCAAGAAGACTAGATGATAGCACTGCTCTGGGGCATCTTGGTTCATCTCACTGCCTGTCCTGATGATGGTGGTGCCACTGTCTTCTTGGTTGTGGTGGCTGTAGTGTTGCTGGACGGCTGGACAGTCTAGAGTTCATCCAGGGACCAGGGGCTGGAATGAGCTGGCTCCATAGTGCCTCTCACAACTCTGGTCGCTCTGACAGACAGAACCGGCGCAGCAGATTGCTGGTCAAGAAGAAGACCCAAACGAAGGGACACCAGAGAATAACATGACGGACAAGCATCCATGATTCTCCGCACTGCAATGGGTCTTCTGGCTTGTGAGGACTGCTCGGCCAAAATGAAGAAGGACAGCAGGAAGGGTGTAGCAGACCACACGTTCAATAACTAGCTGGTAAGTTACGCCATATTTGCCAAAGTGGTGGCCTCAGATTTTCCGGAGACAGAGTAACATCCCTTCACCTGGGGAATGAGCTACAGGCCCGAGCCTTGGCTGGGGGCACAGCAGCCATCAAGTACATCAAGGACTTCTGGAAGATGGTGTTGCACTGAGAGAAGGTGGGACCTGGCTGACAAGATATGGTTGGTGACAGCCAGACAGCAGGCTCACAGCTGGGGGTCCAGGCAGGGGAAGCTGCCCACAGTGGGACTTGGGTCTGTGGGGTGTGCTGGGCAACATGTCTGTGAAATGGTTGTTGTGGATTTTCTGGGCTGTGAAAGCTGCTACATGTCTCATCGCCAGTCCTCCTGCCCATGCAATTCTGGATCTCAGCAGCCCTTTAGGGAAGGGCAGCTGCAAGGGCTGCCAAGAATGAGGGCTGGAACAGCACCACTCATGGGGCCACCAGTGCCCCACAAAGTAGCCTGGTGTCGTTGGGGGAGACAGAGTTCACCAAGTGAATGAAAGTGGACCTGCAGATTTGGGTGTGCATTCATCAGTCTTCAAAAGCACCCCCTTCGAGCTATTTTCCTCAGATGTGAATGCCAACTTCTGACACCTAAGGGGGTTGGGTGCAGTGTGCACTTTGATGCGAGGATATATGTTCAACGGTGGTCTGCCACTTGGCTGGGGGTAGATATAAGCAGGGACCTGATGTTCCTAGAGTTCTTTCCCATACTGGTTGCAGTCAACACCTGGCAGGATGTGTTCAGGCATACAAAGGTATGTTTGATGCAACAATCAGTGGTATGGTTGGTTACCAGCAGTCATCGCACTGAGCAAGTACCACACTTGGTGCATAAATTCATTCTAGTCTGCTAGCATAATAACATTTAATTCTCAGTTTGCTATGTTGCAAGTGTGGATAACAACACTGAGAGTACTTTATATTGCTTTCAGGAGGAGAGATTCAGGGCCTTGGCATCTGACTTAAGAAGCCATCCCATCCTGGAGGAGTACTAGGCACTTGAGAGCGACTCATAATGCAGGGAACATGGAACTCAGCTGCAGTCACCTCATTTCTAGAGTTTTCCAACATGTTGGGGAGGCTCAATGCCTCGATGGGCTTCTAAGGTTCTGGGCTTCGGGGACACACAAAGAGTATGTCTGTGGTCAGTAAGGCTTTAATGCCTCTGTGTTATAGTTGCAGGTATTATTTATTATTTATTTCAAATTTGTATTCCGCCCTCCCCGCAAGTGGGCTCAGGGCGGATACCAACGTATTAAAAATACAATTAAAATACAATAAAAAATTCATATTCATTAAAAACAACACATTTAAAACAAGATGGTGGACAACCTTCACAGGGAGGGTTTTATTCCCCCCTTTTTTCCAGGCCAGTGGAGGCCCAGCCTCAGCCATATGCCTGGCGGAACAACTCTGTCTTGCAGGCCTGGCGAAAAGATAGCAAGTCCTGCCGGGCCCTGATTTCAGAAAGCAAAAATAGGGACCACCCCGGTGCAAGCACAAGCAAAATTACAGACAAAACCAGGGCTGTGAAGTGAAAACTCAATGAATACACATTAAGAACACTCAAATTATCAAAAATATAGTTATAATGTGTATATACAAAATAATCCAAATACTGAAGTAATCAAGATGTGAGTATTACAACAACCATCCCAGTAAATACATCACAAAAGTGCTCACTGGCACAAAACAGTAAAGGGGGGGTGCACGCAGGCACCTCCTAAGAATTATACAACCTAAAGGCAGCAACACTCAATTACAAATATACAAGGGTGCACACTGGCACTACCATTCAATTAGGCAGCCATGGAACGGTTTACAAGGGATACCGTCCACAGCAAAAACATTTAAAGGGCGAAAATGTCCAATAACATCAAGCTGCAATTGAAGAAAAGAGGCTGGAAAGAGCTGAAGGGGTCCAACGCCAAGTCAGCAAATTCAGCCACCTCATCAGCCACAGGACGGGATTTGCGTCTGTGACTAATTGGCGGCTTCACTGAGAGAGTATGCGAAACTGTTCCACAGGGATCTAACTACATGTGCCTGCTGAAGAAGTGATCCATTCACGAAATGGGCTAATACTATGTATGCTGGCAAATCCCGTCCAAACCCCACCTTCCCACAAAGCTGGGAACAGCGGGGCGCCCCTCCGCTTTGGCCTCCCCGATCCGATCCACAGATCGGAAACAGGAGATGATCGGTGTGGATCGGTGATTTGGGGTCGTCGCTGGCGCAGATCCACGATTAGCTTGATCGGTAATTTTTTTGGGATCGTGCCCACCTCTATCTAGGAGTTGTGTGCCAGGACGCTGTAGGATTCTTCTTGTCTTGTTAAAATTTTGTTTGATTCACCTACTGTTTTAAAGGAAGTATTATTAACTGAATATGAGCAGTCACTGTGATGCGGTGGCAAAAAAGGCTAATTCAATCCTGGGTTGTATCAAAGGGGCCATAGCATCGAAATCACAGGAGGTCATAGCCCCTCTCTATACTGCCTTGGTCAGGAGTATTGGAGTACCTGGAGTATTGTGTGCAGTTCTGGAGGCCTCACTTCAAAAAGGATGTGGACAAAATCGAGAGGGTGCAGAGGAGAGCGACAAGAATGATCAGGGGTCTGGAGACTGAGCCCTACGAGGAAAGGCTGAGGGCCTTGGGAATGTTTAGTTTGGAGAAGAGGAGGTTGAGGGGGGACATGATTGCTCTCTTTAAATATCTGAAAGGCTGTCATTTGGAGGAGGGGAAGGAGCTGTTCCAGTTGACAGCAGAGGGTAGGACCCGAAGCAATGGGCTTAAATTACATGCACAAAGGTTCCGGCTGGATATTAGGAAAAACTTTTTCATGGTCAGAGTAGTTTAAAAGTGGAATCAGCTGCCTAGGGAGGTGGTGAGCTCCCCATCACTGGCAGTTTTCAAGAAGAGGCTGGATGAATACTTGTCAGAGATGCTTTAGGCTGATCCTGCACTGGGCAGGGGGTTGGACTAGATTGTCTGTATGGCCCCTTCCAACTCTATGATTCTATGATTCTATGAAAATAAAAAAAAAATCAGTAGCACGCAACACATAACATGCATTCAAGGCTAACTAGAAAAGAGAGTAAAAGTTGGGGAATAGGTACCATCCATATGCCTGAGAGAGAGCGAGAAGAGGAGCGATAAGCAGCCGGTGCTTCAAGGTGGAAGGGCTTGAACAGAGTTCGAGGGTGGAATGCTGGATCCAAGCATGCACACAGTCTGAGACTGAGCGACAGCCTATCTTATACCATGGATCCTACCTTGGGGCAAGATTGCATCTTCTACCCCCAAAACAAAAGCTTGAGTGGTTGGTCCCGGGGCAGGACAAAGGATTGCGAAGTTGTCTTTGGGGCGAGACAAAGAGCTGGCAAATTGTTCCAAGTGGGACAGTAAGTTGGTAAACCATCTCTGGGGTGTAACAAAGAATTAGGAAGGTTTGATTAAGTCTTCCCGGGTGGAACTAAAGTTATCAAATTATGATTCACAACCCATGAAGTGGATGAGTAAGGCGATCAGTCTCTAAATCACTTAAGAATAGGAAAATGAGATCACTGGGGTGGGATGCATTGATTAATTCAGGAACTCTGGGAAGGCCCTATCGTATCAGGATCCTTAGCTCACTTCCGGGGCCAGGGAGAGGGTCGAGCTGGCCTTGCCTGTTTCTCCCCATGTTTGCATGTTCCAGCTCCTGGGCGGAATCTGCCTGGGCAGCAGCTTCCATGTTTTCTGCCGGCTTGGACAGTAGTTTAGTGCTGGAAGCACATTTAGAGAAGAGGTTTATGGTATAACCATTACCATAAGAACCTCCAAAACCTCCATTACCATAAGAACCTGCAAAAGAACCTCCTCAGGATACAGTGAAGCATTAGCACTCCATTAGCATTCCACACCCTGGGAAACCCTTACAGGATGACATAACCCAACCCACCTTTCTGAGTAGATATAAATCACCTGCAAACATCTCCTCCACAGTTTGACACTGAGAGATCCCTGTCTTTCGGTGCTACACCTCTGAAGATGCCAGTCACAGCTGCTGGCGAAACGTCAGGAACTACAATGCCAAGACCACGGCAATACAGCCTGGAAAATCCCCAACAACCATCATTACCATAAGCCTTCTAATATTATGGGGGTGGTTCTGACCGCTAACATATGCTGTGCCAATGCTCGGATGGCTGTAATCAACAAAGTGGTGTCCTATTTCCATCCAAAAATGGTGTGTTGTGTATTGCCCTAGGCACCTGCCTCATGCAAAGTCTATATGGATGCAATTCTATGCAACTGTGGGAATCTCTCTAGAGGAAAGTTTTTCCCTACTGTCCCCAAGAAAAGCCATTTCCTATTGTGTCAGATTGTCCCTCTATGCAAGGGCAAAATAAAAGCTCTCACCAGATGCTGGTGTAATGTTGCCTGGAAGAAGGAACTCTGGAAGAGTGCCAGGTGGATATCCAGAAGTCCAGATTACTGTGACTGAGCCATATACTCCTTCCCGAATTATCAGAGCTTGAGTTACGCCTGTTGTGATATTTCTAACTCGTAACAGAAGAGAATCAAAGGCAACCTACCAAAAGAAAAAAAAGAAAGAAAGAAATGACTGCTAAAAAAAGTGCAGTTTTACATGTTCAGGTGTGTTATTATACTGGCAACAGCTATGTAATATTTACAATAAATTTAAATTTGTGTTTATCAAGTTATCATATATAGACTATATATCAGACATTACTTGTATTACAAATATAAACCCCCAAATTCCAAGTGTTATAGCAAGAATATCCAGGACACTGACATTCTCATTGCATAATTCCTTTATTAATGCAAAATTATGAACCCATAGAGCTACATGCAGAAGCAGAAAAATAAAACATTTGGGGGGGGGGGGAGGTCCGCTCTTATATAATCTAATGATATCTAATAAAAAAAAACCAGTGAAGTAGTTGAAATATTTTGAAGTGTGTAATAAAAAGCACATTATATTTTTGAAAAAAACTACCAGAATTCTACTTTTGAAAACAGAACATAATAGCATATGAGCCATGACAGAATCTGCAATTCTGGTTGACCTATATGGCATATCCTACCTCAACAGCAAACAAACATTAAACAAGTATTTCCCTCCAATTTTACAAGTTAGTATATTTATAACTAAATAATTCAAATGTTTCAACATCTATGAAATATCATCACATTAATTTTAGTATAATCTATGTACTCAGATTTGCAGGTTTACTCTGCCCTCTGCTGGAATACATATTACAGTGCAACAAGGCTCCTTACCTGAGAATTGGCAGCTTCCCTGGGAACTGGAAGAGAGACTGAAATTGCTGTCTGTAGTATTTTAGGCACAGTATTGGCATGGACATTAAACAAGCTTACATTGTTCAATTCCAGAGTGAAATTCAAGCCCAGGAAGAGAAATACCTTGAAAAGAAATCACTTATATGACTGTCCTCGACTAGCAAATGACACGAATAAGGCATTCAAATCAGCAAATCTGTATAGTTCTAATTCAGCAAGGGCCAGTTTTAAAACACAGTTTTACAAACCTTTTCGTTAAAAAGTTACTGATAAGAATGTTCATATTATGATAACAACCAGGAGAGAGTGAATTTTGCCTTCAGGTATGTTTTAATTTACAGAAAGTAGTCCAAAGGATATTGATAAGATTTCCTAAAAATATTGCAAATGATTGAGAGATTTGTGATTTTTACCCTTTTTACCTGACTTAAACAATTTTTCTCCTGATTCACTTTATCATATTTTTAAAACTTTGTTTATTCTTTCCAGAATATTTTATTTTTTTAAAAAATCTATTTGCTGACTTTGGAATTTAAGAGACTACACTTTAGCAAGAGTCTGTGATTTTACAGAATTGATCTAGTAATCACAGGTAAAGAGCTTAATAGTGCCAGTTTCCTTCAGGAGAACCTTTTGCCCATCAAAAACAAATAATGAAGAGATTGCTTCTCAAGTCATTGCAGCCTAAATGACTTCACTGGAAGCAAAAGAGATTTTCTATTCTGGCACACATACAGATACCCAGTCTTGCACATATTTAAGTTCCCCTTCTTCCAGAATGAAATGTCTGAATTTCTAAGGTTGAAACCACATTTGATAACAGATATTGTTCACAAAAGATTCTATGTTGCCTATGCTACTCCATCTCTAAAAGTGTAGGGATCAATCAAAATAATGTTCTTGCAATGTGACAAGTAGTTACAGACCTGGGGACATATTGGCACTGTCTTCACTCCATAACTAGAACCTTCTTTAACTACCAGATGTCCTACTGTATTGGCAGGGGTGATTAACTGTTCTTGACTGGAGGAGGAGATCTGATACTCCACAATCACATCTGCAAAAGTCCCACCAGACCGCGTTACATTAATCTGGATGTGTCGGCTGAGGTCTTCCTCTACCAATACTGATTGCTTTTCAGAATACAAGGCAAATACTCCATGAGGCTCATCATTTGCAAATACAGTGAATCTAGAAGTACTTTTCTCCCAATCTACATCCGCTCCTCCTTCCACTGAAGTCAGCTGTACCACATAATCCTCATCTATTTCAGGAACATCATCAGGCAATAAGGAAATAACAATTTCAGATGTCCTCTGCTGATCAAGAATGATGACAGAACCATTGGTTATGAGGAAATCATCTGTAGTATCAGAATCACTACTCAGTTCCCAGCGAACCTAAAATAAGTCAAAATCTTAAACCAGTATATTCAAAACCATGCAAAATGTTCACATATATTTTATATACAGCAAATACCTCATTTTAAACTGAAAGTAAATTCTCCACTAAGTATTTATATGTCATGTAAAATTACTTATGTTTTATTTCAGGAATACTTCATCTCTGTATTTGGAATTATGCTTGTTTTCATATTTCTGTGATCCATAGCCCATTGTATTGTTTACTGAATGTCCCAGCTGTTGATTGTATTGACTTACACTGTATAATCTGCCTTGAGTCTCAGTGTACTATAAAAAATTAAAAAATAAAATTGTTTGCCTTTCTCATTGAGTTTCAAGGTAGATTACACAATGTAAATCAATGAAGTCGATAGGATGAGACATCTAATAAGCAAGAATAAGACTAGGATTGCAGAAATTTGAAAGCATATATTAGACATAATATATTAACCAATGCAGAAAATGGCATTACATAAGTAGAAAGCAATGTAGTGTTAGTAGGATAATACACACAACAAACAGATAGACACAGATACACAAACAGATATACTATACACAGTTATTAAAACATCTGAACCATCCCATTATATAATAGCCCTTATAATAATGCCTTCCTGAGCAATTCTGTTTTACATAGTTTGTGGAATGACAGATGCATCTTAAGGCAGGCTGTCCTACAAGGTGGGTGCTGATACAGAAAATAAACTTCAGAGAATCCACTTGTCTGGCAGGTGTTAATCTTGCCCATTTGTAGGGCAACACCTGAAGAAGGCCCTGATCAGAGAAGCAAAGTTGTCATGGCAGAACATAGGGGGATAGGCAGTCCTGCAGATATGAAGGACCAAGACCATGAAGGGCTTTGAATACAATAGCTTATACCTAGAACTGAACTTGATAACTGATGGCTAGCTAGTGTAGTGATTGCAGAAAGGGTATAAAATGAATGCTCCACCAAGCTTTTGATAATAGCTGCGGCTTTCTGCACCAACTGGAATCTCCAAATTGACTTCGAGGGGAGACTCATGTTAATCTTGGTGTCATATGGCATGGCCAAATCTGCCGAGTCAAGGCAAAGGGCCATTTTTCAGGCTAAACTAAGTTAAAGTGTGTGTGTGTGGGGGGGGGCGGGTTGTGTGTGTGTGACTGCATTAATATACTGAATCCAGTAATGCTGGATCCAGTATAAGGCCTAGGCCCTTAACCAAGTCAGCAATGGTTAGCTATAAATAAATACATTTTTTCTGAAGGACAGCTCAATTCTCCATATGCTTTCTATTCTAGCTCTGACTTCTGTGCTGGTTCATGTGACTCATCTCCTTCCAAATTGTAGAATAATGTAAAAATAATAATAATGAGTAACCCTAATTACCTTGTAGTTGGAATGATATGATGATAAATGAGCTGCCAAAGAACTGAGATTGCAATGTTGTGATTGAGCAGCTAAGAACCAAAGAAAAATTACCGTAATGTTCCCTGTGGTGCCTTGAATTCGTGTTATGAAAAGCACAATTTTCAGTGGCCCATCTGATTCTGATGGCTCTTCATAGTATTTTGGGAGTAATGATTCTGGAGTGAACTGTACAATTCCATTGGGATCACCAAATTTTTGAATCTATAAAGAAACAGAAGATGCAAAATCATAAAATTGCAATGGGCCATAACTGGTTTCCCTACTTTGTAAGATAAGGAAAAATATTTATTTATTAGATTTTTAATTAAAACAATTTAAGCGGAAACTTCTGACTTCATGTTCACCACGAAATTAAGAACAATGCAACTAGGTTTGCATTCTCAAAGGGACAGTTGACTTTTGTTTGCCTCCCTCTGCCCCATGCCCCATGGAAAAATTGCATGTGAAAGTAAAGGGAGCTTCAAAGCATTTTGCAATATGGCAAAATAAAATAACAGAGCCCTGGAAGAGACAGCAGATGAACTGTATACCTCTAAGCCTAGCAATATTTTGGTAGATTTGGTTAAAATAAAATAAACACAAAGTAAGCTGAGCAGTACTTCAACTGTCTCAAAGCAATTACCTGTACCCAAGTCCTTGGAAAGCTGCTGCCTGTCAGAGTAGACAATACTGAGCTCGATATACCAGTGGTCTGTTCAGTAAAAGGCCACTTCATGTGTATTCTCTCTTGTTCAGGATGAAAGCAGCAGTAGAAAAAGAACACTTAAGGGCAAGCCATGATTAGGCTCACACGTAATTTGGCTTAAGGATCAAATTACATGTGATATTGGCAAGCCATGATTAGGAACTCCCAACATTATTTTTAAAAGAAAAACTAACTAGCAGCCCTTTACAGTTTCTTTAAAGGTAACAGAATTAGCTAGAAAAAGATGTTCAACCCTTTCTTCCCAAGCCATTTCCTCAATATAAATTGTCATTGGCTTAATGGAACGTGGGAAAAGGGGTATACAAACTTCCCTGAGTATATTTTTATGAGGTTGCTAATTAGTACAAAAGAACAGAAAGGGAAACTTGTTAACAGTGCTGGTGGTTTTGGATGTTCCACACACATCGGATTCCCTTTCTCCTTCTCGCTACAGCCTCCCAGTCCTTGTAGCTACTTTTAACATGGGATGGGAAAGAGGGAAAGATCCTTGCATTTTGTGGATCACTGGATCCAACCCACTGTCTAACTTAACCCTAGGTGACACAGGCAGTGATCAGAAAAACTGGATGAAGTGCCAGCTTCTCAATATGTTGACAGGAATTTTTTGATTTAGGATATGTCTCCTTTTTTGCAATACGAGTCCTCAAAGCTACCCACATATATGCATTCGATTGAATTGTTAAACAATCTTCTGCAATTAAAGTACTTATTTCAGGGCATGAAAGCTTAACAGAAATAGAAACAAATATATGATTTACAATCAGTGTAATGCTGGCAGCCTTGGGATCTAGTTCTATTTCTCCCTTTAAAACGATCAGCCTAATAATGTAGGTTTCCTGAACTTCAACATCTTCAGGAGGATAAATTTCCAAGTTGATGCTTCTCAGACCTTCTTCTCCTTCTTCAAAATAGAATGATCCATTCACTGGGTCACCAATGTCACTGTTTAGGGCAGGTAAAACTACCTCTGAATTGGGTCCTAAAATGTCCCAATTAACCTGTCAAAGACATAACATAAATATTGCATGATTAGCTTAATCAAAATATTATAAAAGAAATGAAATGTTACAATTCTACAAGTCCTCAGCGTTATGACCCATTGCAATTTTATGATTTTGCATGTTCTGTTTCTTTATAGATTCAAAAATTTGGTGATCCCAATGGAATTGTACAGTTCACTCCAGAATCACTACCTTCTAGATTCACTGTACAATTGGAAGAGGACTAAAGAAGTCTGAAGTAGTGTCACATAAATACTGGCAAAATATTGCCAGGCAAGGCTCTTTTGACTACCATTATCTTAGCTGAGCTGCTGTCAGCCTTAACCCAAGAAGGTCATCAGTGACTGTAGATTCCAAGATACAAGCAACGTGGGTGAAATTAAACTCCCCCATCTGTAGCAGAATATCTTGCATTTTCAAATAACACTTTGCAGAGTGCAAATTAGTTCACCAGTCTTGGAGGTTTTCACAAGAAAAGAAAAGGCTACATTTTCTGCTTATAATCTAGGGTACTTTCAGCCAAACCACAAATACTGGTGGTCATTACTGAATACAACATCTGAGAGTAGAGCATCAGTTTAGGAATATTTTTTGGTAGGCAGTAATTTCTCAGCTTGGTTTTGGTTTATTTTTGTAATTAATGACCTTTTTAAGACAGAAGTAACTAAGCAACAAGAAATCCAATTATCTACAGTTGACCTATGAGAATAATAAAACTCGTTATTTATGTTGAATGACTAAAATGATGTTATAATTGTATTATTGTTGTTATAGATTTTTCTAAAACTATATCAGCAAACACAACCTTGCAAAACCACATTCACACTTTGTACTATTAATACCTCCATCAGTCACTTTTCTTGCTCAGGAACTAGAAGCGAAAGAAAGCTACTTCCTTGGCAATCACTCAAATTAAAATATTAGATAGAATTTGGGAGAGAGATTTATAGGTTTGTCCACTCATATCCTCCTCTGCTAAGCACAGATACTGATATATTTCCCCGCCCTGAGCCTGTTCGCGGGGAGGGAGGGCTAAAAATCAAATTAATAAATAAAAATAAATAAATTTAAACCGAAGCCCTTCAATATACTAGTCCATGCTGAACTGGAAGAATTCTCCGTAAAGTTTATTACGTTCAGTGGCATACATATGCCATATATGATTCCTCTATATACACTCAATCTGATATGAAGACTTCAATAAGAAGGGATCATTTTATCATAAGTATACGTATTGCTATCAAGAGTCCATAATTACAAACAAAAATGCAGAAGAAAGGGCATACCTGAGTATCTTCTACCAAACTACCAGTTCTTTCCAGCACCAAGGACAGCGTCAATGACACATTAGGATTGGGAAGAATTATTTGGCTTTGATTGAGGAATCGAACAGTCCCATGTGGAGAGTCACTCTTAGAAATAGTTATTTGGCTCACTAGGTGGAGCCCAAGGACTGCTCCTCCAGTGGCTCCTATGAGATGGATTGCAAACTGCTCATCATATTCCCTGTTCCAGAGACAAGAGAAATGATCATATTTTGTTGCCAAACATAACCTGATAATTGAAGTATCACTGTCACTGAAATCTGAATGTCCAGTAATTTGCTACATCACTTGTATATAGGGCTTTTTTTCAGGGGGAACGGAATTCCGGCACCTCTTGAAAATACTCGGCAATAGTGCTTGAAAATAATATGATTTCAAAGAATCCCATGTGTTTCTTCCTCATTTCCCTCTTGAGAGTTCCGCCACCTTTTTTCCCAGAAAAAAACCCGCTTTTATATATTCCTGAGTAACGCTGTGGCTGTATTTACATATCAAGACTTAAGCTACCTCTCAGGATTATTGTGAGGATAAAATTGAAGAAAGAAAAACAGTGTATGCTTCCTGAAGATCCTTGGAAGATCAGGATAAAGACTGAAATGTAATGAATTATTTAACAGCTACATGGATATGAAGTCTGATTTCTTCATGAGAAAAATTTACAGGAAAAAAATCGGAAAGCAAATGGGCAGACTACAATAATAGTAGTTTTCTATTTTGCATTCTCAATAATTGCTACACAGTTCAAATGTAGATTACTTTTCCAGTATAGGCACTACATGCCCTGACCTGGATTGCCCAGGTGAGCCTGATCTTGTCAGATCTCAGAAGCTAAGCAGGGTCAACCTTGATTAGTAATTGGATGGGAGACCTCTGTTGAAGACCAGGGTTGTAGAGGAAGGCAATGGTAAACCACTTCTGTTAGTCTCTTGCCATGAAAACCCCACCTGTGGTCACTATAAACCGACTATGACTTAAAGGTAAGGGTAAGGTTTCATTTCATAGGCGTGAGATATTTTCATATTTTTGAAGTTGCTTTACCCATTTTTATAATCACAAATTCCAGTTAAAATCACATTAAAAGCCTAACACAGAATTTTTGAATAATTATTGCTTAGTAAATGAATAATTCAATAGTATTAATATCGTTACCTTTCATCATCATCTATGATCAAAACGTTGATAAAACTCTGGTTCTGGCCATGATTAAAGGTGACTGAGTTATTTGTAATACTATAGTCAACACCACCAGGAAGAGCTGAAATACTTCTAGATATGAAATCTGCTGTCACATAACCGTAATTCCCATGTCTTCGCAATACTGGAATCATTATTAACCCAATGTCTTCTTCCACTTAAAAAAAATAAATAGAAAGAGTGGCTTTCTAAATTATGTCAATGTACATCACCATCTGGTTGCTACTTGAGTAGGAGATGTTCAAGAAACTGTCTAGAAACACCACCATCACCTGCACAAAATTATAATTTTGATCAGCTTACGGCATACATCTTGAAACTTGATATTTGTTAGGGAATGATCATGTAATCCTTTCTTCCCAACTATCATGGACTGAAACCTTTTGGAGAATCAATAAGCAGCCCGACAGGCACTGTCATTTCTTTGTGTTTTTAATTTCCCCCATTTTTCTCCCAGTGTTCACACTAACTTTGGGCAATATGGAAAAAATTGCTTTAATGTTTCAGAGGAGCACACCTCTGTATGTAACAACAACATTCAAGAATCTACGGAAAAGCACACTTGGGTGTTATAAAAGAGAAATGGGGAAAGATAATGGAAAGAAAGCAATTCAAAACTCCTTTTTTGTTTCCTGAAAAAACATATATGTTTAGAGTTTTATATTTTTTTGGCATGGAAAGAGCTAGTTTTGATTGGGTTTGTGTTACTCTTTTGTTTCTATGGTACTGAAGTGGGTAGTTCTGTATCATAAAAAAGACATTAGAAGAAACACCTACAAAATTTGTGTATGTTCAAACACACATTTAATTTTCCAGATTTTGGCACAAAAGGACTTGTTATGAAGAGTTTCAATTTTCTGTTGTTTCTGTGGTACTTAAGGGCACCTTTTTGTACCATGAGAAAAAACAGAAATTCATTCATTAGTGTCCTGCAAGCTGAAAATCTTATGTTTTAGTTTTACCATTTAAAGCAAATAAAAGCCTATTATTGAAGAAGCTTCTATTATATCACTGATGTAATTTTTACGTGGCAACATCAAAGTGTACTTTTCCCAGGATCCCCAATTCTTGGAGTTATAGAAGTCTGCACATGTGGGAAATGAGAAAGAGTAATCTCTTTTTAATCCTTGTGTTCCTTTCCTTGATGATCTGTGACATTCAATGGAACAAAATCCATGTATTAAAGATGGAGCAAACCATAATCAAGGTGGAGCTGTAGTAGAATACAAAGGTGTTAGAGGTGCTGAACAAGAAAGCTGAGTCAACCCAGGGCTAAGGCTTCATGGCCAGTTTGGTAGAGTTGCCATCACCATCTGAAGTAAATAAATAAATAAATACTACTCTTTCAAATCAGTGAACAGTGTGTTCACAGCAATATCTGCTTCCTGGCTCAGTGAGAGCAGTAGCAAGCGCTGGATCTAGGGTTGCCCACACCCGGGGCAACCCTTGGCTGGCCACCTTGCGTGCGCGCACTGTGTGCGCACGCTCCCCGCGCTGCGTGATGACGTCACTTCGGGGCTGGGAAGCCGCCCGCGCCATTCACCTCCCTGCAGGCGAATGGCGCGGGCGGCCTCACAGCCCCCCGCACTGCTTTTGCCTGCCCCGCAAGACAGGGGGCAGCCAGCTTGCCGCGCACCCCCTGCCCTGCAGGACAGGCAAAAGCAGCGCGGGGGACTGCGAGGCCGCCCACGCCATTCGCCTGCCCCGCAGGACAGGGGGCGGCCGGCTTACCGCGCACCCCCTGCCCTGCAGGGCACGCAAAAGGCAGTGCGGCCGCCCACGCCATTCGCCTGCCCCGCAGGACAGGGGGCGGCCGGCTTACCGCGCACCCCCTGCCCTGCAGGGCACGCAAAAGGCAGTGCGGCCACTCGTGCCTTTTGCCTGCCCCACAGGACAGGGGGTGTGCGGCAAGCCGGCCGCCCCATCCTGCGGAGCAGGCAAAAGGCAGCGCGGGGGGCTGTGAGGCTGCCCGCACTGCTGCCTCCGCCCTCTGGCAGCTGGCAGCTGCTCCTGGAGCCCCATCCCTGGTGGTGCCAGGGACAGACTACCCCCCTGCCTCCCCCTTGATCCGGCCCTGGCAGTAGCTTATACACCAGCAGGAAACGTGCCTGTAGCATCTTTTGGTGTGTAAAGTTACTGTTCTAGTAGGATACATATGTACAGAAACTTGATTTTGTACAAGGATTACACTAAGATAGGACACTGAGGAACTGAGCAATTAACATTCTGTAGTATAATTCTGTAGTATAATTAAACATTTAGATTATTTAAAGAGCTGATTTTTTATTTTATTTTCTGATACCAATATACTGAGTTTTTGGCCCTCTTTCTGTCATATGTGGAGCAGTTTTTACACTTTTGTTCTCTGCTTTGTTCACAGGAAAACATAAGTATGTTAATCAGATACAGAATTCTGAATAGATAGTATTATTTCTATGTTAATGATGATTACTCTAATTCTTCTTGCAGAATGCAGCATGAAGCAAAATATTAACTTACCTTGCAGGCTTGTGTAAAGTGGATCAAATTCAATTATGCCTTCTGCATTGTCACTTTTTGATATAATGATTCTCACAACTGAGGCATTTCCTATTTCAGGGGGCTGATCAACCTGCAGTCCGTGTTCTTTTATTGTAAAATCAAACCCACTTGCAAGAGTATGTGAAGGGAAATACAAAGGAATTAGACAAGGTGCTTAGACTCCCCATATGTCCCTCTTCCTGCTCCTTTATATATGGGTTTCAACCTTTCTAGCCATGCCTTTAATAATAATAACATTCGATTTATATACTGCCCTTCAGGATGACTTAACACCCACTCAGAGCAGTTTACAAAGTATGTTGTTATTATCCCCACAACAAAACACCCTGTGAGGTGGGTGGGGCTGAGAGAGCTAGATGCTGTGACTGACCTGAGGTCACCCAGCTGGCTTCAAGTGAAGAAGCGAGGAATCAAACCCAGTTCTCCAGATTAAGAGTCCTGTGCTCTTAGCCACTACACCAAACTTGCTCTTTACAGTTTGAATCGGGGACTTTGACAATCTTCCTGTAATCCATACAATTATAAGCAAGCACCTTCTGCTGATTTCTTAATCTCTTTATTTTATGCTTCATACACAAAATGCTGGGGAAAGATATGAACCAAATTTCACATGGCCATCACTTACCAACAGAAAAAAACCCGATAGCAGTGGAAGCTATTCCCAAATAAGTTGCTCTGATCCAGCAGGCATCTGTATGCATAACCTTTCCTAGACAAAACAGTGCGTTCCTAAGCAGAGTTACTCCAAGCTAAGCCAATTGATTTCAATGGGCTTATATTGGAGTAACTCTGCTTGGGATTGCAATGTAAGGCACCATGTGCAACAGATCCTTCTCAAATTCATCTATAAGGAGTTTTTGCTATCAGGTTAAGATCTAACTTTGTCTCCCCAGCATTTTGTTTTGTTGTTGGTCAATATGAGTATGGAAGTATTTTTTTTCTCCTTCTTCCCACTGCTTGACTTCTAACTTTACAATCAGATAATTTTCTGTTACCCATTTTAAAATATATTTTAAGGATATATTTCAAGTACCTATTTATTTATTTGATGCCAGTAAAATTGCATCAAATGGTGACTTTCAAGATTTCACAGAAATTAGTATGGAGATTTAGACTGTCATCTGTTTTATTGTAATTTTTGATTTTTTCATTGTAGAGCCAAATATTTGTTGAGATATAACTGACCAAAAACAAATAAGTCAGTATTTAAACATCTAAATATGGAGAGCTGCAGTATCTTGCATTTAAAACATCTGAATTAAATATCTTCCGGAACACAGCTTTATTACCCAAGTACAGACTGCATTCATGTGTTCTTTTCTGAAATGCTGTTAACTTATAAAAATTATGCTTTATTACTATATATACTAATTTTGACGGTGGGAAATCAGTATATCCATTCTTTTAGACCTGATCAAACATCTGTATCTTGTGATCTGTTGCTGAATCCTGAGCATCAAGTAAGATTAGTTTTGGCAAACAGTACTATACAAAGAACATTTTGTTGCAGTAGTTAATTTCTTCCCATACACTGAAAGTCATTTTTACCTTCCCAGTAGTTCCACTTTGGTAATTTCTATTGAAAAGTCTTCAGGGCCTTCAGGAAGATCATCATCATGAATTTCAGTAACAAGGGTTTTCACTGTTTCATTGGGTTCAAACTTAAGCTCTCCCAACATGACAGTAAAATCCATGCCTTCCATTGCAGTTCCATTCAGTGCCTGACACCAGAGATGAACTTGCCCATAATGTCCATGGGAACGGAAAATGGTGATATTAGCCTGTGGAAGACAAACATTTCTTAAGGTTTCAGCTATTCTTCCAAGAATCTAATGGTTTAATTCTAAGGCTGGAATTCTGGTATATCTAATTCTGATAGACAGTGGAAAATCTCAGAGGAATTGGTGATCTTTCCCTTCATTTACCCAGCATGCCACTGTTGGTCCCCCCGCCCAATCCTCTCTAAGTGATAGGAGACCATCATGAACAAAATGGACCACAGCAGGAGGGGGGAGGGAGGAATGGAACACTGCACTAAGGAAGAAGGATGGGGCAAAATCATTGGAAGGAAGCAGCCTTATGTCTTGTGGTAAGCTTTGTTCATGAGGCTTCCTCCAACCTAAAGAAAGAACTTTTGGACAGCAGGCTGCAGGCCAAGGGCAAGTGGAGAAACCTGCTTTTTCCATCAGCTCCTCCAAATTTCATCTTCTTCTGAACAGAAAAACAGCAATGTGGTGGCCTGATGTGAGCATCAGCTACTTTAGGACACCTGGGCCGATTCCAGACGGCCCTCCCCATCCCGAAACGTCGCGCGTCATCTCACGGAAAACGCAAAATATCGTGTTTTCTCGCGTGAGTTTTGCACGACGTCGCGCAAAACTTGCGCGAGAAAACACGATATTTCGCGTTTTCCGCACGATGACGCGCGACGTTTCGGGATGGGGAGGGCCGTCTGGAATCAGCCCAGGCAAAGTATGTGTTCATGCTTGCACTCTCTTGTACAGACCACTCCTGCTGTCATCAGATTCACAGCTGTTGTGTCCTTTATTCTCCAGGAATCTGTAATGGCTTCCAAATAAGAACTGATATACAAATTTGACAAGCTTCATTTATTTGGAAATCAATAGTTGTTAGTAAGATAGTGGTCTGAAAATTTGTGTGCACCTGAGCCATTCTGAATGGTAGCCAGTGTTTGTACGGCATTCCACAACCTGGAAGCACGAAATTCCCTTCTATTTAAAACTAGGACAAAAGATAAGAAAGGCTCTCCTGGCAGTAAAAAGATCTCTGCCTTGTTCTTAGATCCTACCCTTTCCTCCTATCTGTGTGGGACACCTTGCTCTTGCCCACCTCACCTAATACATTAGTGAGGAAGAAGAAAGGAAAGAGCAGTTAGCCACTTAAATCTATCTCAACAGACCCCAACCTTTAGAACTTGGAAAGCAAGGGAAAAGCTGCTTCCTCTTCTCAGAACTGGGAGTGTCTTCTCTAATGGTGGAACAGGATTTATTTCACTCTGACTCATGAACAGAGACCCAGATCTGGCTAGCCCAGATGAGCCTGATCTTATTAGATTTCGGAAGCTAAGCAGGGTCAGTCTTGGTTAGTAATTGGATGGGAGACCTTGAACAAAGACCAGGGTTGCAAAGGCAGGTAAAGGAAAACCACTTCTGTAAGTCTCTAGCCATGAAAACCCCACCAGAGGTTGCCATAAGTCAGCTCTGACTTGAGGGCACTCTACACACACACACACACACACACAAACTGGGAGAGGAATTAAGCCTTTCCAGTACGTTCTCCTGGAACTGGTAGTTTAGGGTCTCATCAGTATTCTATGAATAAATAATCATTCTCAGACACAATGTGCTGGGCTAGATACTTACAGAATACATTACTATCCACTTCAGTTTAACTACATGATAAATAAATGACTGCTAAAAATGTACTGCTCTTCTAGGCAGATTAGTGCCCACTCAGAGCAGTGAACTAAGTCAGTGTTGTTATTATTCAGACAATATAGTTGGGAAGCTGGGGCTGAGAGGACTGGCTTACTCAAGGCCACCTGCTGAGCTCATGGCAGTAGCACACAGAAGAAAACAAAACAACTGGTGGAAGAAAAAGACAGAGGAAGATAGAGAAATCTCCTGGGGTTGGGTGGGGGTGTTCTAAAGACTGAGCACATTACTGAAAATGCTGTTTCTTGACTTGTCACCTGTCTAGCCTCAGATGGTTAGGGCACCTAAAACAAGACCTCTGAAGATGACCAGAGCGGTAGGCTCATATGGGAGTAGGCAATCCTTCAGGTATGCTGGCCCCCAGCTACATAGTGCTTTAAATTGGGCCTGGCAGCAAATTGGGAGCCCATAGTGGAGCCCATAGACTGCTTCCAATTCAGGCTAGAATTCAGTAAGAGACTCTGGAGGAGCTAGGTCCCAAATCAAGAAAGATGCTCTTTTCTTTCCTTATATAATCTGTGTTTTGCTTGGATTTTACAGAAAAATGCCTTTAATAAGCATTTTATAGTTCGGTTCAGAGTGTCTGTTGTCATCCTATTTTTACAACACAATAGAACATTTCCTTTTGATGTATTTCTGTATTATTTTAAGCCCACCTTACATTACAGAGTATTTCTGAGAAGGCCTGGCCCCAGACTTACCTAGGGCTCCAGTTTGCAGCCTGTGGGTGTGTGTGGCACAGCACAGGGAGGCTGCCATTATTCTTGATCCCCGGCAGCTCCCAGCAGCTTCTATGGGTCTGCTGCAGGCAGCCTGTGGTTCAAAACACCAAACCAGCCAGTCAGCAGAAGGCTGGCTGGGCTTGCGCTGGGGAGGGCTATTCAGCCAGTAAACGTGGAAGATGCAGTCTTCCCTCTGGTCTGCTGGCTGGGTATATCTTCAGGAACCAGCTGGGACCCTCAACACTTTGCTCTTGGCCAGCTTCCCACCACCCCTCCTTCTCTGTGGTGCTGGTGGTTGATGGTTCTGTACAATTGTTGATCTGATTTGAGATGTTATTCCTTGGCTAGTGGTTTTCAGTTTTTGTAACTCACACTGGGGTTTCGGTGTCTGCTGTTTTCTTGCTTTGTCACAACTTTAGGTAGGGGTGCTTTTGACACTGGGCATGGATACTTTTGGGGTGGAAACGTGGCCTGTGAGCCAGTTTCCACATTAACTGGAGATCTGCTTAAGGGTTCTTGAGGGTGACACATAGCAGGGACACGCCCAGCTTGGGAGCTGTTGGGGTATGCTCACTCCCAGGTGGCAAGAGATCCATGCAGAAGTGTGCTCCCATGTGGAATTACACTTACTGTCATCCCACAGTTCCCCCTCTCAGCAAATGGGATGAGGGGGCAAGAGGGTCATTGGCTGGCAGAGGGGTCAGCTGATGCTTGCATCTTATGTGGTGCCAAGGCTCCATAAGCTATAAACCCAAAAAGTTGTGGGCTTTTTAATTCCAACAAGTTATCTTGTGTCTTCTGTCACCTTGTCCTCACCCCCTCAATGCTGGGTATGCAAAAAAATTTGTAGCCTGACTTGGCATTGCCACATGCAGAATTTATACCTTAAATAATGAAAAGCTATTCCATACCCATTTTTCTTCTTCTGTTATCTGCAACAGTTCTTGGGAAAATGCAAACCGCCCATAGGGCAAGTCACTAGCAGCCACTGTGATATAGGCTGTGTTGGCAGACTCGTTTATGATTCCTCCCTCACTGATACCAGTTAGATGAAACTGGTATTGATGCTTCTCCTCAGGGAAGCTATCATCTAGAGCCTAAAAAAAGAAAACATCAAGTTGAATGATTTCAAGTAAGGCTCATGAAAGAAAAGGGCTGGACTGTGCTATTAAATGTGAACCAAGATACACTCTCTAGCCAGCATGGGACACTGCAAAATCTAATTCTATAGCTCATACCTGTATTAGTACAACAGCAGCAGACTGTCTGTCTCTCATAATCAAAGTTCCTGATATTTCAGCAAATTCCTTCTGAAGAGGGGGCGTTATATTCCAGGAGACTGTGACCTCTCCAAAAATCCCTGGCCCACGTACTAAGCTGCAGACAACAACATGCACTCAGCAATGTTTCAAGTATGGTGCCACTGCTGCAGTTCTGACCTCAAACACCTCTAAACAAAAACACTGCAGCCAATCCTAATTTGGTTTCCCACCCCCCAAAAAACGTTACAGCAAAATGACAGCCGAGTGTGTAAATTATGTGCGCTGGAAATACTGTATCTCAGACCTCTGAAATTGTATGTATTATTATGGCATACTGGCACTTTGTTTCAGACTTAAAATTAATTCATGCTTGACATACCCGAATCGTATCTTCAGTTGCAATGACAGCCAGTGTAGTGTGCAGGTTAGAACATTGGACTAGGACTGGGGAACCCAAGGTCAAAATCCCATTCAGTCATGAAGCTCACTGACCAATCAGTCTTAGCTTAACCTGCCTCATAGGGTTGTTGTGAGAATAAAACATAAGAGTATCATGTATGCTGCACTGAGCTCCTTAGAGGAAGCACAGAATGAAATATAATACACAGGCTTGTAGCTGCAGATTAAAAATTTCTAGGCGTTCTCAGAATGCTTCTAGATGTCAGCTTCTCCAACAACAGTAGCCACAAACCCAGAACCCAAACTGGAAGTACCTCTTATAGGAAATAGCAATAAGAGTTGCTGGTTTTATATGAAAGTTATTTCCCCCATGTTGATCCTATGTGTTCATTCTAAACAAACTAATTGTGTACCTTGTGGTGTCCAGAATACCAGATGTGACCCTATACTCAAAAGAAAAAAACAATTTCTGGGAGAAAACTGAAATTTTGCAGGTCACTTTAAATTAGAATTCAAGGCAAGCCTTCTCCAATCATCATCATCATCATCATCATCATCATCATCATCATCATCATCATCATCAAGGTCTTTGCTTCCCCCAGATGAAAGGAAATATATTCTTTACAGAAATACTAAGAGTTTGAAGAGAAATGTTCTTTTTAAAAAAATGTCATTTCAGAAACAGTAACCCCCATCATCCAGTGAAAACCACGAAACTTTTGAGATATCTATGTATACATTTTGATATCTATGAATAGATTTGCCAATGGTGTTTTTGTAGCCAGTATTGTTTTCTCCCCTGCCCCCTGCCCTTTTCTAATGTTCTACTCTTTGCTTTTTATTTCTTTTGGTTTTGCACTAATAAAATAATTTAAAAAATAAAAATTTAAAAAAACTTTTGAGAATGACTCAATATGAAATAAATGAGACCAGAGAGAGACTCATGAAAGTTCAAGACATTCTGAACAGAATAAGGAATTTTAAAAATTACAAAGTTATAATGTTATTGTGAATATTTTAAATAAGAGTAAGAGGTTTCTATTAAGTTATATGCATTTATACTTCACATAGTTTTATTCTGCAACAAAGAAGGAGAAATCAGTAAATCACCTACCCAATAAAAGCAGTTCCATTATACCTTCCTATTGGTTCTCCAATTAGAATATGAGCAGATGATGAAGCAACCCCAACAACCCCAGAAGCTCCCGGATCCCCTAACAGAGTAATGGTGGCTATACCTAGGAACAGAAAGAATATGATGAAAAAAGTTATTTTTATTTAACTCTCTGACTGACTGATCTCATCTTTTTCTTCAATAAACTAAAGGCTTACAAACAGTAATTTTTTCATGGCTATCCTAACAGTTGATTTCTGATAGCTTAATGTTATTGCAACCATCTTTGAAAGAATGTGCATATGCAATTTGCTTCAACTAAATAGCAATCCATTTTACCACCACTTTTCTAGAAATTGAGCCAATTAAGGTATTTGGCTTAGCTCAGCTGTACCCCTCAACATTCAGTTGTGTGTTGGTTATCTGGTTAGCAAGGTGATTAACTCCATTAAACACTGAGATATTGGAATAAAATTGATTACACAAGGTGAAGGCACAATTTTATGTTTCAGGTTTGAATAACAGCTCCAATTCTCATATTTCATTTCAAGAAGAGCGGCAGGAAAGATGCAAAATGCAACAAGAAAAAAGATTTGAAATGCAACAGCAATATCTGTTGAAGACTGAGCTATCAGACTGAAAATTAGTTTCCACTTCCAGGACAACATTTTAACCTTCAATCTTAGTTAAGAAATATTAGCAGAATAACAAGATGTTACAACAAAAAATAACACCAAACAATCTTCCATAATTATATTTTGATGTAACCTCTAAGACTAAAAATTTGTATACTTGCCACTGATTGGTGATATCTCTGTGCCATCAGTAGACACCAGCTGAATATTATAAGTTTCATTGGCTTCCAGAAGACCATCTTGAATTGCCTGCAAATGTATGGTTTTCTCCAATTCCATCTGTATTAGAAAGATGGAACAGAAAATTATTCATCTTAAAAATGTGACTCATTGGTAGGACAAACATCTTCATTTCTAAATAAAACATTTTTTTCTCCAGATAAGTAAGAATACTGTCTTAAATCCTCAATTTTTTGTAGGAGAGATTTACAGTGACATCGTAAGTAGAGTTACAGCCCTTCTATTCAACAGAATGCACTTGACAGTGCATAAAGTTAGCACAAGTTAGGGCCAAAACATTTCACTTCCTGCTGCCAACTGTATACTGCAGATAGAAGTTGCACACATAAAATTCACAAATCACCCAGGGACATGGTTTCACAGAACCCATATGAAATAGGTAAGTCTCCCTGCAGTCAGGGTATCAAGATTTAACTTCACACATTTGCAGCTTTATCTCAAAAGATCCATTAGACTTTGAATATACCATCACATATACCTTTTCCAAAGACTATCTGCTGCACAGGCAAGACAAATCTCATTAACATGAAATTCATAAGTATATTGCATTCCACTGTGGATATCTGCTTCATATAAATATGCAATTGGAGCAACTGGACACAGCATCTACTAATTGACATGATGAGGTATTAGCTAGGGCTACATGAGGGGTATGTCCCAGGGGTGTAACAGTGTAGTGGTGTAGGAAGGACTGCATCCATGCAACAGAATTTATGAGGTCTTGAACTCCCAGGTTTTCAAACCTGCAATATAAAGCTGGTAGCTGGAATCCAAATATTATTTTTCACTGAATTCCTGCATTCCAATTATAATCCAGAAAACAGGACCCCGAAGAAGAGTCCTAAATGTCTTTAGCTCACCACAATATCAGAAAAAGATATTGAGAGCTTTTCTCTGGCAGGGAGGGGGGTGAAAGAGAAAAATCAACTGATCAACCAACAGATGTACCTCAGCAAAGAGAAGAGTTCCATTGAGGGGAGTGAGATCATATTTAGCTGTCTCTTCAAGAATCCAAATAAGTCGAACTTCTCCCTGGCCCCCCTGACTCCGATATACAGTAAGAAATACATTTGCAGCAGGATCATCAGTTGACTGGGGCTCCTTCACTGTTACCTTTAAAAAAAGATAAAAAGGTTAGACAAGAGAAGCAGAAGCTTCAATCTGTGCTCACATCCACATCAGACCAAGTCTCCTCTCTCTGCATTCAAAATGTTGATTGTTCCATCATGCTTCCTGCTTCTTTTAAATCTTTCAAGTAGAAAACAGGGCAGATACCTAGCAAAAACCATAAATAACAATTTTACATACTTGGTGAAAAACCCTCCGCATCAGAAAGAATGACTGCAATTCCAAAACAATTAAATTTGTTGATTACATTTATCAAAGAATTACAGCCCAACTCAACTTGCACGAGTGGCTGAGTCATCAGGGTGCAACCTGGTGTCCTTCCTATGCAAGCAGTCTCTTAGCAACAAAGGACCTGAGAATCTTAATATCCTGCCTACAAATAACATCTTATCTCCGTTTAAAGCCAGCTGTTATAAGCCTCTCTAACAATTAAGCTATCTGTGCAAAACCATTCTACAAGGAAAGAAGAAAACCCAACTGATTAATCCAGTGGCTGGAGTAGGACAATGGATAAGAGACCAAGTTTTTTTATAAATATAAGGTTAACTAAACAATACTTAAATCCAATTTAAAACCCAATCAATATGAAAAAAATACTACTGGTAGGGGAGGAAGTAGGAAATAAATTGTTCATTCTAGCAGCAGCTGAAGAATGCCTCGCTGCGTTTGGTTTTCTTTCTGTTCGTACAGGTACTTAAAGCCTGAGCATGCCCAGAGGCGCAAGCTCTTGAGTATGAGCTGAAGAGCAGGAGTCAAAGGGCGCAGAGCTGGAAGGAAGATGTGATAGCAGTAGAATCAGCTGCCTAGGGTTGCAGCAGGTTCCCCTCATTGGCAGTCTTCAAAGAGTGGCTGGAAGAATACTTGTCAAGGATGCTTTGGGCTGTTCCTGAATTGGGCAGGCGGTTGGACTAGATGCCCATTCCAACTCAATGATTCTCTGTACTTGGAAGCCTTCCTCCTACTTTGTCTTGTTTATTTCTGTTTTGTTATGCAAAGCCTAAGGAAACTAAAAGCTGCTCCAACAAAAACAAAACTGGCAACTTTGCTAGTGGTACTTCATTACCAGTGGTACTTCTCATTACCTTGGCCACTGATAAAGGAAGAGCGCACAGATATGGTCTGTGAAAGTGGAACTACACGTTATGAGATATGCAGAGCTACTATGAATATTGGTAGCCCTGTGTCATGTTTTCTTCTTCATAATATACAGTACAAAATCCTCTGTGTACTGCCATACTGTTTCCCAGATTCTCATCCATATCACCCAACATGATGATTTTAAGGCATGGATCAGTTGCACTATACATTAAGGAGAAGAAGAAGAAAAGGGAAAACTCATTTTCAGCAGTAGCCTGTATTGCTCACAATGTATATAATCAGACCCAAGGCAAAGTTCACGGTCCTTAAAGAAAGAACTTTGATCAGACTGTAAAAGAGACTGTAAAAGAGAATACAGCCATACTACCCCACACTCATGAAGAAAGCAAATGGCTGAGGAGGGCACATGATCTCATACTAAACTGAGCAAGCTGGTGTAAAGTAGTGGCTAAGACTGAGCTATGAGTCAGGAAGTCCCTTGTTAAAATCTTCCCTTTGCCATCAATCTTGCCTTTATGAAGATCACAAGACAGCCTTAGGCAAGCCACTCTTTCTCAGCCTCACTCCACCTACAGTACAAGAATAATAATGGCATATCCTACAAGATAAAATACAAGAAGCACTCTGGACACTTGAAAGGGCTAGAAAAATGCCAAATATTATTATCAATACTGATAGGAAACATCATCTTCCAGCTTACTCAATATATGTGCAAAAGAAAGGGCCCTCCTCAATAGATGCCACAGCCATCCTGCAGAGGCTTACTTTTCACGCCAGGATGCAGAATTTTGTACCTTGGGTGTCGTATTCTACATATTCCTTACAGCGTGCACTTTTTAAAGATTATGAAATGTAACTGCATTTACTTTGGATCATCACTTTACTAAAAGTCTTCAGAGTTATATTTTTGAAGTAATGGTTCAATAACTACACAGCCAGTGGCTCAGTTCACGTATAGAAAGAAAAACATGGTTTATTTAAGCTTGACTGCAGGCTAGTCTACTGACTATGGTTAATTAGGTTTTATCAAACCAGGAACTGAAACAATTGTGTGAAGTTGGCTTATTAACCACAGTTAGCTTTAGCTGTTGTTGTGCATTATATACAACTATGGACATCCTGGCTCGTTCCTGGCCTTTGCGACATCCATTCATACTCTTCAAGTACAGAGATATAGGCCAGAGTGAAGGCGATAAAAACAAGGCAAACTGGACTCTGGGTGATTGTTTGTAAGCTGATTGTTTCCCAGACTAACCATAGTTAAAATAAATCAAGGTTTTGCATTACATCTAAACTGAGCGAGGATCACACAAATATTCACAAATGCACCATCCCGATCTCACTTACAAACGTTTCTTTAAACCCAAATACTCCAACTGGAGAGTCATTGGGTGGAATAGTGACAGCCACCAGCACGTCATCTCCTAACCTGGCACCACCCGTCACTCCAAGTAAGGTGACACTGAACATTTCTAAAAATTCAACAATGTCATCATCTATGATGGTGATCTCTATCACTCCCGTCTCCTGGAGAAAAAAACACAATGAAATATATTAAATGCATCATTATGACTAGAGATGGGCACGAGCTGGGAAAAATCCGAACCATGTGATTCGTGGTTCATCACATTTAATGAACCACGGATTTTCATGAACTTGCCCTGGTTCGCGAACTGGTTCATTTGGTTTGTGAAAACATCACTTTCAGGGAAGCAGAAGGTCTGCAGAATAGGGGTTTGCACTTCTGGTTTCCCCCTTTTAAATGCCTGCTGCTTTTCAGCTGATGGGAGGGGGATCCCCCATCAGCTGAAAAAAGGTGCCAGCTTGAAAGCAGCAATACTTTTCTTGTGTGGCAAGAAAAGTGTTGCCACTTTCAAACTCCTGCTGCTTTTTTCAGCTGAGGGGAGAGGCATCCTCCTATCAACTGAGGTACTTTTCACACGGAGACTTTAAAGTATTTCAGTATCAGTTCTGCATCCTATGTTTGCAGGAGTTTACTTATTCCCTGCTGGCTTTAATAGCCAGGAAAGGGTTAAATGGCTGGTTTTTCCCTTCCTCCTTTGGGGTATGCACACTCTCTCTTTTTTTTCAAAAGCAAGAAAGGGTTGTAATGTTGTAATATCGTGACATTGCAACATTGTAATGTTGCTGCACATTTCTCCTGGCTTTAAACACCAGGAAAGGATTAAATGGCTCCTTTTCCCTCCTTCCCAGGCATGTTTCAGGCTTTGAAAAAGAGAGAAAAAAACAAGCATTTTGAACAGCCCTTTGGAAACAAAATAGCAAAGTGGGAAGCTGGGAAGGGATGAAGCAGCAGCATTCCTGCCACTTTGTTTCCAAAGAACTGTGCAAAACGCTTGTTTTTTTCTCTCTTTTTCAAAGCCTGAAACATCTTTGGAATGGAAGTACATTGTTCCAATCTACCATACATTATGGTTAAACATTTGCTGCAGTGGATATGGACCTGATGCCAAGAGACCATCTTTATCATTAAGGACAATGCAGAAAGGCAGCCATTTTTGTACAAGTGGAACAAGCATTGGATAACTGAAGGAGCTGTCTAGTGGAAGTTATTGTATGTTTCAGAGACCAGAAGATTTTCAACATCCTTCCATTCAAATGCGTTTTAAAGTTTCCATGTGAGTATGCTCTAATTGTTTGCATGTCAGAAACAGTAAGCTGGTTATACAAACATCTTTAAAATTAAAGACAATGGGTGGATTCTGAAAACTCCTTCACGTCACCATTCGTAAGGTGATAGGGAAAGCTTTCCTCTTACTGACAGATACCTGCTTTTATGTGACAGGGTTCTTAATTATTTTTTTAAAAACTAGCATGGAGAAAAGGAACATATAATAAGGATTTCCAAAAGACCACTCCATCACATGGTTAACTGTAATTACCATGTAAAGAACAAAAATACAGCCTAACAGTTTCTGGAAATAGAAACTGACAAGTACCAGATTATTGAAATGCATCAATATTATTTTATTTAAAACACCTATAGCCCACTCTCTGTTAAAAGCAAAATATAACTACACATGAGGTTCCCCAATGAGGAAAACAGTTGTTCTCAAGGGCTGCCTCCAATCTGGTGAACAGCACAAAGGGGAAGCGCATGCCCCAAAGTTCCAATCTTAATTGAGCTGCCATGTGCCTAGGAATCCCAAGCACAGAATTCCAGGCATGCAACTGTTGACAGTCTGCACATGTGAGCCACATGGACTCTGAAATGTGTGAATCAGCCTTAGCCACATCATAAAATAGAGCAAGAAAAAAAATCTAAAAGCCTACTGATGCATTCAAACACTGAGGAGAATGGCAAGAAAAAAATTCGGGTTGAATTTCATGAACCCGTCCAGCAAGAATGCGGCACTCCCCAGGCATGGCAACAGCTGCTTGCCTGAGGGCTGGGATTTGCCTCCCCGAAGGAGGGGGAAGCAGCCAGGCTTTCCCAGGCATCTGGGAATGCTGGGAGGGTGGAGACAGTGGCCTTATTAGGCTGCTTCGCCCCCCACAGAAGCCTCTTGTGCCTCGTGATTGAGGCATCCTATTGAATCTGAAAGGAGCAATGGGATGAAGGGAAGAAAAATAGCCTTATATAAACATATGCACAAAAGCAGTACAAGTCAATAAAATGCCTGCATACTTGTCCATCTGCAAATGTCAGATTTCCAAATGGTGGTGTAAAGTCATCCAGGCTAGCAGTGGCAGGTGTGGCTTTCCAATACAAATGTACAGATCCAAACTTGCCTGCCTTTCGAACAACTGGTAACTTAAGAATATTCTCTGGTGGAGGTACCTCATAACCAGCCACTGTTCCACTTATATCCTGGTAAGAAAAAATAAACAATGCATAATGACATCACTTGGGCAGAGATAAAAAACAAAACTACTCATTTTCACTGGGAATGGAAGCCATAAAATACAACAATCAAGTCAAAAACATTATCTCAGTCCTTCATTTATTTGTTCAAATACAGTAATATTGGCTTCATTCAGACATAACATGAAATTACGGTTTAACTGAAACTAACTACAGTTAGTGGTGTTATTTGAATGCACACCATGCCATTAACTAAGGTTAGTTAGGATGTGTCAAACCAGTATCTGAAACTATGGTTTGAAGTGTTTTTTTTAAACTTCTAAATATAGTTTTGCATGATGTACAAACACAGATATCCTGTCTTAATCTTCTTACAGTTTTGTATTATGTCTGAATTTAGTCATTGACCACTGATGTATAAAGATTGTTAGGCTAAAAGCTAAAATCAGTCATTGTGAAATATTTAAATGCCTCCATCTCTTCATGGGATACAGTTTAAGTTTCATGACCCCATCAGAACCCAATGACTTGTATACTCTGGATCATACAACTGACCAGAATTCAAACAAGCAATAGCTGCTCTCCTGCCAATATACTGCTTATGCCCCATAAAATACCCTATATCCTGCTACTGCCACTGGGATTCTTTGCTTTTCGCTGGCCATCCTTGCATTCTTGTAACACTAGGGCTGCTATTATTTCTTCATCCATAGCTGTAGATACTTGAGAGGCAACTGTATATAGAAAAGTGTCCTATCTATTTGCTGTTTCCTAAGTCTAAGACTTGTTTCGGTCCCTCAGGAACAAGATCCTACATTCTGTCTCTATATGAACACAGTTTCAGATGATTTGGACCAAGTGTAATTACTGTACAGGGCACTGGTATTCTTCAGGTTGCCCTCACCTTGGTAGCATTGAAATTAAATATTCCTCTGGGATCATCATTCTCTTCAATCGTTATCTCAGCTATCTCTAAACCAATTCTCTTTACACTTGGCTGCCCTCCAGTGAGTGAAGAGTCCAGCAATTGCACATTGCTAATATCAATTACAAATCCTTCCTGTAATTCTGGAATAGTATCCTGGAGGGAAGAAAAATAAGCTTTAAAAAGGTTTTGCAAATTCACATTATGATTTTGGGTAGTTTATAAAGAGAAATCACGTGCTGGCTAAGTACAAATCAACTCTGGCTGCAATCCTGTGGATACTTTCCTGGGAGTAAACCCAAATGAACAACATGGGACTTGCTTCCAAGTAGACCTGCTTAGGATTGTTCCCTAGAACACTAAATATATAGTGTATAACTGAGCAAGTTTATGAATGTCTTCTTCCCGTCTCACTCTAGGACAAATTACCTAAGACAGAAAACAGGTACCTTACTGTAAAAAAGCAATTCTCAATTTTAATTTTGACAAATAAAAAGCCCCTGTACTTCAAGGCCATGATCAAGTAATATCAGAGGGCTGATGATCTGCTACTTGTACATTCTAAAATATAACAATAGATCTGCCATACACAGAGCTGAAATTACATTTTAATTTGCAGCCTATGCTTAAGCCCGGTGGGAAGGACGGCGCGCAAAGAACTCAAACAACAAGAGCTGGAGGAAAATAGGCCACAACTTTATTGCGAACAGAAACAAACAAACAAGGAGCGTTGGCAAGCATATGGATCGGATCTCAAGCAAAGGCTGGCCCGCCTGCCAGCCACTGAGCCCTCCCCCCCTTCAGGACCCCCGCTGAAGGAGGGGGCACCAAGGAGTGACATTATAGGGGGAATCAGATGGGTGTATACCCCTGCCTGATTCCCTGCCACCTGGGAGTGAGCACCTCGCAACCCCCGTCCGGGTCTGCCACTCACCTCACTCCCAAGATTCCGTATGGGAATCCCCTGAACAGGGAACCAGAGCCGTGGCCCTGGTCCCCCGGATAGAGATCCGATCCAATGCTACCCGCAAAGCTGTGACAGATAAACTGCAGAAAACAGGGAGTGGAGGGTGGGGCTCGCGTCCCGGCGTCGACTGCCGGGGAGGCGGGGCCGGGTCTGCTTAAATGCAGAGCCGCCGGACCAGAGGGAGAACCTCGCCCTCCAGGTCCGGCGGTTGGCCCCGCCCCCCCGGCAGCCGCTCCCCGGCAGTCCTGATTGGGCGGCCAAGGTTCAAACCGATTGGCCGCCCAGACCGAGGGGCCTGCCGGGAAGCAGAGGCCGGGACCTTGCAGCCGTTCCTTCCTCTGCACCGCCGGCTGCAAAGCCTTCGCCCGGTAAGTCGGGCGTCGGTCCCTTGCAGCCTATGCTTAAGCCCGGTGGGAAGGACGGCGCGCAAAGAACTCAAACAACAAGAGCTGGAGGAAAATAGGCCACAACTTTATTGCGAACAGAAACAAAAAAACAAGGAGCGTTGGCAAGCATATGGATCGGATCTCAAGCAAAGGCTGGCCCGCCTGCCAGCCACTGAGCCCTCCCCCCCTTCAGGACCCCCGCTGAAGGAGGGGGCACCAAGGAGTGACATTATAGGGGGAATCAGATGGGTGTATACCCCTGCCTGATTCCCTGCCACCTGGGAGTGAGCACCTCGCAATCCCCGTCCGGGTCTGCCACTCACCTCACTCCCAAGATTCCGTATGGGAATCCCCTGAACAGGGAACCAGAGCCGTGGCCCTGGTCCCCCGGATAGAGATCCGATCCAATGCTACCCGCCACAAGAGCCACAAGTGGCTCCCGCCAAAGCTCCTAACAACCAAGCCACCCCAGCAAAGCATCCCTCAGGTCCTGGAGCCAGATGTCATGGCCCCAGCTAGACAGGTGGACTCCGTCCTGCCGATACAAAGCCTCTAGGTGAAAGGAAATGTCCGGGTGCATGACGAGGCACCCCCCTGCCGCGGAGACGTGGTGCCCCACGGCCCGGGCAAGCCGCTGCCTGCCGCCATCGATCTTCTCTGGGTTTAGGGCCCCTCGCCACACACGCCTTTGGAGCAAGTCGGACCATAGAATATAAGTCCCAGGAAGGATGGAGAAGAGGTAGTCCAAATCCTTGCACATGGAGAGCTTCAAGTCCAGGCATCCCCGCTGGACCAGGTCATTCTCGCCGAGCTGGATGATCAGTGCGTCTGGTGGGCCACGCCGCCGGGCCTGGAGTTCGATGACTGGGACAAGTGACTCCCAGCGCTTGCCGCGCTGGCCGAGCCACAGGATGTTGATGTGCCGGTCCAGGCCGAGGTTGCCTCCCCATCCGGAACCCGTCGCGTACTGACCGGCCCAATGCACAATGCTGTGGCCGCAGATCCAGACCGTCCTCCGCTTGCCTGAGGAATGAAGAGAGGGGAAAACCACACAATTAGTAATGCAAGATACGTGCGGGGCGGATGTACAACCGGAAGGCCCTGGACCTCCACCGGCCGATCCGCTGGATTAGGGGAGGCGAGATGCCCAGCTCTGCTGCCAGCGTGGCTGCCCCGATGCGGAAGGAGTGCGTGGCGAACTCCCGGGCTGGGAGCCCAGCAGCCTGAAGGCAGGCACGGAGAACGGAGGCAAACTGGTAGCGGGTGAGGGGGTCCCCGTTCGAATGTATCAAAAAAGGACCAGCCGGGTGCGGGCGCACCTCGAGGTATTCCCGCACGGTGGAGACGGGACAAGCCACCCCATGTGGGGAGGCCCGCAGGGTAATGGACGTTCCCCGGCCAAGTTGATCTGTTTTAGACCTACGAATGGTAAGGGTGACCCTCTGCCGAGACAGGGCCACGTCGGCCAGCGCGAGAGCCCTGCCAGAGGAGTCCGTGCGGGAGCTAGCCACCAACTCTCCGACCCGGAGGGCCCTGAAGAATGCCAGTGCAAAGGCTGCTCGGAATAGCCGGGTCTCGAATGGGGACCAGCACAGGCCTGCCAGCTCCCGTAATAGCGCATCCAGGATGGGCAGAGTGATGGGCCTGCGCTGGTCGGGGAGGGGGGGGGGCGACCCACCCCCAACCCGCCACCGCCCGGCGTGCAGCAAAGCTGGAGCAGGGATCGGGGAACCCCTGGGCCTTGCTGAAAAAGGAGATAGCGGCCAAGTCCCGCTGCATGGTCCTAGGGGCAACCCCTCGGCCCCGTAAGTGGGCCAGGTACTGCAACACAAGCTCCTGAGATGCCGGCCACGGGGGCTGGCCCCCCGCCCTTGACGCAAAGGAGAGGTATTTTTGCGCTGCCGCTGAATAGGCCCGCAGAGTTGATGGCGCTACGGAGCTGCTGATTCCTTCCCAGATGATGTCCCTCCAACCGTCCCTCCAACCGGCGCTTGGGGCTCTTTAGCCTGGAGAAAAGACGACTGAGGGGAGACATGATAGAGGTTTACAAGATAATGCACGGGTTAGAGAAGGTAGAGAAAGATGTGTTTTTCTCCCTTTCTCACAATACAAGAACTCGTGGGCACTCTATGAAATTATTGAGCAGTCGGGTTAGAACAGATAGAAGAAAATACTACTTTACACAAAGGGTGATAAACACATGGAATTCGTTGCCACAGGAGGTGGTGGCAGCTACAAGCATTGCCAGCTTCAAGAGGGGACTGGACAAATATATGGAGCAGAGGTCCATCAGTGGCTATTAGCCACAGGAGATAGATGGTATTCTCTTTGTGGGGAGGTGGTGCTCTGTTGTCTTGGTGCTGGAAGGAAGGCAGTGGGAGGGCTTCTGGTGTCCTGGCCTCACTGACAGTCCTTTAGATGGCACTGGATTTCTAGCCACTGTGTGTGACAGAATGTTGGACTGGATGGGCCACTGGCCTGATCCAACATGGCTTTGCTTATGTTCTTATGTTCTTATGTCCACAGTTCCACCGGGAATGGGTCGGGTGTCCGATGAGCCTCGGGAGCCAGCGCGAAGAACCTCTCCATCTGGAAGCGAGACAGCGCGTCTGCTATGCCATTATCTACCCCTGCCACGTGCCGTGCTGAAAAAGAGATGTTAGAGGCAAGGCAAACCAACACAAAACGCCGCACCAGACGCATGACCCGCTCAGAGCGAGATGACTGCTTGTTGATGACTCTGACCGAGGCCTGATTGTCGCACCAAAACAGGACGCGTCTGTCCTGGAACTCCCCCTTCCAAATTGTTACAGCAACCAAGAGGGGGAAGAGCTCCAGGAAGGTGAGGTCCCTGAGAATGCCCGCCGTGACCCAGGATGGGGGCCAGCGCTGAGCGCACCACCTGCCCTTGAAGTACACCCCGAACCCCAGGCTTCCCGCCGCATCTGAACGAACTTGCAGGTCCGAGCCAGGGGTGAGGGCTTCCTGCCATAGTGACACACCATTAAAGTTTGACAAAAAACCTAGCCACACCCGCAGGTCCTCCTTGATCCCCCGTGTCAAGCGTATGTGATGGTGAGGGGAAGAGCCCCCCCTGCACGCCCAGGAAAGGCGGGCACAGAAGGCCCGCCCCGGGGAGACCACCTTGCAGGCAAAGTTAAGGTGCCCAATGATGGCCTGCAATTCTCTTAAAGTGCACTTCTGGCGGACTAGTAGCTGGGAGATTAGTGCTGTTAAACGGGCCAGCTTGTCTGAGGGGAGCCTGGAGACGCCCGCCACTGAGTCCAGCTCAATGCCCAAGTACGTTAAACTAGAGGCTGGGCAATCGGTTTTGTCCTGCACCAAGGGGACGCCCAACTCCTGGGCCAGCGACTGGAAACTGCTCAGCCGCTCAGCGCAAGCGGGGGTCCCGGGGGGGGCCATTATCAGAAAATCATCTAAATAATGGGTAATGTGGGGGGAACCCATGCGATCCTTGGCCGCCCATTCAATGAAAGTGCTAAAGGTCTCGAACGCAGCATATGCCATCGAGCACCCCATTGGCATAGCCTTATCCACGTACCAATGCCCCTGAAACTTGAACCCCAGCAGGCAGAAATCCCGGAGGTGGACCGGCAGGAGCCTGAAGGCCGATTCCACATCACACTTGGCCATGACTGACCCCGGGCCGCACGAACGGACCAGCTGCACGGCATGATCAAAGGAGGCGTATTTCACCGAGCATAGCTCTTGTGGGATGGCGTCGTTCACCGAGGAACCACGGGGGTAGGAGAGATGGTGAATCAGTCTGAACTCCCCCGGGGCCTTCTTAGGGACCACCCCCAGGGGAGAGACCCTTAGGTTCGGCAGAGGTGGGGAAGGGAAGGGGCCCGCCACCCGGCCCACCGCCACCTCCTTTGCTATCTTGGCCGCCACCACCTCCGGCAACTCCATGGCTGACTTAAGGTTGCCGGAGGTGGTTGCTATACGGGGCCCCACGCAAGGTATCCTAAAGCCAGCTGTAAAGCCCTTGAGCAGGTAGACGGCAGCCTGCCTATTGGGGTAGCGGGCAAGGAGCAGGCATAGGGGCTCAGCACGCAAGGGGGTGAAGACCAGGCCCAAGTCTCTGCCGCTGGGGCTACTTGCTGCCACTGCTGGCTGAGGCGGTGTTGGCGCCGGGACCTCCATCCTTATGGGAGCCGCTGTTGGAGGCCCGGCCGCCACGAAAGGGGGCGGAGGAAAGTGGGCCCCGGGAGCATGTCGAGCAGGGGTGGGAACCCCAGCACGATTCGCAGCAGTGCTCATAGCGGCATTTCTGCCGCTGACATTTCCCCTGATTGAATTCCCAGCACAACCAGCGGGATTTTTCCCGGCGGGCGAACCACCGCCCAGACCGGGAGCCCTCCCCTTTTCCCAGTATGTGGGGGCCAACCAGCCACAGCCACAGTTTCTGGCTGATCAGGTCCCACCTGGCTCTGGGGTTGTGGGAGGCCCTCTTACGGAAGGCCTCGTCATAATCCAGGGCCGCCCCATCTCCTGCCAGCGCCCGGGCCCGAAGGACATTACCCAGGTGGTTGGAAAGATGCCATCCCCTGTCCGGGTAAGCCGCCTGCACCACCCCCATGTAAACTGTAAACCCCTCCAGCCAGTTATTAAATGATCGCTCAGCCACGTCTTTCTTGGCCCCTTTTTTTTCTTTCCTGGATGGGGGGCCGCTTCTCCCGTCCTCGGCCTCAGGCCTGAGCAGGAGAAGACGTCCACATAATAGCCGTCCAGAATGCGTTCCCTGACCTTGCGGGTCAGGTGAATGCCTGGAGTGTCCTCGTCATCGGTAAACAACTTAGGGAGGGGGGGTCTGTTCTGAACTCGCATCCCAAACCGCCCACGCATCCTCGCAGTTGGCACCCCCGGCCCTTCTACACAGGGCCCACCGCCGTTTCCCAGTAGCCCTCCCCCGGAGTCTCCTCGCCCGAGGATGAGGACTCACCTGACGATCCCCCGCTGTCTGACTCCTCTCGCCTCCTATGCCGAAGAGCCTTCCTCTTGGGTGCCTTCTTCCTTTTGCTAGCAGGCTGCCGCTCGGGACTGGAGTCAGTGGAGCTCGAGCTTGGCGATCGAGCTATCTGGCGACCCCCGCTGGCCTTGCGTTTAGCTGCCTGGCCACCAGGCTCCTTGTGGACCTCCACGGGCCCTTGCCCAGAGTTCCCCAATTGCTCCACCCTTGCTGTTAGTAATTCCAGGGCCCGACCAATATCCTGGAGAGAGCTGGGGGAAAGGTCAGGATTGTTGTCCCCAGCCCGGCCCCCGCTCTGCTTTGTTGACCTGCTGCGGGCGCCTGCCCTCTGGCCCCTTCCACCTTTTTCAGGAGCTGGCGGGGGGGAGAGCCCCGCCGACCGGTTGCCCGCTGCGGCCCCCTGGGGGAACCTTTGGCCTTCCCCTTCTGTGCCCCCGGGGATTTCTTGCCAGACGCCGGCTGCAATGCGGCAGGCTTGCAGCCCCCCTGCTGCGGGGCTCGAGGCATCCTAGCCCTCCCCGAAGGAGCTGTCCCGGTTCTGGCCTTGGGCCTGGCCCCCTTTCCCTTCTGAGTGGGTGCCATCAGGGCCGAACCCCAAGAAAAACGGATTGCCCCCAAGCCACCCGGTGAGATCTAGAGGAGGGGGGGAGCCCACAGCACCCTCAGCCACCCCCCACAACCGTCCCGTATAAGGGAGGGGGAGGGCGCCGGACAGCAGCAGCTGCTGACCGGTAAAGAGAAGGGGAACGAGGAAAAACAAGAGGGGGGTAAAAAAAAATTCCCCCGCAGGCCCAGAAGCCACGAGGCCTGCTGCCGCCGCTCGTCGCTGTTCCCCTCTTCGCCACGCCGAAGTGCGGGCTCAGCCCAAACCCGACCTCTGGCAGCAGCGCTCCCACCTGACCCGGGTCAGGGAGCCGAACGATGGACGGTCGAGGAGACACCGCGAGTCCAGCCGCTGTGTTCCGCCCCTTCGTCGCGCCGAGGTGCGGGCTCAGCTAGACCCGACCTCCGGTAGCGACGCTCCCACCCGACGAAAGTCAGGGAGCCGATCGACGCGTGGCTGGGCTCGTCTTCTCTCTTCCTCTCGTCGTGTCCACGCTCCTCTCCCGTTCGCGTCCCGGCGCCGACTGCCGGGGAGGCGGGGCCGGGTCTGCTTAAATGCAGAGCCGCCGGACCAGAGGGAGAACCTCGCCCTCCAGGTCCGGCGGTTGGCCCCGCCCCCCCGGCAGCCGCTCCCCGGCAGTCCTGATTGGGCGGCCAAAGTTCAAACCGATTGGCCGCCCAGACCGAGGGGCCTGCCGGGAAGCAGAGGCCGGGACCTTGCAGCCGTTCCTTCCTCCGCGCCGCCGGCTGCAAAGCCTTCGCCCGGTAAGTCGGGCGTCGGTCCCTTCCTACTTTAACTCAAATCACCTGGCCCAGACTCACAAATGCTTTTCAAATTCAGTGTGACAGAAACTATGAGATATGCTGCACATTCAACTTGTTCTGATATTCATTTTATGTTTATGTTACCTCTGCCCTGTTGGTGACATGTTATGTTTGCCAATCTTTGAAAAATACCATCCTTTTCAACCCATGTTCCGTGATACAAACATGCTAAATTGTCATGAACCCAGGAAAATCTATTTCTGTGTGTTTTTCTTAATCATCAGTTCATTACATTTTTACTCCACTCTTCCTCCAAGGAGCTCAGAACAATGGATGTTTGTCCTTGCCTTTATTTCCCTCATCACCCTAGTTCCATGTTGGGTTTTGTTTTGTTTCTGAGCTGTTCTTGCTTTCTTTTATTCTGTTCAGCTCAGTATTAGATTTCTTCTTGTTTTCAAATTTCTGCTGTCCTTACCCTATTGGATTGTATTTGAATTTTCTGGTCAGTGTTCATATTATACTATGTAATCCACCTTGAATCTCAATGAGAAAGGCAGATTATAAATAATGTGCATAAATAAATACAAAATGCATTAAACATCCATTAATGACAATACAAAAACAGCACCAAAAGTTAAATCAACAAGGAGGGTGGAGGAGTATGAGGAATCTGCTTAAATATACATACAGTGCACTTTTTAAAAAAATTAACCAAAAACTGAAGTGAAAAGTAAAGTTTTAGCAAATTTCACAAACATCTCAGTGAACCTATTAGGCAGTCATATTTTACCATGTTAAACACTATGAGCTGTCAGGAGTATGTTCAGATTGTATCAAGAATCTTGAAAGGGTGCCGGACAAGATAACTTCCACACAGGTTATCTGCTCTGAATTCAATGCTTTGGGGAAGAGTCCCCCTGCCCCGCTTTCCTGCAGTATTGTGATGCATTTGTGCACCTTCTGGGGTTTCCCTGACTTTTCATTCTCAAACCATCTTTGCTCAGACATTTTGGGAAAGATCACAATAAAACTATTGTAACAATAAGGTATAACAGGTTCTCTGATTACTCAAGTTTCCTTTTTTTTCTAGCCCTTTCTCTTGTAGAGATATAAGGGGAAAAGCAGATATTCACAAGGGAAGGTGCTAGAGACTTTTTTCAATGACAGCTGGGAATTCAGAGAGTTGGCTACACCTGTTGTTACAATGGTATATCTGTATAATGATATTATTTTGCTGATTTATTCTTTTTAAAAATTCAAGAGCCCTGGTGGACCAGGGGAAGAGGGGTAGCCCCTCCTAAAGAAGTGAAGCAGGGAAACTGCAAGAAAACATGCCATGTGGAGGCCCCATTGCTGCTGTGCTTTATCTGTAGCTGCACTACAACAGAGAAATCACTGAATCTTGTCCCTGTTTACAACTGCCTGTTGGTCAGAAGCCTCTCACAGCTGACTGGCAAACCAGCTGAAAGTTGGGTTCTGATCCAACCCCCACCCTTGCAAAGTATCTACACAGTGAAGTTGCAAAAGGAGGAGGTCGGTTCTCTTTCACTTTAAACTGTGTAGAGACAGAAACAATGCTTTTCTCTTTATTGCAAAAAGAGGAGGAGGAAAAGCTTGTTTCTTTTCCCTCTGCTCGAAACTGAGCAGGGATGGAAGCAATGCTTCTAAGCTTCCCATTGCAAAGGGAAGAGGAGAAAGACAGAGTTTCTCTTTTTTCATTCCAAGCTGTTGGGGTGGAGAGAAATCAGCTGGGTTTCTGATCACTCCTCCCTGCAAAATTTGCTGCATCGCTGTTTCTCATGGCTGTGAGTATCCAGCTTTGCAATGGATTGCAAACTGCTGAGCAACCCATCAATTGCTACCTGTTCCCCACTGGCAGGTGTTCAGGCATTCCTAGTTTTAACCTGATGCCTGGTTAGGAGTTTGGTAGATATCTGTAGGGACAGTAGCACAAATAGGAAATATCTCTTCTGAGGTGACCACCCACTTTGTCTCTAAGGAACAGTACACAGCAGGGACTCACTGAAAGGTCTTAACTGAAGAAAGAATGCAAGGACAATTCTAAGAAAGTCTACTCAGGTCTACCCAGTGAGGCTTACTCCCTGGGAAGGGGGGGGGTTGTGTCCAGCAGCGCAAGCCTAAGCAGTTAAACACTTCTAAGCTCACTGATTCCAATGGATTTAGAAATAGGTAACTCTGTTCAGGATAGCCCTGTTGAAGAGGTGACAGTGCCATACTTCAGTCCCACAGTCACTTTTGTTAGTGGATTCTAGGCATTAGTTTCAGCTGAATTTAAATAAATGAAGAATGGTAGTCACAAAATTTAACTTTTAATTTATTGAATACACTATAGCTGAGCAGCAATTTCTGATCTGGTGTAGTGTATTGCAATAAAGTGGAAAAACAATTTCACTAAAGTGCCTCTGGGTTCTGTGCTGCAGATCTCCTACAATGTGCACCATTTCCTTGGAGACATTTTATGTGCTAGCTCAAGGGAGTGCACAAATGGACCCCTGAAGCCAAGTTGAAACAAAGGGGGAACCCATTTTGCATTCCATGTTGCGAAAGATTTCTAGATGCCCTAGGTTACTGAAGATCATTATCTTTGTATGCATCTTGTTTTCTACTCAAGAGGATTGACTCTTGTCTGAAGTTGCCAGCTGGCCAATGTGTTGCTGCACCCTGTGGCCTTGTCCAGGACTCGCATATTTCCTTTTGAACTGGTTCAGGCCCTATCAATTCCAGAAAGAGCTCTTGGTACTGATCTGGAGTCTAGTGTTTGGAAAACATTGCTGAATTAGACTACACATATTGTAATAAAGTTTGTAAATAAGAACTATCCTATTTTTCACAAAGTCATTCACATTAACTATAAAAGTATTCATATTGTTCATAAGCTGGTTAATAATAGAGTTGCAAAGAACCTGAACATAGTTTCAAATACTCACCGGCAGAATGACTACACTTACAGAAGCCATCGTCACATTCTCTGCCATAATAACCATTTTGTTTTCTAACTGATAATCCTCATTTTCCATGGCTTGATTGACAAAAGGGAGTGAAAAAATAGGTTTGGATATTAACTGCACACAGATATCGCCAACAAATCCTTGTTCTCGGAGAACATGTAAAGTGACAATTGTTGGTTCATCTGAAATATTGAAGAACAAATTTGTAATAAAGATATCCAACACATGGTTTCTTGATTTAGTTTCTTCTGCTTCAGTGAACTACATTTGTCATGTTACCAAATTTCTGGAACAATCAGAGTACTCTGTGGCAGAAATGAGAGGCTAAATGCATTTTAGAATACTTCAAAGCTATATGAATCCCTGAAAGAGGTGGAGGATTATTCAGCAAGGTATAAGAAACTGACTGGACCTCATTATTTTAAACAAAGGCTGAATTCTTTCTTTTCACTTTACACTGTCCATCCATCTGCCCTGCCACCTTTAACCCTACACATACACTTCAGGAGCAATGCTAAGCAGATTGATACCAGGAAAGTGTCTCTAGGATTGTAGCTTCATTCAGCTTCTGTGGCCCTGATTTTGGCACCTCTGCGCTCTGAGATTAGATGGGTAGCAATCCAGGAAAGGGTCTTCTTGGCTGTGGCACCAAAACTCTGTAACTCTCTCCCCAAGGCTCCCCTTCTGTTGTTATCTTTCACCAGTGGGTAAAGACTTGTTTGTTTAATTTTGGGTTCCCTCACGATTAGACCTGGGAACCCCCCCATGTGCCTGCCTGCCAGGCCTCAGAGAGGCCACTTTCCAAGAGCCAGGGAGATGGGTGATATCAGCGGCCGCTGGGCCTGGCGGGTTCAGGGCGGCGGTGGCAGGCTGCCTCCCCTCTAGGGGGCAGGGGGATTGGCCACTCACTGGTGGCACCCCCCATGTGCCCGCCTGCCAGGCCTCAGAGAGGCCACCTTCCAGGAGCCAGAGAGATGGGCTTTATCGGCGGCCACCAGGCCTGGCAAGCTCAGGGAGGCAGTGGCAGGCTGCCTCCCCTCCAGGGGGTGGGGGGTTTGGCTGCTCGCTGGCGGCACCCCCCCATGTGCCCACCTGCCAGGCCTCAGAGAGGCTACTTTCCGGATGCCAGGGAGATGGGTGATGTTGGCAACTGCTGCATTACCAAATGACCCAGCAACAATCTGCTAAGAAAACTCTCCAGCAAGACATGGTGGTGTACGTGGAGGCCTTGCACACACAAACATACACGCTGGTGGGTCAGAGACACCAACATACGTCCCTAGATGGGGCAGACATTGAATACCTGTATTGGATTGACAGGAGAGACAGATACTATGTACAGGGATATTGGGGAGACAGGTCTATTGCATAAATATCTTGGTTGTCCTGGCATTAGACAGTTGGAAGGAAAGAACCAAGTGTGGGAGGTGGGGCCCGCCCCTAACGTGTAGAAGCGGAGGCTCATGTGCTGGCTGTCAAGGAGGTAGAGGATGCCTTCCCCCACGGTGTGGGGGAGGCATCAGTTCCCCTAGGAAAGGGGATTGTGGGCAGACAGGTAGGAGCCCACATAGGGACCTGTGGGCTGCCCCCAGCATCACCCACCGGCCTGCTGTCACGGACACGGCAGCCTATTCAGCACCCTACAGTAGATGGCATTGCAGCGAAGGCTGATGCCATTGAGGGTCCCTCCAGCCAGACACGGTGGAGCTGGGAGGACAGTCAGCTCAAACTAAGAACCCCAGGTGAGGAGATCCACCTTGAAGGAATGCGCAGACTGCTGCTGGAGACAATTGTCCAGCCTTCCTGTGTCGAATTGGAGGCTGCTACCAACATCACCCACCTTCCTGCCTTTGTGGAAAGTCACGGGACCCATTCCCCCCTGCTCAGAGGGGACAGCAGGAGCCATTGATAGGGGGCACCATGCTAAACAACCACATGTGCAACAGCTCCTGAGCTGTCCCTCGTACCCAAAAGCGGTGGCTGCAGACATCACCCACCTTCCTGCCTTCGTGGAAAGGACAGGATGGGCAGGACAAGTAGTTGGGAAGGGTCGTAGTGGTTCCAGAGAGGGAGAGGTTGAAAGAGGGACCGGGAACTTTTCAGGGAGAGGAGGACAAAGGGTTACCAGCCGCACTGCGGAGCAGGACCAGGAAGACACAAACATTTACAAACTGTCATCCAAGAAACCCACTGAGCCTGGCACCGGACCATGGAAGCAGCCCCAAGAACTGAGGGGGGCTAGAGCGGCACCGCATCATTCAGAAACACCTTACCAGTGCAGGCAGGACAGGCACTAATAATAACCAGTGTGAGCACTCATCCAAGATACCCACTGAGCTTGGAACCCAACCGTGAAAGCAGCCCCGGGAACTGAGGGGGGCTACAGCACGACACCACCACTCACAGAAACCTGACCTGAGCAGCCATGTGACAGGTAATAGCAGTAAGTAGCTTTGCCCCAGAGTCAGTCAGCAGGCCAAGACTCACCTGTGGGGGCTGTGGAGGAGGCCCATCCCCATCCCAAACTCTCGTTTCTGTCCCTGCCTGCACCCCTTACTCCGTCTTCCGGTGCAACCTCTGCAGCACGGCCTGTAACCCTTCATCCTCCTCCTCCTGGAACAGTTAGTGGGCTATGTTTCAAACTCTCCGTATGGAGGCACTTTCGGGCCCTTTTGAATGACCTCCATGTGGTGAGGTACCGTACTTGTGATGGCTTAGTGTGCAGGGGCAATGACCCGAAGCACCTTTCATTGACGGTCCTGAGTAGGCACCTGAAGACGCACCACCTGAGCCTTTGCTGTCCGTCGTCGCCCAGCTCCCCCACACAGCAGCAGCCCATATCAAGCTGTTTTCGGCCCAATTTTAGCCATTTCGGGTCCATTTTGGCTGAAAATGGCCAGGATCAGACCCAAAACAGCCTCAAATAGGCTGCTGCCACACGGGAGACCACTCCCCCAACCAGAAGCGGTCTGATCCTGGCCGTTTCAGTCCCAAACTGGGCAAAATGTGTCTGAAACAACCACGGTCGGGCCCCTGTTGGCCTGGATTGGGCCGCTGCCGAGCGGGGGAGTGCTCCTCCGCTCAGCAGCAGCCTGTTCCAGGCCATTCCCCCACCCTCCCCCACGTGTACCTCCCCCCCTCTGTAAGCGATCAGACCGGCCTCTGCCATTTTAATATGCAGTCCTGGATATGGCTGCTTATGATAATAAAGATGTTCAGGCCTCTGGAGTTAAAATGGCTTCTGTACTGCCACTAGAGAGCCTCTTAAGAGTTGCTGAGTCCCGCCCAGGAGAACCCAGCATGAATGGAATGCCACTCAGGAGTGAGGGGTGATTAAGAAATGATTGGACTTGCAGTCCCTCTGGCCCCAAAAGTGCCCAGTGCAACAAAGGTCTCGCAGAGTCATCCCCACTTAACACATCCCTTTCCTTTCTTCCGTGATGAGATCTCCTGTCCATGATTGAGGAGCTAATCAAATGACATTCATAAGTATATACAGTCATTCCTGGGAAAGAACAGTCCCTCCCTAAAAGTACTTAACTTAGCTCCGGTGGACTTCATCAGCAAACTATCCTTTTTGTGCAGTGCTAGAACATGTTTTGCATTTGCTTTCACACACCCCAGCAGCTACCAATCAAGGAACTCAAACCTTTTGTCAAACACAGGAACTGACCATTGGAGTCTTTGTTCTAATGGCTAGGTGGGCTCTTCCACTTCAGGGCACATTTTAAAGGTAGAGCTCTGGACTCATTCAAATCGAACACGTTTCCGGATGCACAAGCAATGTTCCCTTGAGGTTTGCTCTGAGCCTCTTGCTCTCTTGGCTGAGGACGCTGGATGTTTGAAGCTTCTCTCTCTCTCTCTCCTCACCACAGACTGGACTACTCCCGCTTGTTATTCCCCTTGTATAGCCATTCTCCTTGCTTGCTAATTCCCCCCCCCAATTATTTATTGCAAGGAGACCACTTCCAGTAACACCTCTGGAGTAGGCTTACCTTTGCTAGGGGAACTGATCTCCATCTAGAGATCAAGGGGCAGGGCCCACACAGACAAAGAGGTGCTCAAATGCCATTCCTGAGTGTTCTGGCAGAAAAAAGCCCTGCTTATAAGGTAAGTTAAACTGAGAGTATATGACTAGCTCAGGGTCACCCAGCAAGCTTTTCCGGCAGAGCGGTGAATCGCATATTGGCTGCCCAGATCTCAGTCTTTCAATCTAGCCACTACTGACATAACAGGGCGTCTCTGAGTGCTTTTTAAAAAAAATTCTGTTAAGGTCCACACCACAAATGTGAAAAAATAGGAGATTTGAAAGTATCCACATATATGTATCTTCCCTTTCAGAAGATAAAAATTTACTCACCTTGAGGCTCCACAACTTTTACAAACAGAGACTCTGCATGCCATCCTACTATGCCATAGGGTGAATCATTAGGCAAAATGGTAAGTATAGCTTTTGCTCGGTCAGGGTCAATAATAGCTCCTCTTTTGGGATCTTGAATACCCACAGTGCTGACATGAGTGAGAGTAATAATCACCCTCTCTGCAATTTCCGGGATGACATCTGAAAGGACTGTTAATGTGATTGTGGACAAAGCTTGGCCTTCTGAAAACGTAATCTAAATATTTGAAAGAAAATACGGAACAGAACAGAATTCAAGCAACTGGTAAGGCAACATGGCATTTTTAGAGTAAATGGTGCATGACCTAGCAATTTAATTCAACCAAGTGTAGGTATTTTAAATTCCACTCATTACAAAGGGAAAGATCTAATCATGTGCTTGGCTTTGCCCAGTGGGAGGTGCTTAATGTTGGCTCAATGGTGTCACTAATTTCATTTTAAAAAACTCACAAATTTATGCAACATATATGAACTATGTATATTTATTTTTGTACAATTAAGAAACGATATCATCAAGCGAAATAGAACAACACTATAGTTAGGAAATAAAATTGGCTTCCCATTCAGTAAGATATAGTTTAATTATGGTAAAAGTGACACCAACAGGCATTAGTGGCAGGGAAGTAGTGGAAGTGAGAAACAGATTTTAAATATTGCATATATTTTGATTTACTTGTCAATAATTGTTGAATATAGTCCTCTGGAAGAAAAACAGTGTAAGTATAACTTACCTGTAACTGTTGTTCGTCGTGTATCTTCTATACAGGCACACATTGGGACTGCGCACATGCAGGCCAATCATGGAGAGATTTTTCTAGCTTAAAATCTGTTAAGGGGGAGCTCGGCCCTACTGCACATGTGCAGTAGCTTTCCTGCCAAAATGTGGTTGCTAGGGCAAGCACCCCCAGGTTCCCTCAGTTCTCCTGAGCTGCCGGAGAAGCAATATAGTTAAATAACACTCACAGCAGGGCAGGAGGGAGGGAATGTGTACCTGCACAGAAGATATTTGACGAACAATAGTTACAGGTAAGTGCAACACTGTTTTTCGTCATCGTCCTTCTGTGCAGTCCCACACTGGGAGTATAGCAAGCTACTCATCAATGGGGGAAGGTGTGAGTGGTCAGCCAAACAACTGGAATACAGGCTTTCCAACTGCTGATTCACATCTTGCATTCATATCCACAGAGTAATGCTTGATAAACATGTTGGATGAAGACCAGGTTGCAGCTTGACACACGTCCTGCAATGACACACCTCGAAGGAATGCAGCAGAAGCAGCTTGAGCATGTGTAGAGTGTGCTTTGATTGAAAAAGGGCAACTCACGCCAGCTTTGCGATAACAAAGTTTAATGGTTGAGACAATCCATCTTGACAAGGTCTGGGAGGAAGCCGAATTTTTTCTACAAGTACCAGAATGACACACAAACAAGGACTTAGATTTTCAGAAGCATTTTGTTCTGTCCAGATAATAAAATAAAGAACATTTGACATCAAGTGTGCGTAAAGATCTTTCAGAACTAGAAATAAGAGTGGGAAAGAACACAGGTAACACAACCTTTTGTTGCAAGTGAAACTTGGACACCACCTTGGGTAGGAACTCTAAACTGATGTGTAATAGAACCTTCTCAGGAAAAAATTGCAAAAATGGAGAATCAACTCAAAAGGTGGTAAGTTCTCCCACACGTGGGCCAGCTGAAGTTTAAAATTTAAACAACAACAACAACCAATTTATATACTGCTTTTCAGGATGACTTAACACCCACTCAGAGCAGTTTACAAAGTATGTTATTATTATCCCCACAACAAAACACCCTGTGAGGTGGGTGGGGCTGAGAGAGCTAGAAGCTGTGACTGACCCAAGGTCACCCGGCTGGCTTCAAGTGGAGGAGTGAAGAATCAAACCTGGTTCTCCAAATTAGAGTCCCATGCTCTTAACAACTACACCAAACTGGCTGATCCTCCTCCGCCAGTCAGCTGGAGCCAGCCACTGGGTTTGAAAGTGCCCCAAAGCTTCCCGAAGTGACCCATATCATTTCAGGAAGCTTTGATTCAGAAATCCCAAATCTTTACAGATCAGGTCTGATTCAGGTATTTATCCCGAATCGGGAACCCGAATCACACATCCCTAGTAGCAATGCTGTCAACTTCAGGGTGGCAGCATTGTGGTGCCAGACATCCCCTCTGTGTAACAGATTTGGAACTAAGGGCAACTGGTAAAAACAGCCTTGAGCCATAGAGTGAAGGACTGGAAACCATTCCTGACAGGGCCAATAGGAGGTGATCAAGATGTAATAAGTTTGAAATGCTCGGATCCTGCAAAGGACATTGGTTATTAATGGGGTAGGGGGAAAGGCATAAAACATGCCTTGAGATCATGGGATCTGAAACACATTCCCCTGTGACCGAGGATCTGCCCCTGCTCGGGAGCAGAAACTGCTGACCTTCTTGTTGGATGCTGAAGCAAATAGGTCTATTAAGGGGAAACTCCATTGTTGGAAAATGGGTATAAAGTATTTCTCCTGCAGGGACCACTTGTGTTGGTTTAGAAACACTCTGCTGAAAGCATCTGCTGTGGTGTTTGCACTCCCTACTATATGAATAGCTTGAGGGTGGACATTGTTTAGTATAGCCCCTTCCCAAAGGCTTCTGCACAGAGCTTGAGCGATGCCATTCCTCCTTGCTTGTTCAGATAATATAATGCTGTTGTATTGTCTGTGGGGATCTGAACCCTCTCGTTGCATAGAGAACTTGTAAAAGAAGCAAGGGAATAACAGATCTCTCGAAGCTCAAGGACATTAATGTGCAACTTAGATTCACCTAGGGACCAAGTATCCTGGATCGAAAGTGTGCCACAGTGGCCACCCCACCCCAAGGAGGATGCATCAGTGGAGACGGAAACGTCCACACAGAAGGAACCAAATTGACACCCCTGCAATAAGTTGTTAGAGTTAGTCCACCAGACTAAGGATTTAAATATAGCTCTATACCATCTCCCAAGCTCGCTGGGGTTTAAATGTCCCTTTCCATGCTGCTGCAAAGTGGCAGGGAATGGGGCATTTAAACCCTGGGATCAGCAGTTTGGCAGGGAAATCCCTGCCAAGCAGCTGATTGAAGGGCGGGTTAAATGCCCTTTCCCCACTGCTGTGGAGCAGCAGGGAAAAGAGCATTTAACCCCCTCCCTTAAATCAGCTGCCTAGCCAGGCAACTGATTGAAAGGGGGGAATGCCCTTTTCCTGCTGCTGCAAAGTGGTGTGGAAAGGAGCATCGCCCTGGATCATCGGCTTGCCAATCCACTGATAGAAGCTGGTCGGGAATTACAATGCCTCTTTCCGTGCCGCTGCGCAACGGCATGGGAAGGGGCATTGTAAACTCCAGGATCAGCGTCTTGGCAGGGAAATCCCCGCCAAGCAGCTAACTGAAGTGGGGGAGGGAAATGTCCTTTCCCTGTCACTGCAAAGCAGCGGGAAAAGGAGCATCCTTCCCCTGGCCAGGCAGCTGATCCAAGGGGGTGGAGAAGAATGCCCTTTCCCTGCTGCTTCACAGCAACAGGGAAAAGGCATTTAAATGTTCCTTTCCCCGTCGCTCCGAAGTGGTGGGCAAAGGAGTATCCTCCCTCCCCTTGGATTAACTGCCTGGCCAAGCTGCTGATGGAAGCAGGTCGGGGTTTACAATGCCCCTTTCCGTCTCGAGCCAAACTGGCCCGGTTTAAAAATCCCCTTCTGTGCCACTGGAGGGGGGGGCTGGAAGCGTCCCCCCTCACTTTGGTATGCTCCAAATCTTTATGGAGCATACTGAAGCTGTTTAAATACCTGAATCCAAAGTGGCTTGCCGCTTAGGGTTTCGGGTGTTTACGAAGCTTTTTCCCGCTTCGGGTAAACCTGAAGCAGGAAACCCGAACTTTTTTCTGGACACCCCTACTCAGAACCAAGGACTGTTTTTCAGATCTGATGGTCATTTTGGAACAGATGATCCCCACAATGATCGAGGAGATTGCCCTTTCACAGCAGGTTTTTGCTTCACCAGTTTGTCAGGGCTCAACAAGTATTTCTCCTATAGAGCAGCTTTCAAGCGGGAAGCTCTATTGCTCCTGGCCTTGGGGGTGAATCTTTGACAAAGTTTACAGCCAGAGACATTATGTCCCTCTCCCAAACATAATAGACACTGATTGCGTCTAACCGTCTGGGTCATTTTGGTCCCACACTCTCAATATTTTTTGAACAAGGAAGGCTGAGATATGATGAACGAAGAAAACACTGAGCGATGCTAGAAACAAATCTCTCTTGGTGGTGAAAGAAGAATTGAGGGAATCTGGGTTGCTCGACCTAGCAACCGCGTTTTTGCGGGAAAGCTACAGTGCATGCACAGTAGAGCTGAGCACCCCTCTTAACAGATTTTAAGCTAGAAAAATCTCTCCGCGGCTGGCCTGCATGTGCACAGTCCCAATGTGGATGACAACGAACAAGTCAGTTTTCAGCACTATTTTGGACAGTCTACCTTTTAGAAACACATGTTAAGCTTTTTTTGTAAAATTAACTTTCCTGCTTTTTAGCATGCAATAAAATAAGTTCTGCTACCTCTGGAATTATGAGCTAATAATGTACTTGAATTTTATAAAGGAAAACAGTTTATTATTTGACAGTGCAATCCTATGCAAAGTTACTCCAACCATGGGATTGCATTGTGTGTCAGGTAGATGGTTTACACTATGCATGCTGTAAAAATTCAATATAACATCATTATTAGTAAATCTGTTTTTCATCATTTGTATGTACAAACTGGGAATAAATTTGTTCCCAGATATACTAGAAGTTACGACATCATCCTAATTGTATCTGAAGATATGTTCTGCAACAAATGTTTTGTTAAAATACATACCACTCCTGAAGTTGGAAATATATCACTAATGCTCCCATTGGCTACCCACTGTACTGTAATACGTCCATAGGTACCGATTAAGCGTTCAACATTCAGTGTAATCAAGGTATCTTGTTCCATTTCTTCAAATTGCTTAAATAACGAATTCTAAAAAAGAATAAATGAGGTATTAAGATATCCAATTTAATAGTGTTTTTAAAAGATGTAATAAACATTTTATTAGTGTTTGGCATGAAGAAACTGTTTTTGATGGGTTCGCTCCTAATGGATCCGGCCTGGATCTCTCCAGCCCCCTCTTCTTTGATCACCTCCTTGCAGCCTCCTTTGCCCAGACCAGACATTTGCAAGAGCCATGTGACTTTCAGGAAGGATGTTGGAAACAGTAAAGGAAGATCCAGCTCAGAGAAAACAACACAAGACATCTACTCCCAAGCTCCTCAAAAGCCACAAGCCATCATTCCGGAATGGTGCAGTGCTGTCTCAGCAGCTGAGTTATGAGCTCAGTGCCATGATCTTCCCGACTCCTCGGGACTCGAGGATTCGGGTCCCCAAGACCCCCCCCCACTGAGAGGGGGGGTAGGCCAGAGCAAGGTGGAAGAGCTCAAGGGGACTGGCAACCCCCTGTGTAGCCCCCATGCCAGCTCAAAGGCAAGGACCAAGGAAGAAGACTTTATGGCTCTCAAACTGCGAACTCCGGGACTTTGAATAAGCAAAAATAAAGCAAAGATTCCTGACAAAATAAGAAGTAAAGACAACTGAAGGACCGAAAAAGAGTGATTCTACCTGACATCTCTCCAGTAACAGAATTGTTTATGGCTTTATGAGGGCTATTCAGGTTGAGGAGGGGGGTTTCATTATCCTCCGGAGAAGCGGCTGTTTTATGACCCAGAGGAATGTCATCGAAGTATAATTGCAAAAAGTGTCTTCCTGGGGGAGAGCTGGGTAGCAAAAATCTTCTGAATTATAAGCAGCAAGAGCAAAGTAGCTTTTTACCTGGTTTAAGAGATCTTTGGTGACTATATGAAAGCGAGTGAATAAAATGGCGCTCCCTGAAGAAATATTTTCAAAGCTGCAGCAAATCTCTAAGCTGCTGAATGACTTATTAAGAAAAGCAGATGAGACACTTGGATTGAAATCAGATGACAATGTGATAGATGCCAAACTAGAAGAAAACCTTGATGAGACAGATTTATTTGAAAGAAAATTGGAGGAGAAACAACAACAAAAGCGAACAGAAAACCAGTATTTTTCTGTGAAAGTACAAAAGCTGGAGAAGAAGGGGGAAGGGCGTGGACGGAAGGCTGTGAAGAAGAGATCTAGTGTATCACCTCTGTACGAAAGCACACAACGCACTTCAACTAAGAAATACATCACAAAGAGGAAGAAAGACAATCAGAGACATAGTAATGTATCCATCAACATCTTGCAAAAATGCTTGGAAGGCAAGAAGAGACGTTTATGGTTGATTGTTGGAAAGAAAGAGTTGCAACATTATTTTAGAGGCAGAAGGAAGAAGAAAAAAAAGATGGACCTTAAATCATGATCCTGGGGCTCTGACAACTGGATTAGAGGGAGTGGGATAGAAGGGTTCTTAGAGGGAGGGAGAAGAGGAACAAAAATGAAATTCAAAGTATGACCTGGTAAACGGGTCTTGGGGGTCTCTTATTTCCCCTTTTATTTCTTATGTTTTTTATTGTAATTTTTTTTTATTTCTAGAAGATGGAATTTAAATCATGATCCTGGGGCTTTGATAATTGGATTAGAGGGAGTGGGGCAGAGGGGCTCTTGGAGTCCTCTGCTCCCCTTCTTATTTTTGTTTTTTACTTTCCTTCTGTTGGAGCGCTTTTCTTTTCCTTAAATAAAAGTATTGTAGGAAAGAAGGGGCCATAATACTGTTTTGGAGGGAGGGATAAGAGGAACAAAAATGAAATTCAAAGTATGACCCAGTAAACGGGTCTTGGGTGTCTCTTATTCCCCCTCTTATTTCTTTTTATTGGAAATCTTTTTATTCCTTTAAATAAAGGGATGGGAATGATTTTGATATTAGATAGCTGGTAGGTTTAACAGGGGAAACACTAGGGAACTAGAGGGAACTAGTGTGCTAATTTTTAAATTTAAATTATAGGTTAAGCTAAGTCTGCCTATATATTTGTTTTGTTTTTCTTCTGCCTTTATATAATGAAAATACAAGTAGAAAATCTTAGATGGCTTGAGATTTGATATATTAAAGATCGAGGGTAGGTTGTTATAAAAACTTTATTGTATACTTCTCTCCTTTAAGAAAATATTTAGTTAATGACATATATAAATAATGGGACTAATAATAGAATGTAATGATGTTCACTTCTACTTTCTGGGTTTTTTTTCTTTTCTCCTCTCTGCTTTACTTCTGGAAAGGCTAAGGGCTTAGTACCCTGGGCTCAAGAATTAAAGAATTGAAATGTGCCTTAAGATGATGTTCACTTAAAATATAAATAATTGTTAGAAATGAGAAAGGAAATTGAATAGGTGGGTTACAAAGCGAGAAAATTAAAAAGTGCTTGGAGAGCACAGTCCAGATTTAAATGGACTATGCACTATATAAAGAGAGAAAGAAGGTGGTGTGTGGTTATTCAGTTTCTTTTTCTATGGACTGATGTCTATACTGCAATTTTTTCTGAAATATTGATCTTATAATGGATTATCTTGTACACGAATCTGAGACATAGAAGTTCTCTTTTCTTTTTTTTGTATTTTTTGAAAACTTAATAAAACTTATATTTTATATATATAAAAAAAAGCCACAAGCCATCCACTCCCAAGTTTGCACAGGCAAACTGCCGTCCATGCTATGTAAGAGTTAGTTTAGATACAACCCCTTATACATGAATTTCCAAATCATATGTAAGGAATTATTCTTATTTTCAGAGATTCTGAGTTTTCACAGCTTTTCTGAAGCCACTGTGAAATAGCAGCTAGAGTGCTGGGTTTGGACAGGAGAGGCCTAGGCTGAAATCCCCACTCAGCCCATGAAATCAGTTATCAACCCACATGTGTACAGTGCAGATAAAATGAGAGTGAGATAAATCAATATATATAGCACCTCAAGTTCTCGGTGGAATACAAGTGCAACAAACAAGGTAACAAATACTTATTTTCATTGATAAGCCTGATTTCAGCCTTAATGATCTCATCTTACATCATAACAAATTACAATGAAGAATGTGTGAATAACATGAATCAAATTCCAATTTCTAGTGAATGACACCAAGGAAACTTCAATTGCTAATTAACAATGCGCAGGCATTTTTTTCCTGAGAGCTGCTACTTCTTGCAGATTTATATTGAATGACATAAAGTGGGTATAAGCAGATTCAACTTCAGAAAGATAGTGTTTTTAACTAATATCTTATGATACAATAAAACTCAATATTACCTGGGCAAATGCAACAACACCATGAGCATCATCATTAGAGGGAACAATTATGGTCACATAACCATTAGGACCAATTTCTGCACCACCTTTGGGATTTTTTAGCCATACTCGAAAAAACTCTTCTTCCTCTGGGACTGTGTCATCAAAGATATTGATGGCCACCACAACTTCCATGTCTCCAGGTTTAAATATCAGTTCACCTGAACTAGCATTAAAACACACATGGGCAACATAGTTATAATTAAAGGCTTGTTTTCCAAGACAAATATAGAAAACATCATGATTTTGTCAGAGCACAAACATCTTATCTCCAGTTATTTCACAGAGGTAAAACATGGCACATAAGATTTCAAGTGCTACTAAACTGATCAAGAGGGCAACTTGATATTAATCGCACCTTGTGCACCAGCTAAAGTCAGCACAGCACTCTATCTGGGATGGAAACAAGGCCTTAAGAATAATGGCCTGAAAGATCTTTCTTTCCCACCACACCACCCCTTTTCTATCATCTAGCCTGATGAAGAGTTCTGGAGAACAGATAGTTGTGATGTTTTATTTCAGTTAATTTTAATAAAAGGAATCACACTATTTTCGTTTTGGGATTTTTCTATGGACCATCAAGGCTACATATATTCTTAGCTGTCATTTTTGTTTTAGCTTTCCAAGAAATATGTTATTCATACATATTTTTAGCAAGCATATTACACTAGATTTATCCCCTTCCCCAATGATTTTAGGCGGCACTGCATGGTACAGCAGAAGGGAGAAGGCAGGCAACTTTGTTTCTATAAGTGCCTAATCATTCACATTAGCAATAAGGTCTACTTCACTGATTTGTGAATTTTACAGTTCTTTCACTAGAAATTCAAATGATAAGAAACTATTTATGTCCCATAATGCTGCAGCAAGGAAACAAATAAGAAGAGAGGGTCCATGAAGGAACTTTGCAAATTATAACTAATTAAAACATTAGGACAGGAAAAACTCTTTTATACTACTGCAAGGCAAAGGATAAAATCGAAAAACCTACCTCGGTATAAAATCTGATTGGTTTGATACTGCAGTCAGCTCATAAACATAGGAATAGAAATCTCCAGACAGAACAATTAAGCTTTTGTTGGAATTAAGTGACCTTACATTAAAAGTGGTGAAATGATTGGCAGAAGGGGCTTCTAGGACTGGAGAAAACTGATTTATTTCTGAATTCCAGGAATAGAGAACTGATTTATCCTTGCCAGCAAACAGCACATGAACTGCATCAAGAAACATATGAAAGGGAGAACTTCAGAGATACAAATTGTAAACATTTCAACTGAGAGAAAAGGTCTAAATATTTGCTTAACACTTAAATTAACTTTACATTTACTCGTAGAATAGGGTGTAGGCATAATGGCACAGCTTGCTCTGACCAGAGAACAACAGTAACTATTAACTTTAGGTCTATTCAACCAGCTTACTCTATATTTACTTGCAATACTGGAATATCACGCTAGTAATAGAGAGTAGAGATGAGCATGAACAGAAAAAAAAACGAACATGATGTTCGTTGTTCGTTGCCATCCACGAACAGGGACTCACGAACAACCACAAACATGGCCCTGTTCACGAACATGTTCATGGTTGGCTGTTCGTGGGGGCCAGCAGGCTCTCCTCCAGCCATCATCCAAGTTTGGTTAAGATCCCTAATGCACCACTCCCAAAAACCTGACCTGAGCAGGCAGCAGGAAAGGTACCAATAGTAAATAATAGCCTGGTCCAGAGCCTGGCAGCACCCCTGGAACTTGAAGGGGTAGATCCCTATCCCACCACACACAAAGAAAATTCAAGCTCCAATGCACTCTATCAAAATGCCAACAGCAACTGTCTCTCCCCCTCTCCACTCTCTGCAAAGTCAGAGCTGGGATCCTCCCTCCCCCCCTGCTCTTTGCTCCCTTGTTGTAACAAATTTGGAGCTCCACATTTGAAAGGAAGACCTACCTATCAATCTAAATTGGGCTTAGGTTGGGGTTTCCAGGGCAACAGCAGGAGTTCATACAGAGTTCAGACCATCTCTGCCTAAGTTGCTAAGGGAATTGACTGCAAGTGCCAGACTGTCTGGCTTGATGAACAGCAACAAACAGCAACGAATGAGGCTTGCAACGACCACCTGTTCGTTTACAATGGGGCCTCAAGAACAGCTTGTTCGCGAACAGCTGATTGGGCTGTTCGTAGGGTTTTTTTGTTCGTATTGCTGTTCATGCCCATCTCTAATAGAGAGTGCTGTTTCTTCAATCTGCAATAATAAATTATTCATTTCTTCCAGAACCAATATATTTGTCAATATAGTGCTTATTCCATTTTGAACTGAACTCCATAATATACTATAGAGCTAGGATGCCACACAGATTGCAGGAAAATTAGTAGCAATAACAATCACAAAAAGAGCACATTAATTATCCTTTTAAATACGGGTATTCATATCATTTTAAATTGCCAAAGTAAATTAGAAGATACAAGCTGGATCAGACCAATGGTCTATCTAGTCCAGCAACCTCTTTTTCACAATAGCTGGACACATGCCCTTGGAAACCCTATCAGGTGCAAATTCCACTACATGTAATTTTTAAAAACCTTGCATTTTTCACACACAATGGCATATACAGCTTGTATACTCCTACACACAAAATGAGTGAAGCATCATAAAGGCATACGGGTTTTGTCATCTTACCTAAACCTGAGGATGGGAGAAAAGTATGGATTTCATTTACAGCTTTTATGGAAAGAGATTGAAAATGCCTGAAGAAAGATTGCCCTGTCTCCCAGACAAAAATTTCACATGTGTTGCTGGTTCCTGTGAAGAACAACAAAAGGAAGTCTGCGAACATTGCATACAGAAAATAAAATAATTTGTATTAATGCCTGATATATTAAAACATTATCTTTATATCTGAGAATATTTATTTATTTTAGATATTTCTACACCACTTTTCCTGGAAGCTCAAAGCAGGTTTCAATAACAAATGACAATGTAATAAATATCTCTACATGCCGCAAAAAGAACATATTTTCCTATTGTGTGTGTAAAGTGTTGTCAGGTCACAGCCAAATTTCGGCAACCCTATATGCTTTTCAAGCCAAGTGAGGAACACAGGTGGTTTGCCATTGCCTGCCTCTGCATAGTAACCCTGCACTTAGTGGCCATGAGGGCTGACCCTGCTTAGTTTCCAGAATCTGATGAAGTTGGGCATTCTTGGGCCATCCAAGTCAGGGCACAATTTCTGATTACAGCTATTGAAAACAGGAGATATATGATTTGGCTAAACAACAGATGAGACAGGCTACTATATTATAGTTAGCCATTTACAAGTTTTCTCTCTAACACAAAGTGTCAGGGTAAATTTTTTTTTAAAGCAAATTTAAATTCATAGGAAATCAAGACAGCTAGAAATTACCAGATTTACATATGCTTCTAAAAAAAAAGCACAAGCTGTACATTAAACTTTATATTTTGCTTTTGATTGTCAAGAGCACATTTGTTAAAAATTGGCCTAGAAACTTTTTCTTGATAGGATAGCAATTTTCAATTTTATTTCATGATTCTATTTCCATAGTAACAGCTGAATATTTCCACTAGGCGGATTTTGTATGTATGAATACCTTTTGCAAAAATTAAGTAAACATCAGATTCAGAAGTTAAAGTTTTCACTTGTGTTATTCCACTGACTGGCACTTCATGAAACTTCCTAAATTTGTTGTCTGACCATTCATATAAAAGAGTTTCTTGACTGGAATCTGATGGAACAACTACAAGATAAAGAGTGCCTCCTCTCGGAAACAGAGCCAGTCCTATAGCACCATTCATAGAGATTTCATGATGAAATACAAAGATGCCATTATTCCAAAGGAAAATCTGTATAAAATAAAAGAAATATAGATGCAATTAAGAGGCTGAAAGAAATTGGATGTCATGTTAAAATTCAACTGCCCTCCATATAAAAGACTAACTAGCCGTTTCCTTATAATATGAAAAAAGGGTATGGCTCTTGCATATGAATAAGATATTTGTCTGACTAATTAACTGAATCACTGGAAGTATCAACATTATGATACTATTTCCCCAACGACTGAAAGTTAAAGTTTGGCGGACTCAAGTTGCATCCAATGGTTGTTTTCCACTGATAGAAGGGGCACTTCTACTAGTGTATGTGGGGAGGAATTTTTGGCAATTCCCCTGTCCTATTCGGGGCTCATTTGGAGGGGGAACGCGCCGGAACAGCGTTCCAGTAGCTCTGAAAATGGCATTCCAGTAGCTTCCTCAACGCTGCCTCCATGCTGCCCATCTCTTTAGCAGCAGGAAGCGGAGGCAGCAGCCGGGCTGCTGGGGCTATCTTTGTAAAGGAGGATAAGCTGCTTTGATTTCACTTGCTTTACTTTCATTCGTGAGTGAGTGAGTGAGAGAGAGTGAGTGAGTGAGTGACTGCCTGCCTGCCTACCTGCCTGCAAGCTGGGCTGCTGGTGTAACGAAGGGCAAGCTGCTTTGATTTCACTTGCTTTAGTTTCGTGACTCGTGAGTGAGAGAGAGTGACTGCCTGCCTGCCTGCAAACCGGGCTGCTGGTGTAAAGGAGGGCAAGCTGCTTTGATTTCACTTGCTTTAGTTTCATTCGTGACTCGTGAATGAGTGAGTGAGTGAGTGAGAGAGAGAGAGAGAGAGAGAGAGAGGGAGCCTGCCTGCCTGCCTGCCTGCCGGGCTGCTGGTGTAAAGGAGGGCAGTTTGCTTTGATTTCACTTGCTTTACTTTCATTTATGACTCCTGAGTGATTGCCTGCCTGCAAGCCGGGCTGCTGGTGTAAAGAAGGGTAACCTGCTTTGATTTCACTTGCTTTATTTTCATTCGTGATTCCCGAGTGAGTGAGTGAGTGAGTGAGTGAGTGAGTGAGTGAGTGAGTGAGTGAGTGAGTGAGTGAGTGAGTGAGTGAGTGAGTGAGTGCCTGCCTGCCTGCCTGCCTGCCTGCCTGTAAGCTGGGCTGCTGGGGCTGGCTTTCTAAAGGAGTGTACGCTGCTTTGATTTCATTTGCTTTACTTTCATTCATGACTCCTGAGTGAGTGATTGCCTGCCTGCAAGCCGGGCTGCAGGTGTAAAGAAGGGTAACCTGCTTTGATTTCACTTGCTTTATTTTCATTTGTGATTCCTGAGTGAGTGAGTGAGTGAGTGAATGGCTGCCTGTAAGCTGAGCTGCTGGGGCTGGCTTTCTAAAGGAGGGTACGCTGCTTTGATTTCATTTGCTTTACTTTCATTTTTGACTCCTGAGTGTGTGTGAGAGAGTGTGCGGAGTGGAGGGGGAGAGAGAGAGTGGGGGGTGGTAGAGGGAGAGGGAGAGAAAGAGTGGGGGGGGTGGACTGGAGGGAGAGAGAGAATGGGGGGTGGTATAGACAGAGAGAGAAAAATCAATCCATAGATCATAAATACAAATATCCACAGATCTTGAATTCATTTCATCTGAGGCTCAGCTCTACTGCTTCGGTTATCTGCCTAGCATGCCATTTTCCTTCTTGAGTTGCCCAGGAGATGCAGTTAAGGTCTGAACTGTGTTAGAAAGCTCTGTGCTGGCCTAGCAAGTGCACAAGGTGGTCACTTAGAGAGGACTGTAGAGTTAAGTGACTTACAGTGCAATTTTAAGCAGAGTTACTGCAGTCTAAGCCCACTAAAGGGACCTCTCCCTCAGTTTGATCTTTGCCACTGCAAGGACAGGGTTGTTCCTTAGTGTGTACTACACTGTATAGTGACTTTTTTCCTCTGAGGTTATTTTTTGTCATCTTTTGATTGTTCTCTGTTGATTGTCATCTTCCAGAAGGACCCTAGGAATACATATCTGTATTCCTCTGGAGGGAGAAAAAGGGCACTCTGGAGGGTGATAAAGCCTCCCCCAGTGATGTCAGAGGGTGTGGCATATGCAAATCAGTTATGCCAACGACACACTTCCAGTGTGAAATGACCCCTGGTCCTATTATAGATCACCACATCATGCATAGCACTGATTCTGATGGTCTTCTCAACCTCAGGGGCAACGAGTAAAGGGATGCAGAGGACAGCAATGGGAGACAGAAAAGTTTCGTCCTGTTCCTGGTTAGATGAATATATGTTAGCATGGGTTTTTTTTATAAAAATTTTTATTGGATTAGATTATATAATCATAAAATACAAACATTCCCCCTTTATTAATATCTGTTTCTAACCCCCTCCCTTTCCTCCCCCCTTTTATTTGACTTCCAACAGTTTTCCAACACTTTATCTATCTTATTACTTACTTACATAATACCTCATGTAATCTATTAAACATACACTTAAACTCTCTTCTAAGCTTATTCTTTTTTTTTTAAACACAGAACTACCATCAACCCCTCCTTTACTAAATCTTATATTCTAAATAACACATTGCTAGCATTTTGATAACCTTTATATTATTAATATAACATTTTATCCGTTTTCTATTCCCTTACTTAATCTCTTTACTCTCCCTCATATAAGTTAATCAATTTAACTTATAGTCTATATATTTCTTTAAACATTTCTTATTCTTATTCTCGATCTATTTTAGTTATATAAAATACCTGTTATACTAAGAACTTAACTACAATAAAAAATACCCAGCTAGCATGCTCATATATATTCATAATATCTATTCATAATAATACATCTGCTATTTAATACTGTGTGTAAGAAAACAGAATTTTCATCTTAACCCTGATAATAGCTTAGAATTTAATATTTAAATCCCCCTTTCCCGGTAAAGCCACTTCTCTCTTCTTTTATAAAGTCTCAGTAATTTTCAAACTGCCACAGTTTCCCTTCCACATCCCATTTTTTCTCCAAATATTGCTTCAGTTTCTCCCAATCCATATTAAACTGTCCTGGATCGAGGTCTCTGAGCTTCCTTGTCATTTTGTCCATCTCAGCCATGTACAGCAATTTATAAATCCAATCTTCAATAGTTGGTACTTCTTGCAATTTCCATTTCTGCGCATATAAAAGTCTAGCCGCTGTTGTCATGTAAAATAACAATGTTCTATGTTGTGCTGGAATATCTTCCATTCCCAAATTCAGTAGCAGCAATTCTGGGTTTCTATTAACTTGAAATTGTAAAATCTCATTAATCACTTCTATTATTCCTCCCCAGTATTGCTTAGCTACCTCACAGGTCCACCACATGTGATACAACGATCCTTCATGTTTTTTACATTTCCAGCATTTATTTGACATGTTAGTATTCCCTAACGCAATTTTCTTTGGTGTCAAATACCAGCGATATATCATTTTATAAATGTTCTCTTTAATATTTGTGCAAGTCGTTATCTTCAAAGTAGTTTTCCACAGGTATTCCCACGCCTCCATTGTTATCTCTTTATGAAAGTTTATCGCCCACTTCACCATTTGAACTTTAACTGTCTCATCTTCTGTATACCATTTTAAAAGTACTTTGTAGATCCTTGAAATTTCCTTTTTGCCCTCTTGAAGTATCACCTCTTCTAATTCTGAATTCTCCATTCTCAGTCCTCCTTTCACACAGTCCGAATTATAGAGATCTCTTATCTGTCTATATTGAAACCATCCATAACTTGAGGACAGTTCCTCTTGCGTCTTTATTCTTAATTTAGAGAATTCCAATAATGTTATCTCCTTATATGTTAAACACTGTTGTTCATTTCCAACAGTTCTTGGGTCTAAATATATGTTAGCATGTTTAAGACATGCTGTTCAAAAAGAAATCTGAAAATCTTGCATATTATGCCTCTGTTAGAACTTGCATAATGTGAAACCTGTCTCAGAATAGCATCCTTTCCAGCAAGCCAAGCATCATCTCTGCCATACTGTAAGCCTGTGGGATTTTTCTTTCACACACTATAGTGCTCTCTGGATAGGAAAAGATGGAATTTGCACTGGTATCCAGGAATATATCATACATGTGGCAGAATGGCGTTCTCCCTCAGTGCACTTTAATAGGTCTTGGATAGATATGAAGGAATTTCCATGGGAAGTTAGAAACTTAACTACATTTAAAAGTTATTTACCTATAATAGTAGTATTTGAGTTTATTTTTAGTGTTCTATATATATAGCTACCATCCTATTGAATGTGGCATATTATTAAGAACACTATGTAAGGTACACCTATCACAGCAGTCTAAAAGCACACTTCATACAGGAAGAATAATGAAGATCATCCAACCTGCACAGAGTCAGTCACATAACTTGCAATTATTAAGTAGTGATTTTGATCATAAGTGAAGTACTTCATATCACTGCTGTCTGGCACCACGATGTCCTGTATCTACAAGAAACAAATAAAAAGAAAGAAGAAATTTTTCTAACTCAACCACTTACCAGGCCCAATTGAAGGTTTTGATTCCTTCCTAGAGATCATGACTTATTCATGTTGCAAGACTCATATATCTGCAACAGCTTCACTCACCAAAGCAAAAGCACACATAACTGCCTTATATTGAATCAGACCACTGGTCTATCAAGGTCAGCATTGTCTACTTTGACTGGCAGCAGTCCTCCATGGTCTCAGGTAGAAGTTTTTCACTTAATCAGATCTTTTTAACTAGAAGATGCTGAAGTCTGAACCTAAGACCTCTGCATCCAACCCCGATCCATTACCACTGAGTCATGACTAGACAGGGGCATGAACAGGGGGGAAAAAATGAATACGCTGTTCATAGTTGGTTGCCGTTGACAAACATGAACAGAACAGTAATGAACGTGTCTCGTTAACTAACATGTTTGTTGTTCGTTGTTCACGGAGGCCACAACGGCACCCATTGGACTTAGAGGAAGTCCATATTCACAGGAAGTGATCAGCACGCTCTCCTCCAGCCACCACCCAAGTTTGGTCAAGATAGTAGCAAGGATCTTGGACTAATACATTCCCAAATCCGACACCCCCTGGAAACTCCCATTCAATATAATGGGAGCCACTAGTTGACTTTGGCCCCGTGTACAAGCGGTGGATTCGAAGGTGGCCTGCGTCCCCTCTAAGGGGCGGGTGGTGTTGCCGCTCGCTGGTGGCAACCCCATGTGCCCGCCCGCCAGACCTCACAGAGGCTACTTTCCGCCTCTGTATAGAGGAGGGTGATGTGTGTGGCCGACGGCCCTGGCAGGCTGGGGGAGGTGGTGGCATGCCGCCTCCCCTCTAGGGAGCGGGGTGTGTGGCTGCTCATCAGTGGCACCCCTCCATGTGCCTGCCCGCCACGTCTGAGAAGTTGATTATTTCTGGGGTAGGCCAGAAGGAGGGTGAAGTTTGCAGCCGCCAGGCCTGGCAGGTTTGGGGAGGCGGTGGTGTGCCATCTCCCCTCTAGGGGGTGTGATGTGTGGCCGCTCACCAGCAGCACCCCCCATGTGCTAGACCAACAGGCCACAGAGAACTTTATGTTTCTGGTGTAGGCCGGAAGGAGGGTGTCAGCAGCCGCAGGGCCTGGCGGGCTCGAGGAGGCGGTGGCGTGCCACCTCCCCTCTAGGGGGTGGGGGATGTGGCTGCTCGCCAGCAGCAGCACCCGTGTCCGCCTGCCAGGCCTCAGAGAACTTGATATTTCCGGCGTAGGCCAGAAGGAGGGTGATGTTTGCAGCCGCCAGGCCTGGCGGGCTTGGGGAGGCAGTGGCATGCTGCCTCCCCTCTAAAGGGCGGGGGGTGGCTGCTCGCTGGTGGCACCCCCTATGTGCCCACCCACCAGGCCTCAGAGAACTTGTTATTTCCGGGGTAGGCCGGAAGTAGGATGATGTTTGCGGCCACCGGGCCTGGCGGGCTCAGGGAGGTGGTGGCGTGTTGCCTCCCCTCTTGGGGGCGGGGTGTGTGGCCACTCGCTGGTGGCACCCCCCACATGCCTTCCCACCAGGCCTCCCAGAGGCTGCTTTCCACCTCAGTATAAAGGTATGGTACTGACAGGTTTCTCAATAGACAGGTGCATAGCTGTATGGGATAGATGTATAGGATAGAGGGATGCGTGGATACACTGAATAACTGTATTGGATTGACAGGAAAGACAGATACCATGTTCAGGGATATTGGGAAGACAGGTGGATTGCATAAATATCTGTGTTATTCTGTCATTAGAAAGCTGGAAGGAAAGAACCAAGAGTGGGAGGTGAGGCCCGCCCCTAACATGTAGAAGTGGAGGCTCACAGCCAGCCATCGAGGAGGTGGATGATGCCTTCTGCCACATCATGGGGGAGACATCAGTTCCCCTAGGAAAGGGGATTATGGGCAGACAGGTAGGTTCCCTCATGGGGAGCTGTGGGCTGCTTTGGGGTGGCTTAGAGCCCAGGTAGGTCCAGGTCCACAGAAGGATACCCAAGTAGTTTGAGGTTGACTTTGATGAAGGTCAACATGTCCACCAGGTCCGGGTGCATACATTCACGGTGGGGACGGAGGAGCTCTCCCAGGTTGGAGAACACCCGCTTGCTCTGTACGCATTTGGGAAGACAGGACAGGATGTTGGTTGCCACAATGCACAGATCTGGCCATGAGGCAGATTTACTTGTCCAATACTCCAAGGGGTTGGAATGGGGGGGCTCTGTGGGCTCTGTGAGGTACTCTTGCACCATAGCCCCCGCCGAGTCCTCCACTGTGAGAGATGCACCTATTGTGCTGTGGCCAACCACACAGCCCACCGACAAGGCCCAGAGATCAAGTGGGTCTGTTTGGGTGGGTCTGTCCTGGTGTGGCTCTCTTCCCACCTCCTCCCCCTCCTACTCCTACTCCTTCTCCGCTACCTGCCCCTTGCCCCTGCCCAGTTCCCTCCGTCCTGCCTTCTCTTTCTGGAAATGGAGCACGGCAGTGTGGAGCTCCTTTTTCCAATGCTACATCTGACCCACCCACATGGCATTGCTGCCCTTGATCCAGGGGTCACTGAGGGAGGCCATTTGGTATGGCACCTCATGGTGCAGAGGATGCAAGCGCTCGGCCACACATGCCTGCAACCTCCTCACAAAGTCCGGGACCCTGGGGAGCAGCTCTTTCTCGTGCTCGAGCTCCTTGGCCAGGAACTGGTCGAGCCTGTGGATCAGGGAGATGAGCTGACCCAGGCTGGTCTCATATTAGCACAAGACCTTGGTGGCCTCCTTAAAGGGTTTCAGCATCTGGGACATCTGGGCAAGGACTCTCTATTCCATGGAGCTGAGGCTCAGCTCCTCTCTTCTCCTCAGAACATCCGTAGATGACAGGATGTCCTGCAACGGGCCCTTCTGCTTCACCAGATGACATACCATACTGTAGATGGAGTTCCAGCAGGTGGGCAGGTCCTGAAAGTGTTGGTGCTCAGGGTCCCCCCTCCCCTTGCCTCTGGAACAGCTCACAGAAAGAGTTGATGCTGTGGAAGAAGTGGGAAGCGATGTGGCAGCAGCTGTCCAGAGATTGAGTGTCCACAACGTTCCCTCATCCCAGCTGTCCCTTGGCTTGCTCCCCAGCCTGAGCACATCCCTCATCACCAAGGGCAGCTTGTGTGCTATGCACACCAGGCCCAGGAGGGATGCCTCTTTCAGGGCTGCAAACATGTTGCTTTCCCCATCTGTCACCATGAAGCTATGGACAAACACTTCCCCCCAGCCGTCCACTCCCTCAGTGCCACCTTTACGGTGGTGGCAATGTTCTTCCCAGTATGGACATCGTCCATCCTGAGCCTGGAGAAGAACTACCCTGTAGCCCAGTGTCAAGCATGGCACCTTTTCCGGGTGCTAGTTCTTGACCTGGGGCAGCAGAAGTCCTCTGGTTGCCACCAGTGGGTGGTGATGGCAAGGTAGCCGTGATGGCAGCCCCTCCACAGGTCGGCCGTGAAGTGTAGTGTACAGTCTTTGGCTGCCGACAGCTCCCTGAGCACCATGTCTCGCACAGACTGGTAGAGGGCAGGCAGGACTCGATGCCCAACAGTGCGCCGTGACGGCATGGAGAACCATGGGGCAAAGTGCTGAAGCAGCCTTTGGAAGCCCACACCCTCCACGACGGAGAGGGGGAATCCTAGCAGAGCAATTGTTTCTGCTACCACACGAACGTCCGCCTCCTGAGCCCTTGACCTCACCCTTTTCAATAGCACTATCCCCAGGGCTCATTTGGAGGCAGAACACACAGGAACGGCGTTCCGGTAGATCTGAAAAGAAGTCTCGTGGGTTTTGACCCCACCCACATTATTCCTTTTCCTCCGAGTGCAAGCCAAGTGGGGCTGGGCCCCAAAGGGACGTAAGCTGGTTGGATTCATTCTGCTCTGTTGCTTTACTTTCATTTGTGACTCGAGGGGGGGGGAAGAGAGAGAGAGAAAATGAGTGAAAGGGTGCAAGCCGAGTGGTGCTGGGCTCCAAAGGAATGCAAGCTGCTTGGATACATTCTGCTCTATTGCTTTACTTTCATTTGTGACTCGAGGGGGGGGGAAGAGAGAGAAAATGAGTGAAAGGGTGCAAGCCGAGTCGTGCTGGGATCCAAAGGAACGCAAGCTGCTTGGATTCATTCTGCTCTGTTGCTTTATTTTCATTTGGGACGGGGAGGGGGAGAGAGAGAGAAAATGAATGAATGGGTGCCAGCCGAGTGGTGCTGGGCTCCAAAGGAACGCAAGCTGCTTGGATTCATTCTGCTCTGTTGCTTTACTTTAATTTGTGACTCGTGGGAGGGGGGAAGAAAGAGAGAGAGAGAAAATGAGTGAATGGGTGCAAGCCGAGTGGTGCTGGGCTCCAAAGGAACGTAAACTGCTTGGAATTCGTGCTGCTTTATTTTCATTTGTGACTTGTGAGAGAGAGTGAGTGCATGGGTGCAAGCAGTGCTGGCTCTCCAGAGGAGGGTAAGCTGCTTTGAGTTCATTCTGCTTTAAGGAAATACCTGGAGATTTTTGCGGAAAGGGGCCTGAGGGGTGGATGTTGCCTTCGGACACACTTCTGGTGATGTCAGGGGGTGTGGCATATGCTAATGAGTTATGCTAATGAGGTCCTGCAGTTCTTTTTCTAGGAAATGACCCCTGACTATCCCCAACCCCGATGGAACAACCTCCCCAAAAGGAGCCTGCCTTACCATTCCACTCACACCAGCAGCATCCTCTGGGCAAGGCTCCTTGCTTGGGGTGGATTCCGGTGACCCTCCCACTGATTCCCGCTCAGAGGAGCTGGTAGCCCTCTGTCTCTCCCCACTGGATGTTTAGCTGGACAAGGATGGAGACCACAGGCTTGAGTGGAGCGTCCTCAGTTGCCTAGACAGGAAGACTGTCGATGACAGGTGCTTCAGGTCATTACCCCTGTGCACCAGGCCATCACAGACACAGCACTGCACCACACGAGGGTCATTTGGAAGGGCCTGAAAGTGCCTCCATACAGAGAGTTTGAACTGTGGCCCACTAACTGTTCCAGGGGAAGGAGGACAAAGGGTTACTGGCTGCGCAGCAGAGCTGGAAATGGAAGATGGAGTGAGGGGTTAACTGCAGGCAGGGATAGCACCTGGAGTTTGGAATGGGGATGGGATGGATGTTTCATCAAACCCCAACCATTCCTCCATGGATCCCTCACCCTCCTCCTCCTCAAACAGTTTAAAGAGTTCCTTTTCCCCGGCAGCAAGAGCTCTTTGGCCTCCTCCACAGCCCCCGCAGGTGATTTTTGAGGAGTGAGAGTTTCTGCTGCCTGAGAGCCCTGCCCAGTACTGCTTCCTGGGCAACCAGGACAACGAGGCCAATATTTGCACTTCCCCCCACGACCATACTTAGCCCTCACCCGAAGCCTCATTGTGCCAGCAAACAAGAATTAAGGAGAAAAGAAAAGGAGAGAACACTGTGAGCCCTCAGCCAAGGCGCCCACTGAGCTTGGTCCCAGGGCCTGGCAGCAGCCTTGGAACTAGAGGGAGGGGGTAGAGCACTAGCCCAACACTCCCAGAAACCTGACCAGATCAGGCACTAATAATACTGTGAGCCCTCAGCCGAGGTGCCCACTGAGCTTGGCCGCAGGGCCTGGCAGCAGCCCTGGAACGAGAGAGAATAGTTCCCTATCCCACCCACCACACACAGAAAAAATCCCAGCTCCAATGCACTCTCCTTGTCTCTCTCCCAAAAGGCTAGCAACAGCTCTGTCCCACTATACTGCCTGCTGAAACTGAAAGCCAGAACTGGGAGCACAGTGCCCTTTAATAACCAGATGTCTCATTGAGAAAAGCAGGAGGTTTGTGGTTGGCAGTCAGAACTGCCTAAAAGGGTTTGCAGGGATGAGATAGAAGTACCCATGGCTACAGAACACCACCCCTCCCCACTCCCTCCTCCTTGGTCTCGGGTCCCATGTAACCAATTGTAACCAATTTGGAGCTCCACACTTGGAAGAAAGACTTGCCCATCAAGCTAAATTGGGCTTAGATTGAGGTTTCCAGGGCAACAGAAGGAGTGCAGACAGAGTTCAGGCAGTCCCTGCCTCTGTTGTCAAGGGAATTGATTGAAGGTGCCTGACTGACTGGCTTCATAAACAGCAGACGAACCCAATGAACCAGGCTTTCGATGACCACTTGTTTGTCTACAATGGCGCCTCATGAACGGCTTGTTTGCGAACAGACGAATGGGCTGTTCATGGGTTTTTTCGTTCGGATTGCTGTTCATGCGCATGTCTAGTCATAACTTTGAATTTATTAAGACAATTCATATGCTCTCCCCAAAATCTTCTAAAGGTACCCTCCCTGCAAGGAGGTAACATCAACAGCTGACTATTCTCAAACATTTGTTATTTCAACCTCAAGGTTGGGTCACAGAGTGGGGAAAAGAAAAATATCACCATTGTGGGATAGAGTGGAAGCTGTCCAGAAGTTAGATATTCCCCAGACAAAGAAACAAGTAAGACGTTTTCTTGGAATGGCAAACTATTATAGAAGTTTTATTCCTAATTTTGGGGAAATAATAATACCTTTACATGAGCTGACCAGAAAACAGAACCCGTCCCAGACAAAATAGTTTGGAATGAAAAATGCCAAGAAGCATTTACCACTCTACAACAAGCGCTCACATCAAAGCCTATTTTCAGAGCACCAAACTACAAGAAAAGGTTTTACATCACCACAGATGCTTCACATTTAGCATTAGGTGCAGCCTGAGCAAATCTAAGCATTTCTGAGAGAAATATTGAGTCTGGGGAAAGCAGGCAAGCTGTGTGCAGTCTGAGCGTATTTAAGCATTTTTGAGAGAAATATAATCTGTGTGGAAGCCTGAACTGTGTATGTTTGTGAAAGAACATTCATTCAGGGCAAGAAAGGCAAACTGTGTGTGCACCTGAGATAAAATCTATGTGTATTTGAGTGAGAAATTGGTATCAGAAGCAGGCAAACTGTGTGTGCAGCCTGAGAGAAGATCTGAGTGACTGTGTCTATGAAAAGTAACTTTAAGAACAAATAACACTCTTTCGAACCCATCAAGCTTAAGAAATAATATGAATTATTTAATTCTTTAATATTTAATTTATTTATATTTATTATTTAATTAATATTAAGAAATAATATGAATTATAATATGATGAAGTCAAGAAGGCACCTGCATTTTAATTATTCCACAGAATGTATAAAACAGGTGGACTTTTGAAAATAAAGGGAATAGAATCACAGTTAATGTCTTTGAACTAGAGATGAGCACAAAACAGAACACGAACCAAAAAGAACCACGAACTGGCCCAGTTCATGGTTCTCGAACCAGCAGTTTGTGGAAGCTGCTTTCCACAAAATTCTGAACTGGTATGCTGGTTCGTTTGGTTCATTTTAAAGAACAATGCCCCTTTCCGTGCCGCTGCAAAGGGGCATTTAAACCCGCCGATCAGCGGCTTGTCATGGAGATCCCACAGCTCAGAGCAGCGGGGAAATGGCCATTTAAACTGCAGGTGGGGCTTGGAATTGCACTATGCACTATGCACTATTGCACTATGCCACACCACAGCTGTTTTGTTTAGTATCATTGTTTTTGTTTGCTCTTCAAATGTGAAGCCACTCGTTACCTTTGAAGACTTTAGACATATACAAGAGCTTTATTGATCCAAATACACAAGATAGTGCCAGAGTATATAAAATGAGACCTGCACCTTCACTGACCATACGAATTTTGATCTAATGCAGATGGCACTCATGCATTTCATAGCAAGCCTTGTTGGCAGTATGGGAAGTCGCGGGCTTCATACTATGAGCAGATGGGAAAGCCTTGAAAAAGAACTGAAGAACCAGACTTCCGGTTTGGGATTCATGGAGGTCTAACGCAGCTCCATTTGCGGAGCTGACCGGATTGCCGTTTTAACCGGCCGGAGGGGTGAAAATAACCCGCGGCCGACTGCTCTCAGGCGGGGAGCAGGCAAAGAACGCTCAAGACCCTAGGGTGAGCTAGATCTCGGACGAGGGGGGGCTCTACACAAGGAGTCTCCCCCCCGATCCTTGAGGTCCCACCTTGCGACGGGTCGGCTATAATCTCTGCGGCAATTTTGGGGCCAACTCGGCTGGCATAAGACCTACATACCCAAGCTTCGATCGGGGAGGGAAGTCGAGAGGAGAATTTAAGATCGAAACAGCGATTACAACCCGAGAAAGTTGAAGAGAAGGTAAAGATCGCTATCTCTTGAAACGGGACAGATTGACAAAAACAGAGAGGAAAGAAAGTAGATTTTTAAACTGCAACAGACTAGTGAAAAGGAGGTGAAGACTCGGCAGGAGTTGTATTTTAAAAGAGACTAAGTTTAAAGAAGTTATTACAAAAATCGGACTATTGTTTTGAATACCTGTGGTCTTGGAGCTGTGGGAAAAAGACACCATCGCGAGACCTGCTGTGGGAAGACGGGAGACAGGAAGTGCGTAATAACAATAGAGTGGCTGGAGGGAAGCGGCCCTTGCCAAGGGACAGGAAGTGGGGAATCGCCATTTTTGAAAGTGGAAGGGTCGTGGCTTCAGCGGAAGAGGAAGTAGGCCATCTTGGATTATAATAACATAGAGAAACCATAGAGAAAAGACGCCCGACATTTTGGATATAAAAAATTAATTTTGGCAAAGATTGGGACATTTGAAAAAAAAGGAAAACGTTTAATTATACGCCACGGAGCTGAGGAAGAGAGCAGATTCGTGGGAGCGAGCTAAAGCAAGCCCCACGATGTCGAAAAAAGAGTGGCAATCGGCAATAGAAAATTTGGACAAAAAACTTATAGACATGATGAAAGAACTTAAGGACACGAAATTGGAGCTTATTAAAGAGGTCAAAGAAGTTACACAGACAGTAAAGTCGGAGCTGTCAGAAGTGAAAAAAGGCGTGGAAACGATTAGCAGTGAATTACAAGGAACGAAACAGAGAGTCAAAACAGTAGAAGACGCGATGGAGAATTTAATAGAAACGCAACAAACAGAGATGAGATCGGTAAAGGGGAGGATGTCAGTTGCAGAAACTAAACACATGGAGAAGCAGCTTCGTTTTCGTGGTCTGCCAGAAGTTGAAGGGAAGTCAGCGCAAGAACAGATGACTGAGGTGTTGGCTGAATACCTGGGGAAGGAGGAGGAGGAAATTGTGGCTATCCTAGATGTGGCGTATCGTGTGAACTCGAGAATTGCAACCCAGAGGAAACTACCAAGGGATGTGATCGTGCAGTTTACAACTAGAAATATGAAAGAGAGGATTGTGACAAAACAATTTCAAGACCCATTGGAGATTGATGGCAAGACGATTATCATAATGAAGGAATTGCCCAGATCAGTGTTACTGGACAGGAAAAAATATAGAGTGTTAATTCAGACTTTGAAGGACATGAACATTAGGTACAGATGGGAGTTACCGGAAGGAGTGTCCTTTGAGTTTGGAGGGGCAAAAAAGCGTATCAGATCTGAGCGGGAGATGGAGAGATTTATTAAGGACAATGAAAAAGACTTACCAACAAAACCATGAATATGGAGAGTAAAGTATTATCTTGGAATGTAAATGGACTAAACTCACCGAATAAGAGAAAAAATATTTTTCATTGGCTACTAAAACAAAAATGTGATATTGTTTGTTTGCAGGAGACCCATATTAGAAAACAGGATGTAAAATATTTAAAATCTGGAAAATTGGGCAAAGAATTTGTAGCGGCTTCCAACAAGAAAAAAAGAGGAGTGGTGTTGTATATAAAAGAGGAGCTGCAGCCAAAATTTGTTATGAGAGATGTGGAAGCTAGATTTGTAGCAGTGGAATGTAACTGGAACTTAAAGAGAGTGTTGGTAGTCGGACTTTATGCACCTAACGGTGCAAAGGAAAGCTTCTTTGAGGACTTAAGGAAGCACTTAGACGATCTTGTATATGACCAGATAATTCTTGCTGGAGATTTCAATGGAGTGACAGATTTGGAACTAGACAAAAAGACTACAAAAGCACAAAAGAAAAGAGGATTATTGCCAAAGCTTTTTTTTGAGTTGATTCAACAAGAGACTCTCGAAGACGTATGGAGGAGAGAATATCCTAAAACCAGACAGTTTACTTTTTATTCTGCAAGGCATCTTACATTATCAAGAATTGATATGATCTGGGCCTCAAAGGACTTAGCGTTATGGACTAAGGAGGTAGGAATAATGCCGATGGTAGGCTCAGATCACAACCCAATTATGTGGAAATTCGGAAAAAGGAGAAAAAGGAAAGCCTGGAGAATAAATGAGGACTTGTTACAGGAAAGTGAGAATATGGAAATATTGAGAAGAGAGACAAAGTTTTTTATACAATACAACGTGAATAAAGAAGTACCAACCAATAAAGTTTGGGATGCGTACAAGGCGGTTGTAAGGGGCATACTAATGGACTTAAATGGCAGAGCAAGAAAAAAGAAAGAGGAGAAAAGACAAGAGATTGAGGAGAAAATAAAAGCCAAAGAAGTACAGTTAAAAAAGAGACCAGGGAAAAAGAAAATATACCAGGAAATCAAAATTCTTCAAGAACAGCTAACAGCAATGAGTAATAAAGAATTGGAGTGGAATCTTAAAAGACTGAATCAAAAAGCGTTTGAGGGTGCTAATAAACCTGGGAAATATTTGGCATGGCAATTGAAGAAGAAAAGGGAAAAGAAAATAATAAATAAAATATGTGAAGAAGATAAAACGTACTTGGAGCAGACTACCATTAGTAGAGCCTTCTATAAATTCTATGCTAAGCTGTATAATAAAAAAGAAGTAAACAAAGAATCAATAGCATCATATCTGGAGAAAACCAAACTTCCAGAAATCTCGGAAGCTTGGAGAAGTAAGTTGAACAGTGAAGTAACTGACGAGGAAATAAGCAAGGCAATACAATCTGCAAATCTAGGAAAGGCGCCAGGGCCAGATGGACTTACGGCTAAATTTTATAAGACAATGGCCAATGAACTGGCACCATTCCTAAAAGAGGTGATGAATGGAGTTTTTAGGGATCAAAGGATTCCAGATACTTGGAGTGAAGCGAATATATCATTGATCCCAAAGGAGGGCCAAGACCTGACCAACGTGAAAAATTACAGACCTATATCACTACTTAATAATGACTATAAAATTTTTGCGAAGATATTGGCGGAGAGATTGAAGGGGTGGCTCTCGGAAGTCATAGAGGAGGAACAAGCAGGCTTTTTGCCAGACAGACAAATAAGAGACAACTTAAGGACAGTGATCAATGCTATTGAATACTACGACAAGCGTTGTGACAAAGAGGTTGGTTTCTTCTTTGTAGACGCCGAAAAAGCGTTTGACAATTTAAACTGGGACTTTATGTTTGCCACTATGGAAAAGCTACAACTGGGAGAAAGATTCGTCAGAGCAATCAAGGAAATCTATAGAGACCAGACTGCAGCAATTGTAGTGAATGATGAACTGACCAAGAAATTGACGATTAGTAAAGGAACAAGACAAGGTTGCCCGTTATCTCCATTGTTGTTCATCTTAGTATTGGAGATTCTGATGATACAAATCCGACAAGATGAGGAAATACGAGGAATAAAGATAAAGGACTATTCATATAAGGTCAGAGCATTTGCAGACGACATAATGTTAATTGTAGAAGACCCACTGGAGAACATGCCAAAAGTGATAGACAAGATCAAGGAGTTTGGAGACTTGGCAGGTTTCTTCATTAACAAAAAGAAGTCAAAGATATTATGCAAAAACATGACTAAGCAGAAACAACAATTGTTAATGGAAACAACGGATTGTGAAGTAACTAGTAAGGTGAAATACTTGGGAGTTGAGCTGACTGCAAAAAATATTGATTTGTTCAAGAATAATTATGAAAAATTATGGACTCAGATAGAGAGAGACTTGATCAAATGGAATAGATTGAACCTGTCATGGTTGGGCAGGATTGCAGCAGTTAAGATGAATGTGTTACCAAGAGTAATGTTTTTGTTACAGACAATACCAATCATCAGAGACTCTAAACAATTTGAAAAATGGCAGAGGAAAATATCAGATTTTGTTTGGGCAGGCAAGAAGCCTCGAGTGAAAGTAAAAGTTTTACAAGATGCAAAGGAGAGAGGCGGAATGCAACTGCCCAATCTGAGACTTTACCATGATGCAATCTGCCTAGTTTGGCTAAAAGAGTGGATGACATTAAAGAATAAGAAACTATTAGCCCTAGAGGGATATAAAAAAATTTTTGGATGGCACGCATACCTATGGCATGACAAAGTAAAGGTCAACTCGATGTTCCTGCATCATTTTGTAAGGAGAAGTCTATTTACAATCTGGAAGAAGTATAGAACTTACCTACAAGAAGGAACCCCCTTGTGGGTGGTTCCATATGAGGTGATAGATCCGAGAGCTGTGGATAATGAACAACAATGTTTAACGTACAAAGAAATAACTAAGATTGAAGTATCTAAACTTAGAATAAAGACGCAAGAGGAACTATCACCTAACTATGATTGGTTCCAGTATAGACAGATTAGAGACTTATACAACTCAGACTTTGCAAAAGGGGGCATACGAACAGAGAACTCGGAACTAGAGCAGACCCTTCTTAAAGAAGACAAGAAAAGAATATCCAAGGTATACCAAGTATTGCTGAAATGGTATACTGAGGATGAGATAGTTAAAACACAGATGGTGAAATGGGCTATAAATTTCAATAAAGAAATAACAATGGAGGCATGGGAATACTTGTGGAAAACTACAATGAAGACAACGACATGTATCAATATTAAAGAGAACATTTTCAAAATGATCTATCGTTGGTACATGACACCAAAGAAGATTGCGCTAGGGAACTTGAATACTTCTAATAAATGCTGGAAATGTAAGAAACATGAGGGCTCCCTCTATCATATGTGGTGGTCGTGTGAGGTAGCTAGGCAGTTCTGGGGGGAAATAATAAGAGAAATGAGTGAAATTTTACAGTTTCAAATAAATAAGAACCCAGAACTCCTGCTGCTAAACTTGGGAATGGAGGGAATTCCAGCCCATCATAGGACGTTGATTTTTTATATGACTGCAGCAGCTAGACTTTTGTATGCGCAGAAATGGAAAGTACAAGAAGTACCAACTATTGAAGATTGGATCTACAAATTGCTGTATATGGCTGAAATGGACAAGATGACAAGAAAACTGAGAGACCTGGACTCAGGGCAGTTCAACACAGACTGGGAGAAGCTGAAACAATACCTGGAGAAGAAATGGGAGGTGGGAGGAAAACTGTGGCAGTTTGAGAACTACTGAAATATAATAAAAGTATAAAAGAGAGGGGTGACTTTACCGGGGGAGGAAGAGAAATGTGAATTTATAAGCAGTTAGATTAATTGATTGAGATATATATAGATATGTATAGGTCAACTGATAGAGAATAATTAATGATAAGGTTTAAACATGAGGATTGACTAACTAACAATATTTTCTTTCTTTGACAAGATTTATATGCACCAAACTGAATATATAGAAGAGTTAAATTGATTGAGTATCTGAGGAGTTATATAGAATTACCATAAAAAGTTGAAATGAGTAATATATAGAGAACAAATCAAATTGTTTGATTTAAATGTGGGAAATTTTTATGGTTTATGATATATAGGTTTATATAGAATTATTCAAAACTGGAAAATGGGATAAATTGTTTATCTAAAGACGTATAGTTTGGGTGTATAATAAGTAAAGGAGTTAAAGATGTACTGCTTAATATAATGGAGAATGTATATCTGTTTTAGACAGAGGAACTTAATAGAAGTAAGGGAAAAGGGACAGAGGGTGGGAAAGCTGTTGGAAGTCAACAAAAGGGGGGGAAAGGGAGGGGGTTAGAAACGAAAAATTAGGGGAAAATTGACTGTAATGTAAAAATAAAAATGTTCTAACCCAATAAAAATTTTTCAAAAAAAAAAAAAAAAAAAAGAACTGAAGAACCAGATGTGGACCTTATTGTACTGGCTGCCCATCCTATATTTATTTAGGAAATTTTTATGCTGCCTCTTCAGGAACCTTTTGTATCTTTTGCAATTCAGTGTGTTACAGGAATGAGGCAGACACATGAAATTGCAGGCCAGGATAGAAATTCTGATCCTAATGTTCCCCATGCTTATGACATTTCTATGAGACAATCCTGCTACAGGATTTACCTGAGATGGGGAAAAGCATGCTGAATGTATGTGTTCTAACCTAATTGTACAAGAGAGGTGTGAAAGAAACAATCTGAATAATGCAAAAAATTTACCTGTACTAACTTGATCTCATTGGTGAGGGAGTACACGGTGGTTTTAGAAGGTCTGTTTTGTTTTGTTCCACTGTGACTAATCACTATATAGGAGGATCCATCAATTTGAAAGGCCATACAGTGTTGAGGATTTTGAATATTAAAATCCTGAGAAAAGAACCATGAAGAACCATGAAGTTGATGACCCAAGTGTGCTTTGTCTGCTCAATTAACACCATGCATGAACAAATATCTAAAACAAAAATATCAGTTTGAAACTCCCATTTCTGTGAACAGAAGTACATTTCAATTGCACAAAATTGCAGACCCTTACACCACATTCCATGCTATTCCTGATGGTTCCTCCAATCTTTGGGACTGGCTTTTGGGAAAGGTGCTAGGGACTGCTGTAGGAAGAAAAAGGTGGGAAAATATCTGGTCTAGAAGCAGTCTACTTTTGGTTCTTTGGATCTAACAAACTATATAACATTCTACTGAGATGTCAAAAGGATCCCCATAAGAGATAAATAATTTGTCTTATTGAAATACGAGGTACAGTACAACATCAATATATCTAATTCTCAATACGGCCCCATTTATGAATACTTAAATCCAGAGACTGGAGTCATGAACAGACAAGGCAGATCTTTCTACAAACCCGAGAAATGCCCCAGCTTTGCAGAAAAACCTGAAAATACATGTACATATCGGGAGGTTCAAACAAAAACAAAAATAACAGAAGCAGTGCTTGTATCTTTAAGAAATGGATGCTCTCTAAGATCCTTGTAGACATTGTGGTGGTTGTTAGGCAACCATAACAATACCGGCAGTCTTCAGAACTTGGTTTCTGGCAAGAAAAAATGGGTGAAAGGGGCACAGCCTTCTAGTCTACCCTCGGTCTCCTTCCTCCAGTCCTGCAGGAAGGGATCATTGGGCCAGGCTCAACATCAACATCAACCAGGCAATTTCCTCTCATGCAATTTGCAAAACTCACTGAAGTGCAGTGGTGGCAAGCTGATGCAACAGATGTTGTCTGTTCAGCAGCAGCCATTATACAACTTGAATAGGTCCAGCAGAGGCCACTATACAACTCACATGAGTAACTTACTACTACATAACTTTTGCAACTTTGCCAGAAAGAGACTGTCAGGAAGAGTCTGCCAGGGGAAGGGAGGGATGGAAAGCTGAGAGCCAGTGTGTGTAGTAGTTCTGGAAGATCTGGAAGACCCAGGGTCAAATCTCCCCACTGCTAGGAAAGCTTTTTGGATGACTTTGGGCCAGCCTCTCTCCCTCAGCCTAATATACCTCACAGGGTTGTTGTGAGGATAAAATGGAAGACATAATGTTGTAAGGTGCTTTGGGGGCTCATTGGGCATAAAGGTGGGGTTTAAATGAAATGCATAATAAATAAAGTTGAAGACTGGAGATGCAGACAAAATAAATACTGGTTGTTGATGGGAAGGGGAGAAGGAATCAGGGAAAGGGGAGAAAATATGGGGGCTCTCATGAGATGAGAAACAGGAAATAGTGTGGCGAAGGAGTTGAAGGGGAAAATGAAGTGACCCTTACTAGTCCTTGTGGGTTTCTCACTTGTACCTCACCAATTCATCATTATAACCACTGTATTGCATTATTTATTTTCAAACTCTGCAGAAATCATTGGGTCTAAAGTATTCTTATTTTTTCACACACAGAGATTTAATATACAGTCAACAGGCATTTCAGTAACACAGTCATTAAAACAAAATAAAGCATGGATGGGCATCTGCTGGAACAATTACAAATTTGTAAGAATTTGGACATTGTATTTCATTCTTTTGCATGTCTTCAACATGCACAAGTGGATGCTGAATAATCTGCTCACACCAAAACATATGTGTTGTTTTTCAGGAATAAACTGCTCAAGCAGTTACTTGATTCTATCTTGGGCATTTGATTCCTCCTGAGAGCCAAGTGGTGTCTCAACTAGCTTACAAGGTATCTATCTGGCCTGATGGACACTATCCAAACATAAAAGGTGGGTTGAGGCTCAATTCCTTATAGCTATTATGGGACTCCCTAAATGTTTAACAGTAGCAGTAATGATATTCCATGTGGGATTCTGTTAACTACCCTTTTGTCATGGATTGCAATCATAAACTTCTGGCTGACAAGTTGCCACAGAGATCCATCCTCTAATTTTACCTATGTAGTATTGAAAGATGCATTTTCAAGCAAATGAGAGAAAGTTATAATCCACAGTTAACAGAGCTGAATTTTCTACCCCGGCTTTACTGTTTTAAGACCTGGGCGTTAATCAAGAAAAGGATTTGTGATATGGATTACCAGAATATGCATGCTATAACACATAGATCTTGTTCACTTTTAACTTTAGATCTACTTTCCAGTACTTAAGAAACATGCAAGTTATTTAAAAATCTCAAATGTACCAAAATATTGGTTTACAGTATTACACTGTAACTCAGCAATCCTTGAAAACCATGAGAGATCATATAAAGAAGAGCCTTGCTGGATCAAACCAGTGATTCATCAAGTCCAGCATCCTGTCTATGTCCTGTCAGGAGGGCCTGGAGAGCCAACACCAGGGCATAGAGGAAAAGGCCTTCCCCTGACGTTGCCTCCTTGCATTGCCTCTGAATGTGCAGGTTCCCTTTAGTCACTGATAGACATATCTATTTTCCATGCATTTATCTAATCCCCTTTTAAAGTGATCTATGCTTGCTGGCCATCACTACTTCCTTTTGCGGTGAGTTCCAAATCACTTGGTGAGTAAGGAAGTACTCCTTCTGTCTGACCTGAATCTATTGTCCATCACCTTCACTGCATGCCACTGAGTTTTATTAATTGGGGAGGAGAAAAAATTCTATCTACTATGTCTTCCTTATGCATAATTTTATAAACCTGTCTCATGTCAGCTCTCAAGTGGTGATTTTCCAAGCTGAAAAGTTCATCATAAGAAAGGTGCTCCAGTCTCTTAATTATCTTCATTGCTCTCTTCTGTACTTTTTCCAGCTCTTCAATATTGTTTTTGAGATATGGTGACCAAAACTGCACACAGTATTTCAAATGGGGCATCATAGATCTATACAGTGGCATTATAATATTGGCCATTTTATTTTCAATCCCTTTCCTAACAATCCTCTTTATGGAGTTTTCTTTTTCCACTACTGAGGAACACTGATTTGACATTTTCATTGAGCTAACCACTATGATCCAAAGGTCTCTTTCCCTCTCAGTCTCAACAAGTTCAAATCCCATTAGCATATACTTAAAGCTGGGATTTTTTGTACCAATGTGCATCACCTTACACTTACCTACAGTGAAATCGTTGCCCACTCATCCAAGCTTTTCACAGTTGGCCTTAGATTCTACAATCCCGAACAATTTTGAATAATCAGCAAACTTAGCCACTACACTGCTCACCTCAATCCCAGATCATTCATGAACAAATTAAATACCACCGGCTTCAATATCAATCCTTGTAGGAATCTACTGCTTACTTCATTCCATTGTGAGAACTTACTCCTGTTCTCTGTTTCCTGTAATTTAACCATTTTTTCATCCATAGGAGGGCCTGTCTTCTTATCCCATGACTGTTTAGCTTACACAGAAGTCTTTGGTGTTATCATTACAAACATATCCCTTCAAATGATTGTGGTACAGGGGTCATAGAGACCATATCCCATGGGTTGTTGTTTCCTAATTATCATGAAGGAGTTAATAGATGATGTAATTACTCCAGTCTTGGTAATGGTACTAGGCCAGGCCATTCAGCAGGACAGATAGTTGCCCTTTGTCTTGGTGGGGAGAATGTACTTATAATTGGAAAAGGGACTTTTTTTTTCCCTTTACATTTTAAAAAATAGAAAAAAATCTGTAAAAGTGTTTTACCTCAATAGGAACAAAAACACCCCTCCACTGGTATATTGAAGAATGTACAGCTGGATGCGTTCGCAACAATATGCCATATACAGATTCTCCTGATGTAAAAAAACACCAGCTAGATACTGGTTCTTCCACAAAACTTTGTAACATGGACAGCACACTTATTCCACCCTCTAGAACATGGACAAAATATACCAGTTATGGAGACAAAGAAAGAAACACTAGCACAACTAATGTAGTGACATTATCTCAAATACATACAATCATAAATTGGACAAAAATTAAACCCTGGAATAAAGAATGCAAAAACAGCAATGAGAATATAGACAGAAGTACCAGACAAGTCAGTTACTGGCTTGTGCTACCTGATACAGTTTAAGTGGGTATGCAAAGACAATGCATCCCACGCAAGCAAGCAAGGGGCAGAGGCTCCTGTCCGAGCTGTGACTGCCGCAATAAGTTGCCCTTGCTCCCCGTGCCCATTTTCTCTATTGCCCCAATAATAGTTGCTGCTGGTAGAAAGTATGTAATATGCAGAAATAGGGATTCTTCTAGCAGATACGACAGAGCCACAGCATCTCCCCGGTAGTGTAATGTTATGCTGGTCTAACCACCTCCCTCCAAAGTGTGGGATACAAGGAGGACAGCCAGTAGCCTAGAGAACTTCCAGCCACCCACTCCAATCATTGCTACTACACTAATGGTGCCTATTGCCTTACAGAATCAGAGCTCCATGGAATGGCCAAAGCAGACAGTAGACATAATTTTAATGCATCATTCTATGGCAGCTGGCTACCTCCCTGACACAGGGATGCTGGCAGCATGCTGTGCCATGATTGGTAGGTTGTGCCAAAGTTCATTGGCTATGCACCTTGGTGAAGGGTGTTTCTATTATACATTTCCCTTCTGCAGCAGAATAACAGAATTCCAACTCCCAGCAACTGTGCTATGCTAGTCATTATCATAGAATGGGGTTGTTAAAAATCAGCTCATAAATTGACTTACTTATACCAAATGCAGTATCTGATAGTGTTTCCCATTCCACACTGACTGATGTGTTGAGCCCATTGCTGCGTGATACTTCCAGGTAGACTGTAGCATTGGCTTCTTCAATGATGACAGAATTAGTCCTAAAAGTCAGGAAGACCATTACTAAAGTAAAGAAATACATAACCATCATAAGACAAGGGCCTGCAGTGACAAATGACAAAGGTAGAAATAAAAAACTAACACTGATATCTGATGCCGCGCACTGCAGGGGAAGGTAAGTGTGGGGCTGGGGCTGGGGGTGGTGGCAGATTTCTGAAGAATGTGAACCTGTGCCAGATTTCTGAAGAATGTGACAAAGGGCAGCTTAAAGGGCTCTGCCACGGGCAGGTCCCTTTAAACTATCAGCTGAGAGGCGGCGAGGGGGGATCCCCCCCGCCGCCTGCCAGCTGATAGTTTAAAGGGACCTGCTGCTTGCAAGGCAGGAAAGGGCGCGTTAAACTATTAAATGCCCCTTTCCCTGCTGCTGCTAAGCAGCCGGAAACAGGTATTTAAACCTGTCCCGATTTCCGTGCCAGTTCGTGGTTCCTGGTTCGTGAAAATCCATGAACCTCATGATTTGGTTTTTTGGGGTTCATGCCGATGTGTAATATAGATCTTAACAATACTAAGCTTGATGAAAATAATTTTAAAGAAAAATTGAGGGACATTTTAAAAATTAAGTATTTGGGAAATGTTTAAATTATCCCTACTGGACAGGTTAATACAATTAAATTGATGGTAATCCCAAAATTAATTTATCTATTAATGAATATTCTGCAATATTCCAGCACAATCCTGAGGCCCGCCAGGTGCTGGCATGCCCGCGTAACTGTGGCAGCTCCGGTTCACTCCCTGAGGACTTTTGCAGGAGGGCTGCATTGGCAGGCCGAGCCCAGCAAGGCACAACCAGGAGAGAATGCTTCATAGTTGCCTAGGAAATGCTGGCAGAATCCACCAATTGCAGGGTGACCACAGTTGACAGCACTGTGAGTGCAGGGAAAGGCACAGCCACTCCACGAACAGGGCCATGTTTCCCTGTCACCATCTGCCAGTCCTATTCCCCTGCCTGGCAGAGAGTGGGTGCACAGGGCAGGAAGACCCCCACAACCGGGCTTCCTGCACCCCAGCAGAGGCACCTGCCTCAAGAGGAACCCTGCCCTGTGAGGAAGGTGAAACTGAAGGAATGCCCATTGGAAACCACAGGACAGGAATGCCCACTGGAAACCATGGGAGAGGCTGGAAGGCCCACTGGATGTGATGGGAGCAACAGACTGTGGAGCTACCACACTGACTTGCAGCAGCTCCACTGAAACACATCACTGCATTGCAAAGATGCAAGGAGAATGTGGGCTGCACTTCAAGAGCTGTGCTCTGGCCCAGAGTGGAATGACTGCCTGTGAGACCAGAGAAACTGGTCATCTCATCCCCTGTGCCAGATTTCTGAAGAATGTGACAAAGGGCATACCTATGGTGAAGTGGAGGGGGGCTGCTGTTATGCACAGGCAACCAAACAGATAGGGAGGGAGTTGTTGTTCGTCACAGACTTTATTGAACTGCCCAAAGTGAAGAGGATGTCTGGATGCATGTTGCCAACTTCCCTTGCCCAGAAAGGGAGCTGTCATGGGCTGGGTCAGCACAGGCAGGATAGTCTAGGTCTGGTCCAAGGTCAGCACACGAGTTCAAAGCCCAGAGGGAGTTACAAGTCCAATTTCCAGAATTGAAAAGCTGAGTCTAGGCACGGTCCAGAGGTCATACAGAACGGCAGCAGGGCAGGGCAGGGCAGGGCAGGGCAGGGCAGGGCAGGGCAGGGCAGGGCAGGGCAGGGCAGGGCAGGGCAGGGCAGGGCAGGGCAGGGCAGGGCAGGGCAGGGCGAGTGGTCACAGTCAGAGCAGAATGCTGACATGTTGCTTCCACGTTCCCTGGTTGCCTGTGGCTGGCTTTTATAGATAGGCTGGGCTTGCAGCCAGCTGCTTGGGAGCTATCCTGTGCTCACTCCTCATCACTCTCAACAAGCAGCTGGCATCTGGCCAGGAGGAGTGCACTTTGCCTCCTTGCCTGCAATTCAGTTCTCATCTTCTGTCTGCGGCACTCAAAGGGTGGAGGTGAATCTGGAGGGCTGGGGTCAGCTAACTTGGTTTCACCTGCTGGGGCAGAGCTAGAGGGCATTGGTCCTGCCTCAGCTGTTGATGGTGCAGGCTGATCAGCAGCTTATGTTAGCTCCCCTTCCTCTGAGGAGTCCTTAGCTTCTGGCTGTTCAAGGCTGGCTGCATGGGGCTCCTCTTCCCCAGAGGAGTCCTCTCTATCACTCAGCCCTGGCTGACTCATGACAGGAGCTGTGCCTGTCAATTCAGCAAAAGCAAGTCAGTGCTAAGAGAGGCATTCCACAAGTTGCCTGAGGAACCCCTCTCAGGAGCGGGGCTGACTTGAAGGCTGCCTGGGGAACCACTCCTGAGGCTGGCTCTGATGGTAATCAAGAAGGATTACTGGTGGCTGGAACAGCCGTGCTCCTCAGTCTCCCTGATAGGTCAAGACCGGCCTAAAAGGAAAATGGACACACATGTGCTGAGGGGCCTGGTGTCGTGCAAGCCATGGCCAGGTCTGCCACATCACAGGAGGGTTCCACAATTGGGGGCAGTGGCAGCTGCTCCATCATCACAAAGCCACACTTATGCCTGCACCTGGCCATGGTGGCCGGGCACCAGGGGAGGGTGGGCGCTGAGCAGCGCCATGGCTGCATGCCGTCATAGGGGGGTTACACCAGAGGGAGTCCAGGATACACCAGTGTAACTCTTAGTTGGCTCCCTAAGTGCTTTCGGCTCCTCCACTCAAGATTACAGGGCCCAGGTACCAAATATTGCTTTGTATCATGATGGTTGCTAAAATTCTGTAGTTATCAAACTGGTATTCAGACAATTCTGACTGCTACATTATTGCCTTTGAACAGGCATCAGCTCATCTCCCCCTAAGAACCATGGCTTAATAAACAAGCCAGGAAAGGTATTATAAAAAAGAAAAAATTGTAATCAATAATATATTACAGTGTTGAGTACACATAAGAATAAAACTTTAATAGATATTTCTCCTTTATGTTCTGCTATTCAAGGTTTAGATAAATTTCAAGGATATAAATTGCAATCTTTAACTAAATGGGGGAAAATAGATTTTGAAATGTATAATAAATTTATAATTGGTAATAGCAATGTTCTGTTTGAAGACATTTACTTTAATAACCAAATTAATTAAGTCAAAAGTTACATGACAAAAAAAGTATTGTGAAACTCAGGGATGAGAGCATATATTCAGTTTGAATGAATTATTACTAAAAATAGAAACATCAATTAGCTAAACAATATATTTTATTAGTTTTTCCTCAAATAATAATTATCGCCTTAAATGGAACTGTATGTTAGGTTATGAAATTCCTGATCAAACAAGGGAATTTATGATGACACAAGGGCTAACTTTTTCTGTTAGTCTACAGTTTAAAGGAAATATTCTTAATTTGATTAGCATTATTTACTGAAAAGGCTTTCAAGAATGTCTAGCTCGTGTTCTAGTAAATGCTGGTTGTGTGGATTGAAGGATGCTGACTTTTATCATCTTTGGTGGCTCTGCTGACAGGCTCTTCAATTTTAGCAAAATGTACCAGAATTACTAAAGGACGATTTTGCTACTGATATACTTTTTACATCTGAACTCTTTTTTAAAAATAATGTATTGAGTATTCCTTATTAATATTGGAATATTATACCCCATGCAGTTACAGCTGCTAGATTAGTTTATGCTAAACACTGGAAGAACAAATTTTGGTTGATATTATGGAATGGGTAAAGTAAAAGATGTGTTTTTCTTGGTAAAACTAACAAATTTACAAGAGGGTAGAAATTTATATGAATTTGAAACTCTTTGTAAAAACCTTTTTAATAATTTAGAAAAAAAGATGAAATTAGATTTGTTGTTTATATGTATTATTATTTCATGTCATTTCCTTCCTATGTTTCTTGTTGTGTGAAATAAAGAATTATTATTTAAGAAAGGAGTTGATTATCAAGGTACGGCAAATAGGACAATTAACTAAAGTGATTGAAATTATTCATATTTTCTATATGTTGTTTTCCAAGAGTAGGCAACGAAATTTTGATCAAAAAGGAACATATGGCATTATCAATATTTATAATCATGTGATATTAACATTTTTCAGTTCTTCCTTATGGCATCTTTGATATACCATGAGTTTTTAGTTTGTAAGTATCCGGTTTTAGACAAATCACTATAAGAACAAAGAAAGTATTACTCAGGCCAATATCCTGGCAGGTCTTGCAATATCCTATCTACAAACAAGAAAACATGAAGTCGCCTTATACTGCATCAGATCATTGGTTCACCAAAGCCAGCATTGTCTACTGGCTGCAGCTCTCCAGGATCTTTGACAGAGGTCTTTCACATCACCTACTACCAGGGATTGAATCTGGAACATTCTGCATACCAAGTCAATGCTCTACCACGGAATCATAGCCGTTTCCCCAAAGAAAAAAATGCATACATTCATATATGAAGACAGCGACACGATATACCTATTTGAAATGGGGAAGATACTAAAAAGTCCCAATGGGGCCTGGTTTTGTAAAACTGTGATAAAAGTTTCTACTCTGATGCCTAGTCTGGCTCCTCCAGTTGGACTAAACAGCGTAACAATGAAATGCTCATCCATTTCTGGTTCAGTATCTAATATGGCAGAAATATGCAGAGTCTGTAAGAGAGGGGGGGGGGAAGAGATAAACCAAAAAATTCAATGAAACTGGACCACACAAAGAATTGCAATTAGTGAGTATTAAGAACTATAAATATGAGCATCATTATTCTGATTCCAAAGCAAATCAACATCTCCTTTATTATGCCATGGACTATACTATTATGTTTACTGTATATATTATCTTATTCTCGCTGCACTGTTTACTACCTATATAATACCATTTTCTGCATTAATATAATACTTATGCTTGTTTCAGATTTCTGTAATCCTAGTTCTATTACATTGTTTATTACATCTCATCCTGTTGACTGTATTGACTTTCACTGTGTAATCAACCTTGAGTCTTAGTGAGAAAGGCCAACTATAAATAAATAAATAAATAAATAAATAAATAAATAAATAAATAAATAAATGTCTGCATTAGAGTTGACCTACATACTACAAACAATTAAATGGTAAACTGAGGTGAATGAAGTCTGTGTTCTAGCAATTCAGCACAGTGCCTGCAATATTTTGAATGTTCTTCTTGTATACTACATGAAGGGAGGTAGGGTTTTTAATGTGGCACAGTCTTTGAACTTTTTAAAAAAATGTGGCATAGCAATATTGCAGATGGTGGCTGGACACTTCACACTTTCCTGGATGAAGTGTATTGTTTTGATCCTTTCCAATCTGGTTTTATACCTAGTTACGAAACTGGAACAGTCTTGGTCACCACGGTGAATGATCTGTACCAGGAGATGAACAGAAGCAGTGTGACTCTGCTGATTCTCCTGAAACTTTCAAAAGCTTTTGATACCATTGAGCATGGTGCCCTTTTCTTGATCTCCTGGGATTGAGAAGCGCTGTTCTCCAAGTTCTACTTGAAGAGTAGGTTTCAGAAGGGGACTCTGGGAGACTCCTGCTCAGCCCTTGGTCTTTGGCCAGTCCCGCAAAGTCCCATCTTGTCCCCTATGCTCTTTAATATCTAAATGAAACTGCTGGGTGAAATCATCTGGAGACTCGGTCTGTGTTGTCACCAATATGTGGATGATACTCAGCTCTATATCACACTGCTGATCCTAGGGAGGCTGTAGAAGCCCTGAACCAGTGCCTGGAGGAGTTATGGAGTAGATGCAGGCTAATAATTGAAGCTTAATCCTGACAAGACAGAAGAGTTGCTTCAAACTGCAGTTTGAAGCAGTAATACCAGCCAAAATTCTACCACCTTATCTACTACCTGCTTCTGTCTAATAAGCATACTGGCTCTTAACCCATGCTATGGAATAATTTCTCCTTGTTCATTTTTTTAAAACTGATGCATGAATACATTTTCACATGACACCAAATTAAATTTCTTCCATTTTGTTTTAACTACCTGCATATTACCTTGAATCTTATTCCCTCTTCTAGGACAATATAGCCTTGTGATGGGGTCAAATCTACAGATGCTTCAGAAGAATTTATCTCATGCACAAGATACTGCACAGTCACAGTTCCAAATGTTCCCTGAGGAGGTTCCCTGATAATAGTTAGCACTGCAACACTTTCCATCAGTTGGAGTGCTGATTGCTCCCTTAGAAAGAAATGCTCACTGTTGTTGAAAGACAAAACTCCATGGCCATCATCATTGGTAAGAATAGTTACTGTGGCTTTTAACAGAAAACAAACAGAATGATTACAATGCATCAAACATAATTTAATCTATATCAGACAAAAAAAATTATGTAGAATAACTTCTAAAAAAATTCTAGTTCTTATTTAATCATAGGTAAACATGAGTTGTCTTCTATACAGCATTTAACAATCTGACTAGATTGGAGATATTACGTTGCTTGCATTTAGTACATATTTAAGAATTTTACGGTTTCCACACATCCTTAAAGGGACAGCCTGCTCACTGAACACTGGTGGCTTCTCCCCTTCACTCCAGACATCTCCATTTTCAAAACAGTTGTTTGGCTTCCATTTTCTTCGGCACCTTTTCAGAGATTGCAGAAAGTACATTCCCATAAAAGGCACAAAAAACCTGGAAGCCAAACAGCTTGCAACTATTTTGAAAATGGAGACATCCGGAGTGAAGAGGAAAAGCTGCCAGCATTCGGTGAGTGGGCCATCTCTTTAAGAGTGTGTGGAAATGGCCTAAAGCTCCTAGTATAAGTTGTCACAAGAAAATAATCTAGATATATACAATGTGACATTTAAAAACTTAAAGCCATTGTTTAACATGATACATAATCATGTGCCTTTTTTCTCTCTAACCAATGCAGTAAAATTTCTACTGTAATAAAAGGCAGCACATATTTAAGTATTTTATTTATTTATTTATTTAATTTAATTTATATTCTGCTCTCTCCACAAGCGGACTCAGAGCAGATCACAACAATATAATAAATACAATAATAAAAATATGGCAGCATAAAATACAAAATCATCAAGCAATAATACAATACTTTAAAACTGCCACACGTATATTGTACCACCCATTCAGCCTAACCAAACTCGTGGTTAAGTATCATTAAACATTGTGCCCTCCAGTTCTTTCTTTTTATAAATCTACTCTAAATACCATGACTAGGCAGTTCCAAGAAACTTCACAGGATTTCCAGCAAAAGCAATAATACAAATCATGACTATGGGAAATTAAGTCCAAATGATTTCAACAAACTATGGAAAACAAATAAAATCAAGAAGTTTGTTGCAAGTCAGAAAGTACATTATTAGCTTCCTAGTACTGTCATGGGAGTAAGCTCCACTGAATAGATCTGAGTAGCATTCACACCTGTTTAAGATTGTTCTCTATTAGTGTTGCATATGGATATGTGTTTATTATCAACATGTCATATGACAACATAAATTTGACCTGTTTCCAAAATTATCTTAGTCTGACATAACATGACTTTAAGTCAGTGAAAGCTAGCTTCAGAATCCTGAATTTAAGAATTGGAGCCATTGGTCTGTCCAGATTGGCAATGTTGCTCCAGGTGAAAAGGTTATGTTCAGCACTGTGTGAATTATTCAACTCTACTACAGTGCTTAAGTTAAGTTCTACATAATGTATTATGTAGATTATCCAATGTAAACAGCACTTAACTGGAGGGCAAGATTTGCATAGTTTTGCTTAACATTATGAGCCAGTTACAATTCACATGAGAACAACATAGTTATTACTGAGGAATTATTAACACACTTTATTTATTTATTTATTTTATTTTTAACCCGCCCTCCCCGCAAGTGGGCTCAGGGCGAAGAACAACTTTGATTAAAATACAACTTAAAATCAATCATAAAAACAGATAAAATACTGTACCCCTTTCGGGGCAACCAGCGTGAGTGGACTCTCCATACCCCTTGTAGAGGGAGACCGGTGGAAGGCTCGGCAATGATGGGCTAAAATTAGCCTCCACCATATGCCTGGCGGAACATCTCTGTCTTACAGACCCACCTAAATGATACAAGATCCTGGCAGTCCCAAGTGTCCTCAGATGAGGTGAAAAATGTCACTATCTATGTCAATAATTATGTTATTGAAAAACAATACAGTTCAATGCTTAGCAAAGTGTTTTACTCAAAAATTATTGCATTGTTATGAATAGATCATGCTTTTGTAGTGGTTTGGAATCTTGAACAAAACCAGATAATTATTCACTATAACTGATTATGGTATCTAGATTACAATTCTACAGAAAAATAGAGTTTCAAGAATAGTTTGAATTACCCGTTGTGGTTTCTCCTAACTCCAATCCAAGAGATGGATTTGTTAAAATTAGTTGGAATCTCTCATCCCCTTCAGGAATCTCATCATCAAAAATCATAATATCAACATATTTATACCTTTCGCCATCAGCAAAGGAAAGAGTCTAGTAACATAAGAACATAAAAACATAAGAGAATCCATGATCGATCAGGCCAATGGTCCATCCAGTCCAACACTCTGTGTTACACAGTGGCCAAAAAAAAAGGTTTCATCAGGAGGTCTGCCAGTAGGGAAGGGACACTAGAGGCCCTCCACTGATTGCCGCCCCAAACGAAATGTATTGGATGTATTGTCGAAGGCTTTCATGGCCGGAGAACGATGGCTGTTGTGGGTTTTCCAGGCTGTATTGCCGTGGTCTTGGCATTGTAGTTCCTGACGTTTCGCCAGCAGCTGTGGCTGGCATCTTCAGAGGTGTAGCACCAAAAGACAGAGATCTCTCAGATCTCTGAGAGATCTCTGTCTTTTGGTGCTACACCTCTGAAGATGCCAGCCACAGCTGCTGGTGAAACGTCAGGAACTACAATGCCAAGACCACGGCAATATAGCCCGGAAAACCCACAAAAGCCATCGAAATGTATTGGCATGGTAATTTTAGAAATATGAGTCATTATATACATTTTTTTCTAATTCAATGCTTTACATATTAAGCAACTCTTACAACCAACTATGTTCATAGATGCAGAGGTGGAGCAGTTGTCATCATGGACAAACATAACTACATACAAGAAGCAGAAAGACAACTCTCCAACACAACATTCTATAAAATACTACCTTCTGACCCTACAGAGCAATACAAAAGAGAACTCAATAAAATATTAAAGACACTCCCCATGGACATACAAGAATGCATCCATACGGACACACCCCAGGAACCATGACCAGGAAGATTCTACCTACTACCCCAAATCCACAAACCAGGTAACCTGGGACGCCCCATTGTTTCAGGAATAGGCACTATCACAGTAGGAGTCTCAGGATACACAGACTCTATCCTCAGGCCCTATGCCACCAGCACACCCAGCTATCTACGGGACACCACTGACTTCCTCAGGAAAATACAGTCCATTGACAACCTACCAGATGACACCATCCTAGCAACCATGGATGTGGAGGCTCTATACACCAATATCCCACATGCAGATGGACTGCAAGCCATAAGGAATATTATCCCGGACAAAACCACAGCACACCTCGCCACTGAACTTTGCCACTTCGTACTCACTCACAATTACTTCAAATTTGGTGACAGCTTATATCTACAGGTTAATGGCACAGCCATGGGCACACGCATGGCACCACAATATGCTAACATATTCATGGTGGACTTGGGGCAACGCTTCCTAAGCTCCCATCCAATGAAACCACTATTATACTTACGATTCTTGGATGACATCTTCATCATTTGGACCCATGGGAAGGAAACCCTTGAGAGATTTTATCAGGACTTCAACAACTTTCACCCTACTATCAACCTGAGCCTGGACCACTCTACACAACAGGTACACTTCCTGGACACCACTGTACAATTACATAATGGACGGATAAATACCACCTTATACCGAAAACCCACAGACTGATACTCATATCTACATGCCTCCAGCTACCACCCTAAACATACCACTCGGTCAATTGTCTATAGCCAAGCCTTACATTACAATCGTATCTGCTCCAATGCTCTTGATCAGGACTCCCACTTAAGAGATTCACAACAAGCATTTTTGGGACTACAGTACCCACCAAATGAAGTGAGGAAACAAATCGACAGGGCCAGACTAGTACCCAGAAACAGCCTGCTCCAGGACAAACCTAAAGGAACTAACAACAGAACACCACGGGTTGTCACCTATAGTTCCCAGCTCAAACCCATCCAACGTATCATCAGTGAGCTACAACCCATCCTGGAAAATGATGCCTCTCTCTCAGAAGCCCTGGTTGGAAGACCTCTCCTTGCCTACAGACAGCCCCCCAACCTGAAACAACTTCTCTCTTACAATCATGAATCGGCTAGCAAAGTCACCAGCACAGGTACCAGGCCCTGCAATAGACCCAGATGCCAGCTCTGCCCTTATATCTACCCAGGAAATACAATTACAGGACCCAATGGCGTCAACTACATTGTCTCTGGCTCTTACAACTGCTCATCCTCCAACGTGATATATGCCCTCATGTGCCAACAATGTCCATCTGCTCTGTACATTGGACAAACCAGCCAACTTCTGTGCAAAAGAATAAATGGACACAAATCTGACATTAAAAATGGCAACATCCAGAAACCAGTGGGAGAACACTTCAATCTACCAGGACCTTCCACCAAAGACTTAAAGGTCACTGTAGTTCAATAGAAACCTTTCAAAAACAAAATCCAACAGGAAGCTGCTGAATTGGAATTCATATGTAAATTTGACTCAGTCAAGCTGGGATTGAATAGAGACTATGAATGGTTATCTCATTATCAGAAGTAACTGACTTCCTTAACAGAAGCAAACTGATCTCCATATCAGAAGCCACTGTTTGCATCTACTCCGCCCTCCCCTCTCCACCTATGTATCTGACCAGTTTCTTCTTGCCCTCCATGCATCTGACGAAGAGAACTGTGATTCTCGAAAGCTTATGCGACAATAAAGTTGGTTTGTCTTAAAGGTGCTACTGGACTCTATTTGGTTTTGAACCAACTATGTGACAGTAATAAAGATCATTCAAGGCACAATAGATTTTGGTCCTGTTCCCCCTGTCCTGCAAAAAAAACCCCAACCCTGATCTTCCATGGTGCTGAGGAAGCTGTCTCCTTCTCTTTCTTCCTTCTCTGCAGCCTACTATTTAAGGATTTTTCTAATTAAGAATACTAGCTGATCTCTCTCTTAATCACATTATCCAAACCAATAGCTAGCTGCTGTTATGGGGCGTAGTATTGTATTATCAATTTTTCTTACCCTTGAGGTAATGTTAAAATCCAATCCCAGCTGTGCTTCCAGATTCTGAGCATACAAGAACAATGATACATTCCCATAAGATCCTCTATCTCGAAATGCCACTAATGTCAAACTTACATTCTGTTCACTTATTTCAAAACTGTAAAAAAAAGAAGAAATGTCCCCTGTCACATGATTTACCGGTATCAAATTTTGAAACCATTCAGGCATTTTAAAGACAAAACTGCCATGTTTCTATAAACTTTGTAGAGATCTTCAGTAGATACTAATTGGAAAAAAATGTAAAATACTAGATGAAAACTATGATACTAGATAGAGAGTACTATGATGTAACTAACTCAGTATTACCTACTTTGACTGGTAAAGTTTTCCAAACTCTCAGGTAAATATGCTGTGAATTTTGCCACCAATGTGTTAGACAGTCAAATGCCTTCTGTTTAAAAGTGCCTATTACGTGACCTAATCACTCAGTCTGCTTGATTTGTGCTGAATGACTGTAAATGCCTGTAAGAACAGGTTTGCACGGGGTTTTCACTAAACTGCACATGCAGAAAGACACTGCCAATTCAAACAGCTCAATATTGATATATGGACTACTTTAGGTGAACACCAAAGTGAAGGATTTTTTTAAAGACATGTTTGTTTGACTGAGCATCCACATGGAAATTGTGTATTTATTTTTCTTGAACAGCACTATTTTCCCTTCATTTTAACTCTGCTACAATGTGGGAATCTGCTGGGAAATCTGCTTCTAAAAGGATACTTGCAGCAGTATCTGGATACACTGTTGCCAAGTGCATGTTCTTCTGAATTATCTAAACTATATATGAACTGTTATTTTTTTAAACAGTTCTTCTTATACAACCTGAGAAAACAGTTGAACACTCAAGCAACTGGCAACAGAAGACATGCTAATGGAAGACTCACTTTGCTGTTTGCCAGCCAATTACTCCTCTTGCACCGTCATTAGCATCAATAATAATCTGCGCGGACAAGCCATGTATATCTAAAAAATGATTATAAATTGTGCATTATTTTATTTGAGGTATTATTCTAGGATCATCTATCAGTTCACATAGAAATTTAAGTCTCATTCACATATTACAGTCAATACACATACATCCTGTATGTATGTGTGTACATCTGTTTATAAGAATAATAACATTCAATATAGATACCACCCTTCAGGACAACTTAACACCCACTCAGAGCAGTTTACAGAATACGTTATTATTATCCCCACAACAAACACCTTGAGAGGTGTGTGGGGCTGAGAGAGCTCTGGAAAGCTGTGGCTGACCTAAGGTCACCCAACTGGCTTCAAGTGGAGGAGTGGGGAATCATATCCAGTTCTCCAGATTAGAGTCCCGTGTTCTTAACCACTACACCAAACCAGCATTCGCTTTACAATTATTTTTAAATTATACTTCATCTATGCCCTTCTTTTCTTTCCAATGGGGATTCAAAATAGCTTACATCTTCTCCTCCATTTTTTCCTCATAACAAACCCTGTGAGGTAGGTTAGGCTGACAGTTTGTGACTGGGCCAAGGTCACCCAGCAAGCTTCCAAGGTACAGATGCATCTGACGAAGAGAACTGTGGTTCTTGAAAGCTTATGCTACAGTAAAGTTGGTTATTCTTAAAGGTGCTACTTGACTCTTTTCTACTTTACTTCAGCCAGTGTAATGAAACCATGCTGCTTCTCCTCTCCCACTGCAGCCACTGAGCTTCCCAAATGCTGTTCCAGGGGGATCCTCAAGAACTGCATAAGGGGGTTAAGCAGAATCTGCAGTGGGAAGGGAGCCTCAGTGAAAACCACCTCCCCTTTCGCTGGCAAAAAACAGAACTCTGATGCAAACCAGTATCTCTAGAATCTTGAGTACTGAAAGTATTATTCCATTTTATATCATCATTCTGCCAAAAAACACCCAAGAAGATATAAAACATCAATTCACAAAATATCCGGATTGATTGCTTTTGAACTCAGAGAAGACATTGCCCTCAATGAACACAGAAAAGGAAGCTAGGGAAATCTAACAACACAGTAAGCTTATACATCACCTCTACTACTTCTAGAACATATATCTCAAATTGGGCAAATTAACACGAGGTTCTGCTGTTTACCTTTAAACCTGTAATAAATTAACCCAGTCATATCTATAGGCATGCAAAGAAGTAAAAAAGAAAATATTAATTGCATATACAGCATTTACATTTCCTTAACATGATGATAGGACTGTTAACCAGCAGGCATTCTACTGCTGGCAACAGTGGAAAAAATTCATTACTAACAAGGTCGATAGATATAGGAAGATAAATTAACGTGTGAAAAGTTGGCGAACTGATTAAGAGATTTGTGATGTGGAGCTGCTTCTAAAGGAGGAAAGAGATCATGAATTTCAGTTCTGCCTCCCACTATCTTATTTACATTTTCTGTAAGAGGTCTATTTCCCTATATTTTTTCTTATAATGTAGAGCCTCTTGAAAGCTTGCATATGGAATGTAAAAGAAACACCAATGTGTACTGAAGTTAGTCCAAGAAAAGATATTACATCTTCCATTCTGTAGGTTACTGTATGTAAACAATCAGTGAATGCTGTATTGATGTGGAGTTTATACCAAGTCTGGGAGGGACAGATGTCAAAGGATTTATGATGAGTTCAACAGATGTTAAATTAACCATGAAGAATTCTTGCATCTCTGGTTCATCATCCTGCAAAAGAGAGAGATAATTAATGTTCCTTTTATTGGGCTGATAATTAATGAACATACTTGAGCACAAAGGAAAATATACTAAAAAGACCACACTGGCAGCTTGCACTGCATGAAACTTATTGTGTCTCTGCTTGTGCATGACATTGTACAAGTAATTGCAAGAACTGTAGTATATCTAGCACTATTATTTGTGCAAGCAGAACTGTGCTGAGTAGAATTCTGCTTAGGACTGCACAGTAAGTTCTTAAATTAGTTAACTACAATGAGTAGTTATTCCCTTTGACTTTTTGAGATTACCATTAGAACAAAAATAATTCTACAATTATCTCCATGCATCAATGAAACACATATGGAATACAATATTAAACAGATGCACAACACAATTATGACCTAAAATCTGTATCCATCAAAATCCAAACCCATTTTTCCAATGTTGAATGGAATTACTACTTACCTCTAGGACAGTAACATTTATGGTAGCTGACGTTTCACCTTCTCCTAAAAGGAATGATCCTAGCGCTGATATGAAATCAGCTCCTGGTTCAGCCAACATCATTTCTGTCTGATTCTTTAAACCAAGCAATCCTGGAACTGTTGCATAGGTGACATTGATAATACCTGGTAAGCGTGCAATAAATTTGAATTTAAATTCATGAATAATTATAATCAAGATATATCAAATCTGAGAAAATGAAAGAACTTTTATTGGTTCCAGATAGACAGGCCAGAAAAAAGATGCATTAAAAAATCTACTTATAGTCATAGATGTATGAAAGAACTGCTAAACTGAATCTAATCTTCTTGTTGACAACCACAATGCTCCAAGATTATTAATTCCCTTAATTATGTAAAGTAGAGATATTTTCAAAATCTGACAACTGGATTTCATCATCAAATTAGGCTTACTACTCTTTTGAATTGCTCATCAGATCAGATCTTGATCCATTGGATTTCCAATCAGCAGATCAAAGAACCCACCATTGTATTTTCCAAATACAGGGAGGGCTTGCTCAAAATCTTGAAAAGAAAATTAACCAAGGCTTTACAGCTGCTGAAAATCTTAAACAATTTCCTTTTCAATATACTGGAAGAGCACTGGCATATTCTTTCGCATTGCAGTGTAGTTTTCAAGCAAATAATGTGAAGTAGAAGTCTCTGAACTGCACACTTGCAAAAGAAAAAAAGTTCATGGCTATGGGGAGCAAGAGAAGGCTAAAATTAGCCTAAGACAAATACCCTCCTTCCTATACAAACCTAGCGATCCAAATTCTCTGTTAATGAAAAGCTGGACAGTTTTATTTTCTTCTTGGACCAAAACAACTCTAGATGAAGAAGCAAAGTTCAGAACTCCATGTGGCTCATCACTAGCCTCTATTGTCAAAACAGCTTCATAACCTTGGTTATCTAACACAGCAGCTCCAGCAGAACTAACTCCTGAAAAAGATATCAATAGATGGTGTTAAAACAAAATGGTCATCTGCACAAATGTTTTTGTTTTAAATACCCACAACATCATTTAGAATGCTTTCCTGAAGATGTTGAGAAGTCTATCATTTAATCAGGCCAATGAATAAGAAAGGATGAAATCCATGTTTCTTATGTTTTTATTTGTCTAGTATGCCATACTGAATATGACGCAACATAAGGCACAACATGGGAGAGAAGACAGCACGGTATAGCCTGATCTCATCAGATCTCAGAAGCTAAACTGGGTCATTACTTGGATGGACAACCAACAAGAAATGCTCTGAGGAGGAAGGCAATGGCAAACCACTTCTTATTCTCACATGCCTTGAAAGTCCTTTGCTGGGGTTGCAATAAATTGGTTGTGATTTGATGGCACATAGCACACAAGGAACAACATAACATTGTTCTGCTTTCAAGGTAACATACGGCTTGGTTTTCACCAGTGCCCTGGAACTGTTTTGAAGAAAAACTGCAGTATAACATAGGTGAAGGTAGGATGTTTCAGCATTGTCAACTCTTCCTTACAAACACTACTTCAGCATGAAATGTATGCCATCTCAGGAGTCACGTATGTTGTAAAAGACAGTGAAATTTAATATCAGAAGTAGTGATGGGTAGTTTTACCTCCTCAATTTAGAAGATAATGGATTTGAAATAAAATTGATTTTTTCCCAAATAACTGAAATCTTTTTTTCCTGACAGTGTTGGTGCCCCACTGAATTCCCAAATGGAGCATAATATGGACTGAGTGGTTCTCTCAAACTTCATGAGCTCCTGAATCTCTTTCCATTTCCCCAAATGCATCCAGCACTAGTAATATTAACTGAACTTCTACTAAGCTCTAGAATAAGTTATGACAGAATTCCAGATGTCAAGATGTCCCCAGAAAAAGTTTCAGGATCCATAAAAAAACAGGTTTCACTTACCGTAACAGTTGTTCATCTAGGTCTTCCGTGCAGGCACACATGGGACCGTGCACATGCATGCCTGCCGATTTCGGAGATTTTTATAGCTCAATACCACTAGGGGGCGCCCCTGCCTCTTTGCGCACATGCATGGCTGTTCTTCCCACCAAAATGGCATCTAAGAGGCAGGGCGCCCCCCGGCATACCCTCAGTCCTCTTTCACTGCCGTGCTGCAAAGTAAGAACCAAGAGTGTTAGCGGGGAAGGAGGGAGGGCATGTGTGCCTGCACGGAAGACCTAGATGAACAACAGTTACGGTAGGTGAAGCCTGTTTTTCATCAACAGTTTTCCTGTGCAGTCCCACATGAGAGATTATAAAGCTTAAATACCTAGGTGGAGGCAGGAAGCAGCCCTCATGAGAATATCGATTGCAAGACCGCCATGCCAACCGCTGTCTCCCTTCTGTCCAGGATGTCCAATACGTAGTGTTTGACAAACGTGTCAGCTGAGGCCCACGTCACCGCTCTGCAGATGTCTTGAAGTGGGACACCCTTCAGGAAGGCAGCTGACGACACCTGAGACCTAGTGGAATGAGTGTGAACACCTAGCAGACAAGGTAGGATAGCACTTACATAGCACAGCAGTATAGCCTGCACCACCCAACAGGCCAGGGTTTGAGGGGTTGCTCTTTACCCTTCTTCTGACCCGAAAAACATATGAACATGTGAAAATCTATTCTGAAAGATTTAACCTGATCTAGGTAAAAAAGAATCGCCCTACGCACATCTAAAGAGTGCAGGGTTTTCTCGGCATCTGAATTCTGCGTATGAAAGAATACAGGTAGGGAAATTTCCTGGGAGAGGTGAAAACTATAAACCACCTTAGGTAGGAACTCAACTTTAGTCCTAAGGACCACCTTCTCAGTGTGGAACTTCAAATAAGGGGGTTTGCATGACAATGCAGCCAATTCCCCCACCCTCCTGGCCGAAGTAATCGCCACTAAAAAGGCCACCTTGAAGGATAGATACCGCAACGGGCACATGGCCAAGGGTTCGAAGGGCTTAGACATCAATTTAGTTAATACTAAAGGTAAAGACCACTGGGGAACCACAGCCCTAATGGGAGGAAACAGATTGTTCAAACTCTTAAGGAATAACTTGGCAGTGTGGTCAGAAAACGCTGTCTCGTGGTCTATCAGTGGGTGATAAGCGAAGATAGCAGCCAAATACACCTTAACTGATGAGTTCGACAACCCTTGTTTCAAATCTCATAAAAAATCCAAGACTTCCAGAAGAGAGGAGATAAAAGGGTCTATATCCCTCTCTATACACCAGTTACTAAACTTTCCTCATTTAATAGTATATGACTGAGGAGTAGACAATCGTCTAGCATTCGGTAAGATGTGAGCTACTTCGGAGGAAAACGTTAGACTCAAGCGATCAGCCAAGCTGTCGGTCTGAGTTTGTCTATCTTGTGGTGGAACACTCCCCTCCAGGACAATAGGTCCGGCACTGATGGGAAGCTGTATCTCTGAGACTGAAGTCGTAACAGGGCATGAGACCACGGTTGGTGTGGCCAAAAGGGGGCTATCAGAATGATTGAAAGCCTGTCCAATTGAATCTTGCTGATCACCCTGGTTATCAGGGGGAAATGGAGAAAAGCATAGAAGTGCCCCGACCACTCGAGTTGAAATGCGTCCCCAAGAGACTCGCGGCCTTAGCCGCCTCTGGAACAAAACTTGTGAGTCTTGTGATTTTCTTCGGAGGCAAAAAGGTCTACATCGGGAAAACCCCATTTGGAGAAAATAGTGTTTAGATAAATGTCTTGAAGGGACCACTCGTGGTTGTCCCCGTGGAGCCTGCTCAAGTGGTCCACAATTAAGTTGTCTGTGCCTAGGATGTGAACCACCAGTAGCCATGTTGCATGATCTACAGCCCAATTCCAGATTCTCACAGCTTCGTTGCACAGGGTCACAGACGCTGTGCCCCCTTGCTTATTTATATAAAACATAGCTGTTGTATTGTCCTTGAGAATCTGGATGGTCTTGTTCTTCACTATATCTGAAAAGGAAACCAATGCATAGAACACAGCCCTCAGTTCTAGCAGATTAATATGCTCTTGTCCTTCAGATTCAACCCATACACCATGTGCATAAGATCCTTCACAATGAGCTCCCCAGCCCAGATTAGAGGCATCTGTTGTGATGGACACCTGTGATTGCTTACAACCAAAAGGAACCCCTTGAAACAGATTAGCATCTACTAACCACCGTTCTAGGGAATGCATGATGTTCCAAGGGACATTAAACCTCTTATGTTGAGGGTCCCTGTCTGGGGAAAAAACTGAAGTGAACCAAAGTTGCAAGGAGCGCATATGCAACCTTGCCAAAGATACCACTGCAGTGGTAGACACCATACAACCCAATAGAGTCTGGATGAACTGGGCTGACTGAAAACGGCACCTTTTAAGTCTCCTGATAAGGGCCTTAATCTTAACTGCTCTTTCATGGGGCAAGAATCCTGCGTTATGGGTACTTCTAGAGTGGAACATATAAATTGGATAACCTTAGAAGGGGTAAGCTTGTATTTCTTTTGGTTCACAAAGAGTCCCAGATGAAGGCAAGTGGTCAAGGTAACCGAAACTTGTCTAGTTACGTCTAGAGGTGTGCAATTCGACATTCTGATTAGGTTAAAAATACTGAATCAGGGCCGTTTCGGTTTTTTTCAGTATTACCGAAACTTTTTCTGAATTCCAAAAAATTTCGGTAATACTGAAACAGAGATTGCCGAAACGATTTGGCCATTGTTTTCAATGAGAAAACCTTCTCCTGGCTTTCTGGGAGTCTGGGGGGGGCATTTTCTGTCCACATCACACCAAACTTGGTGGAGACCTTCTCCCAACTCTCCTCTAACTACCCTCCAATTTTCAGAAAGATTGGGCTTTGGGGGGCCATGTTATGCCCCCCAAACAAGGTGCCCCCATCCTCCTACACTCTCCATGGTTCTCTATGGGGAAAAACAAGTCATCTTTCTAGGTGGCTTGGGGTGGCATTTTGCAAGCAAAATGCAACCAACTTTCAGCGGACTTGTTCCCACCTGTCCTCCCACCCTCCACCAAGTTTCAGGCAGATTCCACTTTGGGGGGCCATTTTACGGCCTCCCAAAGAAGGTGCCCCTATCCACCTCCACTCCACTATTCCCTATGGAGGAAATAAGAGAGGCTTGTCTGGCTAGGGGTGGCATTTTGCATGCAAAATGTCCCCAAACTTCAGAGGACCTCCTCCTACCTGTCCTCCCTCCCTCCACCAAGGCTCAAGCAAATCTCACTTTGGGGGGGCATTTTATGGCCTCCCAAAGATGCTGTTCTTAGCCCCCCCCCCTTTCTCCATTATCTCCTAGAGGGGAAATAAGACAGGCTTGTCTGACTAGGGGTGGCATTTTGCATGCAAAATGCCCCCAACCTTCAGGGACCCATCTCCCACCTGTCCTCCCACCCTCCACCAAGGCCCAAGCTGATCCCACTTTGGGGAGCCATTTTATGCCCCCCCAGGTGGTTCTCCGGCCACACCACTTTGTCTTTCTACTGTGGGGAAGACTTCCACACCACAGAAACATATGGGATTGGGGCTGCCAATGGCCACAGCCACAGTCCACCTGCACCCAAACTGCCAAATACCAAACACACCCTCCCCAAAACCTAACCTCCCCTGTCCTGTGGCCAGCTACTTTCTATTGATTCCTGTTATGGGAAAATCTCTCACAGCAGGAACCCACAGAATGTGGCATCTATGGCCACAGGAACAGTCCCCCTTTTAAATCCACCCCCCACAGCCCCACACTGACCCAAAGACACCCTCACCAACATTCCCACACCGGCCACTACCCCAGGAACAGGCTGGCCAGTCGTCTCCCATTGTTCCCTGTGATGGGAACTTTTAAACTCTCTTTCCCTGGGCAATTATGCACAGCCCAAGGATGCCACAATGGTGGGCACACTCCTGAGTGCGAGCTTGTCCCTGTGAAAGAGCACCTGAACCACAGACACCCTTCCCCAAATTCCCCCACCACCTACAGGGATGGCTGGCCAGCCAGCCCCATTGTTCCCTATGATGGGAACCAACTGCACAACAAAGAATAAAACACAAACACTCTGAATAAAGTTTTTTAAAAAATATTTTCTCACTTTCAAAGTACAAGTAGGCAAAGCATTGTGACACATTACACCAGCAGTCCCCCACAGAGAAAAATAACACAACTCACTTAACATCAGAGAATCACAAAAACACAATTCCTGTCAAAAACACTTTATTTCTTTAACAGCTTTAGGTTGCACAGCAGGGGGGCACACCAAAGGGCATGCCAACAATATCTTACACAAAAATAACACAACTCACTTCACATTAAAGAATCACCCAAAACACAATTGCTGTCAAAAAGTGATGTGAGTTGTGTTATTTTGTATAGTAGACTGCTTTCATGCCCTGTTGTGCCCCCCTGCTGTGCAACCTAAAGCTGTTCAAGAAATAAAGTGTTTTTGACAGGAATTGTGTTTTTGTGATTCTTTAATGTGAAGTGAGATGTGTTATTTTTGTGTAAGATACTGCTGGTATGCCCTTTGGTGTGCCCCCCTGCTGTATAACCTACAGCTGTTAAAGAAATAAAGTGTTTTTGACAGGAATTGTGTTTTTATGATTCTCTGACGTTAAGTGAGTTATGTTATTTTTCTGTGTGGGGGACTGCTGGTGTAATGTGTCACAATGCTTTGCCGCCCCAAGCCACCTAGAAAGATGACTTGTTTTCCCCCATAGAGAACCATGGAGAGTGTAGGAGGATGGGGGCACCTTGTTTGGGGGGCATAACATAGCCCCCCAAAGTCCAATCTTTCTGAAACTTGGAGGGAAGTTAGAGGAGAGTTAGGAGAAGGTCTCCACCAAGTTTGGTATGATGTGGACAGAAAATGCCCCCCCCCCAGACTCCCGGAAAGCTGGGAGAAGGTTTTCTCATTGAAAACAATGGCCGAATCAAGCCGAAACGCGAATACTGAATCGGCTTGCTGTTTTGGTATTCCCTGAATACTGAAACGGTTTCCTAATTCAGTTAAAACCGAATTAGGTTTAACGAAACAGGCAGGCCTTGCACACCCCTAGTTACGTCTTCAGCCGAATTACCAACCAGTAACCAATCATCCAGGTAGGGGAAAATACAGCACCCCTGGATTCTCAAATGGGCCACCACCACTGCCTTAATTTTGGTAAAAACCCGCGGGGCAGTGGAAAACCCGAACAGAAGGACCCTATACTGAAAAATACGGTCCCCGTACGAAAAACAAAGGAACTTCTTATGTTCCGAAAAAATAGAAATATGAAAATAGGTGTCCCTTAGGCCCATAAATGTGAACCAAGCGTCAAGAAGGTAATAATGTCAGGACCGCCTGTAAGGTAACCATTTTGAATTTACAAACTCTAATAACTTTATTCAAATTACGAAGATCTAGGATGGGCCAATGGCCCCCATCCTTCTTCTCTACTACAAATAACTTGGAGTAGAATCCCAACAAATCTGATTGGTCAGAGACTTCCTCAATGGCCCCTTTCTCTAAGAGAGCCAAGAGCTCGGACAGCACCCCTGATTGGGATGCCTCAGAAGAAATCACAGGAAGCCATAGGTAAGGTAACTGCAAAAACTCAACTTTATAACCAACTTTAACTATTTTTTTAACCCAAATATCATCAGTGATAGAACACCATTCAGCAAAAAACACACTCAACCTGATGCCAAAAAATGGGTCAGGGCCCTGTGGTTGTCAGAATTGATTATTTGGTTGAATTTGGTCCTTGGCATGCTGTTGAAGTGTGCCTTGTTTGAACTTCTGGCCTGGCCTCCTCCTAAAAAAAGAGGATTGCGGACTCTGATAGGTTCGCTGGCTTCAGTAAGCGTACCCTTGATAAGGCTGAAAAAGTTGTTGTTGTTGCTGGACTGTGGGGAAGGTGATGCAGAAGGTTGATACCGCATCACCTTGCTGCTGGTGATGCGGTAGTACACCATATGAGCCGATCCATTGTCTTCTTTGACAGATATTCATCCATCTTGTCTGAAAACAAGGTGGAGCCTTCAAAAGGGAGATCTTCTACCCTGTTTCTTATGTCTGCAGGCAGAGCCATGGTTCTCAGCCACACGTAACAGCGGAGGACAACAGCTGACAACAAAGATCTAGCCAACATGTCCGCCAAGTTACGGCTTGCATTGATTTGATGGCGGGAAAGGCAAATCACTTCCTCCTGTATCACTCTAAGGAATACCTTTTGGTCCTCCGGTAGTTTAGGTATAAAGGTGGCTACTTTATTCCAAAGGAGGAGCTGATAGGTAGCCATCATTGCTGAATAATTTGCAATTTTTACTCCAAAGGCCGCAGAAGTATAGAAGTTGCATCCCATTGCATCCAGGCGTCTACTCTCTTTGTCAGACGGAACCAACAGAGACCCTTGTTTGGGCTTTGCTTGTATCTCTTCAGTCACCAGAGATGAAGATGGGGGATGGACAGATAAGAAAGGACAGAGTTCATCTTTTACTCTATAAAGGTTTTCGAACTTCCTATTCGTGGCTGGTGTGGAAGCCAGTTTCAGGTTCAGGTCTTTTAGCAGCTTCACAAACCCTTCAATAACTGGGAAGGAGACAGCCGGAGTTGACCTAGATGTGCTGCAAAATTTTATCTGTGAACTTCGGTTCCGTAGAAATCACTTCTATTTCCAGAGCCTTCGCCATGTGTTGGAGCAGTTTGTTATATGCTCTAAAGTCACCTGTAGGAGACACATCCTCCAAAGGACCAATCTCTCCATCTGGAGAGTCAGACAAAGGAGAATCGCTGGAGCGATGTCGTCCAGAACCAGCTTCTGCATCAGGGTCCGACAAGTGCAGGGTTCGACCGGAGCCAGCATAGGAGTGAGCTCACACAGAAGGAGATCTGGATTCCCTTCTATGAAGGTGGTCCGAATAATAGGAGCTCTCTCTGTAGTGGCGCTGAGGAATTTGTTCATTATGCAGATGGTGCTCTCTTGAGTAGTTCCAATAGGAACAGGGGCTCACCCTGTGTCTAGAACGTCCCCTTCCTTCACGAGACGATTGAGAGGACCAGGAGCCTCGAGTCAGCGATCTAGGACGTCCCATCGGGGTAGGAGGTTTCTCTGCAAGAATAACATCCTCCTCATAACTACTCCTGGAAAGGGGAATACTATGGGGCAATGGGAGGCCCTCTGATCCCCTCTGCTTTTTTTCCAGGGGGTTCAGAACCGATATCCCCCGCAGGAGGATCCAAGGTCAAAAGTACACTGTATAAGACAGCTTTATCTTGTTTCGAGGAGTGATGCTTCCTCCTCTTCTTTTTTCTCTAAATCCGATTGGACCGATCCCAGAACCGATGTCGGATCCGACGGTGTCAGGGCTGAAGCAATGTCCGCAAGTTGACGCGATGAGGGTCAGTCCGAAACATTAGTTGGAGCCGAAGGCATTCCACTCTGGGAAGTCTTCGATCCAGAGGTCTTTACAGGAGCATCATCTCGATGGATTCAAGAAGACGTGATAACCACCATCGACATGGAGGGCATTCGACTCCAAGGAGTCTTCGAACCTGATGGTGTTGCGACCGATATGGAAGGGGTCAGTTCCGACGCACTTCGGACCGAAGTTGGGGTCAAGACTGGTGGCAGTCCAGGCTTTGAATGGGTTGGAGACGCCCAGGAACACAGCATCTTCAAGCCTGTTGAAGCGGGGCCAGGTTGGGTAGTAGAACTGAGCGAGGCAGACGACAGTGCCTTAGTCGGTGGATCCGTAGCCTCTATAGCATGCTTCCAAAGGAAAGCTTGTAGTCTACCCGCCCGCTCTGCTCTGGCCTTCGAAGTGAAGGCTTTGCAATGCTTACAAGCCTGCGTGTTGTGATTCTTGCCCAGGCAGTAAAGGCAGCTTGAATGGCCATCCAATCTGGTCATCTTCCTGTCGCAAGACACACAGCGCTTGAACAGAGCTGTCTCCGACATTGTTGATAACTTCGAGTGAGCTATGAACCTCTCTCATTGGTGGCAAAAGAGGAACTGAAGTTATGTTGGGGAAACCCCGCCTCTTAGACGCTGTTTTTGGTGGGAAGAATGGTTGTGCATGTGCGCAAAGAGGCAGGGGCACCCTCTAGTGGTATTGAGTTATAAAAATCTCCGAAATCTGTGGGACTGCACAGGAAGATCATCGATGAACAACTACTTTCGTATGATTCCTAGCACTCAGAGTACTTCCGGGTGCTAGCAATCATCTTGAACCTAATGGAGAATCCAATCACTATCCTGCCTCATCACTGCTACTGCTGTGACAAATTTAAATTTAGGAGAGAAAAGAACAGGGCATTACAGCAGTGTGGAGGACTAGTGTTACACTGAGCTCGTTCCCAGCCACATCTGAGTGCTAGAGGATTTTTGCATGATTCAGAACAGATTGGGTTGGAGAGAGAGGGCTATATTAGGAAAAGTTATTATTTAGATAATGTACATGCCATGGAGGGGCCAAGGCTCAGTGGTAGAGCAACTGCTTGGCATGCAGACTTTTTCAGTCAAAGGTTCTGGCAGTAGGTGACGTGAAAAACCTCTGCCTGAAACCCTTGAATCTGCTGCCTGTCTGAGTAGACAATATGGACTTCAATGGACCAAGGGTCTGATTCAGTATAAGGCAGCTTTATGTATGTATTCCACCTCTCCAGAGACCTGGCTCAAGATGAAGCATTTTCATTCCCCTCCATTTCTTAACTTTGCTGACATCACTAATCAGAAACCTTAAAAAGGATTTTCAGCACAAAGAAAACTGCTATTTTCTTATGTGATCCCTAGAATTTGCTTTATAGATATTTTCTCTTCAAAATGTATGCAATGTACATTATATTTTAACAGATCTTAAGACATTGATATAGAATCTCTCCACATGATCAGGGTAATCCATGAGGCAAACTGTGCTGGATGATAAGGTAAGAACATGAAAAATTAGCATGTGGACACATGCACATAGTGCACTGAATGACTGTAACACCTCTGGTGCATACATGTATAAAGCCAACACAACAGGCAGGTCTTTTGTTTCATTTCTCATCACATTGAACACAGTACTTTTCAACTGCTCAGCACACACTCAGCTACAAAGCACCAAGTGCTCAGTAATTGAGTAACAGCATATACATGGACCCAAGCCTGAGAATGGCCCAAATCTTTTAAGTTTATTGAGTAGGACTCTAAGTTACCTTGAGTTCTAACATTATGCAGGATTACTTGATATTCTTCCTTTTCTTCTGGAATAACGTCATCTAGCAGATGAACATAAAATGTTGCATTCAGTGATCCCTGTTGTTTAAAGTGAGGAACTGGTGAGTTGCCACTCAACAAAGTAATGTAAATTATCAATCACTACATCTATACAACTTCTATATAAAGTATTCCAACGTAAACTATACACCTTCCATTTTATTACAAACAATAGCATCATGATTCTGTCTTCTGTTGTAGCCTACCCTATGCAACAAAAGTGGGCGCAGAACTAGAGAACACCACTCATCTTGCCTGTGGATAGAGTGGGGAATTACATCTTCACAGGTTCTAGCCAGGACAAGGCTGTCGAAGCACAGGAAGCTCAGGAATACCCTGTAGGCCTTAGTTTGGGACCAACAGGCAACATTCACTCTGACCTGAAGGTTTTTGCATGGTGCTCTTAAGATAGTAAATAAATAATCAGATAAGGAAATAAATCAGATAAATAAAGGCTGCTCTTGGGAATTAAGTTCCACCATTCCTTGTTCTACTGCAGCCATGAATATTTTCTTTTAATGTTAATAAGAAATAAATGACTGTAGTTACCTCCAGAAAAAAGATTATACCAGAAACATTTTCAAAGTTTTGTTCTGCACGGTGCCCAACAATTTTCCACTCTACAGTACAATTTCTAGTTCCTGGGCCAGTCCGTAGAACATGAAACTGCAAGAAGTCTCCTGGGAATTAAAGAAAGCATAACACAATATTAATACAGGGAAATGTAACTTTGTTGTACATATACCAGCAGTAAGTTCTCTTGTGCAATCTCTACTGCAAACAATGGAATTTGCTCAAAGACATCCATGTATTCTAGCTCCAAGTCATTTCAATAGAGCATGCAGCTAAGTGGTTTCTGATGAGCTGTCACCATCATTTGCTTTGCTTCCACAGAACCTTGGTATTATGAGACATGCAACACAACAAATGAAACAATCATGGTAATATTCTTCAAAAGCAAAACCATAGTGTGTAATTACAAAAAGCCTTGCTTTAGAGACCCTATTAAGTGGACTATTTCAGTGTAAGTAGAACAAGAGTTGTCCAAATGCTAAATCTTAACAATTCTTTCATTACTTACATTTTTAAAAGTAGTGAAAAGATATTTTAAAACTGCACACTGAGAAACGGAAGCAAATCAGATTATCAAAAGGGCATGCAAAAAGACCAAGACTCCCCGCTCCAATCTTGCAGATCACAAAAAAATAGAAAATGCTGTATGTACTAGCTGTCTCATGTTAATTCCTAAAGCAGTTCAATAACAGGAAATATATATCTAGTGTAACATTGCACTGCTGCAGAATGTTACACCATGCATGCAGAAAAATGCTTGTAATTACCTGCAGATTCCATTTATTTGAGTTAAAACTTACATGGCATCACCAATGTTACTTTTTTAATTCCAAGAAAAGAATTCAGAAGAGGTTAGTAATTACCTGTGTGCACATATTCTTTAATGTACAACATATCCTATGTTCATTCCTATTTTACTATGTAAATATATTTATATGTGTAATACATACCCATTATAAGACATAAAATATTATTCAGGAATATGAGTTTTCTGCATGGTCATAACTGGTATTAAAGGAGCACTGTTTTGCCTTTAGGACTGCTAAAAAACTGTACCAGACAAGAAATTCAATTTTCTTCTAATCATGTAAAGAGCATTAATAAATTAAACAAGTATAATTGATTGATAGGGTTAAATGCACACTCAAATAGGTTCTGGAGCTTTTCTAGATTTTTTTTAAAGGAGGGTTGACTTGCCAAAACCTCATGTCCCTGGAATAATTATGTCTACAGCATTTTTCAAGTGCACAGTGTTTAGGCTTGCCAGTACATACAGTATTGCTTGGACCAAAGGAAAAGAGATGAATGCAGCAAAGAATCATTTACTGTATAAAATAAGTGAAGAGTAACTACTTCATAAAATAGTATCATATTATGCAAGGGTCATAATTGGAAGAGGTTTTTTAAAAAAACTTATTGGATCTCTTCTAAAACTCAGAAACTGTTATTCCATTAAAAACCAAGAGAAGAAAGTCACAAAATTCACAATTATCATAAAATTTGGTACTAGAATGCAGCATCCAGAGAATGCTCAATTTTCATTCTCTCATTTGTTCTCTCTCTCTTTTACAAACAAAGTTCTATCATCAAAGAAAGGCCTGAATTACACAATACCTAGTGAAACTTCAGAAACCATAGCTGAGCTACATTGACAGTAGCTGAGGGCATGTCTTTATTGCCCTTCTCTGTGAATAATGCAGGAACACAATGAAGTTTTCATGTATCTACACTGTATCTACATCTACATTCAACTTTACCTGGTATGGAACGCAAAACAGCCCAGGGATAACTGCAGAAATGATTTTAAAAAATACTCTAGGGGGACTGGAACTAAAGTAACTATTTGATAACTTCCAGGTGATAAGATCTACACTTTTAACATGGGCAGAAAATAAATTGAAAACTGTGACCTCCAGTGCAATTTTTCAGTGAACAATAATGGACTGTGTACGTTTATATAATACAAGCATATTTTACACACACAGAAATAAATACCATTTTTTATTTTAAAATCTTGAAGTAACAGAAAATACAGCTTATTAAAGAAGTGTTCCATGTATTGTTTATTAGAGTACTAAGAATAAAGTGACTGATCAATATTTAGGAATCTATTGAAAGAGTCATCTGTATAAATACTTTTGTACAAAAATAAAAATTAAATCATAATTAAGTCAAAATATAGTGTTGACGTGATTACCTTATTTTAATTTAATTGCTACTACTTTTCTTTCATAAGTAGGTCCATGCACTTCTGGAGATGACACAAAATTAAAAACCAATGGAGCAGGTTTATATCTGTTTCCCCCTAAACCATATTGTTTAACGCTGTTCAGAAATACATTATATCCTATTTGAGAATTTTGCACAAGTATAACAAAGGTAACTCCTAATAGTATAGAGCATCTTTCACCTCAACAGCAAAATGCACAAATAAGACACAGTATATTTCAACACATCATTAATCAACATTAGTTTATATTATTTTCAATAAAATGTATGGAATTGACATATAGGATAATGAGAGAGACTAAGTTTCATGTTCATATCTGCCATTCCAGATATTACATCCATGAACATCTTTAGCCATTTCCTAGTAATTAATACATGCGTTTTGCAAACAGGTTTAAGAAAAAGTAAAGTCAAAATGAGTTCATCAGTGTGCCTTCACAGAGATTCACATTTTGGACATGGCTAGAATGGAAGTATTCCCAAAGTACTTTAATGATTCTCCAGTCCCTTAATAACGTAATGTGAGGAAAAACAAAAACAATTCTAAGGAGACTGGCCACGCCTGGTAACTGTTACAATCATTGGAGAAGCTGGTGATTTTATACTGTAAATAGTAAAGTCCTTGCTTGGATGTAGAACGGTATATCTGTGTTTAGTATCACACTCTTACAGTAATGTAGTATCATGTAACTAACTGGAACAATTATAAGCATGGCCAGTTATAAGGTTTTATAGGTTTTAGCAGGTAGTGTTATCATTGGCCCCTCCACTGTCCCCCTCCAGCCAATCGCTGACAATTTTCCTCCCAAGTGCGGCTGTCTTTCACCATCACCTCACAATTACAGCTGAAGGAAGGAGCAGAATATAACTTTCTTGATCTTTATTTTGCCTATCAGTGCTCACAAGTTTAAAAAGAACAAGAAGTGTCACTGAAATGTTGCATGTATCTCTAGGCCAATTGGGAGGGGAGCCAAAATAAGATGACAGCATGAAATTTTCTTGTGCTCAGCTTCCTTAGTGGCAAGATACTTATCCCACTAGCAAATGGAAGATTGGTCCAGCATCTCCAGTTGAGGATGGGACCTCAACTATGCTGGGAGTCTTTGGTATGTGTCCAACCATGACAACCCTTCACATCAACCTTATTTATAAGAATGGATAAAAGATAGGAAGTAGAGAATTATAAAGGAAGTCTGCCTGAAAAGTTAGAAGATACAATGGTCGAATTATAAGTTTAGGTTGGGAAGAGGGGCTCAGCTGGATTGGTTTCCATAACTTATTACTCATGCAAGAAGAACTTTTTACCAAAGGAAACATTTAGACATTTCATTATCTTTGAACTATTCGCTTCTGGGTAATGCCATGTTGCACTTATTCTTTAGAGACTGACAGCTCAAGTGTCCACAATCTCTATATTGTATAATGAAGGTCTTTAGTTCTACTAATTTCTCCAACCCACTACCCCTCTGCATATTCCACCCTATTCTATCACACATGCCTTTGTCATTCACTGGCTATTATCATTCGCCTCTGTAATCACTCCACTCTCCAAGATATAAGGACAGATGGACTCACATTCCATCTGTATCTGAAGAGGTGAGCTGTGGCTCATGAAAGCCCATACCCTACCACTAATTTTGTTAGTCTTATAGGTGCTATTAGACTCTTTATTTAGTTCTGCAGTACTTCTACATGCACAAATGAATTTTAATTAGTGGCAAAGAGCTCATGAAGGTCACCATACAGTCAGTATTAATTCAAAGTGATCTCTGATAGCTCTTGTAACCTTGTCAGATTACAGCTACTGTGACAGGCTGGTCGGAATAACTGACACAGATAAGAAAGGGGTGAAAACAGACAAATAACAGCAGAAGAATTAACAATGGCAATCTATGGGAAAGTGATATGATATGATGATTACCTTTCATGTATAAGAACTATATACATAGATTAGATAGCTTATATAAGATTTCCAAAAACAATTGCAAAATTACATACTATATATGCATTATCTAAAAAAAATTAATCTAGAATTTCAATTTTCCTTACCATTACAGTTTTAGAATCAATATGATAGCTCACGTATACAAGAGAAGGCAAGACAATAACAGAAAATGCACCAAAATATAAGCAGGTGCAGTTTTCCATTTAAAATACTAGAACTTGTTCAATTTCAATAATTAGAAATCTTCAGAAAATTTATTTGCTGTTACTTTGTACCTAACTTAATATTTCCATGAGAGATAAGAAAATTATCTCTTTTTAATGTCTTTGTTTCTACAATATTATCCCTGTTTGTATACAACTGATGATATTCAGAGCATGTTACAGATGTGCTTACATAGTGCAATCCTAAACATACTTAACTGGAAATCAATCACATTGATTTTATGCATTAAGATAGTTAGGAGATGGATGTTAATTCAAGAGATGATAAAACAAAATACTTTTAATTGTTGTGTGTATGGTAGGTGTAAAAATGCTCCTCCATGTACCATGATAGTTATAGCTATTGCTGTAATTATGTTATAGTGATCACATTAAAATGATTGTAAGGGGGGAAAGTCACATAACTGTATAGGACATGTTGAAATGAAGCAACTCATATGTGTAAGGATAAGAGACTGCTGGCAATTGCCTGATACTGGCACTTCAAATAGAAAGACCTGGCTTCTGAATCCCTTCTATCAAGAAAAGACCTGTTAGAGGAGTCTTACAAGTAAAAACAACACAATTAAAAGTGACATTAAGTTATCAATATAAAAACAAGCCACGGTCATAAAAACTAGCATAAAATTGAAATGATTTTCTAGAGACTGCTAAAATAGAAAGGAATATTGCTAAGAGCAAATGAATAAGCATCAGCAGTATTATGGTATAAACATTTAGGCTGCTTGTAAATGGTAACTGAGCAAGCAAGAAGAGTCAGACATCTGTCCTATCCCTTAAATATCTCATACACGTGACAGTGGATACAGGACAGAAATATTGATAAATACAATGTATCAACTCTGGTCTGAGCTAGAAAGATGCAATATCTTATCTTGGCCCAAATTAAATCAATAGATCTAATTCTCAACGTGGCCTCACAAGACCGATCTTCCTACAAATCTGAGGAAAGTCTCAGGTTTGCAGAAAAATTTTAAAAAATGATAAGTTTAATGAAACTCAAAATGATAGAGTGCCTGCAACTTTAAGAAACAGGTGCCCTCAGTGGCCATTGCTAAGCAATCACAATATTGAAGCTTTGGTTTTTGCCAGGAAAAGACAGGAAGAGGGTCGTTTCCAGGGCTGTTTTGGCCTTGAAAGAGAACTCACTGAGGCTAGTCCTGGCAGCAACCATTGGGCGACTTGCTACCACAAGACTTGCATGACTCATCCATGACTGGTTGCTTCCTACTGTTCAACAGCAGCCACCTCATGAAAGCCAGTGCGGTGTAATGGTTAGAGTTTCAAACCAGGATCAGAGATACCCAAGTCTGAATCTCCACTCTACTGTGGAAGCTCACTGGGTGACTTCAGGCGTCACATACTCTCAGCCTAACCTACCTGATAGGGTTGTTGTGATGACAAAATGGAAGAGAGGAGAATGATGGAAGGTGCTTTGTGTTCCCATTGTGGGGTTACCAGGAGGAAGGAAAAACTAAATGGTGTGTGAATACAGGAGAAAATGAGGCGCCCCTATAAACTGTTGTAGGTTCCCCACTGCACAACTTGGCCTGGGCTGACGGTTGGAATGCAACTGGGCCATAGTTTTCCCAGAAAGAGGTTGCCAGGGGGGAGGAATGAGGAAAAGTTGAAGACAGGGTGGCAGATAAAGATAGGCCGGCTGGTGGGTGGGGAGGAGAGAAGGATGTAGGAAAAGGGGAATGGGGGGGCTTTCAGGGAAGGGAAAACGGAAATAGTGGGTGAGGGGGAAATGAGATGCCTCTTTAAGGCTCTTGCACTTGTTCTAAAAGTAATGCACTGGAATGGAGGGATCCCGAATTTGCGAGGTTAAAGAGTTTTAAACAGGCTTTAATATAAACTGTAGGCAGCAAAAAAAACCTGTCTTCTAGTTTCCCAAGGCCTTTTTTTTGGGTTTATTATTTGTTTGAGTTCTTCTGATCCATGTTTAAAATGTGGCTGAGGACTCTTCAAGGGTTTTTCTTACCACTTTCATCCTATATGATTAAGTGAAGCATACTCTCAGTGAGAGAAAACATAAATAAAGGGATTGATCACACACAGAGTAATGGAAGCAAGTATGGAGAGAAACCGACCTTCGTGTCCAATAACAGATCTTGACGCTGTCTGAAAGCTAAGAACTCCTGCCACATTGTCATTGGCCAAAATAACCACCATGACGGTGTCAGAGCTCGGGAGAATGCGGCTGCCACCTTCAGTGTGGGTCAAACTGATTATAATGCTTTCATCATCCTCTGGCTCGGAGTCGTCTAAAATGGTCAGTGTTATTGCCTTCTTTGTTTCGCCTGTCAAGAGAAATAGGAGACACCTTAATATAGCAGTGCTACTACATGTGATTTTAGCAATGATTCTATAAAATTGTTTAGTAGAAAAGACACTAAATAAAGAAATCAATACATTTCCTAGGGGTAAACACATACAAAAAGAGAACACTCAAGTTATATTAAACATCATAAATTTCCCTTTATTTTCTTTTGCTGATTGGGCACAGCTCTCTCTTTATCATCCACCTTAGGCCATCATATTGATAGCCAGTATGGTGTAGCAGTTAGAGTGTTGGACTAGGATCTGGGAGATCCAGATTCGAATCTCCACTCTGTCATAGAAGCTTGCTGGGTGACTATGGGCTTGTCACAGTCTCTCAACCTAACATATCTCAGTGTTGTTCTGAAGATAAAATGGCAGAACAATGTGAGTCAATTTGTGTCCCCACTGGAGAGAAAGGCAGGGTATTAAATAAATAAATAAATAAATAAATAAATAAATAAATAAATAAATAAGAAAGAGAGAGAGAGAGAGAGAGAGAGAGAGAGAGAGAGAGAGATGATGCACAATCATGGACTACAAAAACCCATGATTTAAGGAATATAAATTTCAAGTAAGTGATTATGACATAACTCAACCCCTTTCACTCTTTCTTTCAGGTAGCCATTGCTTTTCTAAGGCTGCCTCACATGATTGTTATGCACATTGTATTACCTTGTAATAACCCACATTCCTTACCTTCAGCAAAAATCAGGCTCTCTCCTTCACCTATGAAATCCAGATTTGGGGTTGCTGTGCCACCAGCTATGCTCCACTCCACCAAAACCTGTCCCAAGCTACCATCTGTTCTATGTATCACCAACTGCACAGTATTCAGAGGCCATTCTTGAACTTCCACGTAAAGACCATTCTCTGTTGTATTGGGACTGATGCTGTAGATCACAAACACTCCGAAGGCATCCCCATTCATGAGTATGACAACTGTAGAGGTATTCGGGAGTCCTATGGTTGGCTGATTTTCAGCACTGGCAGAGATGTTCATCAGTTCAACTTTTAACAGAGATACAATGAATGTTTCATCCAGTTCAGGAAAATCATCAGGAAGTATGTTAACTGTGAGATTTGTAAACTCTGCATCTTCTGCCATTATTACCCATTGCTCTGTTACAGATTCATAGTCACTATTAGCAATTGCTTGTGTACTGAAAAGTGTAGATACAGAAGTAAGGTTTTTCTTGTAGATCCAGAATCCTGAATCATTGGTTACTGGGCTACTCAGCATTGCCACCCAAAAACATGATTGGATCCCAAAGGCACTGGAAAAGGCAAAGGCTGGACATGCATGTTCTTTTAGGCACAATGTTGCACATGTATATAGTGAATCACTTGTTAAAGAAATGTTCACTTTAATCATCTGTGTTGTGTCAGGAGTTCCTTGCATAGGGGCTTCATAATAGGACAGTACGTCCAAGCCTTGTTCTATTGCAAGAGTCACAACATCAATTTCAGAAGTGCTGAAGAAAATCTGTAGCTGGCCAAACCTTCCACCACTAGAAATTATGAAAAGCAAGAAAAGAATGTCATCTAAGGAAGATTCTCTTATAAACTTACAATCTCTGTAATTGGAAAAGAAAATATAGCTTAAGAAGATACCAACTTCTAAGAATGTTTAAACATTTCTGTATATTTTAAGAAGTTTAATTTCTATTGCAACGTCAAAGCAGAAAATTCTGGGGAAACTCAAGAAATGGAAATGGATAATGGTGGGCCAATATTCAGTACAGCAAATGTAGTGGATGTAGTGGGCCAGTTACTATCTCCCACTCCAATCTGCCTCCAAAGATGTGAGAGGAATCAGATATACCAACTAAAGCTCATTTAATAAACAAAATAAAGGGGAAACAGATGGACATGGTGAAAGAGAAAAAACGAGCCTGTAGAGCTGATCATCTTCACTCCCAATGGCCAACACCACTTTTAGGTGGATTTCTTCTCAAGCTTCATAAGATGATGGGACAGGCAAACCTTGCACCTATAGCTTGGCTGAGGATGGAAATCTTTCTGTTGACTGTGTTTGTTCAAGGTTTTTTTGCCTTCCTGCTTCTCAGCTGAAGCTAGGGCCATATCCAGATTCCCAAATTACTTTATTCCTTCCCCTTTCTCAAATAAGTCCCATTGAAATCAGTAGGGCTTTGCTTCTGAGTAAGCATTCATAAGCAGCCTGAACTTTTAAGACTTTGACAGGCAGAAAAACAACCAACATGTCTAAGTAACCATGAAAAGCAACTCTGGGATCCTTCCCTAATTTCTTCTTCTTCTATTGGCGAACTGTTATGCCTTTATTTATTTATTTTGCAAGTGTACCTTTTGTTTCCTTCAATCCTCCATTATTATTATTTTTTTCATTTCAGCACTGACGTATGGAATAGGTTGGATTAGAGGTTGAATTCTACCACTACACTACAATTCAGCCTTCTCTAGTTCAGTTTTAATAGAAATAAAAGCAACATAACTAGATGAAGAATTGACTATAACTCCATGTGTATACTGCTCTTATAAAGCTACACCGTTAATCTATTATCATAAAGACTTTGCTACATACAGCATAAGGACTATGGCCTGCTTTATTGCAGGATCTAATAGTTTCCTTCCATTAAACACAGGATTTTCATCAACGAAACGACACCTTCCTCCAATGAAAGATTCTTAAATTAAAGAGCAAGTAGTGTTTGATCCATCCCCACATAATAACCAGATACAGAACAGATCACAAACTGTTAAAAAAACTAAAGTATGAAGACACACCTTCTTGTCACTGTTATGTTTGCAACTGAGCTTTTCTCCAGTGGTTCTTGAACTCGGTACACAGAATGATAAAGACAAACGGTGCCGTATGGTTTGTCATTGGCGGGAATTATAACATTTGCCACTCTATCTGGCCCAATAGTACCTCCATTGGAGGCCTGAGTTAATTCCACTCTGATCATCTAAAAAATATGTTAGAGAGTTGATCTCATAATTTTGTTAAGAAATGAACAAGTGGAACCAGGTAATAAATAACTATTGGTAAACATCTCCTACTTAGTCTAATTTTAGAATATTGGCTGGCTCACAACAATATTCAAAATAAAAGCAAAGGACTCAATTCAGCCTTTTCAGGCAGACAAGATGTATCTTAGTAGTTATTAGATCGCTTGTCTACCTCCTCATAGTCAGGTGAATCTAAATTCAGACACTGAATGACCACATTCACTTTTTCAATATTTGTGCTACAATCTTCTGTATGTTTATGTCCACGTAGTAGGCTACCATGTATAAACAGCAAATTTGAGAAGAATGTACTCAGTATACACATGTTCACATACACACACCAAAGATATAATTCATCAATATTGTCCAAGAGACATGTCTCAAGGTTACTCAGGATTTCAGGATATGTCGAGTGACAGTTTAAACACGGGCCCTTCCTTAACAATATAAAGCACCATAAGAGTCATCATTAGATACAGCACTTAAAGCAATATGGTAAGGGACTAGAATATGCTTGCTTTGCTTCTTACACCTAGGGAGGGTTTATTACTGCTTTACCAAATTTACCTCCAAGATTCCCATACCAAAGATGAATTATTCCTGAATTTCATGGTATTAACAGCTTCAAAGCAACAGTATATGAAACATGTCTACAAATTGTTGTTATTATTCCCTAGCATGAATTTTCATGTCCAACTAAACATCAATTATTCTCTGAACTAAAAGTGGGCACAAACTGGAGGAAAAACTGAACCGTGTGGTTCGTGGGTCATCCCGTTTCACAAACTTTCATGAACTTGCCCTAGTTCACAAACCAGTTTGTGGTTCATGGGGTTTAAATACCTCTTTCTGTGCTGCTGCAAAGTGGCACAGAAAGAAGCATTTCACCCCCTCCAGCTTGGATCAGCTGCTTGTCGGGGAGATCTGGGGGGTTAAATGCCCCTTTCAGTGCTGCTTGGCAGCGGCAGAGAAAGGGGCATTTCACCCTCCACTGGCTTGGATCAGCTGTTTGTCAGGGAGATCCCCAACAAGCAGCTGATCAAGGGTGAAATGCCCCTTTCTGTGCTGCTTCACAGCAGCAGAGAAAGAAGCATTCCTCTCACAGGCTTGGATCAGCTGCTTGTCAGGGAGATCCCAGACAAGCAGCTGATCAGGAGGTTTAAATGCCCCCTTTCTGTGCTCCTTCCCAGCGGCAGAGAAAGGGGCATTTCACACACACCCCAGTGGCTTGGATCAGCTGCTTGTTGGGGAGATCCCTGACAAGCAACTGATCAGGGGGTTAAAATGCCCCTTTCCCTGCTAGGGGTATTGGGCTTTTACACAAACCAAACGAACTGGCAGACCAGTTTGTGGAAGTTCGTGGAAAACAGGCTTCCACGAACTGCTGGTTCGCGAAGCACGAACCGGCCCAGTTCATGACAAACTTTAGTTCATCTTGCCGTTCATACCCATATCTACTAGGAACTAATCAATGCTTATTATAAAACAAAATTAATACATATTTATTTTTGCATGCTGTTGAACTCACCTCCTGAATTTCTGGGTCATCATCAGCCAGGATCTCTAGTGTTAACTTCTGCATGGTTTCCCCAGGCGAAAAGTGAATGTTACCTGAGGAGTCCAGCAAATCACTGGTAGCATGCTGCCCATTAATGGTAGCAACCCATAGAACTGTCACATTGCCAAGTGTTCCAGCATTGCGAATTATTGGCAAATCTATCATCACAGTGTTAGACTCTGGCTCTTCAACAGTGACTTCAGCGATCTGAAAGACTAGAAAAGGTATTGGCCCACAGAAAGCCTTCACAGTATAATACATGTTTTAATAGAAGTTTTAATTATAACCGGCTTCTACGAAACACTTACTAAGCAGCAGTAAGTTTAGCAAACCACAATATAGAGTCATACTGAACTATTTTCTACACAAGAGTTACCATTTTGATTGATTTGAACATTTCTTGCCCTGGCCTCTGGAAGAGGGAGACTGCAAAAAAGCTATGCTTCACATCATTGACAGTGTGTTGGAGTAGCAAAAATGAATATATGAAACTGAGGTTCAAATATTTATTCTTTCATGAAGCTTGCAGGGTGATCTTTTAGCTTGACAGACTACAGGAAATAATGTAAAGCTAACATGTATCTCTAAGCTCTTTGGAGGAAGGGTAGAATACTGATAACGAACATACCAAACAGTCTTAACTGGTCGCTGTCATATTAGCAAGGAAAAGATGTATGCTTCCTTCCTTAGCAAGGAAAATATGTATGCAGCAGTGAACCTGCTGCCAATCATGCTATATATTATAGCGAAATTAAATAATAATAACAACAACAACTTTCGATTTATATACCGCCCTTCAGGACAACTTAATGCCCACTCAGAGCAGTTTACAAAGTGTTATTATTACCCCACAACAATCACCCTGTGAGGTGGGTGGGGCTGAGAGAGCTCCAGAGAACTGTGACTCGCCCAAGGTCACCCAGCTGGCTTTGTGGAGGAGTGGGGAATCAAACCCGGCTCTCCAGATTAGAGTCCCGCGCTCTTAACCACTACACCAAACTGGCTCTAAATTTACAACTACCTAAGGGCCCATCAGTATAACAAGCCATACATGTTAATGTCATCAAATTTACCCACTGGGGGACCTGCTGCTCCCCTTTCCCTTTTTGCTTTCTCCTCATCTCTCTCTTTGCCACTGGATGATCTCCTTTGATGTCATACAGAAGGTACCTGATGTAACTGAATGCAAGGAGGTCATTTTAAACCTTAGAATCCGAACTGCAAGGCTAATGAGAATCCTGCATAAAATGAAGCTTCATGTATTCAGTAGTTTATGACAGTAGACCATAGGTTTTCAAATAATACACAGAAAATTTAGATCGGCTGAATGGCCTCTGAACTTTTCTTCGGAAAAGGACAGACAAACAACACTTTGTGCTGAAAGAAAATAATGCCTTGTCATTAAAAGTTATATAAAAGCAGCTTCTTAAATCAGTAAATGGGTATTCTGACATTTTTGAACCAGAGGATCCAAAAGAAAGTTTAAAAGTTCCATCTTACCAAAAGATCCATAAGGATCATCGGAGGCCTCAATGGTTATAACTGCCTGAGTTAGGCCTCCAACTAATGCTCCCCCTGTTGTCTGATTGAGCAGCTGCACAAGCAAGGACTCTTCAACCTCAGGGTTTATATCATTTATGATATAAATTGGCACAGCTTTACTGGTCTCTCCTTCTAGTAAGAGAACATCTGATGAGGCTACACTGTAGTCTTCACCTGTAAATATAAATATACTGAGGTTGCTTAAATAATATTATAAAAAAGCCTATTAACTTGTAATCACGTGACCTATTATTCAAAGACAAGATGACATCAGAGTTTGTATGGTTTCACAAGTGGTCGCATGGAAGTTTGGGTGTGTTGAGAATGAACTGATGTAGACTAAGTGATAAAGAGTATGATTAAAATGGCAGCAACCATTGGCCTGTAGCCAATCACACTGTTTGAAAGACATAAGGAATATGTTTTCTTAAACATGGAAACAATTGTAGCCAGATATATCACAAAATATGTGTGTGTGTGTGTGTAAAAACCAGGGGTCATTTCGTAGAAAAAGAGCTGCAGGAACTCATTAGCATAACTCATTAGTAAATGCCACACCCATTGATTGAGCCGAAATGGCTGGGATTTGGCTGTTGCCAGACAGGGGAGTGTTCTCCCACCTGGCAGTGGCCCCGATCAGGGCCCTTTTGGCCCCAATCCAGGCTGAAGCAGACCCAAAATTGCTCAAAAGGGCTATTCTGGGCACATTTTGGCCTGGATCAGACCCAAAACAGCCCAGATTGGGTCCTCTGCCGGAGGGATCCCCTGCCAGGCACCGACCCAATCATGGCTGTTTTGGTCCTGATTCCGACCGAAATGGGCTCCAAATGGCCAAAAATGGCCATTTGGGCCATGTTTGGGCTCGGATCAGGGCCAAAACAGCCAGGAATAGGTCAGCACAGCAGGGGAGGGTTCGCTCACCTGGCACAGACCCTATCCTGGCCGTTCTGGCCCTGATCCCAGGAGGAATGGGGCCAAAATGGCCCAAAATGGCAATTTTGGGTTCGTTTCGGCCCGGATCAGGGCTGAAATGGCTGGGACTGGGTCGGAGCCAAGAGGGGGAGGCTTCCCGCGCCCAGCACCGACCCAATCCCAGCCATTTCAGCCCCAATCCTAGCGAAAATTGCCCAAAATGGCCGGAAGTGGCCAAAGGCCCAGATCAGGGCCAAAACAGCCCAGATCAGGACAGAGCAGGGTGGAGGAACCCTCCCCTGCCTGGAACTGATGCAGTCCAGGCTGTTTCAGCCCTGATCCGGGCCAAAAGGGTCAAAAATGACCCATTGGGGCCCGGATTGGGGCCAAAACAACCAGAGTTGGGTCACTGCCAGGTGGAGGAGGATTCCCCCCCATGACACCGACCTGATCCGAGCCCATTCGGCCCCAATCTGGGCCAAAACAGGCCCAAAAGTGCTAAAAACTGCCATTTTGGGGGCATTTCGGCTTGGATTGGGGCCAAAACGGCCAGGATCAGGTCGGTGCTGGTTGGGGAAGGGCCCCCCCCCACCTGGCAATGACCTGATCTGAGTCATTTCAGCCCCGATCCAGACCGTGTCGGCCCTTATCCACTACAAAACGGGCATAAAATGTACAAAAATGGCCATTTTGAGCCCATTTCCAGCCGTATAAGGGCTGAAATGGCTGGGACCAGGTTGGTGCTGGGTGGAGAAGGCTTCCCCCGCCCAGTACCGACCCAATCCAGGCAGTTTAGGCCCTGATTCAGGCCCCTTCGCCCCCAAACGGGTCCAAAATGGTAAAAAATGGCCATTTGGGGCCCAGATCGTCCCGGATCGGGGTAGAAATGACCGGGACCAGGTTGGTGCCGGGTGGGGGAGGCTTCCCTCACCAGGCACCGACCCTCCCCTGCCTAGCACTGACACAGTCTGGGCTCTTTTGGCCCTGATCCAGGCCCAAAAGGGCTAAAATGGCCCATTTGGGCCCGGACTGGGGCCAAAATGACTGGGGTTGGGTCACTGCCAGGTGGAGGAGGCTTCCCCCAGCTGACACCGACCTGATCTGGGCCCATTCAGCCCCAATGCGGCCTGAAACGGGCCCAAAATGGCCATATTTGGCCCATTTTGGCCTGGATTGGGGCCAAAATGTCAGTGTCGGGTGGGTGAGGGTTCCCCCTACCCAGCACCGACCTGATCTGGGCCATTTCAGCCCTGATTCGGGCCGAATCAGTCCTTATCTGGGCCGAAACAGGCACAAAATGGACATTTTTGGCCCGCATAAGGGCTGAAACGGCTGGGACCAGGTTGGTGCTGGGTGGGGGAGGCTTCCCCCACCCAGTACCGACCCAATCCGGGCAGTTTCAGCCCTGATTCAGGCCCCTTCGCCCCCCAAATGAGTCCAAAATGGTCCAAAATGGCCATTTTGGGCCCGTTCCGGCCCAGATCGGGGCTGAAACAGCATTCCCCGTCGAAATGAGCCCTGGTAAAAACAATTCTATTTCTCTTCCTGCTCTAGTTTATTTTTTCAGTACTGGGTATGTTCATGATGACATGCTACATTATGGCACTATGTTCCTACCAATGAGAGAAGCTATGGTTTAGTGGCAGGGTTAGGATTATATACACACCTCACACACATATAAGCAGAAAAGTAAACCATATAGAGATGTTAAAGGGAGTTATTTAAAGGAGGTAAAACAATTTATCAAGGACTACGTATATTTTTTAAAAAAATAAAAATTTCCTCATATTCTAAAGCCAGAAATACTGAATTTTGCAACTTGCATATTGCCACTGTGTCAACTTTATTGGCCTCTCTCTCTCTCCGTCTTGCAAACCAAGACCAGCTTCTCTCAACCAGTTATGTTAGGCCCAAAAATGAGTTTCAGGACCCTTCCAAGAAAAAGTCTGAGCACCAGCATCTTTGGGCATATTTTATTATGATCCCATTATGCTCACTGATGACAACAGCAACCCAGAAATAAATCAAGTCTGTCCTACAGCACTCCAATTGAGTACTTTTTATTAAAGAATGCTAATGTAAACTTAGACCTTGGCAGGTATGGATCAAGATGCATTTATGTACAAAGGATCTTACTGCATTAACATTACTAAGATCTAGGCTCACATTAGAATTCTTTACTAAAAGACTCTTCATTCAGACACATCCAATTCCAGCTGGTTGGAATTTCCCAGTACAGATCTCAGCTCAATTAAGTAAATAAGTCTTAAACACACTTCCTCCTCACCCTGCACCTACTTAGGAATGTACAATTTGGGTTTGGTATTCAGTAAAAGTTACCAAATTTTACCTGATTCATACACTGATTATGCAGTGTGGTCACTGCATAAGTTGTCATGAGTTATACACAACCTCAAATATAATTAAGTATCATATGATTCTGTATTCTATAGTAAATTTACCTAAATGAAAGTGTCTGTCATTGCTTTTGTTATTTGGTAGTACTTAATCTATATTTTTGTAGCTTTTACCATCTTGTTACCTTACCATCATTTTTCCCTTACCAGCAGTTGCAGTTATTGGCACAGCTTTAAATTTCACTGAAACATCAGAAAAAAGTCCCCCAGTTCTTGTGACATTGATGATTGGTCCAATGTAATTTTCAGCCACACGCACAGCTGGTACGGAAAGCTGCAGTGTTCCAAAAGCATCATCATTGGCATTGATAATCACATGAGCAACTGTGTCACCTTTTGGTCCAAGGCGAGGAGAATTTAAAACTGAAATACAAAAAAACAAAAAAACAAACCTCTGTGACAATCGGAGATCCCTGTTTTATAATTAAGTAATGCTTACAGAACCACAAAGATTCTGATAGCACTTTACCTACAGACTGCAAATGCTGTGTAACTTCATTAGACAGTCATAACATCAGTATATATTAAACATGTACAAAATTATAATACATGAGATTTCTGAGTAGTCTGCAAAATCACTGTATGTTATGCAAAGTTACAACAAAACAAGAAGATGGCTATTTGTGACGGAATGGGCTTTTAAATGAAAGGTTTACTAAGTGCAACCCTCAGGGAGTGGAAAGGGTTAAAAAACTGCCTCAAGGGAGAATGATGTTGGCTGCTCCCCCCCTCTGTGAGAAGGTAACAATTGGTACTGACAGAATTGTTGAAGGAGTTGAAGTTTGGAGTCTGACAAGGAGGGTCAGTCTAATAATCCTCTGGGTGAGGAAAAGAAAAAGTTTGCCCTAACTGGGACAGCTTTAGGTTTAAAGAAGACTTAAGTGTGAAAGCCAGCAGTAATTTACACAGACAAGATAGAACAGGGGGTGTTGCTAGTAGAGGAAGTGATTCTATTCTATCATCAGCTCCCATCACAGCCACCAAAATATAAGCCAGGAAAGTGCCAATGCATCAGTGTATCTAATAAGAGGTTGGCCATTGCGTCAATCATGAAAGCAACAAAAACAGGCTGTCCACAGACAAGAAACTCCCCAGGCATGAAGAAAAATACAATTTTGTAAATTAATCAAAATGAGAGGGGGGGAGTCCAATGAGGACTGAATATGATCCTAGGGATACAACATGTTGAGAACAGAGAGAGTTACGTGTTAAAAATAGGAAAACTGGCTTGTTTAAGGGTCTGTAAATTTAGAGAATCCTAGAAGGAGTATGGGTATTTGGGATTGGAAATTGCAACTCATACCCCAAATCTGTCTTAAGGCTCTGTTATAAGTTGTATTAGTTATGATGATGATACCAAACTAGATATAGAGGCTGCAATGCAAGAAAGTATATCTTGGTTAAATTATTATCAGATTAGGCATATTCTAGAAACCTTAGGTATAGTGCGAAATTGGGCAATACCTTTAACTGCTCTAGAAGCACTATTTAAGCAAAGTGAGTGTGGCCATAAAGGTCTCCTTTCTAAGATCTATAAAGTACTATTATCAACATGTAATAAACCTAATATAACAGCTGAAAGAGCTTGGATTGCAGATTGTGAAGGTAGAATTTCCAAAGAAGAATTTGAAAAAGCTTGGAAGGCCCCAAGTTTTAACTCTAAAATTTCAACAATTCACCTTAACTCATTTAAAATATTACATAGAAGCTATTCAACTCCAATGAGAATTGCTAAATTTAAAAAAAAATTGAACTTAAAATGTTGGAAAGGTTGTGGACAGACAGGAGACTTTTTCCTTTTTTTTGGCTTTGCCCCACCATTAAAAGGTTCTGGAATAAAGTATTATTGCAAATAGAAAGTATAGTGGGCCAACAGATTCCAAGAAATCCAGAAAATATTTTTCTAGAAATAGATTTGTTAAAACAAGTAGATAAAAACAAGCTGGTTACAATAACAACTTCGTTAGCAATTGCTAGGATAGAGATTGCCAAGAAATGGAGAAATAAGAAAGGGCCCTCACTACAAAATTGGTATGATTCTATCTGGAACCATTTTATATTGGGTAAAGTGGATTGCTCTACAGGCATTCAAATTTGGAAGCCTATCGAAAACATTTCCAAGCAATATGGTTCCCTATTGTGCATTTTTTGCAGGAAAAAGATATTGTTTCTTCTAACATTCATTGTCAAGAACTATTGAATTTCTAGATGTATGGAACTCCTTAGGAATTGTTGTATTTTGGGTTTTGTATGGTTATGTTTATGTGGAATTGGTTTTGTATGGTTATGTTTTAAGTTAATGTGGAATAAATTTTTTTAAAAAAATGATGACGATAGCACAGAAAACCTCTGGAGAATAGACACAAGAAACATATAACCCACAAAGGCTAATCAACACATATATATTTAAAAACCAGGAATACAGCCATGGTCTCAGCTTGCAGTGCTCTTCTTATGTATATTCATTTATCCAACGCTTAATAGAAAAAGCACTTCACTTTCAATTAGAGTATTATTTCTCAGTTTCTTATGATGAAATATACATGGCATTTCAGAACTTAGTATCTCAACTGTCTCAGTTTATCAAGAACTAAAGGGAAAGGTAATTTGTCAGCCAGGGAAAACTTGAAGTGCAAATCAGTATATAATCCTCCAGATAAGACTGGATAATTAACATTCCTACTCACAGACAAAAATTACCAGATTATATACTGTGCTGTATATGAGAAGCAAACATACAAAAGGTCATAACATGATCAAGTTATGCAAAGCCCCCAAATGCAAGGTAATCTCTAAAGACATACTGGCAAAAAAATGAGAGAGAACCATGTTCAATACAAGATAAAATCCCAGTGCTGGGGGAGGAGGAAAAAAAACTTCACACATTTTTCAACACGTAAGAGGCTGTGCCTAATTTCTATGGTGGATCTAGGATGGGGAAAGCATTTGTTTAGGTAAATTGTGAAACAGTAAATGGTTCCTTATTCAGCACCTATAGTACATGAGCACAGAAAATTTTACAAATGGGCAAATAAATTTAAATCTACATACATACATGCATCTGACTGGAAAAGTTTTTAATACATTGTTATTTGTTTAGGTTCTATGGAAACTGGTGCTAAGGCCAGTGTGCTGGCACAGGTGCACAAAAGGCATCCACAGTGTTTGTTGCTTGTCTGCACCTATAAACTCGCATTGAGAACTGCCAGCGCAATGGCTTAATGGAGGATGTATCAGAGGTGGACTTCTATTAGGGCACTTTCAGAGATATCTGCTGATTGGACAGCAGCTGTCCTTTTCAAACAAATTAGAGAACCACCAAAGAAAGGGTGAAATCAGACAGCATTTCTGCGGCAACCAAATTCTACACGCTGATTAAAGAATGGTGTGACAAACTGCCAGCATCACAGACTACATCAGAATGAAAACAGTAACCAATGCAGCACATACTGTTTGGTAAATAGTACCAGCAAGACCAGCAAGTACCACTGCTCAAGAAATTCAAGCAACCTGACAGTAGGTATATTAGCTCTTGTCTTTTAAAAATATATATGTAAAGAATGCCTTTTCCTTAGTATATCATTTCTGCTGCAGAAAGGTGACATGGAATTAATCTGTTAGGTACATATCTGACAACTTGGCTCGTGAGATGTGTTTTTCATTCTGCCTTTGGAAGATCTATGCTCATGGCAAAGGGATCATCTGACTCATTACCCAGGAACAGAACTTGAAATTGTATTTTCCATCATCAGATGGAAAAAAAAAGTGGTTGCCATAAATAAGATGGTCATGTGCACTGGCCTTTATTGTGATTTTGTATAAGGAGGAAAATGTGTTAGTGAAATTAGTACATTCTCAACATCCTTTGAGATTTTATCACAACACATCTAGTAAAGTCTAAAAATATACATTCTTACTTGGCCGATACTGGGCTCCTTCTACCAAAGCAACATCAAGCAGCTCCACAAACACAGACTCTGATCTCTCTGGTTCATTATCATCTAGGATGGGAAGCTCTATCGTGGCCTCACTTTCATTGGCTGCAAAAATTATAGATCCAAAAATGGGTAAGTAATCTTCCTCCCGAGTTGCTCTGGCAACATTCAATGGCAGATAGAGCGACATATTCTCATCACTCATAGTTCTATATGTAACCATGATTACTCCCAACAGGCCTTTTAACCTTGCTATTGTAAGGGTGATGTTCTTGGTTTCTTCCTCAACTTTAATTGGCCTGTTTTTCTCAGAGAAAATCAGAAGCCCATAAGGATCATCATTAGCAAGAACTGTCAATGTAGCATTAGTGTAAACTCCAAGACGTCCACAGGAAACATCAATGATCCAAACGGAGAAAATCTTGTCTAGTTCTGGAATGTCATCATGCAAGACTTGCACTACTAAATTTGCTTTTCTTTGCTCTATATTGAAAGATATGTTGCCAGAGGTAGCAACTAGATCTGCAGTATCTTCAGGAACTATGAGCCATTGCAAAGTTATTTGGGACAAAGCTCCATGATTTCTGATAACCTGAAAAGTAAAACAGGATGTTACTATTGCATCACGAATGATCAACTGCTTCAGCTACAAAGTTGGCTAAACCAAAAAGTCCTATAGGTTATTCAAGGAACTAATGAATGATACAAGGAACCAGATGCATTTTATGTATTTATATAGTTATACCTACTTTTCTTCCCAATGAGGGCCCAAAGCAACACGGATCTCCGTTTCTTTGTTTCATTTTAACAATAATCCTATGAATTAGGTTAGGCTAAAAGAAGTGACAGGTCCGAGGTCAACCAACAAGCTTCTATAATAGATTGGGGATTTGAACCTGGGTCTCCCAGATCCTAGTCTTATGCTCTAACAATTATACCACATTTTTTATTACAGAGGCAAGTAGAAGGCATTTGAACTGAGAATACCAGGCACTCAGGATCAGTGGATAAACCTTCCTTACTCCTTTTGTTTATAAATTTTATAATCCACTGAATAAGCCTTCAAAGTTGCTCAGAGCAGAAAATATAAAATCTAATACCTAAAAAAACTATCAACCATCTTCAGAATTAAATAAACAAGCAATAAGGCACACAGACAAGGCTGTTGTCAAGACTTGCTAGCTGTTCATCTTTCTTTTTTTTTTCAACACAAGTAAAACCGGCAGTTTGGTAAGATATTACAAACCTGCTCCCTGTGAGCCAAGTAGCGGTGTGCCAGACTGCACATTCTGTCTGTGGACTTGGATTATTTGTTCAACAAAGAAAAGCAAGGAGAAGCGACCACAGACAGCAGTGCAAAGCTAACACAGTCACAAACCCAGAGCTGGGATAAATCTGACGTATACATCCTCATTCTTGGCATTGACCTAGCTGTTCAGATTCATTGAAGGATGAGGCATACTGCATCTGTCCTTAAACCTGTGCTTTCAGTCCTATAGCACAAATATTTACATCAGTATAAGAAAAACATCTAAACAATATTTGAACACTATATCCATTTCAACGCCCCGGACTCTACTCTTCTGCGGATAAACACTTCTTAAATGTGACAGTGTAATGTGTTCAAAAGCACTGATGCTTATTCTATTAATCCTATTAACATGTTTTTTCTCTCTCTCCCATCCATGCTTACTTTCTATTTCAAAAGCTAGAAACCACAGCAGACTCTTCTTTTTCTTCCTACGCTGTGGAGCCTAGAAGCTGCAACCATCTGATGTACTGCTTTCAAATGAACAAAATCTGAATCCAGCATCCCTTTAAAGACCAACAAAATTCTCCAGGGTACATGCTTTTGTGAGTCAAAGCTCACTCTGTGACTCATGAAAATGTACACCCTGTAAAATTTTGTTGGTCTTTCAAGTAGATTCAGATTTTGTTTTACTACTACAGATTAACACAGCTATCCACCTGAAACTTCTTTCAAATGGCCATCCCACCTCACACAGTTCCAAGCAACCTCTTACCCTGCAAGTATGATGATGAACCTGACAGAAATTTGTGATCACCTGGAGGCCCACATGAATGGGCCTCCAATATAAAAGACTGCTGCTAAATCCTGATTTAGGTGGCCGTAATCAATTCCAATCTGCTTCCACCCTTTGTGTCCCTTCCCCAGAGCAGCCATCCCTTGCTTATTACACAGAATGGGGAGACCAGACCACAATAACATCTATTGTCATACATTTTTTTAAAAAAAACCCTGCAGAAACATAGACTATCGCTATTAACCCACATCCTTGTCAAATGAACTACAAAGAGCTCTAAAGAAAATGATGTCAAATGTGGTGCCATCTTTGTTGACCTTAAGTGTAATTGTTCCATCTCCATCCTCAGGTTCAGTTCCATTGACAGAGAGAGATTCAGCACTGAACTCAAATACACCATGAGCATCATCCGAGGCTTCAATAGTCACTATGATGTGAGAAGCAGTTCCCAAGCTGGCTGCAGATACCAAGTTCCAAGGAGAAAGGGGAAAAAAGTAATACATTATGCGAAGTTGCACTAATAAAAATTTGAACCAGATAGCAATTCTTTAAAACAGCTGTAATTTTAGCATACGGTAGACAGTATCCTACCACTCCTTCCTCTCCACTGCCATAGATTTTTCCCCCCTACTCCTGGAAGGACCAGTCCCAGGGCTGCAGGACCTTTGAGGAGGAACAGCTACACGGGTTGGAGGGCTGGAGTGAGGAAATAAAAGGAATTGAAACCACTCCTCCTTCCTGTTCTGTGTGCACAGTTCTGCTGAGGTAAGGGGCCAAATTCGTCCCCTTGTACTCCTTGTTCCAGCCCATGGGCCCTCGTGGCTGTTCCTCTGGGACTCAGGGAGCAGTCTTTCCAGGGTACGGAGGGAGCTACAATTATGGAGAGGAATATGGGGAATCTTTGTGAACTTTTTGCACTTTGACAGGAGGATACCGTGTCCCAAAACTGGCCTCTCTTAGCTGATTTCTGAGCTTTCAAAACTTTGGTTCAGACTTTTGGTCCTGGTCAGGCTGAAGAAGAGAAACCTCTAGAAAATAACTGAAGCTGTGATCTAGCTGTTCTCAGAGAGATAAGAGAAGAAACATGGAAACGTGATAATAGAATCAGAGGGCATCAAGGCCATAGAGCTGGATGGGAGGCTCTCTACTACATTCCAACTAATTAGCACAAGGAACACTGGTTGGGGTAAGTTGCTCTGATTGTGTACACATCCCAGCTGCAGAAAGTTGTGGTTGTGTGTCCTAGTAACACTCCTGATTGATCAAGCAAGGATCTTCATTCTGTTCTGTGCTGTTTGTAATTTGCCTACTGCTTACATGTCATCTTGAGCTCTGGATCTGACAACCACTCTTGGTGTCAGCTCCAATCTTTTTGTTTCTGGACTTTGGAGCTTGGGAATTCTGTTGGACTTTGTATTTAAACTGAAAGGGTAGCATCTTGGGTTAGGAAACCAAAGCCTGTACAGTATATTAGATTTCTTTATTATTATTTTCTTTCCTGTCTTGTGCAATTTCTTTATTTGTAATCATTTGCACAATTCTTTAAAAAACTTTCTTAATTATATTTCTGTGGTTATTTGAGTTTCGAAACTTCAGTCTAACTCCAGTTCTTTGGCCTAATTGGCTACAGCTACAAGTAATTGTTTTTGTGGAACTCAAGTCTGCAGGACCCCTTGTAGGGCTGATCTTAATTAGTACCTGGAAGGGCTGGAGCCTTTGTTGTTTGTTTGTTTGTTTGTTTTTGTAGAGCCTTTGTTTGTTTTTGTGGAACTCAAGTCTGCAGGACCCCTTGTAGGGCTGATCTTAATTAGTACCTGGAAGGGCTGGAGCCTTTGTTGTTTGGTCTCTAAACTTATGGGTAACTAAAAGGGACTGGTGGTGGCACTTGTATATTGTGATGAACACACTGCAAACATTAACTTACAGAAATCACAATTGCAAGATATGTCAGTTATGACAATACATTTGGGCTAATTCAGGAATCGGGAAAGAGAAAAATACAGCTTACCGTGTTGAAGGACAGCAGGAAGAAAGAACTCCACATTCCCATCACCACTACCGCTGCCATCACTAAAGAGTTCAGCAACTTCAAGAAGACACACACAGATACACACATATAAAGCAGATGACAGAGAACACTTAAAATGCTTGCAGACAAAAAGCAAAAGATATTCCAACAATACTTTGAAAGTTCATCAGACACTGATAAGGTGGGGAGGAGTAAACAAATGCTACAGTTTTATGGTATCTATCACTGCTATTTATCAGGGAATTTCAGTTATTGACACTTAGTTTCTCATTGGCTTTTTACAGGTGGAAATGCACGGAAGTTGAAAGAGACAGAACCTATATGAAATGCACCACTGTAAAATGAGTAAATTAATATGTACAGGAAATGCAAATAAATCAAAAAGACAGCAGAAAGGATTTAACTGGACCTGTTTGGTAAAAAGAAAAAGAGTTTCTCCTTATTTTAGGAAAGCATACATGTAAATTCCTTCAGATGGTTAGTAAGTATATACAAAATGGCACCTTCTGCAGATTTCACAAGGAGAAGATACTTGATGTTCCCTAGTCTTACACAAGAAAAGCAACAGAGCCATGCTGTACCTGATAACATTAAAATGAATAAGGCCGCAGGTGACTGGAATAGGCCATGGCACGTGACATGCTCTGCATGCAGAAGGCCCTAGGTTCAATCCCTGGCATCTCCAATTAAACAATATCACTTAGCAGGGCTGGGAGACTCCACGTGAAATCTTGGAACAGTCAGAGTAGACAATAAGAAGGTAGGTGGACTAATAGCACATCTACATGTTCAAATATAATCTAAATGGAGTTACTTGTAACTGGCAATGACAAAATCCCAGTGGCATGTATCTCATTTACTAGACGCTTGTAGCCATTTATTATGATTCAGGGAACTGTAAGTGCAGAAAAAACTTGTACGGTTACTGCTAATTTAGCAGCTCTTCCACACACATGGCATTTGCAAATATCTAGGACTACTGGACCACATTAATACCTACTTCCTTTGGAATATGTCTATTTTCAGCAATAATAAAGATATCCAAAAAAGATCTTCAAAAGAATATTAGAAAGTTTATCCTGTCTTTCAGGAGGGAAAATGTAATTCAAGCTTTAGAAGATCAACCTTCCCAGAAAGCTCTAATAAAATTTCATATCTTGAAATAAGGCCACATGTGTTTACAGAAAAAAAAAATCTGAGATTTCTTACCTTTCCCATTTGGGTTCAGCAACTCTACTTTAAAAGCCTTTTCCAACTCAGGGATAGAATTATCTGTAATGTTAATGATAATGTACTTGTATCTTTCTCCTGGCAGAAATTCCAGGGTGTCTGCAATACCCTGCAGTAAAAAAAGCTATTTATACTTTTGTTCACATTTTACAGTGTAGCTAAATAAAATGTACTGATGCAAGAAAATCAACAAACATGAAATATCCATTTTACATCTAGAACATGCATTTTTGTACAGGATTGTTGTTGGCAGGGCAGATTTGAAGGTCTCACTCTGGATTACTTTTTTAGGAAGACTATATAAATCCACAGCAATACTAGTCCTCTCCCCCTGACATACTAACAAAACGGAGAATAAATTGTGACTACCCAGTTTGCAGACTGCGCAGTAATTAAGATAGTAATCAGTTTTGTGAGATAGGATCACCTATCTACTAGAAGATTAAACCAAACCCAATGACTTCATTATTGGAATTATTTCCTCCACTATAATTTCATTCAGATTTTGGATGGGGATTCAGTGACCTCCAACAGAGTGTGTTCACACAGAGATAAACATTTCACAAACATCTGAAGATATGAAACAAGCAATCATTTGGAGTATCATCATTATATTCTTTGGTTATTTCTTTACTAGTAACAAAGCTCATTGTGGGAAAAAATACAACAGGCTCTAGAAAGGGGAGGGCGGGCATTTGGGCATTGCCTCCTGCTCCATGCCTCATTCTGGCCAGGTGAATGGAGGGTAGGCATTGCAATCTGCTCTGCGCCTGATTCAGCAGGGTGAACGGGGGGTGGGGGTGGCAGGCATTGCCACATGCTCCATTCCTGATCCTAGGCAGGTAAAGGGAACGCAAGCATTGCTACCTGCTCTGTGCCTGATTTGTGCAGTGTGAAGTTGGGAGGTGGTTATTGCTGTCTGCTCTGCTCCTGATCCCAGTCGGGTGAAGAGGGGTTGGACATTGCCTCCTGCTCTGTGCCTGATCCCAGCTGGGTGAAGGCGGGGGGCGAGCACTGTCACCTGCTCCGGGCCTGATCCCAGCCGCATGAAGGGGGGGCAAGCACTGCCACCTGCTCTATGCCTGATCTCAGCAGGGTGAAGGGGGGACTGGCATTGGTACCTGCTCTGCTCCTGATCCCAGCTGGGTGAAGGGGAGGTGGGCATTGCCTCCTGCTCTGCACCTGATTCTATCCAGGTGAAAGGGGGCGGGCATTGCTACCTGCTCCACATCTGACCTCAGCTGGGTGAAGGGGGGATGGACATGGCCGCCTGCTCCACATCTGATTCTGGCACATTGAAAGGGGAGCAGACATTACCATCTGCTCCACTCCTATTTCTACTCATTATTTTAGTAATAAGAAAAAAAAGACAATTATTAACACTAACACTGCTTATTACTTAATATAACTGATTATTATAACCTTTAAGAGCTTTAAAGTACTATTAAGAACCTATTTCTGCTACTTATCTTCATTACCTATTACTTATACTTTACTTAACAGTAACAATGACGACTACTTGCCAATATTTCAATATTATACAATCTTTTATCTTTATATAACTAATTATCCCAGCTGGGTGAAGGCAGGGGCTGGGGGTGGGCATTGCCACCTGCTCCACTCCTGATCCCGTCTGAGTGTAAGTGGGGGGCGGGCATTGCCACCTGCTCCAAACCTGATCCCGGCCTGGGCTTCCCGCCATGGCATGCTCTCTGGAGGGATGGGTTGCCTTGTCTGGGCTTCCCTCCACAGCAGCACCCTCTGGCGGCGCACCAGGGTAGGAGGTGTATTGTCAGGAATACGGTTTGCCTTTTATATAGTAGGATACAGAATATTTTTGTACTATCATGTGCAATACATGTTTCTACCTTCCTTGGTCCTTTATTTTTGTCTTTGTATTAGCAGAGGCTTTAGAGAACCCGAGAATCAGGATTTACTCCTCACTGGATTCTGGGCTATGTCAAGCTAGGACTGCTCTTTGTTCATGCTCTCACCAAAATATATATAATAATTATTTTAAAGCTCTGATTAATGGGAATAAACATATCTATTCCAGCTGATTAATATCTGTTCCTACTTTCAGTTTGCAACTCATACCTGATAATCTTGAGGACTGAATGCTGTTAGTGAGATTGTTCTGTATTGTACCAGGACCATTCCAAGTAGGCCTTGTGCACGAATCACAAGCAAGCTGACATGCCCTATTTCTTCCTTTACAGTAATGTGGGGTGCTGTGGTGGCTGGCAGAATGATGTCATCACTGTCTGATGGAGGTTGCCCCACAGAGAACTGAAGCAAACCTGAGAGAAGCAAGACAAAGATTTGAATTAGAGTCAGTTACTAGGTTTTGGCGGGACCTGGGCAAAGAGTGATCAGGGCTCCCCTATACCCACTACTAGATTCTCCTTCTTGTCCTCCCATCCATGTGCCCCACCTGCCTGTGATTCCTTTCTTTGCCCTATCACAAGTTCTTCCACCACCTGCAGTCGCAGCTGCCCACTCTTTTCCTGATGGTGATGGGTGCAGCTAGGAGTGCCAGTGCCATGGCCACTAGGAATACTGACGCTTTGTGCACCATCCACCACCACCATATGCTATTCTCCAGCAGTGCTGCTAGGCAGCATATGCAGCTGAGAACAGAGGACACAAAGCACTCACAAGCAGGCAGTGGAAGAGTGTGAGTGCAGGCATCAGAGGAGATGTGCAGGCATCAGAGGAGAGGGAGTCAGCAGCAGTGGGTCCCACCAGAAGCCATGGGTCTTGGCAGCTGCCCCACCTCACCATGTGCTGATGCCCGCCCTGATTTGAATAACCTAACACTTCAGTGCATATAAGTATTTGTTAATTAAACTTAACCATCTCCCAGTGATGATACATGCACATATGTGTGCTACAGTTTCAAGTGAAAAAATGACTTGAACTAGTAAAATAATTTCCAGATCAGCCTTGTCCGTTTCATTTCACCTCTAAACTGTGTTGTGTGGTTTGGGATTTAATTTACGTGAATCCACCAATTTATAATTTATTTATTTTAAACCCCATATTTCTCCCAGAATACTGGGACACAAGTTAGAACCATAGCGTTGGAAGGGATCTCCAGGGTCATCTAACCCTAGCCCAACCCCCTGCACAATGTAGGAAATTCACAACTACCTCCCACATCAAAATATCCAAAAAAAGCAATAAAGTAGCCAGCAATAAAAATGTTTAAAATGGTTCCTATTAGCACTGTCTCCATTACTCCAATTGGCCTGGACTGCAATGCCCTCCTAAGACTTATTCATTCCATGGGGACCATGTCAATATTGCATGCTGATGGTATAGTTTCCCCCACTCAACAAATGCACTACACTGAGAAAGAATGGACAGGAAGGGGGTCAATGTAGAGGCAGACTTTCAACCAAAGAGAATCTCTCACTGACTATTAACATGGGAAACAAGTGTATATGTAGCTCCATGCAAACACCATTGGCACAAAATTTGGGATTTGTTAATTATTCCCATGAAATAGCTTTCATCCATTCATTGCTGAACAAAAGTCTTTATGAGCTATTACAGTTACCATAAGGGTGGTCACTGGCTTTGATGGTGATGTAGGTTGTTTCCTTTTCAGGGTCTATGCTTGCTCCACTACTTGGGGTTGAGCCTATTTTTCCATCTCCAGAAACAGCAGACACTAACGTCACCTGAAAATATTCATTCAGCTCAGGTATGTCATCATCAAGAACAACCAGATTCAATACCTAGAGAAAGATGGAAGATCCAATTAAAATGACTCACCTGAGAATCAATTTCAATCAACGTTATTTAAGAATTCCTGGCATTTCAGTTTCTGCACTAATTTATTTTTGAAATGACTTATTTCAGGAAGAGAAATCTGTATGGAGGTCTATGCTCATTCTAGTGACCTGAGAAATTCATGTAAACTTTTTATTTGTCTGTATTCAAAGTTTCCAGTTGACTCCTATATAGGAAAATCACTTACATTTGAATCATCAGCATCTATAACAACCACCACCACCACCCCCTTGCTTAACCATGACATCAAACTATGCCATGGTATCCTTCAGCAGCAATAATGAGAGCAAATGAGCAGCATACTGTCAGTGGATTCGATTAAACACTTATTTATCTGTACATAAAATCTATACTGATTTTTACAAAGTCTTTTCATCAAAAGATATGCAGTACAAATTCATTCTCCTTTTCAACTGCTCAAGTAAATTTGTTCAATATCTATGCAGGGTCCATTTTAGTCACCTGACTGCTTTACGAACACATTGAAAACACCTACAACACAAGTTTCTTGATTTTCTGACTGAGAGCTGGAATGTTTTTGCAGAACTTCCAGCCTATACTGTGTGATTATCAGTTTACTTTCAGTAAAAATAAGTATGGTTAGTAATGCTAGGTTGTAACTATAACAGAGCAGGTTATATGCTGAAGATAGATGTAACAAAAGTCTACCACACTTAAAATTAGGGTTGCCAAGTGTTCTTACCCTCTAAGTAGGAGGGGACCTGGAACTTATCTTTACTGTCTTCTCGTGTGCATGCTACCACCACGCTGCGACGTCACTTCTGGGAGTGCAGCCCAGGGGCACTCTCAGGGCCTGCACAATGACATCTCTCCTGGGAGTAACATCATTGCACCACGCTGGGAGCGCACCCTGGGAGGCCCATTCCTGCACCTTTCCCCTCACCAGTCAGGTAAATGGGGGGTGGGGGGAAGGCTGGGAGGGAACCCCTGCCCTCACTGAGGGAACAGCAACTCTACTTAAAATGTTGTCTCTCTTCATTCCTAGATACATCCTTGACTACCCCAAGCCAATTAGAGGAAACATCCACAAACAGGTGCTGCATGCACATTTTCCAAAAAAAAATGTATTCCAGGAGCCCGTAAGTTCAGGGGTCCCCAACGTGGTGCCTGTGGACACAATTGTGCCCACTGACATTTTTCCTTGTGCCCACCAAGTGTTTTTAGAAATGGATAGGGCTAGGTGGGGGTTTTGCCCAGCAAGTCTTCTGACTGGCCACTGGAGTCAATGGCCTCAGAAAAGTATACAGAAAAGAGGGCTTCTGAAGGAAGCAGCAGATGATTCCATTTAATTAAGAAACAGGATTTACCTCTGATCTCTCAAAAGGACGGAAAGTGATTATTCCACTCTTGTTTGCAAAATCATCAACAAAGAAATTAACTCCGTCAGAATCAATCTGAGAGATACTGTAATGAACAAATACATAGTCCAGAGCTCCTCTGGTGCGTTCAACCACGCAAGACACAGTAGAACCTTCATTTGACACCTATAAGCAAATAAGAGTTTTGTTTTTAGATCTGAGTGAAAACATTATTTTAGTGTCATGGTAATCAAAATGATATTTATTTCTTTAAAAGGCTCCATCTAAGTCCATACATATCCAGAAAGCCAAACACCAAAACCAGAAATATAACTTGAATTGCAAACCTGCGTAACTCAGCTATCAGTTGGGATTCTGCTCCTTTCATCTTCTTCCTTCTTCCCAAGCTGTTCTCTGTACTACTTTTGCAAAGGGCTAACAAAGTCACTGCATCTATACTTTCTCATGCAGTCTGCTAATCAGTTGCTCTTCCTACCCCTCAACGGCTATCTTTCATCAAGTCTTATCTATCTTCTGAAAGCCCTATTTCAAATGGACAGCCTGGTTGCCACTGAAAAACAACTCTCAGTGGCAGGAACATTATGGCCTCTACCTCATGCTCAGTTTTACAATGGGTTTTCTCCGTATCCAGCTCATGCAGATTGGATCTGCTTATTTGTCGGTTCTGCCCCTAAAGTTCCAATTCTTTAATTCCATGGAGGGGGTTGAAGTGGTGCCTGGTACACTAGAATAATGCCCCGTTTCTTCTGAAGACTTTCTGGGGGAAGATAACATGTCAGTGGTGTTGTCAGGGAAGGGACGTTGCACATGCAGTGTTGTAATGTTTAGACTTTAGAGGGGATTGTATGATTAGCTGAGGGAAACTTTAAAATATTCTGGAGGAAAACTTTAAAATATTAAGCAAGACTCAGGGTTTCTGCAGAGTGTTTACGTTAGCCATTGCTGCGGTTTTTCTCCAACATTGCAACTTTTAATTTTTTTTCCGTTAAAACAGCAATGTTGCAATTTTTAAAAAAATTAAAAACCAGGAAAACCAATGTGTCATCCTGACAGTTTCTTGTGTTGTGAGATGATGATTTACCGCACAGGTTAACTGCCGAGGTTCACATACATACACTAACGACAACATTTTTGTTTTTAAAAAAGCATTGTGCTGAGCATGGTGGGAGAAGAAAGGAGAAAAAAGGGTGTAGTTACACACTGCTGTTCAACCAATCAGGATGCAGGCAGATAAAGGGGAGGGTGAAAGGCAAGGCAAGGTGTCATGATCTGGCTGTGCCAGGAAGGCTTAGCAAGGCCTCAGAAGCCTGTTTGCAGTAGGAGTAGGCCTGCCTACAATTCCCAGGAGCCCCTGGGCCATTTTGGTGCCCTTTTTGGCCAATCAGAACACATGGGGCTAGTGCTATATGAATCTGGGAGGGAAAAAGCCTGTGTTCGTTCTCCCAGGGAGCAGGCTAGAGGAGGTTTCTGCTAGGGAGAGAGGCCCTCATCCAGTTAGGGTGAGAAGATAGGCCTGGCAGACAGAGGGACAGTGAGTTCAGTCGTGCTAGGGCCTTTTGTTTATTTTGCTTTCACCCATCTATTGTTGCTAATGCACCTTGCTTCTTTGTTTGTTTGTTTGATATTAACTGACTTCCTTGTAAATAAATCCTTTTGTTTGTTGTTACTCTGCTGAGTCCTCACGCCTATTTATTGGCCAAGCTACGGAGGTCAGAAGGGTTGGGAGGGTACTCTGGACCTTCCCAAGGGACCCTAAATCCCAGAGTGGTGGCAGCGTAAGGCGGCTCACCCTACCCTGAGGCATGACGCAAGGGCTTACACCGAATAAAACATTTTGCACTACAAAAAGGCATTTTTACTTTTATGTAACCCCCCCCCCCCCCAATCAGGGTATGTGAGCTGAGAGAAAAGCCACAGAAAACCCAGGGAAAGCCCATTTCTGCATCAGAAGGAGCCCTTCACTATGCAAAATGCATAAAAAACTGGGAAGCAGTTTGGAGACTGAACTGGGGTATCTGAAGGTCTGAAAAAGCAAAGAAACAGACTGGGATAGACCAGTTTCTTGACAAAGGCTACATTAACTGTAGAAGAACAGAGTGGCCTCTTGACTTTAGCTCACCACACCAGCCTTTCAGGGAGTTTATCAGCAATGGGCCCGCAGGCCACAGCACCAGTTTGCCCCTGTGAGGCTTTCCCCATAACTCAGATCTGGTAATCGGACCAAGGGGAAGTCCCATCTGCTGCACAGCTAATTACTGTGCAGGCCTAGAGGAAAACCCCACTAGCTTCTCAGTTGTTCAAAGGTGAGGGGCAAAGTACACAGGGCCAGTAGCTGGGCTAACTCCTCAGCTTACTTGGGAGGGCTTGGTGCTTTCCCAGGATCAGGAAATCCCAGCTGGCTTTGTAAGGCAAAAAGAAGGCGGCCATGAATGTTAATACCTATCCAGGCTGCAAGGGAGGGTTGAGGAGGACAAGGATGGTACAGAACTCCCTGCTCTCTAATGATTGATGCCTACTAGGGAAGGTGGAGCAAAGAGCAAGGCACATGGACTATTTCAAGGATGAGGTGGCAGAATCAGAACCTTTCAAAAATGACATGTTAAGCTAACATTAAACTAACATTGTGCATGAATATGGCTTTTGTTTTCATCCCTTACTCTAACTTACCCCCCTTGTGTGGAGTACAATGAAGGAATGATGAAAAAATAATTCCAGTTTCCCACAACATATGAATGCAGATATCTAAGTTAAGCAAGTTAGTTTTCCTCCCACAAAATGGCATTCTAAACTTGGATTAAACCATGGTTAAAGTCCTGGTTTGCGGCGATGGGGAACTAACACTGGTTAACCTGGGGACCTCCACTGGAATGTCTTCAGCAGCTAGAGTTTGTTTTAAATCAAAATTCCTTCATTGTGGTCCATGTCAGGAAGGGGAGAGGAGGAGGCAGGAGTGAGGCATATAACAAGCTCATGCACTATTAGTGCAATCCTAAACAGAGTTACTCCAGTCTAAGCCCACTGAAATTAATGGGCTTTGATTAGAGTAATTCTTAGGATCGCACTGAAAGTCAGCTAATGTAATGTCTGAATGTAGCTATATGACACCAGGTCCTTGGCATTTTTACAATTTTGTTACATTTCTTACCTCAGGAATACATGCTCCCGTGAAACCAAACAGACCATTGGCATTATCACTCTTCTGGATTCTTAATACGGCAGTTGTGTTTTCATGTGAAATTCGTGCTCCCCCATGAACAGAAATGAGCTTAAGGATGAACACCTCTTCTCCTTCTTCTTCTATGTCATCTCTGGCAGAAACGATGAATGACTTATTAGTTTCTCCCTGTCTATATTCTAAGTACCCAGAGATGGGGTGCAAATCAGCCTTTGCCGGCATAGTATGAAGCTCATAGATCTCTTCCTTAGTCAATCTGCGTTCATAAAATCTCATGTCTTGAATCAGCCCTTTGTACCTGCTACCACCATTTATGCCAGCACCAACTCTTGTTATTCCTGGTCCTGGAAAAGAAAAGAAAAATCCAAAGTTGTTCCTGACTATGCAGATCATCCCAACCCAATTAAAAATATTCAAAAACTCATCAAATGTATTGTTAGCAAAATATATTTGTTCAAGTTAAATATATTTGGTTCTCTGAAATGTGAGAATAAAACGGGCATTCAAATATGGTAAACTGCAAAATCATTTAAAAAAATTAAAAAACTGCAACCCATGTGTTTCCCAATAAGGAGGTCTCCTCGTGCAAGGAGAGGCAGTGAGAGGTGAGTAACTGCGAGATCTCCACACGGATTGTCCCTGCTAGAGAACTCTTCTTAATAAACTGGCAGATGTTCATCAAATGGGTTATTGGAAATAATAAAGATTAATAGCAGGCAAAAGCGCACAACACACACTCAGAGCTAACTAGAAAGCAGCGGTGAAAACTGGATGGAGTTTGATGGATTGGGTGATAGTTACCATCAGAAACGGGCATCCAGGAGAGAGAGAGCATTGAGCGACCAGCATGTTAATGAGGAAGAGCTCAGATGGAGATCTCAGAGTGGATGCTGGATCTGAGGGCATACACACAACTATGGTGGAGGGGTAGTCCGTATACTGTGCAACGTACCCTCGGACAAGACTGCATCTTCTGCCCCCCAAACAATAACTTAATGGTTGCCCTGGGGTGGCACAAAGGACAGGAAAGCTGTCTCTGGGGCGAGACAATGAACTGGTGAGCTGTCTCTAGAGTGAGACAAACTGGGAAGGTTTGATAAAATCTCCCCAGGTGAAACTAAAGTTATCAGCGATGACTGACGACCCATGATGGATGGGTGGGTAAGGCTATCAGAGCCCGGGGTCACCTGAGAATAGGAGGGTGGATAAGGGAAGATTAGTAGGGTGTGTTATGGTGATTAATTCTGGAACTCCTAGAAGATCCTATTGTCTCAGGATCTTTGCTCATGACCGGGGCGTAGGGGCTGAAAGCTGGTCTCACTTCACATGGTCCATCTCCTGGCCGGAATGTGGCTTCCATGTTTCTGCTTGGGCAGTATTTTGTGTTTAAAACACAGAGTGGAGCTTATGGCTTAGCCCTATTCATAAGCCTCCTTAAAATCGTGAGGGCAAGTCTGACTGCTAACACACAAACATCCTTGGTTTCGAAAGATCTTAATCATAGATGGTTGTGGATTTCCCAGACTATATAGCCGTGGTCTTGGCATTGTAGTTCCTGACGTTTCGCCGGCGAAACGTCAGGAACTACAATGCCAAGACTACGGCTATACAGCCCGGAAAATCCACAACAACCATCATTCTCCGGCCGTGAAAGCCTTCGACAATATATTAATCATAGATGTTGTCTTTCCAGCATCTATGGACTTAGACTGGAGTAACTCTGCTTAGGATTTCACTGTTCACCATTTAAAACCAGAAACTTATCTTTAATGCAAGATTTTATCATTTTCACATGCCACACCCTATTGAAAAGTGAGTTGTTTAGAGGATGAGGTCTGTCTCCTTGCTGTTGTGATCCAGTATGAAAGAACTAATATTGACGGATGCAAGATGAAAAAAATGACAAATGGACAAAAACATAGAACTATTGTTACAGAAAAGAAAAATCCAAAGTTGGGATGACCTTGCAGGCCACCCCAAACCAATTAACAATATTCTAAAACCTACCATACCTATTGCTAGCAAAATATATATGCTCTAACAAAATTAATTTGTTCTAGCAAAATATATTTAATTTGCTTAAATTCGAGAAAAAAACAAGAGCATTCAAATATGGTTTGCCAATGTTCCCTGATAACTGGAACCCTTGTCAATTTTATACTCAAAACGTGCATTCACCTGTTTGACATTGAAATGTTCATGAGAAGACTCTGAAGTTGCCTACAGGAAAATGCCACTTTGAGATCAAAGCTCACTGCCAATATTTAAAATGTAATTTAGTGTTAATTTTAAAGAAAAGAACAACTACTATAAAAAGAATACCCTGTCACTAGTCTAGAGATGGAAAATTTCCAGATATTTTAAAGCCATGAAAAAACCCAGAAATTTGGAGGGAAATTGAAATATATGCAACACTTACTTTTCTATCAAATCTAAACTTCTTTTATTGATTGTAAAACATAAAATGTATCATTTATAATTAGTCATCATATAAAACTACTGTTTTATTTATGGAAATAAAAGTATAAGTGTCTTCATTTTTTATATGAAAAATTGCAAATATATCTGATACTTAACAAACAGGTGCAAACTACTACATCCTATGCTACTGTAACACGTGTATCTTTAATTTTTGCAGTATGAGAGGTAAGAAAAAATAAACATGTTCAAGGTAGAAAACAAATTCTGTAGTAAACAAAAGAAAATGTATTATTTGCACAGAAACTCTCTCATAGAGTTACAAAAGGTAGGAATAGAATACTGGATATTAAGCTAAAGTTGAAAACATTGAAAACATTGACTCTTTAATAATGTATTATTAAAGAAATTATTGTTGCTAAAAGTATTTACATTTAAACAAAAAAACCTGAACAAATATATGTCTACAGTATATATATTTAGAGAGAGAGAGAGAGAGAGAGTGCTTTCCCAATTTTCCCATAGGAATTTTTTTTAACGTCTCCGTACTTTTGCACACTAGATATTTTGTATGTGAAAACCCTGTCTTAAGAAGTGTTCTACTCATTCTAAAAGATAAAATATTTCATAGGCATTTCTTTGCAGGGTTCCCTCCAAAGTTTCCAGTTTTTCCATTAAAAAAACTTTTAAAGACCTCAGAAAAAATTGAAACAACATTTCTCCCCATGCTTCTGGACCCTGACATTTCTAAACTGGTCTATAACAGCACTTTTCTTTTCTTGAAAGTAGAAATCCATCAACATTTATTTATATCAGTAACACATTTCTTGTTGCAGGCATGTGTTGTTGCTAAAAGGAGTCTGGACTTGTCAAGATCCACATAGACTGAGAAGGAGAAAGCTACACGGCATATCGCTTACCATCAGCAATCGCTTCTCCTTTGAGGCTCTTAATGCCTCTAGGCACCAGACTTCCATCAATAAAAAATTCAATTATGCCATCATCCAGTGTAAGCAGAAGGTGCACCCAAGTATTTTCATCCAAGTATTTAGTGACTGTGATCTTGGCCACAAATGTCACATTAGACTGCAATGGTGTATAATAAAGTCTGACAGTAACATGAGATTCATTTGTGATGATTTTCACTCCATAATACATGGTTCCATTTCCATTGTCCTTTGAGATTATAAATCCATCACTGTTGGCACTAGGAATCACCCAGACTGAAAATGTGAAGTTGGCAAGAGTTCTGTTCTTGCTGATGTGGAACTGAGACTCGATAATCCCAAAAGCATCCTCTTCACCACTAAAATACAAAGCGTCCGTTCCAGTGTGATGACGACGCATGTGAGGCTGTGACTGCACTGAATCTGAAAATTTTCCCAGCAGCAAGCAATCAATCATCAGAGGCAACCCTTCTCTGAATGTACCAGACAGTATTTCCCAGCCAACTCGGACATCTCCAAAAGTTCCCTGCTGCCTCCATATCGTAAAGTTAGCAACATAGGACATATCATCTTCAGAGAGAACATCTTCTGCGAGCTCCCTTTCTTGGCTTTTGGAATCTAGGATGAAAACTCCAAAGGGGTCGTCATTAAACGGGATCATCACTGTCACTGTAAGGTTGGTTTCAGATAACTGGCCACCAGGACCTGGATATCCTCCTATAAAATATATTTAAAAGCAAACAAAAGATTGAGTGAACTCCATCTTGAAGCTAGCTCTTGCATCACTCTCTTAAATAACACTAGTTTCATCTTCTAGAAAAATATATAGTTCTATGCTTAAAAACAGGACAATTTGTGTGGAAGCTAAATAACCAAGGATCATTTTGTGCACTAATACCAAGTGCCGACTCTTTCTTGGAACGTTTTATTTTATGTAACTTTCCTGCACATAAATGTAAAGGCTATATTGAATCCTTATCCCAACATGCTATTTTCCCATACACATGGACATTCATTTATAGGGAAGCATTCAAACACATAACTATCTTACCACTAGCAATGGTATGGTCCAGAAAAAGCTTTTATTTCTTGACTTTGCTGATACAATAAACTGGACCTTTGTAATTTATTTTGACAAGTGCTTTCATGAGCAACAGACTTCTTTTAAAAACAAATGTACAGAGAACATTTAAAAAGAGTGGGTTTTAAGCAAAATTTCTTCAATACACTACACTTCTGTAAAATCAGTACATAAATACATGCAGTAAAAAAAATTACAGAACATTGGGGCTTCCCCCTTTACAGATTATGCAAACGTGTTTGAAATGTGAATTCAAACTTTCATTAGGTCTGAAAACTAGCCCCCCTCACAAAGGCTTCGATTAATATTCTGCCCTTCAAGAATGAAGCTTAAATTGTCAGAGCTTGGCTATTTTATCACTGTTTTCTGTTCTGCTCTTTAAGAGTAAAAAAAGAGCACTCCCACTATACCTGTAGCGTTCACTAACTTCAACATGTAAAATTCATTGAATTCTGGAATTTTATCCGATATAGCATGAAGAATGATGGGCTTTGACCCTTCTCCATCCCTGAACTGTACAGTTCCAGACACTTCATAGAATTCTTCTCCTGGGTCCAAAGCAGAACCATTCTCAAACAGCCGCCAGGTCACAGAAACGTTGCCAAAACAACCTCTATGCCTCATAATCCTATAGAAGAGATTAAAAGAGTGCTTTTAGTTATAATAGCAACACATTTCATATATAATCATGTAATTGGGCTACAATACATTTGGAGATGATGGAAAGAAAATAAGAACGTAAGAAGAGCCCTGCTGCATCAGACCTGTGGTCCATTTAGTCCAGCATCCTGTCTCATACAGTGGTTAACTAGCTACCCTGCATAGTCAATAAGAGGGCACAGAGGTCAAGGCCTTCCTCTGATGTTGCCTCCTGGCACTGGAATTCAGAAGTTTATTGCCTCTGAATCTGGAGATTCCTGTTAGTCGCCATGGCCAGTAGCCATTGAGTCCTATCCTTCATGAATCTGTCAAAACTCTCAGATTTGCAACACAGGTCCCCCCCACCCCCATGCACACACACACACTTTCAAATAGCATCATGATGCTGTCATGCACGTTTCTTCCCTAAGTTTCCTGCAATCTTTACAAAACTTGCTTTATTATGATATTTTTGGAAAGACTGCACCAAAGCAATGTGGGGTAGCCATGTGGATGGTAAAGTCTAAACCTTTCCATTTTTTCTGTCCCCAAACTCAGGTATTCGGGGGAGGGGGACTCCCCAATTCAGTACTATAAGGGTTCTCAGTAGGGTTGCCAGCCTCCAGGTAGTGGCTGGAGATCTCCCAGAATTACAACTGGTCTCCAGGCCACAAAGATCAGTTCACTTGGAGAAAATGGCTACTTTGGGGGGTGGCTTCTATGAAATTATGCCATGCCAAGGTCTTGTCCCTCCCCAAACCCCACTTTCTCCAGGTTTCTCCAGGTTTCACCCTCCAGATCTCCAGGAATTTCCCAACTTGGAGCTGGCAACCCTAGTTCTCAGGCATGTTACAGGAAGACTAGACAGGGACTGGAAGGGGTGCTTTTGCTATGGGGTATTTGGTCTTTCAAAAGGAAGCTGTTCAACATAAACCACTGGGTCCCTTTTCCTTGTATGGCTATGTTCAAGAAAGGCTTATGGAGTGCTCTGTTTTGAAAATTCAAACAGAATAACAATGCACAAATCCTACAAATATCTCTCATCTCAGCTATGCCAATAAAGGAGGTATCAGTTGCTTTCTCAAAGAAAAACAAAATGAAAAGGGGGACCCAGCAGCAACAATTATAAAAAATACAATGGGAAATCCTCTTCTCTGTTATTTAGACCAGAGACATTTCTGAAGGTTCACTAACTTATCTCTATGGCTCACCAATCCTCTTGTTAGAGAGTGTCAATGGATTATACACTTCCTGCTGAGTTAATTGGCAACATAACAAGGAGCATCAGCCAAGCAAAAATAACTTCTTAAACCCTGCTGGCTCCTGGACACATTCATGAATGACTACCAATAATGGATGGTGTGTATCTATAGCCTGCAGAATATTTTACCCCCAGATATACAGGCTTGAAAGAAAATAAAAGCTACTCTAAGATTTACACAAATATTCATAGAAGACAAAAAAATCACTTGTTTTATACAACGAAGAAATGTTTGCACAAGTTTGCAAAGCTGTACCCCAGTTGACAGGTGTTTTCCACCAACACGACTCGAGAGATATGTCAATAGGTAACCACAGAATACACAGAATACCATTTTTGTAGCAACTTCACCTCCAATTCACATACCAATTCAGCTTGTGCAACAGCTGTGGGACTTCTCCAATCCAGCACATCTACTTTCACAGTTTACCTCTCATACCCCATATTCTTATATGCATGTTTTTTCCACAAAGCTCAGCATGGAAGTAAACTCATATACCTCAGTTCAGAAAAGCTTTCCATTCTGAATATTTAAAGCAGGGACTATGACAGTTCTTACAACTTTGTGAACAAAAACATAAAATGGGAGGGAACTGTATACACACACATTTACTTCCAAGAAAGGCTCTCATATACCAAGAAACAAACAGCAGTTTCATATACCAAAACCTTTCCCACACGTTTAAAAATGTTCTGGTATGTCAATTTTGAATTGAAGCTGATTTGAGGAACACTCTTAATTGCTTAAAAGCCTTCCTTGGGAAACAAGCAGCAACAAAAAGTTTCAGTACATTTTCTCCAAAGATGTTCAAGAGAAAAGAGAAGAGTATTTTTTTCAATATTACTTACAAAACATTATTAGTCTTGCCTTCTTCCACTGCTTTGACTATAGATTCCAATGAAAAAATGCCATTTGGATCATCATTCGCTTCAATTATTAAAGTTGCCATGCCCGATCCATAGACTACTGTGTCTCCTGTACAGGGGATTTATTTAAATACAAAGCTAGAAACAAATTCATATCTGAAAAGGACCATATTTTTCACATTCACAGTTAATATTTTTCCAAAACTAAGATTTTAAATATCTAGGATCTGGTTTAAATGATCTTCGCTTTGGGGAATAAAAACACATCTTCTCTCTCACACACACACCTAGCAAACCTGTCCTGTCTCCAGCCCCTGAAGAGCACATAAGCATAAAGTTCACATGATAGGGCTTATACATAAAAATTCTGCAAGCAAGGCCTGATTCACACAGTTGAATCACAGCATCAGATTTTTATATTTTTGTTCAACCCCACAGGCCCAAATTGGCTAACATATTTTTTAAAAGAATAAAATCATATATCAATGAAAACTAAAACATCAAAACAACTGAACAAGAACAATGGACAAAATAAGCCAAAAAGACACATCAGCAATTCAGATCCAACCAATGTTATTTTTAAACCTATCAAAACAGAGCGAACTTTAGGCCTAACACATTATATTCTATCTGTGTAGGCTGTACACAAACATTATACTTGTACATGGACTACTAGGCCCAGAGCAGAAACAGGCACATCTGGAAGCTGGGATAGCAAGACACTATCTTACCCTTTCATCAAGCATAGTGAGAAGAACTGGCCTCAAAAGAAAAACTGAGATACTGCTAGAAAAGCAAGTTAAGGCAACTGCAAAAAAATGCTTTCTACATTCTCACTCTATCCTAGAAGATGGCTTCCTACCTCGACACGGCCAATCTGACCACCTGGATTTCTGTTATGATAACATCAACACTGATGATTGTAACACATAAAGTCTAAATCGGAGACTCCACTTGGTGCAGAATGCTGCATCTCTGTTATTATTGGAAGTGAGCAAGAATATGAATATTACTCCCCTTCTGCAGTCACTCCACTGGCTACTATCAGTTACCGGGCTCAATTCAAGGAGTTGGCTATTACATACAAAACTCTTTATGGCCTTGGACCAACGTCTCTCTCCCTATGTTCCTCCATGGCAGTTTTGGTCATCTGAACAGGGTCTCCTGCAGGTGCCACCCTACACATGGGCAAAATCAACAGCTGCTCATGCATGTGCATTCTCTGTGGTGGCCCCTACCCTATGGAATGGCCTACCTGAAGTTATCAGAAAAGCCCCCACTCTCCTGGATTTCCACAAGCGATGCAAAACAGAATTATTCCAGAGGGCTTTCTACTCAGATAGGAGGGCTGTACTGCAAGAAGATGATCTCAAAGAGATGCTTCTCTAAAGACTACAGACTTCACTACTATTTATTTATTTATTTATTTATTTATTTATTTATTTATTTATTTATTTATTTATTTATTTGTGTCGTGTATAGTCCGCCTTTCTCACTGAGACTCAAGGCGGATTACACAGTATGAGATTAGTACAATCAGTATCAAGTACATTTCAATACAGTATCAAGGACATTTCATAAACAATACCATAGGGTAAATAGATACAAGTTTAAAAGATATAGTATTAGCAAGAATCCAATACAGAGTAGAAAAAATACTGAAGCAGAACATAATCAATTCTAGGACTAACATTAGACAACATGGATCACTGGTGGTACATAGGAATATGTATTTAAAGCAGCAGATAATATGTAAGGCAATATAGTGATGAAGTCTATGTTCCCTAACTCATTAGCGAAGCATCTTCCCTACAATACAGCTGTCCCATTTGAGTAAAAAGCCTTTTTGAATAGTTCGGTTTTGCATAATTTACGATAAGCCAGGAGAGTGGGGGCTCTTCTGACTTCCTCAGGCAGGTCATTCCACAGGACATGGGCCACCACAGAGAAAGCCCATGTATCGGCTGCTGCTGACTTCACCTGTGTGCAGCCTGACACCTGCCAGAGACCCTGTTCAGATGAGCGAAGCTGCCATAGAAGAACATAGGGAGGGAGGTGGTCCCGTAGGTATGCTCAACGAAAGCCATGAAGAACTTTGTATGTAATAACTAATACCTTGAACTGAGCACAGTAACTGATGGGTAGCCAAAGAAGTGACTGTAGAATGGGAGTGACGTTCATGCTCCTGTTCGCTCCTGATAACAGTCGAGCTGCAGCATTTTGCACTAATTGGAGCCTCCTAGTTAACTTAGATGGAAGACCTATGTATAGAACATTACAATAGTCAAGCCTTCATGGCTTGAATATACCATAGCATGGATCCAAGTGGCCAGGTCAACCGTGTAAAGATAAGAATCCATCTTCCAGGCTAGAGTGAGGTTGTAGTAAGCATTTTTTGCTGCTGCCTTAACTTGTTTTTCTAGCAATAATGCTGGATCTAGTATAACCCCTAGCTCTCAACAGAGAGTACTATGCACTGTTGTCTTATACACTATCGGTTGCTTTAAGTATATGCTACTATGCACTCTCTAGCAAAGAATCCAGTAGAACCTTTAACAGCAAAGAGTCCAGTAGCACCTTTAAGACTAACCAACTTTATTGTAGCATAAGCTTACTGCAGACTAAAACGGCTAACTCCTCTGGATATATGTACTCTCTGTTGCTTTTAAGTATGATCCTACTGGGTAGTTCTATGTTGTTTAATATGCCAGTCTTAGAACTGTTCATACCCTCTTTCAGCATTTCTTCTGCTCTGTATTGGATTTCTGCTGATGTGATGTCTTTGCAAATTCACATTTATATACCCTATTACAATGTTGATTAAAATATCCTTGATATTAACTGCACTAATCTCACAGTATGTAATTCACCTTCAGTCCTTGTGAGAAAGACGGACTATACATGACATAAATAAGTAACAGAAAATGTATTGGGTCATATTCAGCAGTGGGCTTTATGTTGCATTCTTGGATTTGCTGTTATTATCAGCCACAGAAAAGGGGGAACCATCCTCAGAAAGGGCACAAAGATTTTGCCTTTCTATAGTCAACCAACATGAATCTTTCAGTAACAGCCTTCTGAGTTTACAAATTCAAGACAACAGCATTAATACAAGATATAATAAACATACCACTATATGGAAAACATGTGCTAAAACAATAATGTCAAATAATATATTGCACAACACAATGACAATGCTAACGATTTTATTTAATCCCTCATAAATTTATCCCTCTACCTTTTTATGCGTATCATTTTCTCCCGTTTGCTCCAGGTACCTCAGATCGTGGGAGGATTAATGATAAATATTACACTGGAATGTTTGTTTTGCTGTTTTAATAATCTATCATGAATAATAAAAGCTGAACCAGTCCTCTACAAGGACATCAAAAAACAAGTCAGCTGGGGATTTCTTGTGTTGTAATCAAGCAGTATTACAATCAGCCACAAATTCATGGATTCAGACATTCTGCAAGCTTCCTAAGGATATAAATAGATGCTTTGATGTGAGATGCATGGCAACAGGAATCTCTAATGATCATTGCCTTATATCAATATCAAAATATCAATCAGAATGCAAGCAAAACATCAGAAAAGCAGTAGCTGCATAGTTTACACAGATCAAATAAATCATTTCAACCTGTAGAGTTGAAGAGAATGATGTAAAAAGTCTCATCAGACTCAGGGATATCATCATCATTGATAAACACTGTTATATTCCGTTCCCTTATCCCAACATCAAAGAAAAGTTCGCCACTCTTTTCACTAAAAATGAAGTCTTCCCCTTTGGCAATGGCTCCTCCATTAACAGTGGCATACAAAACCGAAGCAGCCGGAGTATCAGAGCCATTTCTTATTACTACAAAATTAGCAATGCCACCTTCTTGGACCATCACAATAACAGGATCTGAAACATATAAATATGTAAACATACAGATATTAGAACCTCAAGCCTTCTGTATAGCTTTGTCCCTAGGACAGAGAACATGATTATTCTCTTAAGAGTGCATATTTAAACGTAAGTTACAAAGAACATCTCTCACCAGAAAAATAAATTGGATCATCGTTTTTGGTAATCTGCAGGGTTGCAGTGGTTCTGTTCCCCATTCTAGAACCTCCTGTAGCATTGAAAAGATTAATGGTGAATACTTCCATTTCTTCAGGTACCTGGGGGGAAAATAAAGCAAATCTATGTTACTTCTAAAATAAGAATTGTAATGCACTAGTGTTTACAAATAATAGCACACTGTTCCCACATAATGAAGATTTTAAGACAATCATAAAAAAATGCAGAATACTGACATTTAGATTCCCAGTATGTATCTTTCAGTCTCTAAGCCATTATAATACACCGTAGTCACAATGGGCATGTACTTAACTATTTCCTATTGAAATCAAGGGGTGTTAAATATGCTGTATCTAATAGGATGGACCTAAAGAACCACTAGTATGCCAACTGGCCTCTAGGAAAGTGTCCTGTCCCTTTAACAGAGTCTTTATTTATTTATTTCAATTTTTCTTCCGCCCTCCCCGCACAGGCAGGCTCAGGGCAGATTACATTCAATAAAAACATTACAATAAAACTTGCATTTCAAACAGTTTAAAACAGCAGTAACAAGATAATGTACTACAAATATTTAAAAAGATACAAGTTAGCAGCAACAGAGGTAGTCAATCTGCCACTAGGGGCAAGCCGCTTTGGGATACAGGTATTTAGCTTGCTTCGGTATGCTCTGGAAAGATTCGGTGAATACTGACGTGAGGGGGAGCACACACCCCACCCCACCCCGTGGCAAACCCACTCACCCGGCCGGCAGGGAAAGGGGAGGCCGATCAGCTGGGCAGTGGGAGGATGCCTTCACCGCCACAATGGCAATGGCAGCCCTCGCGAGGCCAAGACAGCCCAGAGCTGGCTCCTCTGCTGCCACTGTGGCCCTCGCAAGGCCGGGATGGCCCGGAGCTGGTTCTTCCACTGCCCGCGCCACCTCCTCCGCCACCACAGCAGCCAGCTGGGTGGCAGGGAAGGCCAGAGCCAGCTCCTCTGCCACCCATGCTGCCTCCTCCACTGTTGCAGCAGCCAACTGAGCAGCAGGGAAGGCCAGAGCTGGCTCCTCCATCACTGCAGCAACCAGCTGGGCGGCAGGGAACACCAGAGCCGGCTCCTTTGCCACTGCAGCAACACAGAAGGGAATTTAAACCCCCACTGGCTGGATCAGCTGCTTGGCGGGAATCTCCCCGCTAAATAGCTGATCCATGGGTTTAAATGCCCCTTTCTGTGCTGCGAAGCAGCAGCATGGAAAGGGGCATTTAAACCCCCACCGGCTGGATCAGCTGCTTGGTGATCTCCCCACCAAACAGCTGACCCACGGGTTTAAAAAAGCTTCCCAAAGCGATTCGTATCTCCATCAATAGGCAACCAGCAATCCTAAGAACCACACCTAGAACAAAGCATTCCACAAATTTTGTGCAACAACTTACACAGAAGTTCACATAGTACTATACAAGTATAGGATCCACAGCAGTTCTTATGCCTCTTTGATAGAGGTTGTGCAAGATGCTCTAACTACAGAGCAAGAACATTTGGGGGGGGTCAATTTCATTTTTTCCATTCAACACTGTAGCACAAGTTAATAAAATAGCCTTTTCATTAAGGGCATCTTTAAACTTGGACTGGAGTTTTCTCATTTTCATTATTGCCCTGTAACTCTGAACATTTTGTTTTTTTCCAGCATGAAAGCTGATCATTTTAACCTGTCAGAGTACAGAGGATTCTTAAAATAAACTTAACGGTAATAAACACACAGCTCTTCATACACGATGTTCAATTTGTCAAGCAAGCCTTTATTGGCATATATAAAATATAAAATTTTAAATACAGAGATTCCATACAAAATGAGATTAAAATACAGATAGGAGCAGGGCAACAGTGCAGCAAAACCAGTACAGAATATTACTTGTCAGGGCGTATAGCCATGGCACTGTAGAGAAACTTAGCTACTATTTCAGTTATTCCCCCATCAGGGTTGTCAAGCAGGAACTGAACCTTAAAATCATCAGAAAACTCTGAAAGTTGGGCTAATATAGGATGTAGAAGATCCCAGTGTGGCACCAGATAAAAAGGGCACTGGAGAAGAACATGGGAAACAGTTTCAACACAGTCCCTCAAACAAGGACAACACCTGCTATAATAAGGGATCCCATGAAATCTGCCAGATAAAATGGCTGAAGGAAGAATATTAAATCTGGCCAGAGAAAAGACTCTACATAAATTGGGAGCCAGGAGTTGGTAAAGGTATACTGCTGGGAAACTTACATTAGGGAAAATCCCCAAGTTTAGGGGAGAACAAGTTCTATTAGCAGAACTATAGAGAGTTTGTAACTCTAATCCCAAAAGACTGGATTTTATTTTTGAGAAGGCCTCAGAGCGGAACCACAAGTGACGCCTGACACAGGTTGGACACTTGTCAGCTTCCTTCCAGTTTTGATGGGAAATGTAGGCATCCTAGTCTTGCAGCTTGACTCTCTGACTGCTGTCCAATGGACTTTTCAACTGTCACTTGTCCAACATTCCGCCAAGCTGCTTACATTCCCCATCAAAACCGGAGGGAAGCTGACAAGTGTCCAACCTGTGTCAGGCGTCACTTGTGGTTCCGCTCTCAGACTCAGATAGCAGGGATAAAGATTCTATAGATAAGTTCAAGGAACTTATTTTAGCTTCAATACAGGCTGACCAACTAGAGTTGGCAAATTCAGATAATAAATGGTACGTATAACTGGGGAGATCAGAATTAAAATGGAGTTTCAACCAATATTTAATAGTGTGAAGCCATGCCTTGGTGGCCAACAAATTCCGACTGCACTCTAAGCATAAGGCAGCATATGGAACACACCCATGATCTTATGCAGAAAGGAACCCCCATGATCTTACACAGAAAGTTAGATTGAACACGTTCAACTGAATTGTTAATAGCATCAATCCAGAGCGGGGGCCCCCGTTCAATTTCTCTCTACATATACATACATACATACGTACGTACATATATATGTACGTACGTACGTACGTACATGTGTGTGTAAGGGAATCCTTAAGCTGTTACATCCTAGATCAGAGTTTGTAATTGGTCAGTCACTGTACCACTATTACGTATTTATACCTCTTTACACCCACTTCCACTAAGATACGCTGCGCTTCCCTGTCAGCTGAGCCCAGTTGTTTCATGCTGTATGTCTCAGTCATATATAGCTGATTTGGGCAGGCATATGACTTCAGTTGTGTATTTGATGACTTCACAATAGGTGACTTCACAATACTTGATGACTTCACAATAGGTGACTTCACAGTGACTTCATGAATGACTTAATGGAAAACACTGTGTATTAGTAGCTCTCTCACTTATCCATGTGAACATTTGATGCTACTGTAAATGAGCAGTGAACAGTGGATTTTTTTCCTGAAGCCTGCATATTCTAAAGTTAATCTTATTTTCCTCCGTGGGAAAAAGACGAAAACAATTATATGGGTAAGTATATATCCAGCAACATAAATTTTAAAAAGAATGAGCAGAAGGAACATTATGGGCAAAAGAGTTAATCAACAAAAGAAAAAAATCAACTTTCCTTTTTGGTCCAAGCTCAGTAATTCTCACATGATTCTAGTGTGTAACTTTATTTCAGCTGTACTCTACAACAAGTGCTCTCATTTTCTTGTTCTAATTAATTAGTATCAAAGATATATCCCACAGTTATTGGTAATCAACTCTGAATTCTTCTTGGACTTCTTGGAAGAAACCACACCTTCAGGTGAATTCACTATGATATTCAACAACCCCTCCCTTTGGTATCAATCAAAGCTCCACACATCTCAGCAGTCACTTGTGTAAAAAAATATTTACCTCATCAGGCAATGAAAATATGGTGATATTTTTTGAAAATTCTTCAGTTTCAAAGAAAATTGTTCCTTGCTCTGGGAAGATGTCTTTTGAAGAAACTGGATGAATTGCCCAGGACACAGTCACATTACCAAACGTTCCTTGGTTTCTTATTACACTGAAGACAGCTTTGAAACATAAGCATATGCTTTATTCAAAATACAGCTTAACAGCAATAATAACCAGCCAAATAAGAGAAAATTCAGAGGAAAGAAATTTAAGAGACATGGGAATGTAACTCTGCTCCCTCTTTGACTAAATGACATGAGCTTTCAAACAACATCTTTTTGGTGCAGACTTTTTTTGAAAACAAATGATGAAAATGAGATTTTTGCTTAGACATGTGATGATGATTGTTAATGTTGCTATTTCTTAGCATCTTATATCTACTGCAAACTCAATTAGAATCACATCCAGTTTTATTTAGGTGATAAAGAAATTTTTCTCCCTCTTCCATAACATGAGAACTTGGAAGCACCCAGTGGAGCTGATGGTCAATGGAATCAGGATGGACAAAAGGAAGTTCTTCTTAACTCAGTAAGTAATTAAATTTTAGAATTCATTGCCAAGTAATATAGTAATGAAGATGAGCATAGATTGCTTTAGAACAGGATTGGACAGGTTCATAGATGATAGGTTCATCAATGGCTACTAGCCATGGTAACCAAAAGGAACCTCCACTTTCAGAGGCAGTAAAGCATCTGAATGCCCTGACCTGGATAGCCCAAGTAAGCCTTGTCTCATCCGATTTTGGAAGCAAAGCAGGGTCAGCTTTGGTTAGTAATTGCATGGGAGACCTCCAACAAAGACCAGAGTTGCAGAGGCAGGCAACAGTAAATCACCTATTACTCGCCTGCCATGAAAATCCCACCAGGAGTAGCCATAAGTCAACTATGAGTCTCCACCACCACAGCCTCTGAATACCGGTGACTAGAAGACAACATCAGTGAAAGACCTTGGCTTTTATGTCATTTGTTGGCCCTCCAGAGCAACTGGTTGGCTACTGTCTGAAGTAAGATGCTGAACTAGGGACCACTGGTCTAATCTAGCAGAGCTCTTATGTACTTAGAAGAACTAGGAGCTTCTTATCATGCCATCTTTGTGGCATGGAAGCCACTGAAGCATAGCTGTTTATAACAGAAAAGTCAGAAACTAGAAGCCTTGTAGGAAGATCAACATGCTGTAGCTCCTCACCATATCTTGTCAGCCCTCCTGAAAACTTGAATAATAGTATGGGGAAGAGCTCACTGTTGGTTCTCCAACAAAACTTTAAGCATCTGACTAACCTTAACAGTGTGGGAAGAAACTGTGCTGCAGCAGCTCCTATGATGTGAAGGCAACATGAGAAGGGCTCTTAGACACAATGTGACTCAACTAACTAGAAATAAATGTTAATGTGGCTAAACCTTCAATGAAAACAAGGAATTACCAGCACAGATGTCTCCCTCTTTACTTTCATTTATAGTTACTGTTAGTCCATCCTCAACAAACTGAATTATTCCATGTGGATCATCATTCTTCAGAATTGTGATGCTGACTCTTGTGGCATTTCCCAGCTTACTTGGCAACTCACCGTGGCTATTGAGTACCACCAAGTAAAATTCATCCAGCTAGAAAAAAGGAACTTAATCAAAACAATACAGACTGGCAACATGATATAGACTGATCCAAATTTATTTGATGTAAAAGAAAAATGTTTGCATTTCTAAGACAGGTTTCAGAAAGGACCCTATTCCAATATTTTTAAAATGAAACAGACAAGAAACAGACAAGCCATTTATGATAATTCCATTTCTTAGCACATTATGTTTAATAAAGCTGCATAATACATGTGATTTGTCATAGCAGATCAAGGGGGTACTTGTATTTATTGTACTGCCAAATTCACCCAAACAAAACTGACTAATGGTCCATTCCTACAATATTTTTTCTCACCATAGATGACAGATTTCTATTAAAATATATTGTGTAAATGATGTAAGCAAAGAAACTGCACACTAAAACGGGCTTGCAAGACTTACCTGCAGGCACTGTTGCTGCTGGAACGTGAGGATGGGCAGACAGCAAGCTGCTCCTACTCAGGCGGCAGCCATTGCACAATGGCAGAATGGGGAGGAACCCTGGGGAGGAACCCTGCTTCCCATGTTCCATCATGGTCCAATGGGAGGGGGAGGAGAGAAGTGAGGCCAGCAGCCACCGGGGACCCTCACTGCCAAGTTTAATAATAAAAACTGTGCCTGTGAGGCTCCTCTGTCACCAATGCCCGTCTGGCTATCAGCTTGCCAGTCAGATGCCACAAGCAGGTGTCCTCAGGCCTCAAATGGGCAGGAAGGGGGCCGCACCACCTTGTTCCTTCTCCTGCCCTAGGAACAGCAGCACACTCCAATAGTCTCTTTCTCTTTTTGCTTTTTCCTCCCTTGGCCCTCACAGGAACCTCTTTTTAAGGGATTCCTTCTCCCACCTCCCTGGCTTTCCTCCCAGTCCCCACTCAGACTCCCTGATCAACCCTTCTCTCAGCCTATCCAGGGGAGGGCAGGATAGCCTCTGCAGGATAGTCCTGCCCTCTCCACCCCAGCCGATGATGATGCATTTGCTCAGCCCTCTGCCTGGTTTGTCCTTGTTGCTGCTGAAGCTCCTTCAGTGGTTCGCTCAGCAGTCTGGACTCTGTGCCTAACCTGCCCTGGTTACCAAGACTGTCCTGTGGGCCTGGCTGGGTTTGGTCTGCCTGCGCTGCTGCAGGAGGCAGGTGAATCAGCTGCAGGGCTGAGGGTTGCCATCCAGGGCTGGGCACAGGTGTCGGCTGCTGCTTTTCCACCATTGAATGTGGCCTGGGCCTCTGTGGAGGTTCCTGCAGCTGAGGGTCTGACGGAGGGGCCAGTGCAGGGCTTGGGAAAGATGCCTACTACTGCAGTGCTGGTGGAGGTGGTGGAAAGGAGGATGGCATTACTGCACAGTACCACATAAAATAATAGGAATGGAGCCTATGATGGTGCAGTTTATCTAGGATAAATTAATAATTACTCATCAATATTTTCTACTTCAGGTTACCCACAGAGATGAAGGATAAGACCTGTTCCTTTTAATAAGGGCTTAATGTTTGGAAATGGACAATTAAAGGTTTTCATGTCATAAAAGTAAACAATATCACCTGGTAAACAACGTCTCATTAAGCTTCTGTTTAAGGGACATTTTTATACTAAATGTACACAGAGGCAGAAAAAGTTCAACAGTGCTACTCATGACTAGAAAATAGCTTTTGAATTTCTGATAGTAGGAATTTCTGGTTTGGGAAATCCTATCTCCCATGGGCCACTTGCTGGAGCAAGGAGGACATTTCTGATTCATAAAAAGCAAAGGGCACAAGAAAGAAAAGCAACAATACTGGAGCATTAAGTACTCATTAATCATCTGCCCCCAAAGAAATAGAGTCTCTTGGTCTAGTACTCTAGGAAAAAGTCAGAAAACAGCAATGTCCCACAAAGTAGCTATAGTTATTTCATTCCCGGAACAGCAGCAATTTTTCAGCCATTAATGTAAAGCAAGCATTATAATGTAAAAACCAGAAACTCTAACTACTATTGAGGTACTAAGTATCATATATGCAGCCTTTATATATTCCAAATTAGGCACAAGAAAGGGTTTTTTATAAAAAAAAACCTCTTACCTCTGGAATGCCATCCATCCTTGTTAGCAAAGTAATTTTAATTTCCTGTTCCCCAGGTTTAAACTCCAGAATTCCTGTACTCCCATAGAACTCATTGCCTTCTCTTGGCTCTACAGTGTAGCGCAAAAATTGCTTGATAAGGGTTCCTCTAGAGCGTACAATATGGAGTTCAACAGACTCGCCTTCCTTCAGAAAAAAAATACAGAAACTCACTCTTCTTGTATGGTGCTGCTCTACTCTGGGTTAAATTAATTTGGGGGCACTTACTTTTATCCTGTACGGTCCTCTGGAAGAAGCAGCAAACTCAAACACTCCCCCAGGATCATCATTTTCTAGAATGATTAATTCACGGCTAGTAAATCCAGATTTCAAAATCTGATTTTCAACACTAACCCTGGGAAAAGAAACACAATGCCATTTTGCCAGTCTGCAGGTGAACTTGAGATAATTAAATATATTATCACTTATGGAAAAGTATAAAGCATCTGGGCTGTATCTTTTTATTTTTCCTCCAACTAGTTATTCCAAAATAATTAATTTTGAAGTTTTAAATCTTTTTTTCTGTAAACATTTTAACCACAAAATAATGAGTCTCTTTTGTCAGTAAAGTTGTGTCCAGTCTACCTTATGCAGACTGGCTTAATCTTAAAAACACATGCACACAACACAGAGAAAAAGACAATAAATAACAGTGATGTAACTGAAATGGAAAGACAATCTTCACTTGCAAAAATGGTGTTGAAGAAGGGAGTGCAAATCTTAAGAGCTAATATATTTTTTAAACTAACATCTCAACTTTGTCAGTATTGTACACAAAACTTCAGTTTATTAAGATGTTTTGTTTCCAGCTTTACTTGGGGCTGGATTTGACACTTGGTGTTCCAAATCTGATAACTTACAGATCTGCACAGTAAGTAGAGATCAGTTCAAGGCTAAAAGAAATGTTTAAAACAGCTTAGCTGCCAGGGTTTTTTACACCCCCACAAAATCATATTAAGCTGTAATTAAGCATGAATGCGCATATTCTCCCCTCTCTCTTCTCATTCAAAGCACGATGAAGGAAACCTGGTTAAAAAATAACTCCAGTTACAAGTGTACAGCTTAACCGGATAGCTTTCCCCACAAAAAGTAAGGATTCTTAAATTATTAACCAAGGGATTAATCAAGGTTTAGAATTCCTTTGTGTTTGGGGGGTGGGAAGTGGGAGCAAATGGTTAAGCCACGCACCCGCATTCCTATTTCCTAAGTAAGCTTTTCAACTAGCATTCCATCACTGAGCTCTATCTGAGAAGAGGGGAGTAGGAAATAGCGAAGCATATGTATGAACCTAGTAACAAAGGTGAGTTTGTACACATTCAGGCTTATTGTTAGCTTGAAGCGATATCTGAATACAACCTAACTCAACCAAATGTAAAATTCTTGGAGGGATGTTCAACAGTTATTCAATAATATTGTAGGCTCCTGCTTATGGGCTGCAGAATGTCTTTGATCAGACAGCACAGAAAATAAAATTTTAAAATGGAATAATTATACTCATGTGTAATTTGTATAGTGTTTCAATTATTAATGTAGTTTTGTTAGAGCCTACTGTACCAATACAGGTGAGCTTTTAAAAAGCTCTTTAAACTATTGCAGTGAAAGTCCACAAAGTATTTGAAGATATCTGTAGAAAGCAATTTTTGTATAACCCTCATTATGTAATAATAAAGTGTCATTAAATCACAACTGACTTGTGGTGACCACTCATGAGGTTTTCAAGGCAGGAGTTGAGCAGAGGCGGTTTGCCATTGCCTTTCTCTGCATAGCAACCCGTCTTGCTTGGTGGTCTCCTATCCAAGTATTAACCATAACTGACCATCCTTAGCTTCCAAGCTCAAGCTAGTCTGGGTTATTCAGGCTGTTAAATCTCACTATACAGCTCAATTATACCATATTTATGTGGTCAGATTTTCCAGTGGTTTATCAGAACAACCAATCTACTGTTCTGAGCCATCTTAAAACATCAAACACCGAGTCATGCATTTATAACTTTTTATTATTCATAGGCCTTACATAAAGGAGCATTTTCAGTCTGCCACCCCACTCTCCCCCATAAAACAGCAATAGGAAGCATGCATTGTCTGAGGAGGTCTGCAAGGCACAGTGCTTCAGAAGGAAAGGAACACTAAAAGGAGACAGAGTCTTGTCCAGACCAACCACTTCCAAAACAAAGCATTGATTCACTGAAGACAAAGACACAGCTTGCTGCACTTACCCAAAGTACACGACAAACCTTTCTGTTTCTACCCTGTCAATACAGAGAAAAAGAAATGGGGGTAGAAATAAAACTGCTGTTTGCCAGATTCTTTGTAAGACAGGAATTCTTTGGAGAGGAAAAATAAAAAAGAGGGATAAAAACCCAGCACCTTCCTAGCAGCTAATGTTCACTTTCTGGGAATCCTACTTACTTGGCACTTTCTTGTTTGACTAATGCGAGCAAGAGGTTTGGCAATTCCCACTCATGGGAGATGACCCCATGACCAATTGGAATGTCAAGGACCATTCAAGGCCTTCGTTACCAGCTAGCTAAGAGCTAGCTGCAGACTGCCAAGCACTGTGCAAGCCACAGCAGCTGAGTAAATTTTATTCAGCACCATTTGTAATTACTCAGTGCTTTTAATTAGACAAAAGAAGCCCATTTTATTCATAGATGTTCATGCCTCCAGGATCTGTCATTCTAATAAGCCGCCCAAAAAATTGTCTCAGCAGATAAAGGAAGGGCAGGATTGCCATTGTCCAAATTTTTGTAATGGGGACATATTTAAAAGCCTTCATTTAAACAGGAATTAAAACAGCATGAAGTGTTTTTGTGACTGCTTTTTCTGCTAATCAAATGGAATGAATGATGTCAACAAGGAAAGCATTTTCTAAGCCCTAAATTGCTTCAGCTCTAAATAAAGGCTTATAACAGAAGCACAAACCCCTCATTGGATAATGAAAGTAGAAATATAGTATGGTCTCAGATATTCGTGTTCTTAATTCAGCAATTGTATTGTTTCATTGATTTCAATGAGCTTAGACTGGGGTATCTCTGCTTAGGATTTCACAGTTAAGTAGCCATCCTAAGTAGGTCTACTGAGAGGTAAGTCCCATTACATTCAAGAGGCTTACTCTCAGAAAAGTGCTCTAAAGAATGTAGCCTTAGTGGGTACAGATGGGACACAAGTCACTAGAAATGTCCACTGCAAAGGCTCCCATTAATGTTAATGGGACTTGCTCAGAAAAACTTCTGTACACAGAATACCCAGGGAAGGAGGAAAGTAACTTTCTGCAACTTGCTTAAGGACATAAACCAGAAAAAAAAACTGAAAAGGTACATTTATAACCATGCCTTAACAATTAATATTTGTATGAAGAATTAACAGTTTGCTAGATGCAAGCTTTCTGCAAATATTGCAGTCTCTTCCAAGAGGCTTCATAGTTATAAAGTAGACAGAACGTGTAGTGCAAACAAAGGGTTAACTGGTGGTATTAGATTGATAGATAGATGAGAAAAGTCTCTGCATGAAAATCTGGGAGAGATACTGTTAGTAAATTTACTGGACTAGGTGGGACCAACAGTCTGATTCAATATAAAAAAGAGTCCAGTAGCACCTTTAAGACTAACCAATTTTATTGTAGCATAAGCTTTCGAGAATCACGTTCTCTTCGTCAGATGCATGGAGGGCAGAAGGAAACTGGTCAAATATAGAGGAGGAGAGGGGAGGGGAGGGGGAGGAGGAGATGTAAACAACTCCTTTGATATGGAGATGCAGACAGCTCCTTTTGGTGTGGGGATCAGTTTGCTTGTGTAAAGGTTCAAAGGAGTTTGCCGTGTTAGTCTGTAGTAGCAAAATCAAAAAGAGTTCAGCTGTCTGCATCTCCATATCAAAGGAGTTGTTTACATCCCCCCTCTCCTCCTCCCCCCTCCCCTCTCCTCTATATTTGACCAGTTTCCTTCTGCCCTCCATGCATCTGACGAAGAGAACGTGATTCTCGAAAGCTTATGCTACAATAAAATTGGTTAGTCTTAAAGGTGCTACTGGACTCTCTTTTATTTTGCTATTACAGACTAACACGGCTAACTCCTCTGAGTCTGATTCAATGTAAACATGTTCTTATAATGGTTCAAGAAAGGTTTTAGAAAATAATTCATTTTGAGGCAGCATTTGAAGAACCCAGAGATTTACAGCACAGCCCTAAGGGGAGGGGCTAAAAGTGTTCAGGGAGATACGCTCTTGGAGATACACTAATGTAGTGTTCCACTGGTACTGCTCTGTAGTTAGGATGCTAGTCTTAGGTTTAGGGACTGTGTGTTCAAGCTGCCACCGCCTCCTCCTCCTCCAATGCCCCTTTTTTCCCTGTCCTCTGACATGCCATGTGTAGGGTGGCAGTAGCTGCATTGTCAGACTATAATTAACTGCACCTGTGTGTGCAACTCAGAATGTTATCAGGTGCCACTGCCTGTTTGGTAGGTGTTGCCAGGGTTGCTATGGACACCAGCCCTCTTGCTATCCAGTCTGCACCATTCAGAGGGGCACATGTTGCCCCCACACACTATGAAATGTCTAGAGGGTAGACCAACACTGCCGCGATTATGTTGGCTGCTGGCTGCCACTACCCATTCTCCAGCTACTGTTTTTGATACATAAGGCTATATAACTGCAAAGTGGAAAAAGAGAACTGTGGGGATGGATTAACAGCAGGTGAGCCTTGGACATATTAGGAAAGCAATTACAGGAATAAGAGAGAAAAGACTCACAGCCCTTACACTGAAGGGCCAGGAGTTTGAAGATGCTGTGGGATGTAGCTGGGAACCACTCAAGGAGATATCCATAGTTATGGCAAAAAATCAGGGGTCATTTCGTAGAAAAAGAGCTGCAGGAACTCATTAGCATAACCTATTAGCATATGCCACACCCCTTGATTGGGCTGAAATGGCCAGGATTTGGCTGCTGCTGCCAGACAAGAGAGTGTTCCCTCACCTGGCTGTGGCCTGATCAGGGCCCCAATTCAGGCCGAAACAGGCCCAAAATGGATCAAACCGGCCATTTTGGGCCCGTTTTGGCCTGGATCGGGCCCAAAATGGCCCAGATTGGGTCAGTGCTGGGCAGGGCAGGGGTCCCCCACCAGGCACAGACCCAATCCTGGTGGTTTTGGTCCTGATCCTGACCAAAATGGGCCCCAAATGGCCAAAAATTGCCATTTTGGGCCCGTTTCAGCACATTTTGGGAACAAAACGGCCGGGATTGGGTCAGTGCTGGGCGGGGGAAGGTTCCCCCACTCAGCACCGACCTGATCCAGGCCATTTTGGCCTAGATTTGGGCTTTTTTGCCCCCAATCGAGGCCTAAACGGCCCTAAAGTCAGGTGAGCGGGGCCACCTGACTTGAGGGAACTGCCAGAATGTGGTTCCAGTGCGTTCCCTCTCGAAATGAGCCCTGCAAAATATAATTTTAAGAGTAGCATTATGAATCATAAAGTAACTGAACTGGGGAAAGATTACAGGAGAGACAGGCAGTAACAAGGATGTTATGGCACTATAGGTAAGAGATGGGTAAAATAGACTTTTTCTCCCATTCAAGCAACATTAACAAGCAATCCACATGGTGTTACTTAGAAAAATAAGCACATTTAGAAGGATAGGTTAGTCTTGTGACAACATTCTGATTTTTAATATTAATAATAAGCATAATAAAAGGGAAACATTTTTTTTAGAATTCTGAAGCTGTTGTCCAGCTACACTTTACAGGAAAAAAGATTTCCTTTGCAGCAATATTAAAATATCATGATTCCATCCGTACACCACTAGCACATGGTATGAGGAAGTTACCATTACTTGTATTCATATGATTCACATTGGTTGCTGCCCTCCAGTGAGGGAAATCAAAAGAAGAATGTTGTTTAAAATATTTTCAGGATAGATTACGTAGACGAATCTTCAGAAACAAATCTGAAAATGCCTTGAATTCTCAGAAAACTCCTTAGCATGAAGCAAAGGAAATAGGCTTTGCAGAGAACAGATTCCAGTCGGAAATACAGTTTGAAATATGAAGAGTATAACTTCTGTATGAGCAATACACATTGTAAAATAAAATTACATACTGCCCACTGAAGCAGCAGAAAAAATACTGAAATATCACGAAAGAAAATAAAGCTTCTTTTTTCCTGCCAACCCACTGAAAGGAAAATCAAGCCCTTACACCTGCCTATTAATTTTGAATAGTATGGCATTGTAAGAATCAGACTTTTACAGGCACAATTCAATAGAAATATATCATTATAAGAACCTGAAATGGAAGTTCAGCCTAATGAAATCTTAAAGTAACGTTGTCTGCTACAGAAAATACAGAAACGAGTTTGGAAGACAACCAGAATCATACGCTAGGTCATTTTCATATTACCCTCAAGGTAAAAGGTAGTAGGAAATATGCATTAATCAAAAACATTAATAAGGAGTTTTGAAACAAGTTCCACTAAGTGGCTTCTATAGTGCTGGATCAGAAATGATATCTTCATTTGTTTCCTACAAATTATTGAAGAATAATACCTGTCTAGTGATAATGTCAGAGTCTCATTCATTTCAGGGGTATCATCAGCTTTAATGGTGATGTTGATCACTGTGTCACTTTGTCCAGATAAAAACACAACAAAGCCAGAGAAAGGAGTTATATCATCCATTGTTACTGCTTTTGCATTGCGGCCAGAAGGTTTCAGGCTCCAGAACACAGTAGCTTGTCCATCTGTTCCATCTCGATGTAAGGGAATAGAGACCTAGAATGCATATATAGTTTTATACTTTTTAAACATGCATGCAGCCCTGGTTATTGTCATACTTCAGTTAATCCAAAATTTTGACGGGCATATTTCCAAAATTGCATATCTTTCAAAAATAAAACCTCCCTAGAACCCTGCAAATGTGCTATTCTTGAGAGAATTCTGCAGTGTTTTTTTTAAATGTCACCTTGTAGATAGGGTTACAAATCAACAGACTATGCTCAGAGGGAGGCTAGTACTTATCAAGATGTCTGGCAATCCCACAGACAAGTACCACAAATGGAAGTAAGCAGACCAAACCAGAAGTGCCCCAATATTAGCCAGAGACCAGTAACCATGTTCACTTGTCCTTCCAGGAACCCTCTAAAGTTCCCTGATTGGCAGCAATAGTGAAGGCAAGGTTGGAAGTGTCAGATGAAGGAGCTAGCTGAACATTAAGAAGGGGCATACTTAATCCTTTGATATTCTGTTACCTGCCCAGAAGGACTGGAGGAGGAATAACAATTCAGGCACTGCGCATGGAACCCATTCCAGACACTGCCTGATCAACTGATTACGGCCAGGGGAAGCAATCCTCCTCCTCCTCCTCTTCTAGATCACTATAGGAGCACAGCATGTGTAACAGATCTGAGAGCCAAAACACATGTTAAGAAAAACCTAGGTTCAGCACGTGTTCTCTTACCTCAAGGTTTGCTGGGATCTGTAGGCGTCCTGGAAGCTTAAAGTTTAGCATTTACAGAGCAGCAAAAAGGGAAAGGGAAATACAGGCGCCTGTATTTTAAGCTTTAAGCTTCCAGGACGCCTTTAAGCTTCCAGGACGCTTGCAGATCCTTTAAGCTTCCAGGACTTTAAGCTTCCAGGACCCCTACAGATCTTTAAGCTTCCAGGACGCCTACTTTAAGCTTCCAGGACTCCTACAGATCCCGGCAAACCTTGAGGTAAGAGAACACGTGCTGAACCTAGGTTTTTCTTAACGTGTGTTTTGGCTCTAAGTTTGGTATTGCAGCTGTACTCTCTGAAGCCACTGCTGTACAGCTCCATCCAAGGTCCTTTTACCTATACACTCATCATGAAAATGTAAAATGGTCTAGTCTACATTTGCCATATCAATTGCTTGGAAATAGGAAGGTAAAGCTTTCATTACATCTATATGACCATTAAAACTATTTCCTTTGAGTAGCTTTTCCATAGAGTACAAAGCTCAGATGTCATTTCAATTTAACTGTGAATTATTCTTGTTAAGATGATTATGCTTTATAAAACCAAGATACGGCACATTTTAATTCTGTCTGTCTTGCTTTCCTTTGCAAATATCTGCACTATATGATGCCAGACTCTGCTTTCTCTAAATACATTTGCAGTAAGCAAGGACAATGTAAAAGATTTACTTACTACTGTAGCAACAGAATCCTCTGGCTCATGTAAAATTAGTGGAAGATTGCTGATAAATCCAATTTCTCCATTTGCAATGTCAGATGTAATTCTCAAGGAAATGTTTTGGATTTCACCTAACCTAGGACTTACAGATGGAACTAGAGGAATAATATTCAGCAGTTCAACTTTTTCAAGCTGCAGTGAGAAAAAAAACCAAGTCTTTATATTATCTGTATTCATATACATACAACAATTTATAAAATTATGCAACATACTCCTAGGTATTGTTTACTCTTCAATATAGACTACACTGCAAAACTCTGATCATGGGGAAAAAATCAAGACATCAAAATTATCATGCAGAATTTCCATGGCAAGAGAGATCATCTTCCACTTCTTTAGTTATTCTGGGGCAGTGCTTTTTTTTCTTTTTCTTTTTCTTTAAAGTACTGATATGCATT